>NC_056055.1:200682753-201329420 GCF_016772045.2 Ovis aries
TCAAGCTGTGTGAGTTTAGAAAAAATGTTTGTTCTCTGCATTATCTGTTGGGATTAAATATGCATCATAGTAGATACTTACTAAATATTAGTCAAAGTAATGAGAAAAAGCATAGAGCTGAAAATATACATGATATTGGATTAATCTGGGAGAGCTGGATACAGAGGATAAGGGAATCTTTGAATAAAGGACATTAGAAGAGAGGACCGGAACATAATAGTCAGACAAGAAGCACTGAAGAAATGTGAGAATTTAGATTCTTCTGAAAACAGATATTGTGGAAGATTTTCTCTTATGCGAGGTCAAAGAAGACTAATACAATTCTCAGAATCTATTGTTGAAGAAAAGCAAGATTTAAAAGTAAAGAGAATCTCAGATTATTCAGAATTTGAGATAAAACTGACTGGAATTTAAAACAAAATGACATAGAGTCAGGCTTCCTTGGTAGCTCAGCTAGTAAAGAATCCACCTGCAATGCAGGAGATCCTGGTTTGATTCTGGGATCGGGAAGATCCAGCTGGAGAAGCGATAGGTTACTTACTCTAGTATTCTTGGGCTTCCCTGGTGGCTCACATGGTAAAGAATCCACCTGCAATGTGGGAGACCTGGGTTTGATCTCTGGGTTGGGAAATTCCCCTAGAGGAGGGCATGGCAACCCACTCCAGTATTATTGCTTGGAGAATCCCCAAGGACAGAGGAACCTGGTGGGCTACAGCCTGTGGGGTCACAGTCAGACAATACTGAGAAACTAAGCACAGCACATACTTAGAGGTAGAAATTTTTGGTTGTGGAGTTAATCTGAAGATACACAAACTACTAAAGGGTTGAAGATGTCTGTGCTATTTCATAGTCAAAATAAAAATAAAAATAAAGGAAATTAGGGCACAGAGACAGTAAGTAGTTTGGCTAAAGTCACATGGTTCATAAGTGTCAGGGTTGGGATGAAAAACCCTGGCAGATGGTTGCCAGGACCTGCACTCTTAACCACCAGGCTACCTAGGGCCTTTTTAGACAGCATTCTATTGCCATTGAGCTTTTAATTTTTTTTTTTGAAATATTGTTTCATACATCAATTTTCTATTTTCTTACCCCATTGTGGCTTGCCACTGATGGCTCCTGTTAAGTAACTGGGTGACATTCAGCTCACAGGAGCTTCCATGCCTTGGCTTCTAAGAAAGAGAGTCATCAAGAATTCTTTGAATGATGAAGTGATTATTACTGCTTGATCATTTGACAGTGGAAAATCAATGAGACCTTGGCAGGGGCAGCTTCTGGGAGAAGAGGCATTTTACTTCTCATTAATAAAATTTAGAAAGAGCTGATAGAACAGAGGTGCATGTAGCATGGGAATTACTAAGACACTAGAGGCTCCATGTGTCATTCTCTAGGAGTTGAGGAGTCCTGAATGTACTGGAAGAACTTGGAAGGAGTAGAAGAAATAAGAAAACAAAAGAAAGAAAGAAAATAATTAAGAAATCAAAGTTCTTAAAAGGTGTCAGAGAATATGTTTCAGAAAACAGTGGCCAATTGGGTGTTTTAGAGGAATAAAAGTTAAGGGGAAAAATGTGTAAGTAATCACAGCTAATCATCTATCCATCCATCCATCCTTTCTTTCAATCACATTCTACATATTTGGGAACTAAATAATGATAGAAATGGAAACAATGAGTTGATTGGAAATGTCATTGCAGGGATTCTGTGAATCATTTAGTTCAATAAAATAAAAAAGACACTTCATTGGAATTAAAATTTTAAAATAGTGTTACAATTAAATATAAATGAATGCTATCCCACATGCATCTTAGACTAGTCTTGTAGTCTAGTGTCAAATGTGCTACTGTCTATTTTTCATGTTCAGTGCTAAGAGTATGCACTGGCTTGGAGAACTGTTGCTCAGATATGTGTTCCTTTTAGAGGGGGGTAATGGCCTAACCAGTACAGATACATATTTATGATTAATGATAACATGATCTCAGCTCTCTGCATTTACAAGTTGTATGTTTGATATGGAGTATGTTGGGAACTTGTCCATAAAGAGGTAGATTTCTCTTTGCATGAGCCCTGTCTAGTTGTGAAGAATCATTTAGGAACATGTCAGAGACATTACTTTGCTGACTAAGGTCTGTCTAGTCAAAGCTACGGTTTTTCCAGTGGTCATGTATGGATGTGAGAGTTGGACTGTGAAGAAGGCTGAGCACCGAAGAACTGATGCTTTTGACCTGTGGTGTTGGAGAAGACTCTTGAGAGTCCCTTGGACTGCAAGGAGATCCAACCAGTCCATTCTGAAGGAGATCAGCCCTGGGATTTCTTTGGATGGAATGATGCTAAAGCTGAAACTTCAGTACTCTGGCCACCTCATGCGAAGAGTTGACTCATTGGAAAAGACTCTGATGCTGGGAGGGATTGGGGGCAGGAGGAGAAGGGGATGAGATGGCTGGATGGCATCACTGACTTGATGGAGATGAGTCTGAGTGAACTCTGGGAGTTGGTGATGGACAGGGAGGCCTGGCGTGCTGCGATTCATGGGGTCGCAGAGTCGGACATGACTGAGCGAATGAACTGAACTGACCTGAAAGAAAACTGTGGAATTAACAGTCTATATAAGGCATGTAATTGTGATGATGAAAATAAAAGTTACTTCTGCTTGGCACTAAGAGCTTTGTCTGTCTTACAGACCCAACATGTGGTATTAAGTGAATGTTTATTGAAAGTTTGATGAAGAAAGTGAAGAAATCTTTTCCCACGTAAGAACAGCATTCATGTGCTGTTCAGATTTTGTGCCTTTCAGATTCATTGATATCTGGAGCCTTTATATTACTATTCTCAGCTCTGCTTCTCTGCCTTATTATACCACTTCCTTTTGCTGATATAGTCCATTCTTTACCTTGTATGACAGATGTTTCTTGGCCCCTCCTTCTTCATGATACTGTAGAATTGTTCTACATTTTATAGGTTGAGCTTGAGTTTACCCATGAAGAATGATTTCTTCTTGCCCTCATTGCAGCTTTTCTAACAGAGCACATGACTTGGTGGGTATTTGGGGGTGCCCAAGAAGTCTGTGGCTTCCTGTACTGTAGTAAGCATCCATGGTGAAAGGGGCACACCTAGAGTCCAGGGCCTCTGTGTTGTTGATCTTCACTTCATTTCTATTCATTTCCTTTCTGAGGACTGCTTTTTGTTTTCTAGGTACTAGACAACAATTATTGAGGCATGCTATCTATGACTCATGGTATATATTATGATTCCAACATGATTTTTTTTTTTTTGCCATTTAGGAAGAATATCAACTTTCTTCTGCTCTTCCTATGAAGCTCATCATGTGAAAGAACAGTAACTGTAACTGGAGCTAATCTGGGTTTGGTTGGAAGCCAGCCCCATAAGGGATGAGAAGAAAAGCTCAGGAAGTTCATAGCCTTATCTAATATTATAGAAACATTGGGATTTACATAGGAGAGGAAAGCAGATGAGAAACAGGGCCTAGAGTAACACAGATCAAGAAAGAGATATAGAAAAAAATTGTCCTTGTTAGACAGTTAAGTGTTTGCTGAATACCATGTGGCCAACCTCAACTTTCAGCAGTCTTCTGAAGGGGAAGGCAGTAGGCTGAATAGCAATGGTTATCAAAGCTGGTGTCTGGCTTTGGAATGGCTATGTCATCTGGTCTCCATTTATGAACACTGACGTGAATGAGATCCAAAGGCTCGTATCTATGAACATTTTTAGGGAAGAGGTGATTGGAGAAGTGTAACATAGAAATGCAGAACATTCTGGAAATAAAACCACCATTCATCCCAGACATGGAAAGGTACTAGTCTGACAGAGCTTGTATCTTCCAGTGATATCCAGACTGTGGGCTGAGGATGGATTTACCATGGTTAAAATCAGTATTCTAAGACTTGAGTGTTTAAAATGGAAAAAAGACTGGTGGTTGGAAACCTCATTTTTCTTTGTTACTGTTTTTGAAACATCAGGACATCAGCTTGTCTCTTGGGACTGTGCCCAGGAGGTCTAATTTTGCTGAAGGATCCAGTCAAGGCTTTGGAGTTAGTTTAGTATTCTAAATTAGTTATATTTTGATTTTACTTGGATTTGTGGAAAAACTAAAAAAGTCAACATCTAAGAGAGGCAATTCCAGGTTCTTCCTACCTCCCATGAAATTGTATTTTGGTTGTTATGTTGAACACACAAAAGTAAAAAATATCCCTCTGAAAATGTTCATGCAGCATGAGCAGTTCCTCTTTCAGAGCTCATATTCTCTTGGATGAATGGCATAATTTCATTCCTAGAAGCATAATAGGGATTCCCTTCGCCCGTTCAGTGATTATAATGTTGGAATAAATCCTTGCCTCCCTAAAGTGTGTGTACCTGGAGTGAATATACTATAGATGATTTTTGCATCACTAGAGAAATGAAAGGAAATGGGAGTAGGGGTTGTAAAACAGAATTAGAGATTTAAGCTAAAACCCAAATCAGTGAAGCCTGAAAATAGTGAATCAGAGAGTCAAGGGATTGTTTGGATTCAGAAAAGCTTTGGAAACTGGAGGTTAAAGTAGGGAGATGAGTCAGAACCACAATCACTTTGTACATTTTTTGTATTGAGTTGTATTGAATTCAAATTGAATTGAACTAGAAGTAGAGAGAGTATTTATCAGAGCAAGTGAACATAAATACAAATATGGATGCTTGACCAGATAGATGACCATGGGATCATGGAACTCAGCCTCACCATATCATGCTTGGACAGAATAAGGACTGATGACTTTTGGTTTTGGTGTGAGGAGACTGAGGGCTCAAGGCCACGTACCTGATAGCTACGCGCTCTGCTATCCTAGGGGTAGGGGTAGGAGTAGGGAGTTCTGGAATGCCCTAGAGGTTTGCTTTTTGGAAAGGATGCCTATGCTGTGAATCCTTGGGCTTTCTGTAAATTACATCAGCATTCCTTCATCCATGCTATTCGGAAACATGTATTGCAAATTTAATTTGCTTAATTCACAAGTCTATTTTTTACCTGTTCAATTTAATACCGTTCAAATTTGCCAACAAGTGATATGCCAGTTTCCTGCCAGACTACTCAAGGCAAAATGTGAATCATCAGTGGCTAAATGGCTTTTCTTGACATTGAATAAATTTCCAACTTCCTATTTAGCAATGATGCATGTACATAACTGATCTTAATAGGAAAATAAGGTCTTTCTACACTTTATCTAACTCAAGTCTTCGCATAACTCTGCTTTGTTGTGGACTTTAGTGTATGTTAGCATATCTGGCTTTATTCATAGGTGTGTATGCATAGCACGATATGAACACATGTAGATTTACTCAGAAAATATCTATCACTACATAGAATAAAATGACATAAAGTTATTAACTGGCTGTTTTATTTTATTTTAATTGATTCTATGTATTAAAGATGTAAGAACCTTTAAGCATGTTTTATCTAAGTATTTTCACAGCTTTTTGTGAAAGGTATTATTATTCTTATTTTCTAATAGAAGAAACAGATGCTGAGAGGTTAAAATATTTTCTATAAATCTCCAAAGCTCATGTTCATTTCCACGGTCTCCTGTGATTTTTTTTTTTGTTTGTTTGTTTTTAACTGTGTTTTTAGTCTCACTGACAACATGGATCACTTTATTTTGCTATTATAGTCCATAGATCTTGAATTTCAGTGTGAACTTTATTGCTATAAAACATTCATTATAGTTGCTGTCCTCCATTTCTCATATGAGACTGAATCCAGTGATGGAAATTTTGAAGGTAAAATTTACATGTCATGTCTATCTTCCAAAGAAATTTTCAGTGTGTATGTGCGTGTTAGTCGCTCAGTCGTGTCCACGTCTTTGCAACTCCATGGACTGTAGCCCTCCAGGTTTCTCTGTCCATGGGATTCTCCAGGTGAGAATAATGGGGTGAATTGTCATTCCTTTCTCCAGAGGATCTTTCTGACCCAGGGATCGAACCCTGGTTTCCTGCATTGCAGGCAGATTCTTTACCATTTTAGCTACAGGGAAATCCTTTTCAATATGTATGGATAGTACATATTAAGAATATATGCCTAAGAATACCAAAACTTCTGAATTCTTTTTTGATAACCACATCAAAGGTAATTCTTGAGGTTTAGAAAGACAAAAATATCCCTTGGAAAAAGAAAAGAAAATTAGCAAAAATTAGTCCAAACACAAACACCACAAGAAAAACTGTATAACTATATTCCCATAAGTATATGTTAATAAATTTAGCAACAAAAATATACAGTGCTTCATTATGTGACTCATTAAAAATGAATTTAACTAGATGGTAGCAGAATATGAGTACATGCACAATGGTTACAGTAAATGTGCAAGGACAGCCTTTCTTTTAGACCAAGTATTAGGGAAGAAAATTGTATACTTGATGTCTGGCGGTTTCTAGAATGCTGTTTTTGTTTACGGCTTGGGAAAATGCCAGTGGTTTCAACAAAATAAGAATAGAAATCATACATTATTGTGAAGTTATTTTAGAACAACAGATGCAAGGCAGGTCATGGAATGTTTTTGTGACTCTTAGGCAAAAAAATAGGAGACTCTATGTGATTCTTGAAGGATCAAGGGTGTAAATTTTATTTTGATATCAGTAGAATTAATATTATGAAGGTCTCCCCTGATGCATATATTATACAGAAATGTCAGATTACTGGAATATTTGATCTGAATGGGTAACTGAAAACTGAATAAGTTTTTCCCAGATGGAAATGGAAGTTGTTTCAAAGAAGTTGGAATGATGCTAAAATCTATAAATCTTATTTTTCCCTTTTGACCTTTTTCTTTTCTTTCAGTGCTATTCTCACAGAATTTGTGGTGGTATTTTAAATTCACAAGAGTAGCTCTTTAATTCATTTTAACTCTGTGTTGGTAATACCTCTGTGTATTTGGTAATGTGTACATATTTCATCATCATAAGCACCAAGGTAAAGTAGTGTGTGGAAAGGATGAGTCACAGAACTTATTTCCAAAAGCATGTTCCATTGATTTCCAACCCATGGTATACATTTGAAAGGACTGCTTTCTGGCTTACCTGGTAGCTCAGCTGATAAAGAATCTGCCTGCAATGCAGGAGATCCCAGTTCGATTCTTGGGTCAGGAAGATCCATTGGAGAAGGGAAAGGCTACCCACTCCAATATTCTGGCCTGGAGAATTCCATGGACAGAGGAGTCTGGCGGGCTATAGTCCAAGGGGTTGGAAAGAGTCAGCCATGACTGAGTGACTTTTGCTTCACTGTATTTTATGGGAAAATTTAAAGCACTTAAGTGGATGTGTTCACAAGGCCTTGGGGCTCCAGAAGTTCTCTCAAGGAACACTGAGATAACTCATGGATATCTTATGGTCTAAACAATAGGTTACTGACCTGTCTTTTTTTTTTTTTTTTTTTTTGAGAAGCTATTGCCTATGACGGTTTATTCATTTCATGGCTAATCCATTTACTATCATTGCCTTCCTTCCAGTGGAGATACATGGATGTTAAATATAACATGAAAACATGAAATTTTTATCCTACAAAGGAATCTCCAAATATATGTGGTTATTACAATCTCTCTTGTTTGTAAAACAATATCTGGATCATTATATTATCTTCCTTAACTCTATTCCAAAATACTGCATTAACAATTTTTATATGTGATAGTTTGATTGCTCATTGTGACCTCTAACAATGAGTTAGAGGAATACACATGTTCCATGGATTTCCCATTTAGGTTACCCTTGGTGAATGGACATGTTTTTTTTTTCCTCCTCTGGTATCTGCTTGTGTCTTTTTGGCTTAACTGTGGTCAAAGCAGTAAAGGATAGTGTTGTGCTACCCAGTTGGTTTAGGTCAGGCCAGGGTGTTCATGCCTTAATTCATTCCAGCCCATTTCCCAAACCACCAGAGTGATTGTCCTAAAACATAAATATGATTGAACTGTTGCTCTTGTTATGGTTTTTCAAAAATATTTAGGCTATCATTTCCACAGGGTATAAAACTTGAGGGTCTGGTTTACTGATCTAGGCTTATCTCTGATGTCCTGAATAACTGGGCTTGACCATGCGGAGATGCTACTGCCATTAAAGGTACCTTCTCTGTGCCACGTGGACCTGAGATGGCTTGGAAATCTCCATCAATCTCTTTTCCTTCTGAGGTTACTCCCACTGAGAGGTGCCCACAAGAGGTTTGATTGGATCCTGATGTGCTACCAAGCTTGAGGAGTCCTTCACTTGATGACAGGATTCTCCCCTTCCCAAGGTCACATGTACCATCAAATTTGCTGAGCCTGGATGGGTTCTAGTACCACTAGAACTGCGGCTGGACCTGTAACCATCCCTTCTCTCTGACACTCACAGTCACCAGTGGAATCTGGTCAACCTTCCAGGCAGTTGTCCGTATGATATATTCTCTCTCAGAGGTGCTGTTGTCCCTGTTTAGGATTTTCAATTTCCCTTAGGAAATCAGATAAGTATAAACCCTCAACTGTAAATATGGTTCAGTTTGTATTCAGAAGGTCATCGGCCACCATGTAAATTAGTGGGAACGAAACAGTATACTTGGAGAAAGGGGTGCTCCTAGCACTACACAACTCTGCATAACTCCCTTGTATCATACAACATATTACACTAAAATTACTTGTATGTGTGCAAAGTCACTTCAGTCGTGTCCAGCTCTTTGTGAACCTATGAAACATAGCCCACTAGGCTCCTCTATCCATGGGATTCTCCAGGCAAGAGTCCTGGAGTGGGTTGCTGTTTCCTTCTCCAGGGGGTCTTCCTGGACCAGGGATCAAACCTGCATTTCTTATGTCTTCTGCATTGGCAAAATCACTGCCAAGACCAATATTATGATACTTTTCCTGTTTACCTCTAAGAATTTACCAGTTTCAGGCCTTATGTTTAACTCTAATCCACATAGTGATTTTCCTGAGTATGGTAAAAGATAAGTATGCAATTTCATTCTTTTGTATGTGAATATCCAATTTTCTCAACTCCATTTCTTGTAGAGACTATCCTCTCTTCATATTCTTGGCATCCTTGTTGAAGATCAGTTGACTGAATATGTGTGGATTTATTTCTGTTCTATTTTGTCCCATTGATGTACAGTATGTTTGTTCTAATTACTGTAAATTTATAATATATTTTTAAATCGGGAAGTGTTATGTCTGTAGCAACACCAAAAGCACAGGCATCAGAAGCAAAAATAGATAAATGGAACTACATTAAGCTAAAATGCTTTTGCATAGCAAAGAAAACTCTCAAACGAATAAAAAGGCAACCTATAGAATGGGAGAAAATATTTGAAAACCATATATCTGATAAATGGTTACTTTCCAACATATGTAAGGAACACTTACAACTCAATATCATAAAACAAATAACATGGTGAAAAAAATGTGCTAAAGACTTGAACAGACATTTTTCCAAAAGAGATATACAAGTGGCCAAGAGGTATATGAAAAGACGCTCAATGTCAGTAATCACCAGAGAAATGCAAATAAAAAACTACAATGAGATATCACTTCATGCCTTTTAGAATAGCTATTATATATAAAGACTTACTGTCTTTATATATACATAGACAGCAAGTGTTGGCGAGGATATGGAGAAATTGGAACTCTCATACATTGTTTGAAATGCAATGATGTAGCTCCTAAGGAAAACAGTATGGAGGTTCCTCAAAAATTAAAAATAGAACTACTATACGATTCAGCAGTCCAACTTCTGGGTATTTATCCAAGTGAATTGAAATCGGAATCTTAAAGAGATATTAGTACTTCCATGTTCACTGCGGTGCTATTGATGATAGCCAAATGTGGAAACAACCCAAAGGTCATCAATAGTTGAATGGATAAAGGAAGTGTGGCGTGGCATGTACATGCAATGGAATATAGAATATTATTTTAAAAAGAAGGAAATCCTGTAATATGTGACAGCACGGATGAAGCTTGAGAACATTATACTAAATTGAATAAGTGAGTCACAAAAAGATGAATACTGCATGATTCCACATATATGAGGTGTCCAAAACAGTCAAAATCAAGCAGAGAGTAGAATGGTGGTTGTCAGGGGCTAGTGGATTGGGAAATAAAGAGATAGTAATCAAAGGGTACAAATTTCAGTTGTGTAAGATGAAAAAAATGCTAGATATCCGCTGTACTGCATTGTGTCTATAGCCAACAATACTGTATTGTATAGCCAACAATACTGTATTGTATAGCCAACAATACTGTATTTTACACCTAAAAGTTTGTGAAGAGGGTAGATTTCATGTGAAGTGTTCTTACCTCAATGAAGAAACCCCAAAAACAAACAAGCAAAAATGTCTATTTTCCTTCTCCTCCTCACATCTGTACTTTTTGAGAGCAGGAATTGTGTGAAGTTCATTTTTACCTTCTTGGGTTTTAGCACAGCCCGTGGCATGACAATAATTGTCTTCGGAGGCTAACAAACAAAGATGAGTTGCATCAATGGATGAAGATTGAAGCTCTCAAAGGGGAGAAGTCAGGTGGAGGGTGCGTTCTTTGTGCCTCTGAGAATGATATATCAAGGCATTTATTTGCTAGTTTATTTTTCAGAAGGAAGTGAAAAATAATTTCTGCTATATAGACCCATTATTAGTGGTCAGACTGTGCATAAAAGTTCAGTGTTTTTATTCCTGGTCTTTCTATGGACTTGCTTAGTGGCAATAAGCAAGGACATTCTTAGAAATGGTATTTGCCTGTAAATCTTCTATTAGTTTCTGCTGCTTATGGCTATATTATAAGAAAATGGCTGTGACTGAATTGATCAAATTTCCATGAGCTGACAGATTTATGTATGATATATGTTTGACCATGAGAGATTCATGTGTTATGGAAGTGAATGTAGAGTAAGGATATTTTAAAAATTACTAGTTATATTAATGTCAGAGAAGAAGAAACTGGAAACAGTAAATATAGGCACTCTGTGCCTTTGTCTTCACTTAAGAACTGCTTTGTCAATAATCTTAATGAAAATAAAAGTATAGTACATTGAAGTCAGTTGGCAGAAACATAAATAATGCCATAATCACAAAAAATGCTAAAAAGTTTACATTTTAAACAGGTTAGATCAGGTTACATGTGGAAAAGCCTAAACAAATAGACTTTATTGCTTCATTGGCTATAATTATTTCCAGTCAATTAGCTGATAAATTCCAGGTTCTTTTTAATATCATAGCATTATATCATATGAATAAATACTCTTTTTTTTTTTTGCAGAAGGAAAAGAGTACACTATGTGTATTGGCCCAAGATATAAGCATCTCTCTATAATTTGTCTGTGTGCTGGGTATTTTTTGCTAGCCATATAATTTAACTTTGATAAATTACATATGAGAAAGTTGGCCCTGCTGGCTGACCACCTCCATTGAAGATGCCTAAAAGACTCTATAATATTTGCATAGGACATGGGTCAGTGACCACAAGACAATGGCTACTCCCAAGTAAATAAACAAGTAAAAGGCCAGTGGTGGTCAGAGTCAGTAGAGAAAGGCAAGTCAGGCTACAGACGAGAGAAAGTAGAGTAGAGTAGATTGGTGAGCAGGGAGGCCCAGTCAGCCTTAAGAAAAGGGAGGGGATAAATATATACCTATGGCTGATTCATGTTGAGGTTTGACAGAAAACAAAAAATTCTGAAAAGCAATTATCCATCAATAAAAAAATTAATAAATTATTTTAGAAATGGAGAGTGGCCTACTTTCTGAGTTTGCCTTATATACCAGCAGAAGCCATTTTCTTTTGTTTCCAATTTAAAACAATGTTAAAGTTATACTATAAAAAGAACAAGGAATTAGATAGTCCTGCATTCAAATCCTTGCTTTCCCAGTTTTCCAAATTTTTCTTGACTTTGGGACTATCCTTTCTATGCCTTAATTGCCTTGTCAGCAAAATAGAATAATAACTCTAATTTAGATAATAACTCAAAATTTGAGAGTTAAAAGATAAAATGAGGTCAGGCAGTTGAAAGTACCCAGCACAGTATCTGGCATGTCCGCCACTGTTTTCTTGCCTCCATTCATTCACGCATGTGTCTTTCCATCCAAAATCTCTTCATTGCATGACAATTTGTGCCAGGGCTTCTTGATTCTGAGATTCCAAACTACACAAATCTAAGGGATATAGTTTCCACTCAGATCTTCTGATTCTCATTGTTTTGAATACCAAGCCTCTAAAAGACAATTTATATTTTTTAGCCAAACAGATATGTGCAGCATCCCAAACATGATCACAAACTCCTGCCTCCTAAATCTTTGCGTATGACACCTGAACCATCCTCTTCACTCTTACTTTTATTTCTTCAACTTGTTCTTAATATCCCTTGTTTTATGAGATCTTTTCAGACTAATTGTAGCTAATTTAGCTACTATTGTCATTTTTACAAATACCAATAAATTTACGCTTCATTGTGTGCAGCTTTAATTAGTGATCATGTCTTTGGCCATTTAAAATGCTTTCTATAGTACATTTTATGCAATGATGCAAAATATTTTTACTTTGGACGCCTAAGTCTTAATAGCTGCTCTCAAATGGAAGGTTAATTTAAAATAATGACTGGTCATTCATTGATATTCCTCCATCCATTTTTATCACAATAGAGAATTAGCTGCTTCTTCATATTCTTAATTTGGAGTAGTTTCAGTGTTTTCACCTTACTGTCAGAACACCCTACTCTATTGGCTCAGTGGTGAAGAATCCACCTGCCAATGCAGGAGACACAGGTTGGATCCCTAGGTCAGGAAGATCCCCTGGAGAAGGAAATGGCAACCCACTCCAGTATTCTTGCCTGGGAAAGTCCATGGACAGAGGAGCCTGGTGGGCTACAGCCCATGGGGTTCCAAAGAGTCAGACATGACTTAGTGACTGAGCAGGAATTCATCAACATACTTTGTCTCAATGCTATCTCCAGTCTTTACTTGAAGCCCATGTAGATTGTTGTGATGCAATAGATGGTCTACAGTTCAGTTCAGTTCAGTTCAGTCCCTCAGTCATGTCCGACTCTTTGCGACCCCATGAATTGCTGCACGCCAGGCCTCCCTGTCCATCACCAACTCCCAGAGTTCACTCAGATTCACGTCCATCGAGTCAGTGATGCCATCCAGCCATCTCATCCTCTGTCGACCCCTTCTCCTCCTGCCCCATATCCCTCCCAGCATCAGAGTCTTTTCCAATGAGTCAACTCTTTGCATGAGGTGGCCAAAGTACTGGAGTTGCAGCTTTGGCATCATTCCTTCCAAAAGAACACCCAGGGCTGATCTCCTTTAGAATGGACTGTTTGGATCTCCTTGCAGTCCAAGGGACTCTCAACAGTCTTCTCCAACACCACAGTTCAAAAGCATCAATTCTTCGGTGCTCAGCCTTCTTCACAGTCCAACTCTCACATCCATACATGACTACTGGAAAAACCATAGCCTTGACTAGACAGGCCTTTGTTGGCAAAATAATGTCTCTGCTTTTCAATATGCTATCTAGGTTGGTCATAACTTTTCTTCCAAGAAGTAAGCGTCTTTTAATTTCATGGCTGCAGTCACCATCTGCAGTGATTTTGGAGCCCCCCAAAATAAAGTCTGACACTGTTTCCACTGTTTCCCCATCTATTTCCCATGAAGTGATGGGACCAGATGCCATGATCTTCATTTTCTGAATGTTGAGCTTTAAGCCAACTTTTTCACTCTCCTCTTTCACTTTCATCAAGAGGCTTTTTAGTTCCTCTTCACCCTCTGCCATAAGGGTGGTGTCATCTGCATAGCTGAGGTTATTGATATTTCTCCCAGCAATCTTGATTCCAGCTTGTGTTTCTTCCAGTCCAGACTACCTTTAGTTAATATTTTTTCCATATGAAATATTTAATGATAACTTTTAATTCAAAATCATGGTTTGATAATGATCTACTTATTGAAAAAAATGTCAGTTCTTAAGCCTCTAGCTTCACATGCCATGTATATATATATCATAAGATATAACTTGTGGTGCCCAACTATAGGGTTTAGAATAAAAGTCATAATTTAAGAAAATAAAAACCACAAAACTATGTATTGTGACATGTCAGGATTTACTACTTATTAGTAATAAACATGAATTCCCATTATCTAGGTAGAACAACAAACTTAGGATAGTTTTTTAAAGCAGAAAATGTCCTTATATAAATCCCATTGATGTATTCATTAAGCCATTATTTCTGATATGATCTCCAAAAGAATTAAAGGAAGATTCAAAATCGACCATGAACACTGAAGTTTGTTCTGTTTGAAACATCTGATGTGATGGAAACTACTGAAAAGCTAATAGGCAACAGAAGAAATGTGGGTTTCCTAATACTTAAAAGCTCATAAAAGAGAGATAAGGAAAGAAAAATAAGAGCTTATGTAAATCCATGGAGTTGGTCAACAGAAGCACAGCCACAGTGGATGTGAATACAGTAATGAAGCAAACACATGGCCAGTCTGTCCCAGAAAAACATGCAAAACCATTAAAAGGCAGAGTTTGCCTTTTAAGCAAATGTGACAACAGGCAAAACAATCAAGAAATAGCTAATTAAGAAACTTGCTCAGTAAAGCTTTTTGGAATGTTGAGATACCTGAATTATTCTCTAAGCAAACCCATGAGGGGACAAAAAATTGGGGAGAAAAAGGAAAGTCAACTTATTTTTAGTAATAAAAGCATAGTTAAAATGTTTCCTAAATTACGCTTTTCATATTTACTTTATACACATCTAGGTGATTCATCTAAGGGAAACAGATTTAATCTAATATTATTGCAATGGAACATCATATTATCTGGCAATGTCATTAAAAAAAACATATATAGTGAATTACATTAGGCTACCATCAATATCATCTGAAACTCAGTTCCATGAAATTAATTTGATTTTTTTCAAGCTGGTCAGAATACATAGCAACAACAATATGTGTTTCTTTTTATTATCATGAACTCTGCAATAGCAGGCTTCTCATTCGCTTGGCTTTGGAAGGATGTGTAAGCAAGATGCAAAACACCTAGGGCCTTGTTTTGTCCCCTTAAGATGCTTTGGAAGTTGTTGGTTGATTTAAGACCTGAAGTTGGCCCATGAGAGCCAATTTTTGCTCATTAATAGCCTGGGACATGAATTACCTTCTGACCTTTTGTCTCCCCTATAGCCTAATATGCCTTGACTTGCTAGACTTTTCTGATTCAAACCAGACAACTTGGGTATGAACATTTTACTCAGAACATTGCTTAATTAACACAAACGTGCTGGTAAAATTGACCAATGTTGCTTTTGAGTATTGTCAACATATTGAATCCATCTTATATGTGTTTTTAGGAGTTTTAGTTTGGGGCAAATACAATCCTCCATTCTTCACTTCCATACTTTTGCTTAGGCAAAACCCCTTAGTCACTGTTTTTCATTCTTCCCAAGGAAGGTTGAGGTCATGTAAGGTCTCTTTGGTTAGGGCTTCTGAACGTTTTCTACATAGCTCCGCTATTAGTCCTGCTTTCTTTCTTTCTTATTTCTTGTTCTGTGACTTCGTTCCCTCTTGTTCTCCCATTGCTACTTTATTGGCAAGTTCACTCCTTTTGACTTAATCGTATTGTATGTCTTCCTGTACTAAGATTAGCTGATATAAAGGTGAAAAAGACATACACCTGTTACTCTCAAGGAACTTACAATCTTATAAGGGAGAGACAAAGGTACATAGGAAATTACATGGTAATGCCAAAGTTGTCAATACATGGTAGGAACACATATGTGTGGCTGACAGGAATACTAAATTAATCACTTAGCAGTAGGAATTTAATCAAAAAGATCATGATGAGAGAAGAATTTAGGATTAGCATGAGATAGCAGAGATGTAAAAAACAAGGGAAACCAGTGAGTGGGAAAAATTATAACAGGTGTCACAAAAAGAGAATCAGAGCACTATGAGAGATAATGAAGTTCTCCCTAAGAGATGCAGTTGCTGGAAGGACTGTGGAGATGATGGGCGAGTGGAAAGGGGAGAGCCTTAGCAGTCGTGCATCTTGGAATTGTCAACTTTGAAGATATATTGATTCTGTGTTTCAGAGGATGAAGTAGGGAATATAAGAACATAACAGTTATAAGCATTGCATCTAGAGTGATATGGCTATGTCCTGTGACTTTTAGCAAACTGACTGACTGTTCTAATACTTATGCTCTTCTCTGTAAACTGGAGAAAATAATAGTGCCGAACTCAGTGTTATTTATAGGATTAGATGAGATACTTTATGTAAAGTGCTAAAGTATAGTTCCTTGTGCATTATATATTCTAAGAAAATTACCTGTTTATTATCATATTCTGCCTCTGTATACTAAAAGGTATGTAAACTGGCATTTTCAAATTGTGGGTTGTAATTATGAGGGCATAAAATAATAAATTTAGCAATTTAAAGAAAGAAGTAAAATAAAGTATATGAGAAGCATTTTCTACAGTAAAGGTATTATTAAAAAAATTTTTTTTAGCCACGAACCTGTGTGTGTATTGCTGTGTGTGTGTGTGTGTGTGCACGTGCTTATACAGGATCATACTCATAAATATTTAGAGACCGCTGCACTATATGAATGCCAGATGGATAATAGATTGGATCATGATTTATACAATTAATTGGTTTGCCAACTCTCACTCTGAGAAGGGGGTACCAGTCTATCCATTAGTGAAACCAAGGTCATGTGCAATTTCTCCAGGGTTCAGTGTTTGCATGAGTGAAAATAACAGTGGTCAATAACTTTGCAGTTCCTGGTGCAAAGGTTTTGGGATCTCAAAAACTGTCCTTCCTTCCATCTTAGAGAATTTTAATACCCCTGCTGGGATCCCTACTATGTGGACCCTCTTCTATATCCTTTGGATAAAGAATGATAGATTTATTGAAAACTGTCTATTCCTACTCTTTTTATAAGCAGTATTTAATATTACAGAAGATATCAGTATTGAAATCCAAAAGTTCTATATTGGGCACATCATTGATTTATCAGAATGAAATATAGAGATACACTGATATGAATTACTCAGATAAAAGATTATCCAAGTATTCATCTCAGAATGCTAGTTGAGAAAGCACCCTAATCAGACAACCTACAAGTAAAAAGAGATCCTGAGTTGACGATAAGAGGAAATATGCAAATTGTGCAGAACATATACATTAATCTGAAGGGCATCTAAGAATGCATAAAATTTTGTAGAATAAAATTTAAAGGACAGATAAAATTTCATGGAATAAAAGTGATAATACTGCAAAAAGAAACTTAATTATAGCCTGGCGTTATCAGCACTAAATAACATTAGAAAAACCTGAGTGAATGGGCTTAGAAAGGGGGGTATATAAATGTATTATAAAGGTCTCATCATATTGGGAGATGTGGAAAAGCATCTTGATCATTGGAAGAAAGATACCTTTGCTGAAGAAACAAGGTTGGTGGTGTTTAGCATATGGATATAATTGAGCCAATACACACACTTTCTTCTCCCAGGTAGAATGCCTGACTCTTATTTTTCCTTTTACCTTACCAGCAGCCCTTTGGATATCTTTTGTTCTCTACCTACATTCACAGGTTCTCTACCTACAATCACATTCTTGATTTCACCTAATCTCATCATATTGAAAAACATTTATACATTGAAAACCCTGACATTTATATATCCTACTCTGCCCACCGCCTTGAATTCAAGTTCTCAGCACTGCCACCACCTCTCATCTGTTCCACCTACAGACTTCTCTAACTCAATTGTCAGTAACTCTAACATTCTAGTTACTCAGGCTAAAAATCTTACAGTCATCTGGGACTGTTTTCTATTACAGCCCACCTCCAATCTAATAGTAAACCTAGACAGTCCATCTTCAAAACACACACAAAATTCATCCAATCTCTTGTCATACATTCATTCACTTTCATTTTGTTACTTTAATAGCCTCCTATTGTCCCTTATTCTCAACATGGCAGTCAAAGTAACCCTTTTAAAACCTAGGGCAGATCATGTCAGTTCAGTTCAGTCACTCAGTTGTGTCCGACTCTTTGCAACCCCATGGACTGCAGCATGCCAGGCCTCCCTACCCATCACCAACTCTCGGAGCTTACACTAACTCATGTCCATTGAGTTGGTGATTCCATCCAACCTTCTCATGTTCTGTTGTCCCCTTCTCATGCCTTCAATCTCTCCCAGCATTAGGGTCTTTTCCAATGAATCAGTTCTTTACATCAGATGGTCAAAGTATCAGAGTTTCAGCTTCAGCATCAGTCCTTCCAATGAATATTCAGGACTAATTTCCTTTAGGATGGACTGGCTGGATCTCCTTGCAGTCCAAGGAACTCTCAAGAGTCTTCTCTAACACCACAGTTCAAAAGCATCAGTTCTTCAGTGCTCAGCTTTCTTTATGGACCCATTCTCACATCCATACATGACTACTGGAAAAACCATAGCTTTGACTAGATGAACTTTTATTGGCAAAGTAATCTCTGCTTTTTAATATGCTGTCTAGGTTGTTCATAACTTTTCTTCCAAAGAGCAACCATCTTTTAATTTCATGGCTGCAGTCTTCATCTGCAGTGATTTTGGAGCCCTTCAAAATAAAGTCACTATTTCCATTGTTTCCCCATCTATTTGCCATGAAGTGATGGGACCAGATGCCATGATCTTAGTAACTTCATATAAAACCCTCCAGCAGTCAGCTATGTCAACAAGAGTGAAAGCCAGATTATTTTTTTCATGGCTATACCACCCTATGTACTATGCATTTTTAAACCTATTAGAATGCATTGCCTATAACTCTGTCCTTTGGTCTCCAACACCCACTTCCTGAAAGTTTCTTCCTATAGATGTTTTGATGGCTTGAAAATCCCCTCATCTCCTTCAGCTTTTTTTTTTTTTCCACAAATGTCACCCTCCCAGTGACTGACTTTGACCACACTACTTAAAATTGCATCTCTGTGATTCCAATCTTCCTTTCTTTTACTTTACTGGAGTTATTACTACTTACCATACCATACATTTTGCCTTTTGCATGGGAGAGAGTCCTGTATACTCTACTAGAATGTAAGCTCCAGGGATTGCTTTTGGTTGGTTTTGCTCCGCACTTTATCCTTAGTTTTTAGAATAGAGCAGTGTCTGGCACATAGAAGGGACTCACTAAATAATTCTTGAACAAATGATAGCAAGTTAAAGATTAATATCTATATAGAAAAAGAGTCCTTAGAAATTTGTAATTAAGAAGACAACTCAATGGAAAAAGAAGTAAAGAATATTATTCTAATGGCCAGTTGGTCTACTCAATGTCCATTCCTCCCTCTTCCTTCCTACTAAAGCTCTAATTGTATTCAGGGTGTCCTGGATCCAGTTGAAGAGCTTTACTTTCCCCTGAACCTGGAGTGTCCTCGTGATGTGGTCTTGGCCAAGGAGGCATAAGCGTAGGTTGTTGTGTGGGCTTCTTGCGAAAAGTGCTTTTGCTGATTGCATTTTACCCTCTTCTCTGAGTAACTGGAACTCTACAGTCACCTGTGAGCCTGAGGATGCATCCACTTCCCAAGGAGGGATGAGGGGAAACTGAGCAGCTCAGGTCCTAGTGGTCTAGAGTCCCACTGCACCAGGGCTGGATTGCTCACCTTTGCACTTATTTTCATTTATAGGAAAAATAAATCCTTGCTACAATACTCTTATTTGGGCTTTCTGTTAAAGGCAGTCCAATTTAATCCCTAACTAATACAAACATGAATAAATAATTCATAATAATTCATTAAAGAACAAACCTAAATAAGGAATAAATATTTGACAAGAAGTTTTACCTCTTTGGTATTCATTAAACAGTGAAATTAAAGGAACAGAACACATCAACTTTTTTACTGATCACACTGGCAAAAAATGAAAGCAAAAAGAGCACAAGAGTAAGGGCTATGAAACCAGATAGCCTGGGTTTAAATCCATGTTTTTTTTTTTTTTCCAGTGACAAACTGTATATCCTTGAGAAATTTCCTTAACCCCACTGAGGCTCTGTTTAAGAATGTGTGAGTATTGCCATTCAAATTCCTACTCAGAAGTTTCGCAATAAAGGGCATTATTATATGTTTCTCTTCTTTTAAATATTTTTTTATGTGGACCATTTTAAAAGTCTTTATTGAATTTGTTACTGCTTCTGTTTTATGGTTTGCTTTTTTGCCAAGAGGCATGTGGGATCTTAGCTCCCCAATCAGGGACTGAACCTACAACCCTGCATTGGAAGGTGAAGTCTTAATCACTGGACCATCCAGCTCTGATAAATTTGAGCCAACTGAGAAATCACCTGGTGATATCTTTTAAAAATAAAAACCTGAATATAGAACCTCCAAACCAGCATCACCACTCATAGAAATCTATTCCACAGGAATAAAAGACACAATGTGTAAGGATATGTGTACAAGGATAATTAGTTTGTAGTAGTTTTTGAGGAAGCAAGAAACAAGTAGCCTGTTCCCATCCCAATACCCAAACTGGAAATAAACTGAATGCCTATCACTAGAGAGGTATGGAAAAATTTCTGCTACATTTTTATGATGAAGTATTATGCAGCCATTAAAAATCAATGTGATGTACATCAGTTAACTTGAAGAAATTTCTGCTAGGTACTATTGTGTGGGGAGGTATAACGGACTTTTGGACTCAGAGGGAGAGGGAGAGGGTGGGATGATTTGGGAGAATGGCATTCTAACATGTATACTATCATGTAAGAATTGAATCACCAGTCTATGTCTGACGCAGGATACAGCATGCCTGGGGCTGGTGCATGGGGATGACCCACAGAGATGTTATGGGGAGGGGAGGTGGGAGGGGGGTTCATGTTTGGGAACGCATATAAGAATTAAAGATTTTAAAATTAAAAAAATAAATAAATAAACAAATAAAAAAAGAAGAAAATTTCAGAATCCCTGTGTAATATGCATGAGCATCTTTGTAAGCAATTACATGAATAGAAAGACTTGTAAGAAGTGTTCAGACCAGGTAGCATCAGCTACCACAGTGGTGACACTGTCATTTTGGAGGGGTAGGAGAAGAAAGAAGAAAAGAACCACATTAAAACAAGATGGTCAAAAAGGAATGTGGTGCCATATGGGTAAAATTGCAAATCTGAGCAGGCTCAGCCATTTAAACAAGCAAGGAAAGGTGTTTCCAAAATGTTACTGGTGGCCACGTCAGAGGTGTGGGTTTTCAGGTCACTTTTGCCTCTTTTTTTTTTTCTTTTATTTGTTGTCTGTTTTATACAATAAAAACGTTTTATCAATGAAAAAATTAAAACCAAAAGAGAATGGGACATCAGGTAGGAGAGACAGAGAGAGAAAAAAAGCTTATGTAGACTTTTAAAGAGAGATTTGGCTATAAAAGTGACAGAAGTGATGTGGAAGCTAACATCAAACACAGGTGTCAGTGGAAGTTTGGTTAATATGGAGTTGTCAGCATGAATTTGATGCTCAGGGTAATGACTTTGCAGAGGCAGAGAATTTGAAGATTCAGATGAAGAGGAAATAACTGAAAGAGAGACGTACTAGAAAAGGTAAGAAGGTATGACAGTGTGGAATCCCTGACCTTTGGCAAGAGGAAGGACACATCCTTACTCATGAGGATCTGGAAGCAGTAGTGGAGTGGGGAGAGAAAAGGACAGGGATAAAGAAGAGACAGGAAAAACTGGACTTGGAAAGATGGGGGCATTCCCAGCTGATGGCTTCTATCCTCTCATGACATTTGAGGAGTCTATAACTTGTTGGAAGTGGCCCAGAAGGAAATATGATGAAAGTTTCAGTGATCAGAGGGATGAGAGAGGGAAACGTAGAATTATCCGACAGAGAGTAATGTGTGTGTCCTCTTTTTCTGGACTCTGCCTTCGTGTTCTGGCCATGCTGGACCAACAAACATTATCATGATCTACTCCAAGCAGTGGGAAGAGTGACTCCATTTTGGATGTAAGCTAAAGCAAGAATGCTTCCATTGTGCAGAAATGTGGACACCATGGATATATATATATAGGAAGTGCCTATATAATACTATTTAGCACCAACATGGGCTTCCCTAGTACTCAGCTGGTAAAGAATTTACCTGCAATGCAGGAGACTGCGGTTTGATTCATAGGTGGAGATGATCCCCTGGAGTGTATAGGCTACCCACTCCAGTATTCTTGAGTTTCCCTGGTGGCTCAGATAGTAAAGAATCTGCCTGCAGTATAGGAGACTTGGGTTTGATCCTTGGATTGGGAAGATCCCCTGGCAACTCACTCCAGTATTCTTGCCTGGACAGAGGAGCCTGGTGGGCTACAGTCTATGCGGTCACAAAGAGTCGTACATTACTGAGCGACTAAGCACAGCACAGCACCAACATACTATGGTATGTGCTACAATAGAAGCTGTCAAGAAACAGAGGCAAGCATGGCTGCTGTTACTGGGGAAGACACCGGCCCACAACTGAAAAATATTTATTGAATGCCTTTTTTATATGTAGAGTTGTGGGAAATGAAAACATTTAAGATACAGAACTGCTCATCAAAAATCACATGAGGGGGACTGCCTGGCACTCCAGCGGTTAGGGCTTCATGCTTGCACTGCAGGGGGCACAGGTTATCCCAGTTCTGGGAACTAAAATCTGGCATGCTGTGTGACATGGCACCCCCGAAATCACTTGAGAACACACTACTATGCATAAAATAGATAAACTCAAAGACTTCATGTATAGCACAGGGAAATACATTCAAAACCTTATAATAACCTACACTATAACTTATAATAACTTATATAACATAACCTATAATGTAAAAGAAAGAATATGTATATGTGTATATCTATAATAATGGAATCACTTTGCTATATACCCTAATCATTGTAAATAACTATACTTCAATAAAAAAACAATAATAAAAAGTCACAAGACAATTAGAAAATAATCAAGTGGGAAAAGAACTTGACTCATATGTGATGACTTTTTTCATCATGATTCTGATTTCGTGGGGGAAGAAGTAATAGTACAAGTCTAGGGGAAGAGTGCTATGCTAAGTCATTTCAGTCGTGTCCGACTCTGTGCGACCTCATAGACGGCAGCCCACCAGGCTCCCGGTAGTTAAAAGAAATCTGTGATCCAGCCTTATCCTGGAATATAAGACAGTGGGAGAAAGGACATGTGCTTTGATGATTCTCATTCCCCTAAGTTATAAAGACTTAGATCTGAATCTATGAAGGGACATAACTGGTTTCAGAACCTACTAGAAAGGGCTATTCACCCTGGCTTATCCTATACCTCTAATATGTACTCCGCCAAAGAAAGCCAGATATTTTTCTTTCTAGCAATTGTCGACCACATTCTGCTAATTCCAATTTTTCTTTTGTCTCTTCACACTGTACCATACCCAAAGTGCCTTCTATTTTATTACACAACTTTTATTCTCTCTCCATTAAGTCTGTGTGTTTTTGCTCTAGCTGCCCAAACCAGGAACATGCTAGTATCCTCTCTCTTAGTAGATGGTTCTCTAAACATAGAAAACTCTTCAATTTCAGCTTCCCAGAGACTCTAACAAGGGTCTATTCTGTTTTCTGAACCTTTCTGGGTTGTAACAATGTGCACCATATGGCCTCAACAAACACTTCTTAGCGATGCCTAATTTTTTTTGCAGCCAGCTTTCCCTCTTGAATGTATGTACTTGATGTGATTTTGCATATGCTTCTTTTCTATAACGATCCAGATTCTTTGCTCTTCTGTTATATTCTTTCACCATTGCTTCAAGGTCTTTAGTGTAAGCAAAAGATGACAGTGTCATCTACATATTTGAGGTGTCTCTGGTCCTTGAGTCCTTTTTCTTTATCTGTAGAAACCTTGAAAGTTTTCTCAAGGCAGGAGGTGAAGAGTCTTAGTGAGATACCACCTATTAATTCTACACTACAAACTGACCTTTACCACCCAGTTTTCGAGTTAAATGTGACTGTATCATTTGTGAAAATATGTTTGGGGCACTTACCATGTGGATCTTCTATTGCTTCATTTGCAGGGCTTCCAACAAAGCATCAGTTTCCATTAAGTCAAATTTTTTTTTGAGTCCCACGAAAGCCATGCAGAGCGACTAGTTTGCTGTCTGTTGTTCAGCCTGCTCTGCAGTTTGAAAGGAAATTTAAAAAAAATGCCCGCTTTAACCACCTATATATTCTGGGTTACATCAGTTGTTACATGCTGTTTATTGTCTATAAAAGAGGTATATCTCAAATTGAAATTCTGGGCCACAGATAGTATTAATTACATGATTATTTAAGAAGCAACAGTCATAGATGAATAAATGTTGACTAATGGAATTGCCATACTTTCACATTGATTCAGCCAATATTGTCACCCAATTCAAAGTACAAGCATGACAAAAGAGGAAATAATAAATAGAAGCTACGTAAATATCAGAAACTCTATACAGACATGAAATACAGACACTACTATATTGAGGAAGACTCTGCACACACCGTCTCAGACATATGAGCTCAGAATTTCCCTCTGGGTCAGAGGATCTGCTCTGAGCTGCCTTTACCATATCTTCTGTTCCCTCCCTCTCTTCTTTCTCTCCTTCCTCCCTTCCTTCCCTCCTTCCTACCCATCTCCACTTTGCCTTTTTTCCTTCTTTCCTTATTGCCTTCCTCTCATTTTGGTAAGGATTTTATGACAAAAATCAGTGTATGGATGGTTCAAAATGGAATATTATAGGCAGAGGCTGTAGAAAGAATCATTGTTATCTATGGCTGTGTAACACATTACTCCAAAACAGCAGGTTAAAACAACAAATGTTTGTCACCTCCCTGTTTCTATGGATTAATAATCTGAGTGCAGTTTAACTGGAAGCTTTTGACTCAATTCTCTCAGGAGATTGTCGTCAACCGGGGTTGGGGCTCAGCCAGCCAAGGACAAGGGCAGAATCCGCTTTCAGGTTCACTTAGCTGGTGATTGGCAGATTTTAGTTCCTCACTACATGAACCACTCTACAGGGCTACCTCATGATGTGGCAACTGGTTTCCCTACTGTGAGTGCTCCAGGAAGGAGTGAGAAAACCCCAAATGGAAGACAGTTTTTATCTAACCTAATATCAGAAGTGACAACCTTTCAGTTCCACCATATTCTACTCATTACAAGTGAGTCAGACAGTCCTGATCACACTTAAGGACAGGTCGCATAATGTCAGGGGTTGGGGGCTATTTAGGTCTATTTAGAGGCTTGACAATGGTACCCCACTCCAGTACTCTTACCTGGAGAATCTCATGGACGGAGGAGCCTGGTGGGTTGCAGTCCATGGGGTCACTAAGAGTTGGCTATGACTAAGAGTCTTCACTTTCATTTTTCACTTTCATTAATTGGAGAAGGAAATGGCAACCCACTTCAGTGTTCTTGCCTGGAGAATCCCAGGGACGGGAGTGCCTCATGGGCTGCCATCTATGGGGTCACACAGAGTCAGACACGACTGAAGCGACTTAGCAGCAGCAGCAGCAGAGGCTTTGACCCGGGGAAGGCAATGGCAACCCACTCCAGTACTCTTGCCTGGAGAATCCCATGGACAGAGGAGCCTGGTAGGCTACAGTCCATGGGATCGCTAAGAGTCAGACATGACTGAGCGACTTCACTTTCACTTTTCACTTTCATGCACTGGAGAAGGAAATGGCAACCCACTCCAGTGTTCTTGCCTGGAGAATCCCAGGGATGGGGGAGCCTGGTGGGCTGCTGTCTATGGGGTCGCACAGAGTTGGACATGACTGAAGCACCTTCTATAAAGATGCTCAAAAAGTTTTTTAATTAGATTAAGTGCATATTCTGTCCCTTTAATTCTGCCAATATTTTTTTCCTGCAGTCATTGTGGTTTAACACAGTGAAACCAGACCTTCTACCACATAATATTCTAAGTTTCCATGAACATTTTTTAGATCAAGGTAGGACATACCTTGAAGTAAATAAATAAAACAGATTCATTGTGTGTATCTTTAGTTTTGATTCCTTGGACAATACTTATTTCCCTATAATCTCAGGGACACAGCATAATGATTCCTTTTAGAACAGTTTTTGTTAACCCAAAATACATAATTGCTATTTTTTCTGATAGATGATAGTGGTTGAATATTAGTGAACAGGAAATAAGCTATAAAGATGTTGCTCCAAACAGATATGAATAAGGGCGAGAATTAATGGTATATTAAGTCCCTTGAACAGAGGAGCCTGGCAGGCTGCAGGCCATGGGGTCACAAGGAGTTGTACATGACTGAGTGACTAAACAATAACAGCAATATTTTCCATAACAGGTTTCTCTGAACCCATTTTTTTTTCAATGCAAGAATTATTCCAAATATATACTTTGGAGAATGAAAGCCTTGAGGTGCTGGTACATGATGTTGAGCTTGATTATGTATATAATAGGATAAAAATTAATGGAATTCAAAGATGTAACCAGAAGAGAAACAGCATCCAATTATTTACTTTCAATGTTTTAAAACAAAAAGGGAACGTAGCAGCTAAACAAAAACTAAGCTATTCATTGTATTGTAAGTATGCATGCTAAAGAGCCTCGTTAGATGTTGCATTTAGAAATTGCTTACAGGTTGAATCCATTAAAATTTTTCATAGTTCAATTAGTAGCTTCCCTGGTGGCTCAGATGGTCAAGCGTCTGCCTGCAATGCCAGAGATCGGCTTTGATCCCTGGGTTGGGAAGATCCCCTGGAGAAGGAAATGGCAACCCACTCCAGTACTCTTGCCTGGAAAATTCCATGGACATAAGAGCCTGGTAGGCTACAGTCCATGGGGTCGCAAAGAGTTGGACAGGACTGAGAGACTTCACTTTCACTTTCAATTAGTGTTTTTTGAGAAGGGAGTTCCGGTGAAAAATCAAACAAGAGATTTGCCTAGGTATTCAAGAAAACATGGGATCAACTTTTAAAATAACTCATTTTACTAAAATGTAAAGTATAAATTTCCCATTTGGAGTCAGTTTCTACCAGCTGTCTTTTAAGTATTTATGATTATAGCATCAAGAAAGCTAAAAATGAATAAAGTAGCATGATTCACTTTCTATAAGTTATTTCGAAGATTATAGACTTTCATCTGAGATTTGTGCTAGGAACACATTTTACTTTTGATCATTATGAATATGTTCAGACTTACGATTAAAATTTTGAAAAATGCTGATGATATTTGAAAGAAGAAAATAATGGTATAATGCTCTGTATTTTTTTAGCAATAGGAAAATCACATCATTAACTATTCTCATTTATACAAATTGCACTCTAAAGTTCTACCCTTAGAATCATTCCAATACTATTTCAGATCAGTGTACTCGGTATCATTTGAGTGTTCAGATAGCCTCTATTGATGACCTGGAAATCTAAAGAAGTTGGAAAGAAGGATGCTTAAAACATTTCAAAGAGACATGTGTAGCAGATTAATGCTAAATAAAACTTACAGAAAGTAATTGTCAATATAGAAAGTTAAGAAAAAGAAAAGGAGAGAAATATTTAAATGAGGCGCCTGCTGTCAGTCCTAAGCCATAATATCAAATGATGAAGTGTGTTTACAATCTTTTCACTTATCAATTGAAAAGAAAGGCTGCTCCTTCATCCTTCCTGTATGAGACTTCACTGTGGCACCACAAAGTGCTTTTCCTCTCAGAATGCACTCACCTTGTGTCCCGTTCCTTCAGGAATCATTGCAGAATTTGGTTGGACATTGTGGACATTGATCAATTTATTCCACTCTATTAGCAGTGCAGAGAAGTTAAAATACTTATCCTTTAAAGAGATGTTTTGGAAAGGATGCTTAGGCTGGAACCTTCTAATCCTGTGACAGTAAGCATCGAGGAAGCCTTTCTTCACCTTTCTGGAAAATGAGCCTGAGCTACTTGAGACCTCATTGTCTCATATGAAGTGAAGTGAAAGTCGTTCAGTTATGTCCAATTTCTTTGAGATGGCATAGACTGTCGCCCGCCAGTCTCCTCTGTCCATGGAATTCTCCAGGCAAGAATGCTGGAGAGAGTTGCCATTTCCTTCTCCACACAGCACTATTGAGAGACAGTAAAGTATCATGTTTTACAAAAATGAAATATTTTGAGTTCTTACATGAGAATCCTAAGGAGAGTTCTATTGTTTTAGAAAAGTAAATGTAAGATGTATGGGTAAAACATTGTTCCTTTTCATCAGTAGTCACTGATTCTATAAATGTTAGTAGAATCAGTATCAGATACTCCAGTGTTTTTGATCAGACTACTCTAAGTGAAAAAATAACATAAATACAATCAAAATTGTGTTGAAAAATAGAATATGAACTCTTTCTGCATTTTGCATTGTTTTTAGCTAGCATTTAATTTTTGAGTACAATAAACATTTGGTGGACTAAGTATGCACAAGGAGCTTCCCTGGTGGCACTAGTGGTCAAGAACCTGCCTGCCAATGCAGGAGATATAAGAGACTCAGGTTGGATCCCTGGGTCGGGAAGATCGCCTGGAGGAAGGCCTGGAAACCACTCGAGTATTCTTGCCTGGAGAATCCCGCAGACAGAGGAGCCTGGCGGGCTATAGTCTATAGGGTCACAAAGAGTCTAACATGACTGAAGTGACTTAGCACACATGGACGCACGTGAGTACGCACAACCAGGACTAATCATATTTTTGAAGAGAGACTGTTGTCTTCTAAATTTTCAGGCCTGTATCAGAAATGTTAACATAGGTGAAAGATGTTATGAGCTGCAAATTGAGTCTGATTAATAAGGTCTTCCCCGCCAGCTAATGTTAATTTTAAGCACTGGTATTTTTCTTTGTTTATATGTTTGGCTTTTGGTTAAAATCTGGAAATAAGATAGTGTAGAAACATCAGCCTTATTTCAGTTAATATTGTAGAAATAGCAAGTTTTTCTTTAATGTCCTTTGGGTTTACAAATTTTCATGTATTAGACATTTTAAGTATCAGCTATAGATTGAATGATTTGACAAGGAATGATGTATGCTCATCTAAGGCTTTGTTCCAGTGAGCCCAGATGGTTTGATAACGTGCTACTTTCCCGACACTTGGAGGCTATGAGGTTTGCCCTTGCAGCCTCTCTGCTGGAAGTTCATGGCTGCACACAGCTGTTCCCTACAATCTTTACTGTCTCCCAGGTGCTGCTGGAAAGTGATGATGTTTTGATACAAATCTTGATTTGGCCTCCAAAATGTAAAAAAATTTCAAGTTATTGGTTGCTGTTAGGTGTTCAAGAGTCTTCTATTGCTGCAGGGAGGGTAGTGAAATGTTGGATATGAGCACAGATTTTGGAGTCAGAGGTGTGGCTCACTAGCTGTAAATTGATTAACTGCTCTGAGTATTTTCATCTGTATAGTGGAAATTTGGGATAATTGTATGCATCTTATAGGGTTGCAGAGGGGAGTACATTTGGTGATGGATGAAAAATGCTGAATCCACAGCTTAGTTTATTGTAGACACTCAATATTCCTTTTCCTCTCCTGTAGTCTGAGAGCCAGATTAACTCACTGTGAGCCTATAGTTGGGTATCTTGTTCTCATGAGTCTTCTAGGCTTTGCTCTCCAGTGAGCAATATAGATAATATTGTAAATGCTTAGTAAATAGGGATAAACTAACACTGATCTCAAGAAAAAATATGGGATAGATATATGTGTATACCATATATATATGAGAGACTTCATAACGTATGGCTCATGCAGTTATCGAGGCTGAGAAGTCTCATGATCTGCCATCTGCAATTTGGAGACCCAGAAAAGCTAGTGGTGTAGCTTCAAGGTTGGAAAGTTTAGGCAGTCTGAAGGCCTGTAAACCAGGATCCCCAAGGGCAGGAAAAGATAGATGTTCCAGCTCAAAAAGTCAGGGAGAGAGCGAAAGAAAGAGAATGAAAGAGAGTGAGAATTCAACTTTCCTCTGCCTTTTTGTTCTATCCAGGCTGTTAGTAGATTGAATGATGCCCACCCACAAGGGGGAGGATCATCTGCTTAACTCAGTTTGTCAATTCAAATAATGTTCTCATCCAGAAACACTCTTACAGACATATCCAGAATGAATGTTAAATTAGATATCTGGCTGGAGCTTCTCAGGTGGCTCAATGGTAAATTATCCTCCTGTCAAGCAGGAGGTGAAGGTTCAATCCCTGGGTTGGGAAGATACACTGGAGAAGGAAATGGCAACTCACTCCAGTATTCTTGCCTGGGAAATCCCACGGACAGAGGAGCCTGGCAGGCTACAGTCCAGGGGGTCACGAAAGAGTCAGACATGACTTAGTGACTAAGCAGCAGCAGAAGCAGCAACTATCTGGTATCCCATGACCCAGTCAAGTTGACACATAAAATTAACCATCAGTCTGCAAAGAGCAAATGTTGTATCAATTTACATTATCACCAGCAGAGAATGAGAGTGCTATTTCCTAAAATGCTCACTGACATGGGATATTTTAAATAATTTAAAAATATATATATAGTCATGACTGTGGAGAGAGGTACAAATTTTTTAGGCAAAAAAAATTGTATCTTGTTATTACGGCTAATATATGTGAAATATTTTGGTTTCTATTTTGTGAATTCACTATTCGGAAAAAATGTTTAATATCATTATTATATTGAAATATTTAAAACTATATCCCTAGAGGTTTCCCTGGTGGCTCAGACGGTAAAGAATCTATCTGCAATGCGGTGACCTGGCTTTGATCCCTGGGTGGGAAGATCCCCTGAAGGAGGGCATGGCAACCCACTGCAGTATTCTTGCCTGGAGAATCCCCATGGACAGAGAAGCCTGGTGGGTTACAGTCCATGAGGTCACAAAGAGTCGGACACAACTGAATGACTAAGCACAGCACAGATTTTGAGGAGAAAATAGATACTGAGTTTTACTAAATATTTGTTTATTTTCTATTTAGATGTTTTCTCTCTTTTGATCTTATTTTTTAAAATTACCTATAAATATTTGCTTGTGCTTAATTTGTGTCTATTCAAACTGGAGTGCCACAGCCATAATCTAGTTCCTCAAGGGTCTTGTACAGTTGGGTTTTATGAAATGAAGTTTTTTACTTATCAAATTTCAGTTTCATTCTCTGAATATTCAAATACATTTGTCAACTGCTTTTAGAGAAGAGACTGTGAAAGGATGATGATAAATCTGGAAATATAATTCTGATTTTTTGAAACAGAAAATTGTGATACAAAGAGCAGGGGTCCAGGAGTTCCAACTCTAAACCCTGTAAGAATCACCAAGGGGTAGTCACAAATACCCAAGCTTCAGGCCTGCCCCACATTGTCTAAGAATGTATAGAAGAGCTAAGATGTTATTTTGTCAAATCTTCCCAGGTTATCTCATGGGCAACCAGGATTGAAAAACAGCTAAGGTAAGTGGATGCAGACTCAAAGACTAACTCTTTGAGTCACTGAGCTGTGGCATCTCAGTCAAATTATCCAAAATGCCAGGGCCTTCAGAAAGATAAGATGAGGGTAAAGAGCTATTGAAATCTAAGCTCTCTACCTGTTCTACAAGAAACCAGTACTTCCATGATACATGACTGTCTACAGCCTGATGGCATCCGGAAAGAAATGTTAACACTGCAGGTACACGTCTATGTATTTGATGGAGCATATTTGTGTGGTTTATATACAGAGTATATCATTTGAAATTAAAATAGAGGAAGTTTTAAGTGATTTCACTTCAGGGTCCTTGCTAAAGGCCGGGTAACGCTGCCAGTTCTTCTGTGAGAATTACAGATTAGCAAAGTGAGAATTGTAGCAGTTTGGCTGTAAAGATATTAAAAAGTCTAGTAAGTTTAAGTTATTTTCACTCCAGGAAAACTATAATCACTTGAAAGATCGAAGAACAAGAGTGAAATTTAAAATAGGATTACATGTTCACAAATCACTGGTAAAGAAGGCATTGATGATTGTTTACCTGTTTTTCTTTATACTAATGGGCTAATATCTTTATATTAAAACCAATTTGCAGTAGCTACTATAAATTCTTTAACCTTATAAGATTTAAAAACTTCGCTTGACGGACGTTTTGGTGTAGGTGGTGTTGATGATTTCCCAATCATCTCATTTCATACCAAGAATAACTTTTCTTCTATTGAGATATCAATGTGTTATCGGACCTAAGTGTTAAAATGTCACTGAGTAACTTCTCTGTCTAGTTCTCAAGATCTGAGCAAACACAATATTCTCAAGTAATCTTTTGCATAGATATTCCATAATTGAGAGTTTGCTGACCAAACAACTCAAAAAGAAACACATTATAACATAACATTTCAAAGTAGAGCAAAAAAAAGCCTTGCAGTTAGAAGTGTCCATATGTCTGAATTTATGTGTTGATGTGAGTTGATGTAAGTTTGCATGGCCTTATTATTTAATCTTTGTAGATGTGCATCATTATTAAGTTTTTATGCAACAACTGTTCCTGTATTGACTCAACCAGTACAAGAGGCGGAGATACTGTAAGTGGCAGGCACAGATTTCCTGATCCAACTCTTAAAGGGATGTTTGTGAGGGAAGAAACATGAAAGATGGAAGAACCCAGGTTTCTCATGAAATTTAAATTGTATAAATTCATATACTAAAATTCCTGCTTTTAGCTCCCCTGTTTTACCGGTATATTTTCTAAACTAGGGCAAGTCAGCTAAAATTCATAATTTATAAACAGTCTGTGGAAAAATTAGTGAATTATTTACAACACTTTTGAAAAATGTGTTTGTATCTTATACAAAAATTAGCTAGTCTGTTAATCACAGTGGTGCCACAAATATGCTGGAAATTAGGACTTGCAAAAGTGAGTTTTGAGAAAGAAAAAAAAAAATCCTGTAACTCAATCTGAGATTAGAAAACCAAACTGATTCTGAATGGTCTATTTAAACAAGTGCCAATTATTGAATAATTCTCTGACCTAAACAGAAAGTTATTGTATATGGAAAGATTTTTTTCTCTTGGAGTGCTTTATTCCAGATGCCCTCTCAAATTGTTTTTAATTCTCTGTGGGCAGTAGATAACTAAACCTACAGAATGTAGTAATGGCAAGGAGGAAGCAATCACGTTGGCCACTTCTAGTTAAGAGTCATGGAAAAGGCATCTGTTATATATGAATTGCAGACTATAAGGACTTTGACAGTTCATAGACCAGACCTAATTTATTAAACTAAGTTTCTAATATAAACAGTAATTTGTTTCAGGCACTGACACTGCAGGTCTGGATTATGTGAACCAAATATAAAGAACTGTATTTCCCTTTTGGAAAGTTTGTGCCTTTCGAGCACTGAATGAAAATAATCTAATATGTCATAATAGTAAATATGATGAACGTGGCCCACCTTCCTGAGCATGGGGCTGATTCATACTCTCTCCTTTTTAAATTTTCCGGAGGTTATTTTAAAAGTACTGAGGTATGGTTTATAAACTTCAAAGCACACCTGTGTGTTATATTCCAATGAGTAAGAAAACAGTGAGCCTACTTAGAGAGGTTCAAACTTTCCTGCACTTTAAATTGGAGATGTAGTTTGGTTTGATTGCCAAAAGCATTCTCACTATAAAATCAACTGATCATAAAAATATAAAGATTTTTTTCAACTATTTTGGGTTATTTTGCAGACAATATTTGATGGAATAAGAATCCTGAAATTTACGTATAAAAAAGTCTGGTTGCTTGAAAAAGATTATGAACTAAATAAAGCTTTATTTCAAGACTTTTGAAGATATGCTTCAAATAGGTCAAATAACATGTGGCTAGATTTTGAAGTGCTGTATTCTTTGTTTGTGAAAGCACTAACATATATTCTCATATTCACCCAACACCCCTTATTAAATTGTTTATATGCTGCCAATTCCTATGTAAGGCAGGAAAGAATCTACAAATTCTAATTTTTTTCTTGTTTTAAAGGGCAGCATATTAGCTTGGATGATTTTGGCTGCAAGTAACAAACTCATTTTTAAATATGGTTAAAACATAAAGGGCATTTTATTATCTTATAAGAAATAAATTGGATGGAACTTTCGTGACTGGTTTAATTCAGAGACTTTCTTCTCGTGTTACACTAAACATTGCCCAAAGTAAGAGAGGGTGAGTTTCTGTGATGTTTCCCTACGTAAGGAAGAAGAAAACTTTTCCTGTAATCTTAAATCAGACTCACAGGTCTGTGGCTGGGTCTGCAGCCACACCTTTGCTGACCATAGACAGATGAATGGAATTACCCTGATGGATTAAACTAATCACCATTCTATTACCAACCATGAATGATAAGATTATTGATACCTAACAAAATCGGGATACATTTAATAAGGAAGTGGGGGAAATTGCCATTAGGTAGCTAAGGAGTACAGTCTGCCAAAGGTAGGAATAGGAAATAGAATTAGTTTAGTTCTGATATTTAAACAATAGATGGTCCTCATGAAAGTCTGTACAATATAGACATGAATCTGGAAAGAACTGCTTTTGTATTTTTCTGTGACACATTCTATATAATGTAAATAGAAATCTTTGTAGTGTAATATATATAATCATAAAGTGAAATTCCAGGAGAGGCAGTGTGATGTAATTAGATTGAAATATTTAGAGCGTTTTGGTTGAACTGACTCTGCAGTTGATCCTGAATGAGATTGGTTTTTTCAGGCCGTTTTGGTTTATGTACCCTAGAATTGACACATTTTTGACTGAATACAAGTAACCAATAGGTTGTTTTCATGTTTCAGAAAGCCATCTGATTTTTTCCCCCTACCTAATCACTTCCTTGTCAGGGGTAATGTTAACTTTGTGTGGACAAAATGACAGAGTGATGGGAGAGGGAGATAAACAGGGAGAAAGGGAAGAGAAGAGAGTGCAAGCAATGTCGGAAGATCCAGGTGTTGGGCACAGTGAGTCATTCAAGGTTCCTTTATTTTACTATATTGGGTGGTAGATATTTTTGTGCTTGCTTGTAACACTCAATCTAAATAACTTTCCTTTTAAAAAAAATGTTAGGTTCAAGGTACAACTTGAACTCAATATAATACATCTGAGACTTCTCTGGTGGTCCATTGGTTAAGACTTCACCTTCCAATCAGGGGGTGCAGGTTTGATCCCTGATTGGGGAGCTAAGATCCCACATGCCTCATGGCCAAAACACCAAAAAACGTAAAACAGAAGCAATATTGTAACAAGTTCAATAAAGAATTTAAAAAAATCCACATTAAAAAATCTTAAAAAAATATATAAAACATCTGATGTGTTTTAAAAGTTAATTTATTTTTTTTCTTAGGAAGTATCTCTCCTTACAGATAATGACAGTGATCTATTGATTAATCGCTACACCTTAGAGTCTTGAAACAATAGCTTAACAGAATTATCACCTTCAGGCAATAAATGTTGACCTACTAGAACTACAAGGAGCAATACTAATAATACTAGGTGTTTCTTTCTACAGCACAGAAATTATATGCCTTTCATCTCGGAAATTATTTTAAAAGGGTAAGAGAGATATAGACAGAGAAAAGAAAAAAAAAACTGCTGTAATCAAAAACACACCCTAATTTAGGGAACAACTTTAAACAGAGAGATGATATCTAGAAAATAAGCTTCAACTGTTTTCCCCAGCTATACTAGAAATAGCACTGGTCCGTCTATTAGGTTTAGAGTAGTGACTCACCTGGCCATTGATCTGATTCTGCCCACAAATATGCTGTGTCCATGAGGTATGGCGCACAAAGCAAGGAAACTGGAAAACATACAAACAACAACAAAACCAAACCCAGTCTTAACTTTACAGCTGCACAGGTTTTTGGGTTTAGATGTGCATGTTTACATATGCAGGCAATTACTTGGGGGAAGGCACATTAGTTATACATAGGTTTGTAGTTCTTAAGACTAAAATTTGCTTTGGTTGAGGTTATTACTGCTTTTTGTTTGTAAGAACTTGTTTGTTTCTTTAAAGTGTAACTTTAAATATTGTCTTTGGATTGAAAAACTTTGGCATAATAGCATCCATCTAGAGAAAAGTTAATCTCGGGTTTAAATCAGTCAGGAGCTCACACTAAAATAAGCCCATGTAAAATACCAATTTATTCAGATGCCTGTCTGTCTCCTACCCCCCACCCCCCAATATTCTTCTTTCCTTGTAATAGCATTACAAGAGAAATTTGTTTAGAAAAAAGCACTTTACTTGCAGTCAGGGCACTTGAATTCTTGTTCTGCCATCTCCCTGGTTTTTACTTCCATTCATGCTTTATTTATTCATGATCCACACTGATGCCATTTTGGACCCGAGACAGCCTGTTTCCGTTTCCTCATCTGTAACAGTAAGACTGATTCTTAGATGCTCAGATTCCTGTTTATGGACTAATGATCTTTGTTTTGCATGCTGTGCTTAGAATCAGGAGAATTTTTAGCATTTCAATGAAAGAATTTCAATTACAGGTTCGTTCTTACTGCTAAGCAGCTACAAGGGTGTTCAGTTGGTGAAATGAGGGGCACCTGTCCTGAGTGTGATTTTTCTAATTAGTAGAACAGCTCATTTCAAATATAGATTTTCTAAAACCTCATTTCTAATATAGGTTTGCTAAAACCAAGTAATTGCTGATGTAGAATTCCACCTGCAAAAAATTCTAAATTTGAAAATTTTCTGTGTGTTTGTTTAGCAGTGAATTTGGTTGAAAAGAAAGTAAATTCTCTAAATCCACTATGGTGTTCTTATTAGAATGCTTTTAATTGAGCTTCTTTTTGCTTCTGTGTTATTTCTGGATTCAGTGTAAAACTGTCAAAGGAATTTAAAAAGTCTGGTGTTTGCATTGCTTGTTTTCTTTGAGAGAGCCAAAAACAAGATGAATTTTTAGGGTTATACAAGTTGTGCATTTAAGTTAAATAAACCTTTAATGTACAAACTTTTGAAGGCATCCATTTAAATCGATATTTTAAAAAATTCCGCTTCTTAGTTTTAAGATATTATTATTTTAAAATAAGGGAATGAAGATAATTCTGATATATCTTTAAGCACATGATTCCTTTATTTTTTCACTGAATCTCAAACAAAATGAATAATCATTATTGCCCATTAGTTGCTGCTTGGAACATGGAATCTAGTCAAACACAATGTGACTTTTATTTGTGATTGTTTTTTAATTTTAATTGATTATTAACTTTTTGATAGAGCATAAGAAACAGATGCAAATGATAAGGAAGACTGATCAATTATGTTTAAAAACTTTGGGGTCAATCACATCAAAAAAGATAATTTACAAATTCTAAACTAGAATAAAGAATCATTCCAAGTATTGAGGAGATTAAATATGATTTCTAAAATTCTGAAAATTTATCTTCAATAAAATTTCTGCTAATTTTTACTTTTGTTTATACTTTATTTGGGATAATTGGTGTGTTTCTAATTTATTCTCACAATAAACTATTTTTCCTTAAATCTGTTGTTCATCTTTAAAAATTACCTTAATAGCTATATATTTTCTTACCAATGATTATATTTTATCAGTTAGGAAAGTAGCTAAATATCAGTATGTGGAACCTGATGAAATACCCTAAGTATGGCAGGGTTGCTATTAGACTAATAGTCACCTCATAGTCTCAAGGAGCAGAAAATGATATTAGTTTGCTACTTACAGCTTGGCTTTTAAATCTTGGTAGTGGAATACCCAGAGAAGGCAATGGCAACACACTCCAGTACTCTTGCCTGGAAAATCCCATAGACGGAGGAGCCTGGAAGGCTGTGGTCCATGGGGTCATGAAGAGTCAGACACTTACTGAGCGACTTCACTTTCACTTTTCACTTTAATGCATTGGAGAAGGAAATGGCAACCCACTCCTGTGTTCTTTCCTGGAGAATCCCAGAGATGGTGGAGCCTGATGGGCTGCCATCTGTGGGGTCGCACAGAGTCAGACACGACTGAAGCGACTTAGCAGTAGCAGCAGCAGCAGCAGCAGTGGAATACCAGATTCTGGTGTGGATTTCAGTACTTCAGTCTCTCTCTACCTAACTTGGTCTTTAGGGTTAATAGCCAGAAATGCTCAGTAGTTACTTTGGGTCCCTGAGAGAGGGCCTGGAAAAAGCAGGCCTTGTTTTTTAGTGCCTTCCCCAACCAACTCCTGTGCTACCTGGGCTTGCCCATCCTGTGCCCCTGGGGCGCTGAGAGGTTGTTTCTAACTCATTCTTACAATGAATCTCTCCCTTACCCCATGCATTGTGCTTCCTGAACTCTGGGCATGCTACACTGGGAGATGAACTAGGTAAATCATGGTTATAGGAGTGAGAGTGGGTAGGGAACTGATTACACTTACTTCTTTGCAACAAACTGATTATCTTTCTAATTTTGAATATTATTTCCAGAGATAGCTTATAAAACAGGGCTTCCTTTATAGCTCAGCTGGTAAAGAATACTCAAACAATGCAGGAGACTTGGGTTTGATTCCTGGGTTGTGAAGATCCCCTTGAGAAGGGAAAGGCTAGCCATTCCACTATCCTGGCCTGGAGAATTCCATGGACTGTATTGTCCATATTATTTCTGGAGATAGCTTATAAAATGACACTAGTTTATGTATGTTATAGAAATCAGGATAGTAAAAATAAAGAAAATATGGTACCACTGTCTGAATATTTCTATGTATTCAAGATCCATATGCTGAAGTCCTAACCCTGAAGGTGATTGTTTAAGAGGTGTGTGTGTGCTAAGTTGCTTCAGCCATGTTTGACTCTTTTTGACCCTATGGACTGTAGCCAGTCAGGTTCCTCTGTCCATGGGATTCTCCAGGCAAGAATACTGGAGCGGGTTGCCATGCCCTCCTCCAGAGGATCTTCCTGACCCAGGGATCAAATCCGTGTCTCTTATGTCTTCTGCATTGGCAGCTGGGTTCTTTACCACTAGCGCCACTTGGAAATCCCCTGTTTTGGGAGGTAAGGCCTTTGAAAGGTGATTTGATCATGAGGCCAGAGCCCTCATGATTAGGGTTAGTGCCTATATAGTAGAAACCCCAGAGAGCTAGCTGTCCCTTCTATTATGTGAGGACACTGGGAAAATGTGAGGTCTATGACCTGGGAAGTAGGTCCATACCTGATATGTGCCTGTACCATGATCTTGAACTTTATAGCCACCAGAATTGTGAGAAATAAATGCTTATTGTTTATAAATCACTCAGTTTATATTTTTGTTATAGCAGCTCAAATGGACTCAGACATATGGTCAACTATTTTGACTCTAATTCTTTAAAAAAAATTTTTAAGCATTTATATTTTGCAAATGGTGCTCTCTTTGAAACTTTTGGCCAACGACCTATGTGGAATTTATCTTCTGGAAAGAAAAGTAGAATAGAAATGTGACCTTTCAAAATTAACAACAATAGCAAAATGATTTCTGGATTGAAATGAATGCTGGGTTTCTAGATACCTGTTTTGATTGTTCCAAAGCAGAGAAGAGAGGCTTAACTTTTTCCACTGCATTAAATATAGGGAAAAGGAGAGGAGTATAAAATAACAGGGCTATAACATAAGATGATATAGACTAATATCTACTTTTTGATAATGGATTTTTCTAGACCTTTTTCCCCAGAACACTGTAAATATGGCCACTCAGATTAACAGGGGTGCAATAGTGTCCTTATGCTTAACCCAGCCTCCCTTAAGCTCTCAGCATTTATGTATCCAGAATACCTATAGTTCAGGGTCAGCAAGCTTTAGTTCACTCATAGGCCCAAGAAATTAATCTAAATGAGCCAAACGTGTTGAGTGCAAGCTGTAACCACATGGGGAACATGAGCTCCTTCTCAGCTGGGTACTGGTGACAGCTTTTTGTTGCCAAGTGGGAATGCAATTTTTGAGAGAAACCACAAGTTTGGATTTTATGGAAAAATATGGACTTTTCAATGTGAAATATAACAATTTTTAAGTGCTGACAATTGAGTACAATCTAGAAAAAAGAAAAAATGAACCCACCTACCAGTTAGATGGAAGTAATGAGTTTGATAATTGAGATGTAGTCTGGCTGCTAAAAATGCTAACAATGATGGTGACCAGTCAGTTGACCAATAGTTTTTAGATTTTCAATACCTAGAATTAACAATACTAGTGTTTTTTTTTTTAATATTCTAGTACATGTTTTTAATGCATTGAAATATCAATGTTTTGTTAGAACAATACCATTATTTTGGCATTACAAATCTGAAACTTGAGTCATTTGCATTTTAAGGAATATACAACACAAATATTTTAAATAAGTTTACAAAGTGGTTTTCTGTACTTGCATAGCCTTCAGAAGGAGGAAGAAATATAATAATTAACAAAACAAAAATTTCTTTTGCAACAAAAATGTACACAGTCATAGTCTACTTCATAGATTTATAAACCACTGGAATCTGTGACCATATTAAAATTACACAAATAACTACATCAGAATCTCTAATATGACAACTGATGTTTATAAAGTTAAACTGGAAATGCTTTTTTAAAAATATTAAATTATATTTTGCTGCTAATACAATGACTACAGTGGTTGAATAGGTGTTTTAATATTAAACGAAGTAGTGATTTATGGCACTCCAATTTGCTCTGTATTATAACCAACGTATATGCGGAACAAATTGTGGCTAATTTGAATGAATGGATACATCACGTACAAGTGAGGTTTAATAGGAAAATGTTACTAGTATGATTTTTTTCCCTTGTCTTTTTCTTCTGGTGATTATAAATAAATAAATAAAAATATATATACATACATACACAGGGTATTATTCACTTCTTAAATGAACTCACATACTTTCACCTAAGTGGCCTATTCTAGATAAATATTCTAGTTAGCTTTCCTAAACCTTGCATGAAATTTTGCAATTTCTATTTCCCTAGACAGACACATTTCCCCAACATCTACTATCTGAATAATTGAAATACATCTGAAGTGTATTTTTGTATGTATGTGCTTTCAATATCCAGCAACCCATTTTCTCTTTGTAATTTGCATAACATTTTTTTTTCCTGTTGATATTTCTTTTATTTTACTTACAATAACTTTTTTTTTTTTTTTTTGACGTCCCAACTTTTTATTTTGTCTTGAAGTAGAGTTGATTAACAATGTTGTGTTAGTTTCAGCTGTACAACAAAGTGATCCAATTACACATATATGTGTATCTATTCTCTTTCAAATTCTTTTCCCATTTAGGTTGTTACATAATACTGAACAGAATTCCCCTTGCCATTTTTCTTGAAGCTTTCACTAGGTATTTCAAGTTGTAAGAATAGTAAAAGTGTTAGTTGCTCAGTCGTGTCCAACTCTTTGCAACCCCATGGATTATGTACAACCAGGCTACTCTGTCCATGGAATTTTCCAGGCAAGAATGACTGGAGCGAGTCATTCCCTTCTCCAGAGGATGTTGCTGACTCAGGGATCAAACCCAAGTCTCCCGCATTGCAGGCAATTACTTTACTGTCTGAGCCACCAGGGAAGCCTCTGTGAAAATAGCACATGATACCAAACAGTACTGTTTCTTTGTGAAAATGAATTGTATAGGAGAAAACATAATACCAAAACAGAAGTAGTTATTAGGAAGAGAATGCAGTTCCATTTGTGGGGGGAAAGAGGGCTAAACCTTGGATCATGCAGATTTAAATTTTCTGATGCTCAGATTTTCTCAGGTGCTTAGCTGAACTGCTCTGTACTTCATCTTTGAACTACAGAACTCACTCATGGCAGTTTAGACCAACTCTAAAGGTGAGTGTCAGCACATGGAAAAGCATGGAATGTTTGACATTTTTGAATAGACTCTAGTGCTTATGAATAGTCCATTGTGCTTTCACAGAGATTATTATATTTTATAATTTATATATCTGCAATACGTTAGTTATTTTGCTTTAATACATCAGCATTGTTTACAGCTAAAATAGAAAAAACTAAGGTCAAAATAAACAGCTCGTGTTAAGCAGCATATATAAAGCAAATATCACTGTGATTTTTTTTTAATGTGTAAATCTCAAAGGGTTGCCTCCAGATTTTCAGAGCAAAAAGTGATACTGAGCAAAAACTAGCAAACTGCAAAAAATGTAACCTAGCAATGTGTAAAAATTGCATTAAATTTAATAGAAGTCTTTCAATATTGACTAATACATCAGGCTAAACTCTCAATTAGCACTAAATATTTTATACATGCAAATGTAACACATCTGAGGCTAATTTGACATCAACATCACCAGTAAGAAAACAGCCAACAGTTATAATTATTATGTTTAACACTTGCAGTGATATTATAGAAGTAACCTTTTTCATCATAGGTTTTATTAATTCCCTTCTTTGATCCAATCCCCAATGATATTAAAATAATCATTTCTTATTATTGGGCAGTAGGAAAATAGACCACTTATAAGTCACAGAGAGTTTATACCTACTGGTTGTAAGTTCATTTTAGTACTGATATACATGGTCATTGGGTATATATGAAAGACACAGAAATACTACATATTGATGATAATCTTCTCAGGGGAAAGTAGGCCCCTGTCTTATAAAAGGCCGAGGTCAATGGTGGCTATTTTTACAGATAAATATAAAGATATTTCCATTTCCTCAAATGATTATAAAATGTTCTGTGAGAAAAGAGCCACTTTATGAATATAAAATCGTCTAGATGTGTATGTCTAAACTATTACTGAGCTGCTATGGGGAAAAATGTTCTGAGGTTTAGAATTAAAATGAATTAGTTTTTCTTTCTGACTCTGTCAGATGCTTAGTATGTGACCTTGGAAATGAAAAAGGCTGTGAGAATCCCAAGAGAAACACCCAGAGCATTACTGGTTATGCCGCTGCTCTGAAAGGTCATAGGTGGTATCTTCAGACAAGTCAGGCCAGGATGAAGCCACACATCCCACTTGTAGATGAGCGTGGAGTTGAGGAAAAACAGAACTCCTCTCCTTTCTAGTTGGTGTGGAGGCTTCTGCTTAGAGAGTACTGACCTGACATACAAAGTGTGTGCATTTATGAATTGTTGCCTTAATGATTATTTTCTTTTAGAAACTACCAGTGGAAAGCAGAATATTCTTAGATTGTCAATGACAAAGTGTTAAAGAGATCATTTAAGAGTTTCCTCTTTTTTTAAAATATAAATTTATTTATTTTAATTGGAGGCTAATTACTTTACAATATTGTATTGGTTTTACCATACATCAACATGAATCCACCACGGGTGTACATGTGTTCCCCATCCTGAACCCCCCTCTCACCTCCCTCCCTGTACCATCCCTCTGGGTCATCCCAGTGCTCCAGCCCCAAGCATCCTGTACCATGCATTGAACCTGGACTGGCGATTCGTTTCATACATGATATACCTGTTTCAGTGCTATTCTCCCAAATCATCCCACCCTCTCCCTCTCCCACAGAGTCCAAAAGACTGTTCTATACATCTGTGTCTCTTTTGCTGTCTCACATATAGGGTCATCATTACCATCTTTCTAAATTCCATATATATGCATTAGTATCCTGTATTGGTGTTTTTCTTTCTGGCTTACTTCACTCTGTATAATAGGCTCCAGTTTCATCCACCTCATTAGAGCAGATTCAAATGTATTCTTTTTAATGACTGAGTAATACTCCATTGTGTATATGTACCACAGCTTTCTTATCCATATATCTGCTGATGGACATCTTGGTTGCTTCCATGTCCTGGCTCTTATAAACAGTGCTGTGATGAACATTGGGGTACAAGTGTCTCTTTCAATTCTGGTTTCCTCGGTGTGTATGCCCAGCAGTGGGATTGCTGGGTCATAAGGCAGTTCTATTTGCAGTTTTTAAAGGAATCCCCACACTGTTCTCCACAGTGGCTGTACTGGTTTGCATTCCCACCAACAGTTTAAGAGGGTTCCCTTTTCTCCACACCCTCTCCAGCATTTATTGCTTGTATACTTCTGGATCGCAGGTATTCTGACTGGCGTGAAATGGTACCTCATTGTGGTTTTGATTTGTGTTTCTCTGATAATGAGTGATGTTGAGCATCTTTTCATGTGTTTGTTAGCCATCTGTATGTCTTCTTTGGAGAAATGTCTGTTTAGTTCTTTGGCCCATTTTTTATTGGGTCATTTATTTTTCTAGAGTTGAAATGCAGGAATTGCTTGTGTATTTTTGAGATTCATTCTTTGTCCGTTGCTTCATTTGCTATTATTTTCTCCCATTCTAAAGGCTATACCTCAATATAATAAAAGCTATATATGACAAACCCACAGCAAACATTATCCTCAGTGGTGAAAAATTGAAAGCATTTCCATTAAAGTCAGGAAAAAGACAAGGGTGCCCACTCTCACCACTACTATTCAACATTGTTTTGTAAGTTTGGGCCACAGCAATCAGAGCAGAAAGAGAAATAAAAGGAATCCAAACTGGAAAAGAAGAAGTAAAACTCTCACTGTTTGCAGTTGACATGATCCTTTACATAGAAAACCCTAAAGACTCCACCAGACAATTACTAGAGCTAATCAATGAATATAGTAAATTTGCAGGATATAAAATAAACACAGAGAAATCCCTTGTATTCCTATACACTAATAATGAGAAAACAGAAAGAGAAATTAAGGAAACAATTCCATTCACCATTGCAATGAAAAGAATAAAATACTTAGGAATATATCTGTCTAAAGAAACTAAAGACCTATATATAGAAAACTATAAAACACTGGTGAAATAAATCAAAGAGGACACTAATAGATGGAGAAATATACCATGTTCATGGGTCAGAAGAATTAATATAGTGAAAATGAGTATACTACCCAAAGCAATCTATAGATTCAGTGCAATCCCTATCAAGCTACCAGCGGTATTTTCACAGAGCTAGAACAAATAATTTCACAATTTGTATGGAAATACAAAAAACCTCGAATAGCCAAAGCAATCTTGAGAAAGAAGAATGGAACTGGAGGAATCAACCTGCCTGACTTCAGGCTCTACCTCAAAGCCACAGTCATCAAGACAGTATGGTACTGGCACAAAGACAGGAATATAGATCAATGGAACAAAATAGAAAGCCCAGAGATAAATCCACACACCTATGGACAGCTTATCTTTGACAAAGGAGGCAAGAATATACAATGGAGAAAAGACAATCTCTTTAACAAGTGGTGCTGGGAAAACTGGTCAGCCACTTGTAGAAGAATGAAACTAGAACCCTTTCTAACATCATACACAAAAATAAACTCAAAATGGATTAAATATCTAAACGTAAGACCAGAAACTATTAAAGTCCTAGAGGGGAACATAGCCAAAACACTCTCCGACATACATCACAGCAGGATCCTCTATGACCCACCTCCCAGAATATTGGAAATAAAAGCAAAAATAAACAAATGGGACCTAATTAAAATGAAAAGCTTCTGCACAATAAGAATTTCCTCTTATGCACACGGAATTTGCTGTCCTACAGGGTAAAGGGTGGCAGGGAAGAACTTTTGAATGTAGTGTGAGCAATGGAATACTGAAGGGCGCTAAAGTATATTTCAGAAGCCCTTGGTTTTAGAGCCACCTCTTCTATTTATTTTCCCTTTGTTCTTCTTTGAGCCTTGATTTATTTTTTGATAAAAATAAGATTATGAATCCCTACTTTGCCTGTGTCATCACATTGCTATCAGGTTAAAGTGAAATATAGTATGGGAAAATTCTCTGAAAGCTTCTGAAATACTACACATATGTAAAGAATTATGATGAACAAATAATAGTTTTCTGCCAACCTTTCCAGGCATTTTTCCTCTCCTTTTAGAAAAAAAAAATATCCATTTAATTTATGAATTTTTCTTTTAAAATAGTAAACCAATGTATTTTTTGAACCTGATAATCCTTGGTGTCTAGTTGTATTCTGCTACTAGTAGACTAAGAGCTGGCCTGGCCAGTCAAGCATCAGGATTATTATAAACCAGCTCTAGCTAGACCTAAGGATACAGCATGAGGAAATCCCTACCACAAGGGAAGGAAAAACTTCTGTCTCTTCCATCGTTAGAGGAATGTGGGAAGAACAAAGGAAGGTTACTCCTAGTTTTGAGCAAGCAGAGTGCTGAAAATCTACTTAGAAAGATGTGAGAAAATGATAGAACACCAGAATGAATGATCCAGTTTCCTAAGCATTCTTTTCAATGCTATGTGCAATGTGGCTCTGACAGCTAGAGTAACTCTGGCAGAAGGAGGAGTTGGGGTAGGAGTTGAAGCTTCTTACATGGTGAACCTGCACATGGTCTTTAGGAGACTGAAGTGTAATTGTGTGGTACCCCAGTGAGGGTTGGGCAGGGGCAGTAATCAGGGATCAGGAAGAGGCATGGTCAGCCGTTAGCACCAGTGGTTACTATCCTATGCTAAAAGGCCAACAGGAACTGGCACATCACCAAGGATGCAGGAATGACTGGGGGCTCCTGCATAGACCCAAGAGGGGAAGAAAGTCTGCAGCCTGAGAACGCTGCATAGCATCTTTGGTTTTTCTTTGGTCACTGTCATGAGAACACATGACATCCTTGCTCTCAATATGGCAGCAATGGAAGATAGAAGAGAAAACATACATGTTTACCTATTCATCCAAAAATATCTTCTGAAGAAGGCAATTTAAGAAAAGTTGGAGATAAGATTAAAGGGCAAGTTTTTATTGTCTCCGCTACCTCCTTGTCTCACCTCCATCTAACAGGGTAGAGGCTTATGAGGAAGATAAATCTGTTACACAAAAAAGAAATTGCATAGTTTAAGAAAATGTGTTTCTCTTCTGTGTGCATATTTGTTTCTCTCCCATGCCATTTCTTGAGGTTTTATCTTGTCAGTTGTTCCTGTTTGTTTTTCCCACAGGTGTTAAGACTATCATTCATGGCTACTTAACTTTTTTTAAAGAAAAGTTTTTCAAAGAAAGTTCAGATTTGCAATTAAAGTGAGAGGAAAGTGTAGAGATTTACCATATACCCACTGCTTCTATACATGCATAGCTTCCACCATTATTAACATCATTCACCACAAAAGTACATTTTTTATCAAGGATGATTGCATTTACACAACATAATCACCTATATTTTATATTACGGTTCACTCTTGGTGCTATATATTCTATGGATGTGGACCAATGTATAATGACACATATTTATCCATATAACATCATATAGAATAGTTCACTGCCTTGAAAACCCTCTGTGCTCTGCCTATTCGTCCTTCCTGTCCACTGTGGTAACCACTGACCTTTTTATTGTCTACATAGTTTTGCCTTTTCCAGAGTGCCATATAGTTGGCATCTTATAGTACAGATCTTACTTTTAAATGAATGCTTACCTAGTCTTTATTATGTGCTATGTACTGTTCTAAATGCTTTCCAAATGGTAATTAATTTAACCCTCATAATAGCCCATTGCATACGACTGTGGTGTCCATTTTTCAGGTGAGAAAACTAAACTGAGGCACAAAGAAGTGAGTTTTGTAAAAACAAAAGCAGAAAACGCGGTTGTGCCAGCATTCCAACTCAGAAAATTTGGCCTCAGGATGTGGTATACCACATGACCTTTTCTTCATGCCTATTCAATCTCTTCAACTTTCTTAATTCCTTTACATTTAAAGCTCAGGGTAGATCAATATTAGTATTGGATAGTTTTGATTTGTACATACTCAGGAAATATTGAGTTCTTATGTGACCTCAAACATGTAGCCCTATGTTTGAGGGGCTCAAGTAGCGTATAATATTTGCCCCAATAGGCCAAATGTTGGTTAGTAGTTGATTGTCATAAAACTCACCTATTAAAAGCCACTTATTACCTTTAATAAAAAATGCATGTAGAGTAAGTATGTGACTTTTAAGCACTTGTAAGTTTTTATTTGGTCATTTTACAAGGTTTTGTTTTGATTTTCATTATTTACTTAGAATCTCTCCTGAGACACATGAAATACACTTTTTGCATTCCATAAAATTAACATGGAATTGCAACAGAAGGATATTTCTTGTAAGAAGAAAACTCCTTTGTGAAGAAATACACATGCTAAAAACAAAAATGTCACAGAAAGTTTATACATTACCTAAACTCTGTGGCCATATGCATAATAATCTAAAATAATTTCTGTACATAATTATTTTTATCATATAGAATGCAAAATAGTGTCCAGTTACTAAGAAGTTGAAAATATTTTTAGAAAGTAAACTTGTAAACTTGGTGCCTATTTAATCAACCAGAGTAAAGCAATATTTTGCTTACAAATGGGAAAAATAGAGGGCTTTTTGACAGAATTGGAGAAGGCAATGGCACCCCACTCCAGTACTGTCGCCTGGAAAATCCCATGGACAGAGGAGCCTGGTAGGCTACAGTCCATGGGGTCGTGAAGAGTCGGACACGACTGAGTGACTTCACTTTCACTTTTCACTTTCATGTATTGGAGAAGGAAATGGCAACCCACTCCAGTGTTCTTGCCTGGAGAATCCCAGGGATGGGGGAGCCTGGTGGGCTGCCGTCTATGGGGTTGCACAGAGTCGGACACGACTGAAGTGACTTAGCAGTTGACAGAATAATCTTGGTTCTTTTCCAAGACAAACTATTCAACATCACAGTAACCCAAGTCTATACCTTAACCACTAATGCTGAAGAAAATGAAGTTGAATGGTTCTATGAAGACCTACAAGACCTTCTAAAATGAACACCAAAAAAGATATCCTTTTTATCATACAGGACTGGAAAGCAAAATTAGGAAGTCAAGAGATAACTGGAGTAACGAGCAGGTTTGGCTTTGGAATACAAAATGAAGCAGGGCAAAGGCTAACAGTTTTGCCAAGAGAATGTGCTAGTCATAGCAAACAATGCAGATAACATCATTTTACTGGCAGAAAGTAAAGAGGAACTAAAGAGCCTCTTGATGAAGGTAAAAGAGAACAATGATAAAGCTGGCTTTAGTTCAGTTCAGTTCAGTCACACAGTCATGTCTGACTCTTTGTGACCCCATGAACCGCAGCACTCCAGGCCTCCCTGTCCATCACAAACTGCCAGAGTCTAACCAAATCCATATCCATTGAGTCGGTGATGCCATCCCACCATCTTATCCTCTGTCGTCCCCTTCTCCTCCTGCCCTTAATCTTCCCCAGCATCAGGGTCTTTTCAAAATGAGTCAGCTCTTAGCATCAGGTGGCCAAAGTATTGGAGTTTCAGCTTCAACATCAGTCCTTCCAATGAACACCCAGTACTGATCTCCTTTAGGACTGGTTGGATCTCCTTGCAGTCCAAGGCACTCTCAAGAGTCTTCTCTAACACCACAGTTCAAAAGCATCAATTGTTTGGTGCTCAGCTTTCTTAACAGTCCAACTCTCACATCCATACATGACCACTGGAAAAACCATAGCCTTGACTAGATGGACCTTTGTTGACAAAGTAATGTCTCTGCTTTTTAATATGCTATCTAGGTTGGTCATAACTTTCCTTCCAAGGAGTAAGCATCTTTTAATTTTAAGGCTGCAATCACCATCTGCAGTGATTTTGGAGCCCCCAAAATAAACTCAGCCACTATTTCCACTGTTTCCCTATCTATTTCCCTTGAAGTGATGGGATTGGATACCATGATCTTATTTCTCTGAATATTGAGTTTTAACTCAACTTTTTCACTCTCCTCTTTCACTTTCATCAAGAGGCTCTTTAGTTCTTCTTCACTTCCTGCCATAAGGGTGGTGGTGTCATCTGCATATCTGAGGTTATTGATATTTCTCCCAGCAATCTTGACTCCAGGTTGTACTTCCTCCAGCCCAGCATTTCTCATGATGTACTCTGCATATAAGTTAAATAAGCAGGGTGACAATATACAGCCTTGACGTACTCCTTTTCCTATTTGGAACCAATCTGTTATTCCATGTCCAGTTCTAACTGTTGCTTCCTGACCTGCATACAGCTTTATCCAGAGGCAAGTCAGGTGGTCTGGTATACCCATCTCTTTCAAAATTTTCCACAGTTTATTGTGATCCACACAGTCAAAGGCTTTGGCATAGTCAATAAAGCAGAAATAGATGTTTTTCTGGAACTCTCTTGCTTTTTCCACGATCCAGCAGATGTTGGTAATTTGATCTCTGGTTCTTCTGCCTTTTCAAAAACCAGCTTGAACATCTGGAAGTTCACAGTTCACGTATTGTTGAAGCCTGGCCTGAAGAATTTTGAGCATTTCTTTATTAGCATGTGAGATGAGTGAAATTGTGTGGGAGTTTGAGCATTCTTTGGCAATTAGACACTAAAGTCAAATAAAGAATAATTCAATTGTCTTGATATATGATACTTATTATTAAATTTAAATAAATGGATAGGGAGCATGGTCTTTAAATATTATGGTTAAACAGTAGTTTCTTCTGTTTCACTTTATTTTAGCTCCTGTTAATTAGAAGGCATTACTTGGTTGCTAATCCCTAACAACAATAATTATCCCTTATACTAACAATAGGTGGATAAGCCTGAGAATGCAATTTTCCTCTTTAACTAGTGTTCCTGAGTATCAAAATCAAGGTTCGGTAGTCATTTAATAAAGGCTAAGTAATCTACATTAAATGGATTTAAAGTGACAAAATGTGGTATGATATTTCATCTTTTCAGGTGTATGATTGTAATAGAAAGACCTGGTGGTTTTAATAAAATCAGGACTGTTGGTGGTTAAATACCTCATTTTTGCAAAAGGGAGAAATTCCCCTAGATAGGAATAACAGACGGATTGTTCTGGGTTTAAAGTAGTCTAAGATGGATGACAGAATGGACAGACATGCGCTTCATTGAGACCAGGCACCGTAGGATGAGATAATTGCTGGTCTTTGCATCCCTTCTGATGGAGGCTATGACAGAGGCTCTATAAACTCATGAATGAAATCACCGTGTCAAATAACCATGCCGCCAAACTCCCAGCAGGGCCTTCCAGATCCAGTGCTTGTGTGCTCGTCAGTTGGAAGGATAAGCTGTTAAATGGAATCTGCTCTTTGAAGCAAAATCCTTTTTTCCTTTGCTTTTTCTAAAGTGTTAAAATGTTATAATATTTGACTCAAGTGAGAATTTAGTGTATGTTTTCATACACAAGTTTCAGGGTAGGATCTACAAGGATTCTGATAAGGGCAAGACAGGGGTCTTACCTTCAATATGCTTGTATCACAAAGGAAAATAAGGTAAGTAAATTCTAACATTAAGCATTTCATTCATTCATTCATTCAATAGTTATTTCATGAGCCTTAGGATGTACCTGGTAGCACTCTGTTGGCCAGAAATTTAGTGGTTCAAGAAGATCAAGTTCTTGTTTGGAGCTTTAACTTTGTGGACGCTGTGAGCATGGATTTCAATAAAGACAAAGAGCTGGAATGAATCAAGGGGCAGAGAACTTGGAGCTGTCTAGGAGGGGCAGGACTATTCATTTGAGTTAAACCAAGGGAATGAAAGACCACAATGGTCAAAGTGATGGGGAAATAATGTGCAACAGACATGGAAAAATAGGTTAGGACTATGTTGTTGAACTCCAGATTAAAGAATTTAATAGGCAATAAGCAGCCATTGAAGAATTTTGAGCAAAGTCACAAATAAAAACACTTTAGGAAGGTTATTATGGCAATAGATATAACATAGGTGGAAGTGGAGAAATCAAGGGCGAGGTGACCACATAAATAATTATTGCAATATTGGAAATGAGTGATCATCAGGCCTGATTTTGTGGAAGCAAAGTGAACGGAAATAAAGATAAAAAGTTAGAGTCTATGGGATGTTTTTGATGATCTGAGGCTTTGGTAATTCTTTGAATTAATGTTTGATGCCAATATTATGGATAGTATTATTGCCCTTTATGTACTCAATCAATATTCTCAATTTCTTTATAACGCATTTCGATTGTTTGCAGGTATCTGTAGCATTTCCAATTCCTGCTCTTTATCTGATTGCTATCAGAGAGTTCTCCCTGTGAATCATTCTTCTTTGCAGTGTTTGTGTTGAAGCTTTACTCTATGTTTTGGAAAAAGAATATACACTAAGATTTCTACCACTTAAAGACCTAATTAACCTTTATTATAAATTGCTCACTATTTTCTACTTTTTTCCTAACTTTTTTCAATGTGAACTTGTGACATTCAGCTCATTCCTGTGGCATGAGGGAAATTTTCCTGTGGATGTGAGAAGTGAGGAAGGTTCATGGAGTGGAGGAGTGGGAAGAGGGTGCAAGACTGCCAGGCTGCTCTGGAGGCATCTCGCAGTTTCACAGAGGGATGGTGCATGCAGAAACATTCAACTGTCTCTTGGAGTGGCAAATTCTTGTTTTTTTTGTTTTTGTCTGTCTGTCTTTCCATCTTGTCCTTCTTTTGTTCTTTCTTCCCCTCCCCTTCCTGCCTTCCCCATTCCTTCCTTCCTTAGTATACAACTAGAGTATAAGCATCTTAGACATTAAAATAATCACTCTAGTCCAAACAGAGTCACATGCTTGGTTGCTCAGTCATGTCTGACTCTTCATGACCCCATGGATTGTAACCCACCAGGCTCCTCTACCTGAACTTCAAATAGAGTAACAGGCAAGTTCAATGAAGTTCAGGTGGCAGCAACAAAAGCAATTGCATTCACCACTGTTCTTCTCTCTTGTATCTTTTGGTTTGCTTTCTTAAGGCTACAGATTCATAGAATTCTCTACTATGTGTTTCAGTAGATAAACCATGAGCAGTTTTATGTACTCTTCTGGTGGACCCCAAGTATTTTTTGATCACAGATCCACTTCAGGAAAAGTGTTTAGAGTACTCGATATCTGACCCCTCAATAAATGCATGTGTTTGTATTACTTAACTTTAAATAATAATATATTTTATATATGTAATATAATAAATATAATAACATAAGAATATTTAAAATGATGATTAATGAGAAATATATTAGTGTATCCTATGATAAGTGTACTACTTACCTTCGGTAACATCTCAAAGCAAACTATACCTTGATAGTGAAGTTTATTATCAGCAGTAGTAAATATAAAACCATATTTCAAGTAGTCCTTTCTAAGGTAGCAAAAAATTGACCCTACATCATCTCAGATCTTGTTCATCCTTGCTTTTATCCCAAAGAGTGGTGGGTAAGCTCAGCAGAGGGAGAAAAGAAATGGTGCCTTTGTCTTTCTTCTGTGGTTTGCTTGTGATTACTTTGTGGTATTTCCTTTGGTCCACAGTTTCTTTCCAATAATCTCTTATGCTGTTGTTATTTTTGAGAAGATTAGTTTATGTAAAATTTAATAATAAAATCTCTAAATTCACTTTCTGAATCTCAGCCCACATACATTGCCATCCACTAGATTATGGTGATGGCTAACAAAAGGATTGGGTTTCTCTGTCATCCACTTGGATTTTCCCTTCTGAATATTGTGAACACCATAAGGTCCACACTAGCCACCAAGAGAGACCAAACAAAAGCACTAGTATCAACCTGAATGTAAATATTAGTAAAGCTTTATTTCTTTCTCACATTTCTGTGAATAGCAAACATAAGTAAGCATTATAATAATAGTCCGACTAGTCCCAGTGCCATGTTGTTTGTGCTGTCCATCTCCTGAGGGTTAACTCTCTTCAACCCACCTTACTTGCACATAGTTTGACTACATGCATATGTCCTGAACATCTTTTATCTAGAGAAGGAAATGACGACCCATTCTACTCTTCTTTTCTGGAGAATTCCATGGACAGAGGGGCCTTTTATGGACTTCCTTGGTGGTTCAGTGGTAAAGAGCTTGCCTGCCAGTAAGGAGAGGTGAGTTTGATCCTTCTGCCAGGAAGATGCCCTGGAGAAGGAAACGGCAACCCACTCCAGTATCCTTGCCTGGGAAATCCCATGAAGAGAAGGCCGGCAGGCTGTAGTCCATGGAGTCGCAGAAGACTCAGACACGACTTAGCAACTAAACAAGCGCAACAACAACAGCAAATGTGTTTTATACACTGTAGACACTCCCAAGATGATTTAGTCTTTCCAGGCTTCTATTCCACTTTATAGTATAATCAGATTAGTTTTTCAAACTTAATTTAACACACACACACACCATTTCTATGCTACTGTTGCAATCAGCAGTCTGCAATGAGTAGCACTCAGCTTCTACTTCCCTAAAGCTGCCTTTTTGATGTTGATTGATTTCCTGAATATTTCTATTCCTTTTAGGATAAAGACCACCAATATATTTTAAAATATATTTTTTTAACCTAGGCTATGTTGGTGTGTTATGAGTTAGAATGTTTTCCTTTCTTTCCAAATGACAGAATTTTGGTCTGCATCTACGAAAATAAACTCAATTTGGTAAAATACAGGGAACTAGTAGCAGAGGCTCATAAAAACAAACAAATTAACCAAATAAATATGTACAATTATCTTTGATTCAACTGTGTTTATGTAACATAAGTGGGTATAATGGAAACATGCATAGATTCAGATTTCACATATTGTTCAGCTTTGTAATCAGAGAAAAGAAAAAAAAATGTACAATGGAAATATTGCATTGACCTAGGTTTTCACAAAGACATGAATCTGCTCTCTAAATAAGGATTCAAAGATTTAATTTCTGTGATAGAGAAACTTTTATACTAATTCATATCCAGAGTGAAGAAGTTCATTTGCTTGAACATATTATCCAGAAATTTTTTTTTTTTTTTATCTTGCTGTCTAAGTGGGTGGATAGAGAGAACATTACTCCTTGAAAGATTCATTGTGACTTTTGGTGAAAAACTGTTAAATTTTAGATTTCTCTTAACTCTCCATTATTTTCTGTGTAACTGAAATAAATGATTGTTAATTAGTGATTTATTGCTCTACTTGCAAGATAGTAATGATAATTATTCTCACAGTTACACGAGAAAAAATTTCCAAATCCTCACACTTGACTGTTTTGTCCTCAGACAAAAAATAATTTGCATAATGAGGTGTGTAACCATTAGTTTCATCAAGTAAATTCTGTTTCATACAGAATATAGACTTACTATTTTTGAATAAAGAAAAATTTTATGTGAAACTAAGTAAGCAAGCTATGTAAGTACACTAAACTATCTTACATTCAATATTGAACTGATTTTAAAACAAGCTAGTTTTAGACTAAAGTTTTTAGACTGAAGCATTGCTACATCTTGATTACACTGCCCTAGTTCTAAAGGTATTTTATACCACTTCCCTGTCCATTAGGCAAAGACTATTGAATGCTCCATTACAAAGAATGAACACTTTTAACAGTTTTTCCTTAAATTAACATGACAAGTCCTACAGTGCAATGTTGTTAATCTTTTCCTAAAAGCTTAATGTTGCTATTTAGTTGTTTACTAATAAATCAAAGAAAACATTTCTTGCCATTTTAACTTAGACATAGGTGGATGAATCTTCATTGTCTTTGGAGATGTAGAGAAGATCTTACAAGAAAAGTAATGCTCAATTTCTTACAAAAAATAGAAGCATACACATATTCACATTGCCATGTATTGCTGAAAAGCATACACGCTCGCAATACCTAAAGAAGATGAAATTAGAAGAAATCATGTGATGGAAACTTTTGTAAACTACAAAAGAGTAGTATAAAATGTTGTTTTCTTTATCTTCCCACCTTTGCATTTATTATTTGATCTTCTTGCTTGTCTGTTGCTTTCTGGAAGATCAACTAGAATAAAGCACTTCTGGGTAGTTTTGCAAGTTTTTGTTTAGTGTCTTTTTAATCACATTTCAGGCTTTTGGGTCCATTCCCTCTGGAGCTTTGTTTGTTTGTTTTAAAACTTTCATACAGGCCTATCTTCAGTTTCCTGAAGTTTTCTTTGATCTTAGTTAGAAATTATTCTGGTTGGGACTGATAATTTGGCATTGCAGACTACTAGGAAATAAGATAATATGTACCTTTAGGCTAACAATTTTATTTTGTTTATTTTTGTATTTCCTCTCAGTGCTCTGTGGTAATAAATGCTGAACAAATACTAATGAGTGAGGGAGTGAATGAAACAAAGAAAGAATAGGCAATTTTGGAGGGTTGAATGATGAAACATCACCAAATATCTAAACTTAGGTTATCCTTTTGCAGGAGCATCCAAATTCTTCATAAAATTCTTGCTTTTTTTTAACGGGTGATAACAAAATTGGAAACACAATATCTTTATCATATCAGACTAATATTTAGTGAAGTTTTGCTTTCATTTTAGTGCTTCAGCTCTTGTTTTATGCCACAAAAACATATAAATTGGAAAGTCTGATTAAAACAGGAAACCTTGTCCTGAAGACCATCTGTAGCTTGGTTTCTCCTAAAGAAGTTAATCTTTGAAACAGTCTTATAGAGTTAGTATTGGCTGATAAAGTTTTGGCCTGATAATTACATAATAAGCTGATGCCTTCCCAAGTCATTAAGTTTTTAGAATCATTTTCAAAATTATGTTTATTGGGTTTCATAAAATATTAATGTTAGTTATGAACTATTCAAAACCTCCAGGAATTTCGGCATTTCTCTGGTGTTCAAGAATCAAGAAAATTTAAAAGTAAACATATTGAGCAGAATAAGTAATACCCCAAACTAAGTATTTTTATCACTTTGAGCTATGTTATCATCTCTATTAATAGTAATTTATTGACAGTCTTTTGGCAGGATTAAGTAGTTGACAAAATTTAATTATTAGAGCAATTTTTGTAGAACTATACAAACTAGTTTAAGGAAAAAAAAACTATTAATAGTGCAGAATAGAGGATCCAGTTTACTGGTAAGAAAGTCACAACAATTAGAAACATGTGAGAGGTTTTGAAGACTCTGATGCTGGGAGGGATTGGGGGCAGGAGGAGAAGGGGACGACAGAGGATGAGATGGCTGGATGGCATCATGGACTCGATGGGCGTGAGTTTGAGTGAACTCCAGGAGTTGGTGATGGACAGGGAGGCCTGGCATGCTGCAATTTATGGGGTCGCAAAGAGTCGGACACGACTGAGTGACTGAACTGAACTGACTGAACTGAGAGGTTTTGATGGGCTTCTCAGGTGGTGCTAGTGGTAAAGAACTCACCTGCCAATGCAGAAGACATAAGAGATGTGAGCTCAGTCCCTGGGTCAGGAAGATCCCCTGGAGGAGGGCACCAACCACTCCAGTATTGCCTGGAGAATCCCATGGACAGAGGATCTTGGTGGGCTACAGTCCCTAGGGTTGCAAAGAGTCAGACGTGATGAAAGTAACTTAGCATGCACACACAAGAGGTTCTGATATATGTTTTAAAATGTTATGCTTTCAGCTACAAGAAGTCTTGGTTAGTCCAGCTCAGCTCCTAGATATTAATCTTGTCCCTCCTATTTCTTGACTCAGCAGCTCTTGTGATGGTGTGGGGTTGGGCCAAATGGTAAAACTTCTTTTTAGGACCCAAAGAATTCATTCCTTGTGTCAATGAAGGGGATTCATCTTCTCCTTTAGAAATATCTAGTTTTTTTCCTTTTTTAAAAAAATTTATATTTTAATTGAAGGATAGTTGCTTTACATAATTTTATTCTTTACTGTCAAACCTCAACATGAGTGAGCCATAGGTATACATATATCTAGTTTGATTTAAGTATTTGAGAATCAGAGAGGGCAGTTCAAAGGAAGGAGGGATTGGATGTGGCTGTCCTGCAACAAAAATGCTACCGTGAGCAAGAGGGAGGGCCAGTGGGAACAGGGGAGCTGTCCATAGTGAGTGGTAGGAAGAAATAATGTTTAACATTATCTCTGGGGCCACTAGGAATACCATTTAAGCCTAGAAATTCATTTTGCCATAGGAAAGCATTTCAAAGAAAACTTCTCCCCATAAATCTGACCCTCTTTCTCCTTTTCTCCTGATTGTACCCCCAGTATCCTTTTTACCAAAGCTAGACACTTTACAGTTTTTCTGGTCCTTCACTTTCTACCTTATCAACATCACCAAATATTTGCCAAGATCTGAAGACTGAATATAATACATTCATTACTTCTTTTCCTTTATTTGGCCATCCCTCATCTAGTCTTTCCATCCAGTGCTTCCTTATATTCTGAAAATCTAGCATCTAAAACACTTCCAGACTCATCCCCAAAAGCATAAACCCTCCTGATGGCCTTCACTGATGACAGAATAAAGTGGTCCAAGCTATACCTGAACTGACATACAAGGCTTTTCATGATCGCTTGATCAATACTCTCATTATCTGTTATTTTCCATTACTCCTTCATGCCACTTTAACCATGAAATTAAAATATAGGAATTCAAGACCAGGGCAGTGTGAATTTCACATTTAAAAACTTAGACCTATAGATGCCTGAGAACCTTGGAAGTTTTATCAGCTGGGAAATGAATGAGCAAAGCCCCTGCTTTCAGGTATATGCAAAATGTGGTTGTGAAGGGTAGACTGGACATACGAAAAGCTGGAGATGAGAAAACAAGCAAAAGGTCTCCTATGATAGGCAGATGGACTCTTTACCACTAGTGCCAACTGGGAAGCCCTGATAGGCTAGGCAAGAAGCCCTGAATTGGATAATCAGGAGGGCTGCGTTTTTGGAATTGTGGCAGAGGAAGACTGAAAGGGTGTTTTGTTCTCAAAGTGCTGGCAAATCTTCCTGATATTTCCAGCATGGGTTATAGGAAAGACAGGGCATAGTGGATCTGGGGAACACAGGAGGATGGGAAGGTGGAAGGCTAAGAGGATGAATTCAGTTTCTGGCCCATTGGATCTGAATTCAATTCAGATTATGGACATTGTTACATAGAGTATCAAAAATTAAGAAATTGAGTTCAAAAGATAAGGGATTATTTATTCAGATTAAAAAATAATAGCATAGATCTGATTGTCAAAACTCAGGGAAAAGCTAAAAGCAGCCAGACAAAGGGTTTAATAGCAAGAGGAAAATGATAGAATAATAATCCTCTATAAACTGGTGACGGGAGATGGAAAGAATGATGAAGACTGAGAAGAAACTCTCAGAGTTCATGGAAAGGATGAGGTTACCTATGCTAGGTGGGGGTAGAAACGAGGTTGTATGGTGAATGGCAGTGGTTCAGGAATGCCCTACTCTTGCCTATGAATGACTGATGATTAAGCATTTAACTTGTTTTCACATATTGGAAAATTGTTAGATGTTCTCCTTCAGCTGTGCTGTTTTTAGGCAAAAATGAGTTACTTTTCTGTAGCCTAATAAACCATAATCGTGAAAACATTTAGCAATTTCTTCTTAGGCTCCTTAAATAATTGCCTCCAACTTTTAATATTTCATTTCACATATGATCCCCTTGTATATTAAAGAGGCCTTGATTAACTGAAGATCATGAGGCCTCTTTTCCTTGAACTGCCACTAGTTATAAAATTCCAGTTTGGTGTTTACAGCTCACAGCATCACTGGACAAGCACATATTTGGTGTTCACCAAGTTTTTCTTGATCTTTGTTCACAGTATAACACTTACCACAGGTTCTCTTTGCAAGTGCACATCAAGCATGAAACACTGCAGTGGATCCTGACATGAATTTAGTCTTAATCAACTTAATAGTTGTTTTTAATGTGGCATAGTGTACCTATAAATGTGTACCTGTAAATACAATGAGTTTAGAGATGAATTAGTCATCAAGCTGGTCTTGTTAATAAAAACACAATTAAGGTTAAATTGATCACTTCTTCTTATTCAGACCTTCCATAAATGGGCCTAAGAATTATAAAAAAGATAGGCCAAATAAGCTTGAATTACAATTTTTTTTTACACAGCCATTTAGAATAGCTTATTCTTTCCTGGTACATGAATGTGTCTGTGTATTTTGCTATATATAGTCTTGGCTTTTAGGGTACATTTTGTACATTCTCTAATTATTTTTATTCTATATTCAGAATTATATTTATTTCCATGTATACTTTCCACCCTTCTTCATCATAAATTCCTTTAAACCTGGGGCAAATGTCTTGCTTTCTCTGTGATCTCTATAGCACTCACCCCCATGCTTTATTTCAAAAAACATACTTAATAAATATTTGTTAAAAGAATTAATCTAAATAACACCCTCAAAAGTGTTGAGTTGCTCTCTCCATTTTGTATGTTAGATTGAGATTTATTAGATCCTTGAGATAAAAAATCATCTTGTGTGTTCTTTGGAAGGAATGATGCTAAAGCTGAAACTCCAGTACTTTGGCCATCTGATGCGAAGAGTTGACTCATTGGAAAAGACTCTGATGCTGGGAGGGATTGGGGGCAGGAGGAGAAGGGGACGACAGAGGACAAGATGGCTGGGATGGCATCACCGACTCGACGGACGTGAGTCTGGGTGAACTCTGGGAGTTGGTGATGGACAGGGAGGCCTGGCGTGCTGGGATTCATGGCATCGCAAAGAGTCAGACACAACTGAGCGACTGAATTGAACTGAACTGAGGTAAAAAATGTTTCTAAATTATCTTTGTGATTGTTTCTCCTGCATCTAAGATATTACCTTGCCCATGGTAGGTGTTCAGTTCAGTCAGTTCAGTCTCTGAACTTTTTGTCATTAACTTTAACATTGCATGTTTGTTAATTCCCATTATAATGCCTTTGCACATAACGGCTGTAATAGAGACTGGGATATGTGCTTACTCTAATGCCCATTCTTTCTTTGCTTCTTAGCAATAGGTCCTGCCTTTTAGCTGGATACATTGCCATCTGAAAGTCTCTGTCTCCCAATTACCTGCATTTAGGTCTATCCATGTGATAAGACTCTGACCAATAAAATATACGTGAAAGTAGTTTGCAAGTTTTTGGGAAGGCTGATTAAAGGAAGCTGTCTCATCTGAGAGGACCCAGTCTTAGACCCTTCATCTTTTCTTTTTATTCTGGCTTGTAACACTAATGTAATGACTGGAGCTCCAGCAGCCATCTTGGGCTATGAGATGATGTTATACTATAAACCATATACTAGAATGATGGAACAGAAAGGAGATTGGGTCCTTGATGGAGTGGCCTTACCAGTCTTAGACTGCTAATCTCCAGATTTCCTTATAAGAGAATAAGTAACTTCTATTTGTATATGCTTCATTTATTTTAGAATTTTATAAGCCTCACTAGAGCAAAGGGCCATTTAAGACATTTTGTATTAATCTCCTTTGAGACATAGAAAAATTTTATAGACATAATAGTTCCTCTTAAGGCTTTGATTTCTTAAACTTGGATTTCTTGGTATATAAAACTATCTGAGTGAGGATATCACCTGAAGATTGTTTTCCCCTGGAGATTGTTTACTCTGGTTACAGAAAAAGACTTAAAGTATAATTTCTTAGTTCCATATCTTGAGCAATATCTTGTGAGGGAGGGCTATGTGTGCAGTAAAAAATGGACCTTAGTTTGAATTCTTTCCAGCAGTGTGACTACAAATAAGTCCTGGTCTCATCTGTAGAAAATCAGTTGCATCTAATGCCTCTCTGGTTATAAATATTAAATGATTAAATGAGTAACATAAGAAGGAACATAATGATTTTATTATCCCTATTTTTCTCTAAGAATAAGAAATTAGAAAATTATAAAATAAGCCAGGTTGATTCAGATGATTAAAAAAGGCATTTTTCTTAAATACTGATGTTAATATCTTTTTGGTGCTAGTAGTGTGTTTTGTCAACAGCCAGATTTTTGAAGCCTCAAATTATCTTAATTGCCTTTTGCAAATATACAACTTTGCTTTCTAGTTGTACTATATAAAAAGTTGGGTTTGAAAATTCAGTTCAGTCATTCAGTTGTGTCTGACTCTTTGTGACCCCATGGATGGAAGCATGCCAGGCCTCTCTATCCATCACCTTCTCCCGGAGCTTGCTGAAACTCATGTCCATTGAGTTGGTGATGCCATCCAAACATCTCATCTTCTATCATCCCCTTCTCCTCCTGGCTGCAATCTTTCCCAGCATCAGGGTCTTTTCCAAAGAGTCAGTTCTTCATATCAGGTGGCCAAAGTATTGTAGTTTCAACTTCCGCATCAGTCCTTCCAATGAATATTCAGGACTGATTTCCTTAAGGATGGACTAGTTGGATCCCCTTGCAGTCCAAGGGACTCTCAAGAATCTTCTCCAACACCACAGTTCAAAAGCATCAATTCTTCAGTGCTCAGCTTTCTTTATGGTCCAACTCTTATATCCATACATGACTACTGGAAAAACTATAGCTTTGACTAGATGGACCTTTGTTGGCAAAGTAATGTCTCTGCTTTTTAATATGCTGTCTAGGTTTGTCATAGCTTTTCTTCCAAGGAGCAAGAATCTTTTAATTTCATGGCTGCAGTCACCATCTGCAGTGATTTTGGAGCCTAAGAAAATAAAGTCTGTCACTGTTTCCATTATTTCCCCACCTATTTGCCATGAAGTGATGAGACCAGGTGCCATGATCTTAGTTTTTTGAATGTTGAGCTTTAAGTCAGCTTTTTCACTCTCCTCTTTCACTTTTATCAAGAGGCTCTTCAGCTCCTCTTCCCTCTCTACCATAAGGGTGGTATCACCTGTGTATCTGAGGTTTTTTATATTTCCCCTGGCAATCTTGATTCCAGCTTGTGCTTCGTCAAGCCTGGCATTTCACATGATGTACTCTGCATATAAGTTAAATAAACAGGGTAATAATATACAGCCTTAATGTATTCCTTTTCCTATCTGGAATCAGTCTGTTGTTCCATGTCTGGTTCTAACTGTTGCTTCTTGACCTGCATACAGATTTCTCAGGAGGCAGGTAAATCTGGTATTCCCATCTCTTGAAGAATTTTCCAGAATTTGTTGTGATCTATACAGTAAAGGCTTAGGCATAATCAATAAAGAAGAAGTAGATGTTTTTCTGGAATTCTCTTGCTTTTTCTATGATCCAACTGATATTGGCAGTTTGATCTCTGGTTCCTCTGTCTTTTTTGAAAATTATGACTAAACAAATAGGGATACTTTATAAATAATTATGATGGTGTATAGCAACTAATCATTTGATTTTGCATAAAATTTGGAATGATTCTAAGTCAGCATTATAATGTTTGTCCCAATGTACTGTCATTAATGCTGATTACTGAGCCATTTCTTAACTAGCTTTCTCATCTGATTCCATATGGAATTGTAAGTACTAAAGCTATTTTAATGACATTAACTTCTAAGAACTATAGATTATGTCCTTGTAAAATTTTAATTCTCATCTTACAACAAACCCAGTTTTACCATTCTTATTTAAACATAAACAATATCTTATTAGATTTATTTCCAGAAGTGTTCAGAAGTACTCATTTTTTCTTATGATTTGAAATTCATATATCTACCAACATATAACAGGTGGCAATAGAGAAAACAGCTATCCTGAATTTATTATTTTTACCATATATTTAATATTTGGAAATTAATTATTTTTATATGAAGGGAAAATAGAACATAGTCTGGTACAGATTAGAAAAATAGAGGATGATATGAATAATTAACATATGGGTTTTAGAAGAGATCTTCATTAATCATTAGCAACTGTTATAAATATTTTAGATTTTTATTAAAAATCGAATGCCAAACATTTTATAATTTGCATGTTGAGGAGTGAGAGAGCAGTGCTTGGGAAATGTTTCATAAAATAAATTCAGTCAGCTGGAATTTCAGAACTGAACTTATAAACTCAAGTTTTGTTCACTTGATCAGTAATTGAATGAGCCTGTAAATAACTGCCACAAATAAGCATAAATATTCCTTCTAAAACCTTGGATTGCTTTTTTATTCCAAATGTGATGCAAGCTTTGTACAAAATATGTGATTTTTTTCTTAAAGTATCATAAAAACTTTAAAATTATATAAATTTCATTTGAAGATTTTATTATGAATAACTTTTGTTAAGAGGTAAGAATTAAAGATTTTAAAATTAAAAAAATAAAAAACTAAAATTTAAAAAAAAATATAAAAAAAATAAAGAAAGGCTTTGGAGGATCACTGTCAGAAGAAAGTGAAATCTCAGAATGGCTTGCCCACCTCTTCATGCTTGCTGGCTTCCACTTTCTCTCACTTCCCTCCACACTGTACCAACCATTATGAGCTCTTGTGCTTGCCTTGGGCAGCTATGCTTTCTCTTCCCTCTGTTTTGCAGACTTGGTCCCTCTGGCCACAACTGTCCCTCTTCCACTTCCCACTATCCTTGCCTTTGCCTGGTTTGAATCCTCTTCACCTGCAGTGTCAGCAAAGAGGTTATTTCTTCCACAAGACTTCCTTGAGCCTCAGCCTAAGCTAGGAGTCCTGCCTCTGTGTTCTCAAAAGTGCCCTCTGCTTCCCTGTAATTGGAACTCCCATGCCTAGGCCACACTCTGCAATTGCCTCTCAAAATATGGACTGTAAGCCCATGAGCAAAGTCCCCACTACTCCATGACCTTTGCCCCCACAGTAAACCTGCACCTTCTAGAATACTGGCTACATGGTAGGCCATCAATACATACAGCGAATGAAGGAATGAAAAGGAAGAAAATGCAACATCTTCAGCTTCAATGTATATATGCATGTAAAATGCTAGCTCTGACCACATTTGTTCCCTGTTACTGAACTGGATTTCAGCATGGCCAATTTGATTATAACCACCTTTAAGACTATTTCTTGATTTATTTAGTCACAGTTTTGGTGCCAATTGTGAGGATGACTGTGATTGTCAGAATGACATTCACATAGCATTATGCTTGAGCTATTCCATTGAGATAGATCAAAATCAATATACGTTAATAAAATATATAATTTATCCAGGTTGAGGAAAACACTAATCTTTATAAACATGAATTCAAATGGTTTCTAATGAATGGCAGGATATTTTAAAGGAAAGATTTAAATAGAAGAAGTTGGTAGCAGAATAATTTAGATATTTTGAGTAAGAATTTAATTTAAAAACCCTTTGTCTCAGCATTATTTCCATTTTTATATCAGATTTATGGATGATTAATTGCACTTAAAGTTAGGGTAAATGCACGAAACTAAACATACCACAAAATATTGCTAGACTTTCTTTTCAAAATCTACAGTCGTTTTTCTTTCCTTTCCATATTTATCCTTCAGCAGTAATAACAGAATAAGTTGGAAGCATTGAACGATATAATCATTTTTCCATGGTCCCATTTGAACAACCCCATGGCCTCCCCTGGTGGCTCAGATGGTAGAGAGTCTGCCTTCAGTGAGGGAGACCCGGGTTCGATCCCTGGGTCAGGAAGACTCCCTGGAGAAGGATATGGCAACCCACTCCAGTATTCTTGCCTGGTAAATCCCATGGATGGAGGAACCTGGCAGGCTACAGTCCATGGGGTCTCAAAGAGTCAGACATGACTGAGTGACTTAACTTTCTTTCTAGTAGACTTCTGGGCTTGTCTCCAGCCCAGAACCAGGTTGGGCACATCTTCAGGCTTCCAGGCCACCAGGTTGGACACCAAGGTGGCAAGGTTACCAGGGGTGACAAGCACATCTAACATATAAGATCTGAAGCTTAGAAACTGCGCACATCCTGAGAAACTTCTGTGTTGAACATTTAGAGACAAATCTTCACCTCCTTTCTGACTTTCTTTCTCTTTCTCTCTCTGTGCTCCCGTCATCCGGCTCTGCCCTCGTTTATTTTCTTTGCATTTTCTGTCACCCTCTATCTCCCATTATCTGCCTGATCCATACAATACTATTACTCCCATAGTAAGTGATGTATCACTAGTGCCTTAAAGGAGGAACCCACCTACTGTCAAGGGCTGCAGACTTGACAAAACCCACAGCCACAGTTTCAGAGGAATGTCAGAACAAAGAAAGGAACCTATTCAAAGGGATAAATAATTACATTGATTACTTCTTCACACTAGTTTGCACCTGTGTGCTTTGTGCTGAGAAAATGCCCCTTGAGTGGAGAAAGCCTGGGGCAGACCAGCTGCTTCAGGTGACAGGTGGGGCCCCAGCAGTGGTGGCTGTTACCTGGAACGAGGCTCTGGGACCTGCACACCGGGCTTGCGAGACGGTGTGAGTAAGGAATCTGAGCCCACAGACAGGAGAGGCATTGTAAAGTGGCTCACGTGTCTTTGGGTGGGATAGGGCTTTAGTGAGAATGGTTCCCTATAGCTCTATCCTGGATCAGAAAGAAGTTGGGAGGGAAATTCACGCAGTGAATTTTGTTTTTAGTCCTCCTTCTCTCGTGCTCAGATTTACCTGCCCCACCCCACCCAGGGCAGCTTCTTCTGCTCCAGGGCACCAGGAAATTTCAAGGGAATCTCTTAATGGCTCTGAATATGTTGTCCCTGTCTGTGGCATAACAAAGGTGCCAACCAATTGCCCTGCCCTGAATTCCTCACATCAGTGCTACTGAGTCTTATTTACCATTGCATGCCATGGTATTCTTTAGCTAGGGAGATTCTGATATTTGGTGAAAGCAGAGGGTGGTGGAGGTGAGGAGAGACAAGCAGAGGCAGGTAGGAGGGAGCAGAGGAAAGAGAAGTAGAGCGAGATCTTAATGTTAGGGACATAACAACACATTTTCTATTTCCTCATTAAAAAAAAAAGGTGTGTATAAGTATGTATATAATCCTCTTGAAAGCAATTCTTAAATTTTAATTCTTCACTTATCCCTTTGATGAAAAGATAGCATATAATTAGAACATACGGCTATGGAAAAAATGACTTTATATTCCTCAGGACAGATACAGTCAGAAAAACTAAAGTGGCACAAGTTTTGCTCACAAGCATTCCATTTTCTATTTTATCATTTAGTCTAACTCTAAGCCTGATCCTAGTATTCTTTGTCAGGGAGAAACTGCTTATAATACTTTTGTTCAATAGGAAAATTGTTAGTTTATTACTCAAAAATAAGAATATAATGGCTGCTATAATGAAACTGTTGTTCTGCATAAATCTTTAAACCCTCTTTTCCCTCTTCCATCCTTAAGGCTTTATTATACACAGCTTCTCTCTGCTTCTACATTAGATCTTTCTGCTGCTCTGTCTCCTTGGGAGACTGGAAATAAAGGTGACACAGGGAAGCGTTGTTCTGGCTGGGCCCATACAAGTGCTAACGTTTGTTTTTAATTTTCCTGGTTAGGGTCTGAAATGGTTGGGAAATATGTGTGTCACATGTGGCAAGTGAAATAGATATCTGTTCCCATTGAAAACGTTACACTGTGGGATGAGGTTGAAACCTTCTGAGGTTCTCCTCCTGCATCTCCATCACCAGCCCCTGGAAATGGAGCTGTTTTAGAAACATAGACTGTCCACCAGGACTTTTCCAAAGTGGACAGTCAGTATGGTGTATTTTAGTATGGAAAATGGTACATTTACCAAGTCCATCTGTGACTATTATTGCGAACTTGTAAGAAGCTTGGCCATAAGCAGAAAATTCAGATGAACTATATGAAATTTTTAGCGAGGATTCTATTGTTTTTTTTTTTTTTTAGTTTATTTAAAATTTTATTTTTACTTTATTTTACTTTACGATACTGTATTGGTTTTGCCATGCATTGACATGAATCCACCACAGGTGTACATGCGTTCCCAAACATGAACCCCCCTCCCACCTCCCTCCCCATAACATCTCTCTGGGTCATCCCTGTGCACCAGCCCCAAGCATCCTGTATCCTGCATTGGACATAGACTGGCGATTCGTTTCTTAGATGATAGTATACAAGTTTCTATTTTATAAAATCTCTCTCAGACGGAGTCAGATAAATTAAAAAGGAAAATACAGTCTAGAGTAAGATGCTGCCACACACTGGCATTCAGGGATGCCACTCATCACAGTCATCATTCCACCAGTGGCCAGAAGGAGCAGCTGCTCTAGCAACTGACATATGACAAAGCATGTTCTAGAATTTTTCTTGGTTCTTGTTAAAGAAATAGAATCGAGAATATCTTCTCTAAAAGACTAGCGATTTCAACATGCCCCACTTCCCACCTGATCTCAGCCACTGCTTTCTAGTCCCAACTATATAGTACTGTGTCCATTCCCCCTCTCTTGGACTTCATCCACATCCCACCTCCCCAAACTCTTCCAGTCTGTCTGTCGAACATCCCTTTCTGTATCCAGCAACTTTCCGTAATTCCTCAATCTTTACTTGGAACAGAACTCTGTCTCCTTGCCTTGAACAGAAAACTGACTATCCCACTTTCTCTGCGGCCTCTCTCAGGTACGTCCTCAGGCTCCCTGGGTGAAGTAGGCACCCTCCTGTCTCTTGGTAGCCTTTATTCACCTTGAACGCATCTCACTTCTGCACAACCCATTGCTACTCTAGCATGTCCATCCTCCAGCTTTCCTCATTTGAGACCAGGGGCTTGCACTTGATTTTTGCTTTCTTCACCTCCACCTGTAAGCCATCAGAAAGCCCTGTTGATTTTACTTTCAAACTATATTCTTGAGTGTCCCTGCCTCTGTCTCTATGCCCACCACTACCTGCCTAGTCCAAGCAAGATCATCTCTTCCCTGAATACCTGCACAATAAAAGCAGGCAAATTTTCCTCTTTGGCTGCTTCTACTATCGATCTTGTAAAAATGTCAATCAGATGATGAGGCTTTACTGTCTACAACCGTTTAAGATTTTCTTACTCCTGTGAAATAAAATCCAGCCTCCTATGGACAATAGGCCTCACCACTATCTGAAGTCTGCCTACACCCAGTTTCACTTTAGTTCGGTCTTCTCCTTGGTGACTATACTTTACTGACTTTGCCTTTCTTTTAAAATTACTTGAACACGCTATTTTCTTTCTTAGCACAAGGCCTATCTATGCTTATTCTTTTACCAAGACTGCCTGACCTCTCCTGCTGTTTCAAAAACAATCCCTGATCCCTCAGAACTGACCCCTTATGGTCAAGGTCTCAGTTTAAAAGTCAGACCCTCAGGGAAATTTTCCCTGACTGCACTATGTAACACAAATTCACCCTTGATAATCTTTAATATATTATCTTGGTTGGTTGTTTTTTTAATGAAAACTATGCCAATTTATACATATTTACTTGAAAAAATATGTAACTAAGTTACCATATCCCTCACTAAATCGTAAATATCATGAGGTCAAACATGTCTCTCTTGCTCACTGCTGAGCCTCTAGTTGTAGCACAGTTTCTGGCATGTAGTAGCTGCTAAATATACTTGAGACAAATAGAATTTTTTTCTTATATTTCTTTTCTTCATTATATTAAATCATATTCCGTAAAATATTTTCCCTGTTTTATATATATATATATATATATATATATATATATATATATGCCACAATGGAAGTCCCATATATATATATATACACATATGTATACATACATAAGTGGCCACAGGACTGAAAAAGGTCAGTTTTCATTCCAATCCCAAAGAAAGGCAATTCCAAAGAATGCTCAAACTACCGTACAATTGTACTCATCTCACATGCTAGTAAAGTAATGCTCAAAATTCTCCAAGCCAGGCTTCAACAATACGTGAACCATGAACTACCAGATGTTCAAGCTGGTTTTAGAAAAGGCAGAGGAACCAGAGATCAAATTGCCAACATCTGCTGGATCATGGAAAAAGCAAGATAGTTCCAGAAAAACATCTGTTTCTGCTTTATTGACTATGCCAAAGCCTTTGACTGTGTGGATCACAATCAACTGTGGAAAATTCTGAAAGAGATGGGAATAACAGACCATCTGACCTGCCTCTTGAGAAACCTATATGCAGGTCAGGAAGCAACAGTAAGAACTGGACATGGAACAACAGACTGGTTCCAAATAGGAAAAGGAGTACATCAAGGCTGTATATTGTCACCCTGCTTATTTAACTGATATGCCAACCGCATCATGAGAAATGCTGGGCTGGAAGAAGCACAAGCTGGAATCAAGATTGCTGGGAGGAATATCAATAACCTCGGATATGCAGATGACACCACCCTTACGGCAGAAAGTGAAGAGGAACTAAAAAGCCTCTTGATGAAAGTGAAAGAGAAGAGTGAAAAAGTTGGTTTAAAGCTCAACGTTCAGAAAATGAAGATCATGGCATCTGGTCTCATCACTTCAAGGGAAATAGATGGGGAAACAGTGTCAGACTTTATTTTTTTTTTTTGCTCCAAAATCACTGCAGATGGTGACTGCAGCCATGAAATTAAAAGACGCTTACTCCTTGGAAGAAAAGTTATGACCAACCCAGATAGCATATTCAAAAGCAGAGATATTACTTTGCCAACAAAGGTCTGTCTAGTTAAGGCTATGGTTTTTCCTGTGGTCATGTATGGATGAGAGAGTTGGACTGTGAAGAAAGCTGAGTGCTGAAGAATTGATGCTTTTGAACTGTGATGTTGGAGAAGACTCTTGCGAGTCCCTTGGACTGCAAGGAGATCCAACCAGTCCATCCTAAAGGAGATCAGTCCTGGGTGTTCATTGGAAGGACTGATGATGAAGCTGAAACTCCAATACTTTGGCCACCTCATGGGAAGAATTGACTCATTGGAAAAGACCCTGATACTGGGAGGGATTGGGGGCAGGAGGAGAAGGGGACAACAGAGGTTGAGATGGCTGGATGGCATCACCGACTCAATGAACATGAGTTTGCGTAGACTCCGGGAGTTGGTGATGGACGAGGGAGGCCTGGAGTGCTGAGATTCATGGGGTCGCAAAGAGTTGGACACGACTGAGCGACTGAACTGAACTGAACTGAACATATATGTATATAAAACCTACCTAAATTAGATAGTTGCTGCCTAAAAGCTGCTGGAAAAGCACTTCGGTTGCTTGTATTCTATTCATCACAATAAAGTCTCCACTCAAACAAGTGAATTTTCTGAAAGACACACACTGCTTGAAACTACATGCTAGGAACTTCATCTCAGAAAGCCTAGGCTTAACCATTGTAATCGGCTTCCCTAGTGGCTCAGACGGTAAAAGTATCTGCCTACAATGCGGGAGACCCAGGTTCCATCCCTAGGTGGGGAAGATCCCTGGAGAAGGAAATGACAACCCACTCCAGTATTCTTGCCTGGAAAATCCCATGGACAGAGGAGCCTGATAGGCTACAGTCCATGGGGTCGCAAAGAGTAGGACACGACTGAGTGACTTCATTCATTTCAACTGTGGTAATCACAAGTATGCCCCACACTTCACAGAGAACACGATGCTCACACAAGTTTTTTTTTATAGAGTGTCTAGTGTGGCCTATGCATATGTTTTCACTGCTCAAAAGCTGCAGGGAGACATTCTGTGTGTTAACTTGTAAATTGGGGCCTGCTGGAAAATGCAATATTTTACCCTTTGAATGCTAGGTAGTTGCAGTCTCAAAATTGTGTGGAATATATATATATACACACATATTTTCAAATATTTATATCATATATATTCAAAATAGATTCTATGTAGATTTTCTTTGGATAATTTTGGCTTTGCAGGTGGTGCTAGTGGTAAAGAATCTGCCTACCAATGCAGGAGGTGCAAGAGATATAGATTTGATCCCTGGGTCAGGAAGAAACCTGGAGTAGGAAATTGGAACCTGGGCTGCCGTCTATGGGGTCACAGAGCAGCAGCAGTAGTATTCTCGCCTGGAAAATTCCATGGACAAAGGAGCCTGGCAGGCTACAGTCCATGGGGGTCCCAAAGAGTTAGACATGACAGCTACTGAGCACACAGCACAATCTCTATACATACTTATATGTTCTCTGATTACATGACACCTATTTTAGGGGTCTACAAACATTTTAGAAATAATAGTTAATAAACAAGAAGTTTTAGTGATACTAGGTCATTAAAATAATGAACACATAGACTCGATATGGTCATTTTACATAGAAATCCTACTTGCTTTCTTAAGTACCCTCCTCTATCTAACATACATGAAGTTTCTGATTCAGCACTTACAGTTGACTACTTTGACTTTGTGATCCTCATTTAGTGAATTATGTGACAAGCTGAAAAAGAAAAGTTTTATAATTAAAGATCCATGGGGTACTTTCACTGATACCTGTGGAGTGAAAGATTCCTAATTATCGGGGAAATGCTTAGAATAATAAGAATAATAATCAGATAATTATACTCTTCTTGTCTGACATTTATGCAATACCCATTGTATGACAGAAAGCTTCCTGGACTCTGGGACTGTAACACTGAATGTCGCATGGTCTTTGAATTATTATGGTGGGGAGACCTATCTATCAACAAGAAATTACAGTACAGAGTGGTTGGTGCCTTAGAAGAGCATTGTATAAACTCCTTTGCTACATAAAGAAGTCAGGAAAGGTTCCAAACATGAGATTTTTGGACTGCTATTTGAGAATGAGTAGGAGTTGGTCAGGTAGAGAAGGTGAAAAAGAAAGAGGAGGGCATTCTCAGGAGAGAGCCATGCAGGTGGGAAAGTGTGTGATGTGTTGATGAGAATGATCATTGTGGTTGGAACAGAGGATACAGAAAGGGAAATGTCAAGGAATGGTACCCATACCCTAGCTGCACCGATGTTTTTGCAAAAAATGATGAGGATTTAGCATGCTCCATCAGTAAATGAAAAGGCTGTAAAACATGAAAACTTCATTCTGTGTAAGTTATTTTCATTTACATTTTAGGTTAAGGTCCTGATTTAAGAGTTCATAGTCTTGATAATGTTATTACAAAACTGTTTAAATAACCAGCCTGAGCATTTCCTGACATTTTTCTTTAAGAACAGGGATCATTAAGTCCACTCAGACACGGTGGTCTTTTATCTATATATTTCTGCATCTTTAGATGATTTAGGTCCTAAATTTTAGGCTATCAGTTTCAGGATCATTTAAAGATTAAATTGAAAAAGTTTGGCTTATCAAAGCTCCTGCCCATGACTTGTTTTTTACATATGTGGAGTGGGTGGTCATCTGTATTACATGATGAGGAGATTCCAGCAATGCCTTCTCACTCATATTTTTGCAAACCATGAGTCACAGTGATAAACCTGCCATATTAGAAATTCCTTAGGGTAAAAATATTATCCCCCAAACCGAGTTTCTTTATGTTTCTTTTCTTGTTCTTTTTAAGACACAAATGGCTTTCTAACTGTCACATTCCAAGGACATTCTTAAATTGTCATCTTACTTGACTTCTTCTGCCAAATTTAAGATTCTGAGTACATCATTTTTCTTGAGATTTTTTTCGGTTTTTATGTTCTCTAAATAGTCTTGGAATCTTTCAAACTCATGCTTAGAAGATATGAGCCAAGGTTCAGAAAATAGATTTGTATTTAATCCCACTCATTTTAATATGTTGCCTCACTGCAGCCTTCTGTTTGTTTGGTGTCCCCAAGACAGAGCAATTTAACTTTTCCAGAGAGTCCACCTTTTCTCTTCTGTCTGGAAACCAGAGGGCTTTGGTTCTGGCTGAATGGGATGGTGAATGCGAATCTGAGATTTAAGTTCTTCTTCCAAGTTTCAGCCAATCTTCCTGTTTTTGTTTGCAGCCTCCTTTCCTATTTCCAGAGGTATTTGGTTGCTCTGATTCATGGCCTTTCCAGGTTTTGATAGTGCAGGTCCATTTTTTTCCTTATTGGCTTCCTCTCCTTTGGCATTTAAATCCCTTTCAGCTTTTTAAAATCAATAGCCACTTGCTGAACTTCTTTTTGTTGTTCATAATATAGTTGCTATCATCTGCTGTCGATGCCTCTTCCATTCTTTTTATCTTCTGGGATATTAGTGGTTTTATTCCTTTTAGGAGGGTTTTGAGAAGGATCTAAGATAGTTGTCTGGCTTTAAGCTACCATGTTTAATTGGAGATCTTTAGGATATATTTCTGACATCAAAGATGATCCTATTAATCCAATGTTTAATTCTTTAAATGAATTAAAGAATTAATTTACCTACCTACAAAAGTTAAGTCTGAACTACTGGATGCTTTCCAAAGTGTTTCAAGGTCTTGGCCCTTATTTATCTATATTCTAGGAACGTCCTATTGCGTCTTTCAATTTTGGTCCTGTTAAAAAATCATTTCCGGTATGTGTTCTAATGTTTCTGGGTTGAAAGGTACAGAAAAGAAGGAGGAAGACAATGAATAAGCCTTTAACACAACTTGTGAAATAAAGATTTTGGAAACTTCTCGGTATACTAAATAGTGAAAACATGAACAATGCAGAATATGTAGAAGAAAATTTTCAGCAGAGGAGAGAGGCGTAGGATACTCACCAGAACACTGAAGAGGATCCAGAATCAGGTACAACAGGTATAATGGAGGACATGAGAAGAAGCTGGCATAAAAATGACTATATTTGTGACATTGTCTATTTACACCATTTTAAGTTCTATCAGTTTTTGCTTCTGGTGTTTTTGAAGCACCGATGTTAGGTGCATAAGTGCTTAGCATTGCTAAGTTATTTGATTAAATGAAATCTTTATGAAAAGACCTTCTTTATCCTTGGTTCTGTCTCTAATCAGAAATAGATTTGTCTGATTAAGTTAGGCTAACCTTTTGATTAGCATTCACATGGCATATCTTTACCTATTTTTTCCTTTTATTGTGTATATGTCTTTATCTTTATTTAATTTTTATAATTGAAATGTAGTTGACATGCAATATTGTGCTTTAGGTTTATTACACAATGACTTGATATTCATATACATCCCTTCTCCAGGGCATCTTCCTGACCTAGGAATGGAACTGGGGTCTTCTGCATTGCAGGTGGATTCTTTACCAGCTGAGCTACCAGGGAAGCCCACATTGTAAAATTATCACTATGATAAGTCTAGTAACCATCTGTCCCTATACAAAGTTATTACAGTATTATTGACTGTGTTCTTGTGCTGTATATTACAACCTATGTCTTATTCATTTTATAACTGGAGGTTTATACCTCTTAATCCCCTTCACCAATTTTGCCCCACCTCACCACCCTCCCACATGGCAATCATCTGTTTATTCTATGAGCTTGCTTTTGTTCTGTTTGTTGATTGGTTTTGTTTATTAAACTGCACATATAAGTGAAATTATATGGTATTTATCTTTCTCTATCTGACGTTTCACTTAGCATAATATCCTCTATATCCTCCCATGTTGTTTCAAATGACAAAATTTCATTTTTTATGGCTCCAATTTCATTTATATTTAAAGTAATTATTGATAAGTATATACTTATGCCACTTTTTTAAAAATTATTTTTAAGTTCTTTTGATTCTTTTTTTCTTTTGCTCTCTTCTCTTGGTACTTGATGACTATCTTTGGTGTTGTTTCAAGTCCTTTCTTTCTTTGTGTGTGTGTGTGTGTGTGTGTGTGTGTGTGTGTGTATCTTTATAGGTTTTTGATTTGTGATTACCTTGCACTTAATATACAACAGCCTACATTTGTGTATGTCTGTGTGTATATATATGTGTGTGTGTGTATATGTGAAATTATTTTAAGTTGCTGATTTCTGAAATTTAAATGCACTCTAACAACCCTAGGTTTTGACTTCCCCCTTCCCACTGTTTACTCTTTTTGATGTCATACTTCACTTCTTTGTGTGTGTAATCCCTTAACTATCTATTGTGAATATTGATGATTTTCCTCCTTTTGCCTTTTAATCTTCCAACTAGCTTTATAAGTGATTGATCTACTATCTTTTTTGTATATTTACATTTACCAATGAAAATTTTGTTTTAATTTTCGTATTTCTTTTTGTGGCCTCTTATTGTACACTTCAGTTCAGTTCAGTCGCTCAGTTGTGTCTGACTCTTTGTGATCCCTTATTTCTTTTTCTTTTTTTAATTTATTTTTTATTTTATTTTATTTTATTTTTTTAAATTTTAAAATCTTTAATTCTTACATGCATTCCCAAACATGAACCCCCCTCCCACCTCCCTCCCCATAACATCTTTCTGGGTCATCCCCATGCACCAGCCCCAAGCATGCTGCATCCTGCGTCAGACATAGACTGGCAATTCAATTCACATGATAGTATACATGTTAGAATGGCATTCTCCCAAATCATCCCACCCTCTCCCTCTCCCTCTGAGTCCAAAAGTCCGTTATACACATCTGTGTGAATGGCTGCGATCCAAAAATCTGCAAGCAATAAATGCTGGAGAGGGTGTGGAGAAAAGGGAACCCTCCTACACTGTTGGTGGGAATGCAAACTAGTACAGCCACTATGGAGAACAGTGTGGAGATTCCTTAAAAAATTGCAAATAGAACTACCTTATGACCCAGCAATCCCACTTCTGGGCATACACACCGAGGAAACCAGAATTGAAAGAGACACATGTACCCCAATGTTCATCGCAGCACTGTTTATAATAGCCAGGACATGGAAACAACCTAGATGTCCATCAGCAGATGAATGGATAAGAAAGCTGTGGTACATATACACAATGGAGTATTACTCAGCCGTTAAAAAGAATTCATTTGAATCAGTTCTGATGAGATGGATGAAACTGGAGCCGATTATACAGAGTGAAGTAAGCCAGAAAGAAAAACACCAATACAGTATACTAACACATATATATGGAATTTAGGAAGATGGCAATGACGACCCTGTATGCAAGATCCCTTATTTCTTGTAAGACTGGTTTCACAGTATTGAACTCTTTTAGCTTTCACTTGTCTGTAAAACTTTTGTTCTCTCCATCAAATCGCAACGAAAGCCTTGCCAGGTGGAGTATTCTTGGTTGTAGGTTTTTCTCTTTCATCAGTTTAAATATATTGTGTCACTTCCTTCTGGCTTGCAGAGTTTTTGATGAAAAGTCAGCTTATAATCTTGTGGGAGTTCCCTTGTCTGTAACTGATTGCTTTTCCCTTGATGTTTTGTTATTATCTCTTTACCTTTAATTTTTGCCATTTTATTTATAACCTGTCTTGATGTAGACTTCTTCGGGTTCATCTGTTTGGGACTCTCTGTACATCCTGGACCTGGATGTCTATTTATTTTCCCAAGATGAGGAGATTTTTAGCTATTATTTCTTCAAATACATTCTCTACCCTTCTCTCTCTCTCCTCCTTCACAATTAAATGTTAGTATGCTTGATGTTGTCCCAGAGGTCTTTTAAACTGTCTTCATGTTTTAAATTCTCTTAGCATTTTTCATGTTCACCTTCAGTGATTTCCAGTACTCTGCTCTCTAGATAACTGATCCTTTCCTCTCTGTCACCTGAGCTACTATTGATTTCTTCTAGTGTAGTGTTTATGTCAGTTACTGTATTTTTTTCAGCTTTGTTTGGTTCTTCTTTGTATTTTCTGATGCTTTTAAAACATTTTCCCTGTGTTCATCCATTCTCCCAAGTTTGGTGAGCATCTTTATGATCATTGCCTAAATTTTTTATTGGGTAGTTTGATTATCTCTACTTCATTTAGTTATTTTTTTTTGTCTTTGAAATTTTGTTTTTTTCTTTCATTTGGGACATATTTCTCTGTCTTCTCATTTCCCCCAAATTTCTGCATTTATTTCTGTGTATTAGATGGGGTGGTTTCATTTCCTGACCTAGGAGCAGTGGCCTTATGTAGAAGATGTCTTATGGGGCCCAGCACAACTCTTCCCTCTGGTCACCAGAGCTGTGTTCCAGGAATGTCCCCTGTGTGTTGCATGCACATTTCTGCTGTGGTGCATCTGGCTGCTTCGACTGTGCTGGTAGGTGGGCTGTCCCTTGGTCCAGCTGGCTACAGAGCCTTGCCTTGTGTGGTGACTGTTGGCCCAATGGAAGGTAGAATAGGCGTCCCACACAGTTGGCTGTTTAACCCAAGAAGGTGCACAGCTATCATTGGCCCAGTGCTGCATGAGACTAAGTTTCAGTGATGCTGTCTACATGGCTGAGGGAGCTCAGGTCTAATATTTATCTGCTGGTGGATGGAGCTGTTTCCCTGCATGGTCAGGGGGATTTATGGTTGATATCAGCATGCTAGTGGGCAGGGCTGAGTTCCCTCCCTATTGTCTTCATGGCCTGGGGCCAGGGCTTGGGGTTGATGTTGGCCTGTTGAAGGACACGTAAGCCCTAGTCCTAACAGGCTAGAGAGGGTTCCAAAATGGTACTCACCATTTGGATGGTGACAATGGTGAGCACCATTGTTAATGCAGTAGGTCAAGCTCCTGAAACATGCTGCTGCCACCTTTTCTGTTCTTACAGGGGGCTCCAGTTGTCTTCTCTCTGAGAGGCTCTCTAAGATCAGTGAACACCCTGACCCAGGATCCTTTCAAACTACTGCCTCTATGCTGAGACTTGGAGCACTTGAGGGTTTGTGCATGCCCTTTAAGAGTGGCATATATACTTCCTATAGCACTCCAGCTCTCCCAAGCAAAAGCCCTGCTGTTTTCCCAAAATGGGGAGCCCGATGTAGGGCTTGGGCCCTCACCCTTTGGAGAGGGTCTCGACAATTGTGATATTCTCCCCATTTTGGGTCACTGATCTGGGGGTGTGTATTCTGGCTATATTACATGCCTGCTCTTCTTACCTGTCTCATTATGGTTTCCTCTTTATGTCTTTAACTGTGGAAATTTTGTCTGTTAGTCTTCAGGTTGTTGTCAACAATAGCTGCTCTGTAAGTGTTAGTAATTTTGGTGTGTCCATGGGAAGAAGTGAGCTTGGGGTCTTACTACGTCTCCATTTTGACCACCTCCTCTGCATGTGTCTTTATATTTAAAGTGGGTTCCTTGTAGTCAGTGTGTATTTGGGTTGTGGTTCCCCCTCCCTGTTTTATTGAGATATAATTGACAAACAACATTGTATTATTTTGAGATGCACAATGTAATGATTTGATACATGTATTTATTGTGAAGTGGGTACTGCAGTGTTTTGTTAACACCCATATTCTCACCTAGTTACACACTCTTTTCTTATAGTGATAACTTTTAAAATCTACTCTCTCAGCAACTTTCAAATATACAATACAGTATTGTTAACTACAGTCACAAAGCTTAACAGTATATCTCCAGAAATTATTTTTCTTATAGCTGGAAGTTTGTATCTTTTGGTCACCTTCACCCATTTTGTCCATGTTCCAACTCCCACCTCAGGTAACCTGTTTTTCTAGGAGTTCAGATTTTTCATTTTTTGTTTTTTTATATTTTTATATATAAGTGAGATCATATATTTGTCTATCTGTGTAACTTATTTCACTTAGCATAATGTCCTCAAGATCCAGCCATATTGTTTGTTGCAAATAGCAATATTTCCTATTATCTAAAGCTGAATAATATTATACACATATACACATTTCCTTTTTCCATTATTTGTCAGTGGACACTTAGGTTGCTTCCATGATATGGCTATTATAAATAGTGCTGCAATGAATATGGCTGTGTAGATATCTCATTAAGATAGCCATTTTGTTTCTACCAGATACATACCTAGACATGGCATTGCCAGATTATATGGTATTTCTATAATTAGATTTTTATTACATCAGATGATCTCTGATGTTTAGTGGGCTGTTTTGACTATTTACATGTAAGGTGATGATTAATTTTGAGCCTATGTTCTTGTGATATTGTAGAATTTCACGTGTAGTTCATAAACTTGCAATAACACACTTTCATATCTTTATTTCCAATCTGTTTTATTGTCACACATTTAACTTTTATATATGTTATAAACTCTACACTGCATTATTGCTTTCATTTGAGTCAAATATCTTTTAAAGACACATATATTTACTCCTATAGCCCTATCTCTAAGTGTTCTTCATGCCTTTGTCTATATTCATATTTTTATCTGATACTATTTTTCTTTCGCTGGACAGATTTCCTTTTAAAATTTCTTGTTGGGTGGATTTACTGATGATGAAAACTTTCAGCTTTTGCATATCTAAAAAAGTCTTTATTTCACTTTCATATTTGAGGATTTTTGGTGAGGTAAAGAATCTAAGTTCTTATTTTTTCTTTTGATAATTTAAAGAGGTTGTTCCACAATCCTCTCATTTGCATTGTTAATGACATGATATCTGCTGCCTTTCTTAATTTTTTTCAAAACATAATACATAAAAAGCTTTTTTTTTTTTCCTGGTTGCATTTAAGATTTTCTATTTATCAAAGGTTATGAGCAAATTAATTATACTGTGCCTTAGCATAATTTTATTCATGTTTCTTGTGCTCTAATATTTTTGAGCTTGGATTTGTGCATTTATTGTTTATCAAATCTGTAAAACTTCCTGTCACTATTTCTTCAAGTATTTTTCCTGTCCCCATCTCTCCCTCTCCTTTCAAGAACTCTAATTACATGTCTTGTTCTCTAGCTCACTAATATTTTTTGAAAATTTCATTTATGTAGGTATCTATAGTTTGTCTTTTTAGTATGGATATAATTTTATTATCAGAAAATAAGCCATTTACATTTTGAAAGAAGTAAATATGAATGCCTAGACTGGTGGCTCAGGTGGTAAAGAATCTTCCTGCAATGTGGGAGGTATGTATTTGATCCCTGAGTTGGGAAGATCCGCTGGAGGAGGGCATGGCAACCCACTCTAATATTCTTGCCTGGAGAATCCCCATGGACAGAGAAGCCTGGAGGCTACAGTTCATGGGGTTGCAAAGAGTTGGACACAACTGAGCAACTAAGCACATACATTATTAGAAAAATAAATACTCTCTTCTTAGAGTGGTACAGTGTTTTCATTATATAAGAGGAGAGACAGAGACCCTAATTAAAATAATTGATAAATTTCAGATAAATCTGAAAGCACTCATGTGATTCATAAAAATAATAGAAGCACCTTCAAAGCAAATGACAAACTAACATACTTACAAAAAGTTAATATTTTTTATGTAAGAACCATTTACTTAAGGTAAGCAATAGAATAATGGACATGAATATTGACTAAAAAATTTGTAAAACAAGGATACAAATTCTAACCAATATTAAAAAAGGTCACTACTGTTAGTCATTTAAAGTTCAAATAAAATACTGCAACATTGAATGTGTTTATTAAAAATATGGCATAATAGTCTCTTTTTGGACTATTATCATGATGTTGAACTTCTGGGATACATCATGTAAACATTTGGGAGGCTTTTGACACACTCTGTCATTTTCAGTGTAAGAAACAGTGCCAGACATAACAATACAGTACTTGTATGAGACTGTATTATCTGTAGGCTAGAGAAGCAATATGATATAATAGTAGAAACAATAGCCTTTGGAAACAGACTCCTGGCTGATTACCACGAATTATTACTAGCCTTTGGCCAAGTTACATTGTTGCTCCAGGTCTTATTTTACTGAGCTATAAAAAAAGAAATGTATTAAAATAAAGATTAATTAATAATTTATGCATAGGGTTCTTTTATTTTGTTTATTTTAGAAATAAATAATTTAGTATATGTAAAGCACTTAGAAAATTATGAGGCACACAGTAAGTGCACCATGTACTTACTGATTATTATTATAGAAACCTACTTACATTGTCAATCAATCTGTAGAATAATATTTAATGGCAAAATTTTGAAAACTATAGTCTTGAGAGAGAAAAGTAAATTATCATATATGTTAAATTCATTTTTCAAAAACAGATTATGTGCTAAAACACAACAAATATTTCAATGAATATCTCTGGTATGAATATTTTGTATGTGCATGCTAAATCGCTTTAGTTGTGTCCGACTATTTGTGACTCTATAGACTGTAGCCTTCCAGGCTCCTCTGTCCATGGGATTCTCCAGGCATAAATACTGGAGTGGGTTTTTTACGTCCCTGTATTTTCTGCACAAGCTTTATAATTAGAAAAATCACTCAATTAAACAAACACAAACAGCTTGAATGTCCTCTCTTTAGGTGCTTTCCCTAGCTTCTTAGTCAAAGTTAATTGCTCCCTCGATTCTCACAGAGCTTCTGTTAAGGAATTGCGTTCTAACGGCTTGTTTACATTTTTGTCTCCATCACTAGACTCTGAGCTCCTCTAACTTGTTTAACTTTACGTCCCCATGTCTGACACACAACAGACATGTTGGGTATTAAAATTACCCTTAATAAGGTAAAATCCAAAACCCCTATAGCAGCAACTTTCAATCAAGTCATAGAGGGAATGGTGCTTGTGGTATTTAAAAGGCATATTCTATGGTAAAACATAGTTTTATATGTGGAAAATGAAAAAGATGCCAATTGTAGGTTAAGTTCAACAAGTCATCTTGGGTGGTGGTGATAGACTGATGTCTTCACTAGGGTATGGGATAAGCCACCCTTGAAATGTTAAAGAATATGGGCTGGTGAGATATAGGGGGTGTGTGTGTGTGTGTGTGTGTGTGTGTGTGTGTGTGTGTGTGTGTGTGTAAGTGTTTACATTTAGGAAAAAGGAATCTTAGCTTTGAAAAATACTGCTCTTTGACATGCCTTTGGAAAGAGAATCTCTAATTAAGAAAAGGGCACATCTGAGCCTCTTGAGTTCTTTAAATGTCTTTCCTAGTCAGTCAGTTCAGTAGCTCAGTCATGTTCAACTCTTTGCGACCCCATGGACTACAGGCTTCCCTGTCCTTCACCAGCTCCTGGAGTTGACTCAAACTCATGTGCCTTCAGTTGTTGATGTCATCCAACCATCTTATCGTCTATCATCCCCTTCTCCTGCCTTCAGTCTTTCCCAGCATCAGGGTCGTTTCCAATGAGACAGTTCTTCACATCAAATGGCCAAAGTATTGGAGTTTCAGTTTCAGCATCAGTCATCCCTAGAGTCATGTCCATACTGATCTCATGGGGTGTATTGCTCTAAGTAGATTATGTCCAGAGCAGAGTCAAAATCCTTTCTTCTGGGGCTGAGGTATCCCTATGACTCCAGCCAGTTTTACTAAATATGTAGAGGGAAAAGAAAGTACATATCAGTAGTCAGCAGGGACTCCCAACCTCTGAGACCTAAAAGGTCTGATGATCTGTGGTGGAGCTGATGTAATAATAATAGAAATAAAGTGCACAATAAATATAATGTACTTGACTCATGCTGAAACCAATCCTCCCACTCCAGTCCATGGAAAAATTGTCTTCCATGAAACCAGTCCCTGGTGCCTAAATGGTTGGGGACCACTGGTCAATTGGGAGTGTAAATTGTCTCACAAAACATAATTTTTTTTTATCCTAACTGACTCACTTTCAAATTTACATTAGAATTTGGGAATGGAATTAATCCAACCAGGGAACCCCACTCACTCTATCCCCCATCCCTGCCCTAATTTGCCCTTAGGATTCAAGACCTTTCTTCCAGGCTTGTCCTCTGCCTGAAAGACAGTGTCCTTCTCACTAACTGATATCAGAGGCAATTTATTTTTAGGTGAGACACTGCTTCTTAGCAGTAGGGGTGTGGACTTATTCTGAAGTGTTGATCATAGCATTCCGAAACATTGAGCAGAATGTGAACTGACCAAAAATTCCCTCATAGCTTGCATTGTGATTCTATAAAGGAGAATAACTATATTCTTTTACTTATGATCTGAATAGCTAAAGAAAATATTTTTGAGGTGCTAACTGATATGTTTTGTTCTCAATATCTCTTTCTACTCCCTAACCCTCTTCAACTGGCATTTTATCCTCATTGCCTCAGAAGTGAAGACACCAGAAGAGGGGGTCATTCTTGACATTAGTCTCAAAAGCTTGGGCGCTGCTGAACCAGAGTGAAAATGGAATATGGCATATGTTTCTACCTGCCCAGGTAAGACCCCAAGGAAGCAACAGGTCAGCAGGTTCTCTGTACCCAGAATGACACTGAAGCGGGGGTGCCATACATGGTTCAGGTTGTCACAGGCACCCTCTCCTCAGATTTCCCTGAGACACAGTGCAGGCAGAAGGTACAGAAAATGTCAGGGCTCTGGAAGGGTGAAGGTGTCATTTACTGTCATTGGCTGTGCCAATGTGGGAACAACATTTTCCAGGGCTTGAGGGTGACATGTTTGTGGGACAGAGAGCACAGAGTGAGACCAGGTCTTGTAGTGGAGAATGAAAGTGAAAGTGTTAATTGTTCAGTCATGCCAGACTCTTTGCGACCCCATGGCCTGCAATCCACCAGGTTGCTCTGTCCATGGGATTTTATAGCAAAGATACTGGAATGGTTTGCCATTTCTTTCTCCAGGCGATCATCCTAACCCAGGAATTGAACCCAGGTCTCCTGCATTGCAGGCAGATATTTTACTAATAAACCCTAAATATATTAGGGCTCCTTTGAATCATTTAAAACCCATGCTTATTCTTTGGGGTCATATCAGATTATGAGTACAGAAAGAAGCTAGAGCTCAATGTAGAACGAAAATTTTTTTCTGATTTGAAAAGTGCATTTGATACAAAGAGCAACATGCTAAACAGAGAAAATAAAAGGGGAATGGAATTTTTTTGAAAATAGTTTTGCTTATAAATGGTAGTCATATAATTAGCCTAGCATACAAATGCAGTATAATTAATGCTATTATCATACATTTAATAGTGTACATTTAATAAGATACATTTATGTTTTAAATGTATGTTTTAAAATATCTAGGAAAATTCTATAAATATAATGTAATTGAATCCATTTAAAGTAAAGTTTGCCCCCTTCTCTTTGGTCTTGGAGATTCCATTGTCACACCCACATTTTCTGATACAAAAGGGTTAAATATGTAGAGGCATTTCAAATCTCTAGGCTTCTTTTCCTCTGATAAACTGACTTATATTTAGCTTGTTCTTATATCGTTGTTACCCATGATCCAGTGTTACATAAAATTCTCACTCACAAAATACATGTGTCATTTTTATGAAATGTATAACTAATCTCAACATTATATGAAAATGCCATACATAGTTACAAAAATAGATAATAGTATGAGTACTATGAATAATCAGTGTTTCTATGGTTAAAGCAGTGTCAGTGTTTTCATTATAGTCCCTATTTCAAAAATTATGACTTGACCAAAGGATTTTCTACTAAGATTTGATGTGGTTTTTGAGCTCTCAACCAGAGCAATTTTTTTCAAAGTGCTTTTTCAGAAAGATTTGCCATTTCTTAGTATTAGACATGTATAGAGGCAGGGCAGATTCCCATTGCACTATCACTTCAAATGTCCTTTTGTTACTGAAACATGCTTGCCTGCAAAAATAGAGGGAGAAGCCACAAAAGGCTACCTGTGTCCTTGGATCTATGTCATGGGCTGTCTTATAAGGAAAACAACTTTCCAATGATGAAATTGACTGGTATAAAACTGCACATTTCCTTTGTTACTAAATTGTTATTTTTTTATCTGAAGTTTCTGCAATAGTTCCTTTGTTCTTTATTTCAAAACCCATCAATTCTAAGAATCCTTTATCCCTCTGAAATCCTGTTAAGTCAATAGGTCATCTCCCTAAAATTATAAGGCCCTTTCCATTATTGACATTTTTTTGCTGTTTATTTTCAACAGATATATTCCTACCATTTTTCACTTTTGAAGACATGGGCTAAGTGAGTTTCCCCAAATCTAAATTCCTACTGACATAACTCAGTGCCTTATAGCCTTATAATACACACAGATCTAATACCTCCTGAGGACCTAAGCTCCTAGGACCCATCAGTTAGAATGGAACTTTTAATGATAGCACTAATAATAATTGTTAATTTTTTGGTCCTGTGTCCTCAGTGTTCTCATAATATTTTGTTCATGTAATTTCTATAGCACTTGGTCATTTACAGGACTTCTGCCCTGGGAACTTCTCAAAGGGAAATTCTGTCCTAATTTTGCCCCCTTTCATGGGTCCCCTTCACCTATAAATCAGAGGCTAAATATGAAATAAAGACTTTCGACTTTGACCTACTCTTGGCAATTACTTGCACTCTTTAAAGTAGCTCTGCCTGAGTCGTTGCTATGTGAGACAATTTGAACTCACCAATCTAGTATCTCATATCTTACCATAGAAGATCTCTATAATACCAACCATGCACTTTCTTCTCTCCCTTAAGGTAGGAACTGGATAGGGATCAATACTTATTCCTCTCTATATGTCTAGAACTATACTTTTTGTGACTCCATGAACTGTAGCCCACCAGGGTCCTCTGTATATGGGATTTTCCAGGCAAGAACACTGGAGTGCATAGCCATTCCCTTCTCCAGGGGATCTTCCTGACCCAGGGATCCAAACTGGATCTCTCACATTGCAGGTTGATTCTTTACCATCTGAGCCACCAGGGAAGCCCTGTATTTAGAACTAAGGACATAGAAAATTTACGCTCTATCTGTATTAGCTCTGTTCACTAACCAAATGAACTTGCCATGTGCAGACTGTTCTGCATAAGGTGTTAATTCACAATGATTCAAATTAACATTAATATTTACAGACATTGCTGTTCATTTATCTTAGCTCATTTACTTTATCATAAAATAAAGCTGAGTTAAACATTACTATATGCAGAAGAAATTTAAAATGGTTATGTAGTACAGCAAACCTTATAAGGCATTAATCTTCATTACTGAGGAGACGTTTGATAATTCCCTTAAGGATACACCACTTGAGTTACAAGATTCCTCCAGGGAAAAGATGAATGCTTTGAGATATAAACATCCTGCATGTTATAGGATTTCTTGCAATAGATAGAGGATTTCTTATGATAGATTTGAGGAGCCCAGGAAAAACTGGAAAGTTTATGAGCTAGATGGATTGAATTGATGGCCTCAACTTTTTATATATCCTTGTAGCCATGTCCTTTGCTATCACCCTCTCACACTGATCTTAGACTTGGCCACATAACTTTCTTTGACTAATGAGACAGAATAAACCTGACATAAGCAGCTTAAAAAATATTTGCAAATTTCCACTTACGCAGTTAGACTTTTGCCACTACCTAGAGAACATGCTCCAGAGAAGGCAATGGCACCCCACTCCAGTACTGTTGCCTGGAAAATCCCGTGGATGGAGGAGCCTGGTAGGCTGCAGTCCATGAGGTTACTAAGAGTCGGACACGACTGAGCAACTTCACTTTCACTTTTCACTTTCATGCATTGGAGAAGGAAATGGCAACCCACTCCAGTATTCTTGCCTGGAGAGTCCCAGGGATGGGGGAGCCTGGTGGGCTGCTGTCTGTGGGGTCACACAAAGTTGGACACGACTGAAGCGACTTAGCAGCAGCAGCAGCAGCAGAGAACATGCCCAGTCTGGTTGATTGGAGGAAATGGGAGAGTGTGAAAAAGATGAATTGTCCTAATTGAAGCTTCCCAGACCAGCCAATTCTGGTCCACTCACCAACTGACTGGATACATTGGTGAGCCCATCCTAGATCAACTGAGCTCAACCCTGATCAGCAAAACTGCTCACCAGAGCCATAGTTTTGTGAGAAATAATTAAAGTTATTGCATTAAGCCATTTACTTTTAGGATGATTTGTCAAATAGTATCATGTGGCAATAGACAAAATCGATACAGTGGCCAATTTTCCTGTAAGACAATTATGAAAGTTACAATTCTTATAAGATGTATAAGGAATTTAGATTTTAAACTTTCAGTAATTTCAAGTAGAGAGTAGGCATACAAATTAAAAAGTTGAGCTAGAAATTAAAAGTTGTTTTGTTTTCAGAAGGGATAAAAAAAGATTGGAGAAAATGAGATAATTTTCAGAGTCAGTTTGTTGTTTCAGTAAAATATAGGCTCTGGAAGCAGATTTTGTGGGCTAGAGTTCTGACTCCAACTCTTTCATGGTACTGTGACCTTGATCAAACTACTTAATGTCTCTATGCTTCCTTTTCCTCGTCTGTAAAGTTGGAATACCTACTGATGGTAGACTGTTTTGAAAGTTATATGAGGAGATACATGTCAGATACTTTGAATAGTTTGACATATAATAAGCAGCCAATAATGTTAGCTTTTATTGTTTAAGAGGTGGAGTGGCTAAAATAGAGTGACACCAAATCATTACTGAGTGTCAAGTTTCAGGATATAAGGTAGGACTTATATCAAATAGGACTTCGGCAAAAGTGAAAGTGCTCAGTCTTGTCTGACTGCAACCTGATGGACTGTAGCCCATCAGGTACTAATTGTTTCTTTTCTGGGTATTTTTAAAGGCTGGTATCAGTTGCAAGGGGCTTCCCAGGTTGCTCAGTGGTAAAGAATCTTCCTTCCAATGCAGGAGACTCGGAAGACGCAGCAGACAGGGGTTCAATCCCTAGGTTGGGAAGATTCCCTGAAGAAGGAAATGGCAACCCACTCCAGTATTCTTGCCTGGAAAATTCCATGGACAGAGGAGCCTGGTGGGCTACGGTCCATGGCCTTTCAAAGAGCTGGATATGACCGAGCACACACATACCACACATCAGTTGCAAAATCATTAAACAAAAGAGGAGTAGTGGGTTATAGGTGATAGCAAATATGAATTTAAATTATGTGATGATAAGCAAGTCATTGAGTCTTCCTGGAATTTGGCTTATTCATTAGTACATGAAGGCCTGGCTGAACAAGATGGTCTCGAAGGAACTGTAAGTCTTGATAATTTGTTACTCCTGAATTTACAGTGAAAGTAAAAGTTGCTCAGCTGTGTCCAACTCTTTGCAACCCCATGGCCTATATAGTCCATGGAATTCTCCAGGCCAGAATACTGGAGTGGGTAGCTGTTCACTTCACCAGGAGATCTTCCCAACTTAGGGAGCAAACCCAGTTCTCCCACATTGCAGGCAGATTCTTTACCAGCTGAGCCACCAGGGGAAGCCCCTTATAGTAGCAGAACTTATTGTAACTGAGTAGTAAAAATAAACAACTGGTGATTTTCTTAATGCATGAACAGTTCTAAATGGTAAGAAAGAATAGCAGTGGTAACATTTTAAGTAAAATTCCATTGTTTTATACAAAGACAAATAATATATAATATGTACTGGTGATGTTTCCTGGGACCTGCATTATGCCAGATATTGTGATAGATGCTGAAGACTAAGAGATAAAACATATTTACACTGAGTACCTATGAGTATCTATAGGTACTATAGTGTGAAGACAGGAAGAGCTGAGAGAGAGAAATAATTTTCTACTTAAAAAAATATGTTGTATCTTATTCTTCATTAAAGGTTGACTTTGCTGACTTATATGAGATAAAGTCAAAACTTGTGTTTATGGCCACTAGCATATAGATCTGGAGAAGGCAATGGCAATCCACTCCAGTACTCTTGCCTGGAGAATCCCATGGACAGAGGAGCCTGGTAGGCTGCGGTCCATGGGGTCACTAAGAGTTGGACATGACTGAATGACTTCACTTTCACTTTTCACTTTCATGCATTGGAGAAAGAAATGGCAACCCACTCCAGTGTTCTTACCTGGAGAATCCCAGGGACGGGGAAGCCTGGTGGGCTGCCGTCTATGGGGTCGCCCAGAGTTGGACACGACTGAAGTGACTTAGTAGCAGCAGCAGCAGCAGCAGCAGCAGCAGCAGCAGCAGCAGTATACAGACCCTCCTACAGTCTTTATGTGTTTTAATATTTTTTCCATAAGAGTACAAAAGTGGAAAATTTTATCCCTAAACAAATAATTGTGTCTAAGCAAACAAACAGAATATGGTGGTGCTTATTGTTAAGATGTCTCTCAGCTTTCAGCTGACATCTAAATTCAGCTTTATGATGCAGGAGCCGAGTCTCAGATTTTATCTTGCCAGAAACTCCCTGTCACACTCTGCCAATAGGGGGCACTAGAGGAAAATGAGGGTGCTGAGCAAGAAAGAAGGAAACTTCCTGTTCCTGTGAGCTTCTAGAGGGCTTTCTGTGAGTTTATCATTTTAGTAACATCGAAATCCAGTTTGCAGTTTTTCTAGCATGTCAGAGCCAGTTTCATGATGTATCAATACATAGACACCAGCCCCAGCTGATCAATACACCTCATAGAAGTTGGAGGTTCAGCCACCTTGGGCCCTTTCTTGACAATTCTGTTATATAATTATCTCAACCTCTAGTTTTTTGTCCCATAGTCTGTATGCTGTTAGCTGCCTCTTGCACTGGCTATTTTTGATATACTTTGTGATAATTCTTTGTACTCTTTTAATTACTTAGTTAACAATTTTATACATAATTACTAACTATAAAATTTTCTCTATACAAAAAGTGATGTAGTTTCTGTTTGGGGCAAGTGAGGATCTTAACAATGTACTTTAAAAACTATTTTTAATTGAAATAAAATTGTGTACAACAAGTGTGTGTCTTTGTTTTGGCTGCTATAACAGAATATAGTTGCCCCTTGAACAATTCAGGGCGTTAGGGGTGCTCACCGTCCACACAGTTGAAAATCTGAGTATAACTTTACAGCCTGCTCTCTGTATCAGATTTTTCATCTGTGGATTCACACAATGGTGAATTGTGTAGTACTGTGGTATGTATTTAGTGAAAGAAATCCATGTATAAGTGAAGCTCTCCTGTGCAGTGGAAACTGCTGTTCAAGGGTCAACAATACTATAAACTGGGTAGCATATGAAAAACAAAAGTTCACTTCTCACAGTTCTGCAGTCTGAGAAGTCTAAGGTCAAAGGCATTGGAAACTTCAGTGTCTGGTAAGAATTCACCTTTTGGTTCATATATAACAATCTTGCTGTGTCCTTATCTGGTGGAAAGGGTATGAGAACTCTCTTTTATAAGAGCACTTACATGACTGGGATTTCATTTCTAAGGGCACCAATCCCATTCAAGAGGGCTAACCTTAATCCATGACCAGTTCACCTTCCAAAGGTCTCATCTCTAAATACCATCATAAGCTAAGCTAAGCTAAGTCACTTCAGTCGTGTCCGACTCTGTGCGACCCCATAGACGGCAGCCCACCAGGCTCCCCCGTCCCTGGGATTCTCCAGGCAAGAACACTGGAGTGGGTTGCCATTTCCCTTTCCAATGCCTGAAAGTGAAAGGTGAAAGTGAAGTTGCTCAGTCGTGTCCAACTCTTAGCGACCCCATGGACTGCAGCCCACCAGGCTCCTCCATCCATGGGATTTTCCAGGCAAGAGTACTGGAGTGGGGTGCCATTGCCTTCTCCAAAATACCATCATATTGGGGATTAAATTTCAACATGAATTTTGGGGGGCTACTAACATTCAGTTAATAGTTTAATTCAGTCGCTCAATTGTGTCCGACTGCTTGCAACCTCATGAACTGCAGCACGCCAGGCCTCCCTGTCCATCACCATAATAGCAGTGTATAAACTTAAATTTAGAAATTGATGTTTTTATATGTATATATTCATCATCTGAATGAAAACTAAGATCATGGCATCTGGTCCCATCACTTCATGGCAAATAGATGGGGAAACAGTGGAAACAGTGACAGACTTTATATTTTTGGGCTCCAAAATCACTGCAGATGGTGACTGCAGTCACAAAATTAAAAGACACTTGTTCCTTAGAAGAAAAGTTATGATCAACCTAGAGAGCATATTAAAAAGCAGAGACGTTACTTTGCCAACAAAAGTCCATCTAGCCAAAGCTATGGTTTTTCCAGCAGTCATGTATGGATGTAAGAGTTGTACTATAAAGAAAGCTGAGCACTGAAGAATTGATGCTTTTGAACTGTGGTGTTGGAGAAGACTCTTGAGAGTCCCTTGGAAAGCAAGGAGATCCAACCAGTCAGTCCTAAAGGAAATCAGTCCTAGGTGTTCATTGGAAGGACTGATATTGAAGGTGAAACTCCAATACTTTGTCCACTTGATATGAAAAGCTAACTCATTTGAAAAGACTCTGATGCTGGGAGGGATTGGGGGCAGGAGGAGAAGGGGACGACAGAGGATGAGATGGCTGGATGGCATCACTGACTCAATGGACATGAGTTTGAGTAAACTCTGGGAGTTGGTGATGGACAGGGAGGCCTGGCATGCTGCAGTCCATGGGGTGGCAAAGAGTGGGACACAACTGAGTGACTGAATGGAACTTAACTGATTCATCATCTGGATCAAAATATAGAAAAATTATAGTGCTCAGGTGGTTTTGTGTGTCCTCACCTTGTTAATACTCCCTGCAAAGATAATTACTATTGAACTATATATTAATAGAATTATACAGTATATAATTGTTTATGTGTCTGGTTTCTTTTATTGAATATAATATTTTTGAGATTCATTGTGTGTAGTTTTTTTGTTCTCTTTCATTAGTGTGCTTTTTTCATTTATGCCTATCATAATTTGTTTATGCATTTTCTATTTTTAATTTAAACTTATTTATTTAAATTGGAGGCTAATTACTTTATAATATTGTATTGGTTCTTGTTGACAGATATTTCTTTATAGTTTTGACTGTTTTGAAAAAAGCTGTTTTAAGAAGTCTTGCACAAGTCTTTTGGTTAGCATAAGCCCTCACTTTGGGGGTATGTGCCCCAAAATGGAATTGTCGGGTCTTAGAGTATGTATTTGTTTAGCTTTAGTAACTACTGCCAAACTGCTTTCCAAGTCAGTTGTACAATGTACACTCCCACCTGCACTGCATAAAGTTCCAGTTGATAAGCATCTTTGCAATTATTTCTTTAAATATTACTTCTTTCTCAATTTCTCCTTTTCCTTCTGTGATGGGATAAATAGAGGTTGGAGTTGTGTACCACATGTTACTTATACTATGTTATTTTTTAAATTTCTTTTTTCCTTTTTGTACTTCAATGTATATATTTTAAATTTATATGACTTTGAGCCTATTTACCCAGTCTTCTGTTGTGTCCAATCTGATGTTAAACTCATGAGTTCTGAATTTCAGATATTGTATCATTCAGTTCTAGAATTCCCATTTTATCGTTTTGAAATTCACTGGTAAAATTCTCCATCTTTTCATCTATTTTGTGCATATGATTTATATATATTAATTATATATCAATTACAATTAAAGCCCTTTCTGATCTGTTATCTCCTTTATCTGAAATATCTTTAGATTTATTTTGATTTTCTATTTCAGTTGAGATAAGTACATTGTTGAAATTATATATTGAGTTAAATTACCATTTAAAATATCTGCTGAAAGATTAGCCTATGACTTAGTGTTGAAATGCAAAGTTATTATGTATTTGGTAAGGCACAGAGCTGGAATAAAATGATACTCATTTTTTTTTGAAGGACCAGTTTTAGGGTTTTGTTTCACTAATTTTTCTCTATTGATCTTCTGTTACTCACTTTCATTGATTTGGCCTTAGTCTTTATTATTTCCTTTCTAGGGCTTGATTTCAGTTTAATTTTTTTTTCTTAATCTAGTTTCTTAAAATAGATATCCTGATTTGAAACTTTCCTTCTTTTCTAGTGTAAGCACATTCTTCTACAAATTTTTCTCAAAGTGTGTTAGCTACATTCCACATATTTTTGATATATCGTATTTTCATTTTAGTTCAATTCAAAATATTAATAAATCTCCTTTGAAATCTTATTTTGAACTCCAGTTATTTGAAAGTATGTAGTTTAGCCTCCAATTGTTTGGGGGTTTTCCAGATTCTTTTTCTCTTAATGATTTCTAGTTTAATTCCATTATAGTCCAAGAGCATACTCTATATGATATCTATCCTTTTAAATTTGTTAAAATTTGTGGGCTTTTTTTTTTACCCAGTATATGGATTGTTTTACTGATTTGTTTTATGTGTACTTTAAGAGAATGTGTATTTTGATATTGTTGAGTAGAGTATTCTATAACTGTCAGTCAGATCAAGTTGGTTGATAGTGTTGAAACCACCTGTATACTTAGCAATTCTACCAAAATTTTTGATTTGCTTTCCCAGTTACTGAGAGAGGATTATTGAAGTCTTCAACTCTAATTGTAGATTTGTCTGTTTTTCCTTTTGGTTCAATCAATTTTTCCATCATATATTTTAAGGGTCTTTTATTAGCTGCATGCTCATTTAGGATTCTTATGCCTTCTTGGAAAATTGACCACAATTTATAATGTCCCTCTTTATTGCTAATAAATATCACTGTCTTTCTGTTTTCCTACCTTCTCTGGTTATATTGCATTTATAATTTAATTTTGTTTTTTTCTGCGGACTTATTATTTATGTCTCTTTAAAATCATAGTGGTTGCCCTAAAGTCTAAAATATACACATTTCATCTATCACAATCTACCTTCAAAAAATATTATACTACTTCACATATAGTGTAAGAACCTTATAATAATATGCTCTCAATTTATTCCTCTAATTATTTGTATTATTGTCATATATTTAAGTTGTAAATTCACTATAAATATAGAATAAATTAAGTGGTATCATATTGTTTCCCTATGACAGAAGTGGGCACATTGCTTCTATATTTCTTAGAGAGGAAGATATTTGGTATTGAATTTTCTCAGTAATTATTTACCTAAGAGAATCTTCACTTTTGTTTGGAAATATATTTTTGTTCATTAAAAGATTCTTTTCTTTTTCTCCCAACAATTAGAAAATGTCATTCATTGTCTTCTAGTTTGCATGGTTTCTAACTGGAAACTGCTATAATTCTTTGTTCATCCATAGGTAATAAATCTTTTTCTGTCTGATTGCCTTCAAGATTTTCTCTTGATCTTTTTTATCATTTTGCTTATAATATGTAGTTTGCTTCTTTGTATTTACCTGGTCAATGTTTTCTGAGTTTCTTCAGTCTGTGGTTGATGTCTGTTATTAATATTGCAAAATTCTTGGCAATTGCAATTCTATTGCAATAATTCTTGGAAATATTTTCTCAAATATTTCTTTTGCCCTCTTCTCTCTTCTTTCTAGGATTTGAACTACATGTATGTGAGATCTATTGATATATTGATATTGTTCCATAGCTTTGGGACACTCTGTTTTTTGTTTGTTTACTTTTCTATTCTTTTCTTTCTTGTTTCAGTATGGGTAATTTCTGTTGACTTATCTTCAAATTATCCTTAGGTTCATGGATTGTTTCCTTGTCTGTGTCAATCTTAATAATGCCTGTCAAAGACATTCTTCATTTCTGTTATTGTATTTTAACTTCCAGCATTTGCAGTTGATTCATTCTTATAGTTTTCATCTCTGTCCTGAAATCATCCAGCTGATCTTACATGTGGTTTGCCACTTCCACTGGAGATTTTAACACGGTTACCTTACCACTTTTAATCACAGTTACCTTAAATCTTACCTTAAATTTTAATCACCTTTACCATTGTTAATCACAGCTACCTTAAATTTCCTCCCTGGACATTTTACTACCTGTGTCATACTTGAGTTGGATTCTGATAATTATTTTTCCTCTTAGAAGAGTATTGTTTCTATATGTATTTTTGTTGTTTGTCTTGTGGCTTTTGTTGTTGAAAGTCATCTGTCTTATAGGCTCTTTTGCCTAGAAATCAGCATGCTTTTCCTTCTGCTAGACTTAGATTATGGGAATTTGAATTAATGTAGTTAGGAGGAGGGCCTAGCTTTAGGGAAAGGCACCCTTTGGGCACCACCGCTTTTGAATGACTCCAGATTTCTTGCCTTAGAGTGGTTTTCAAGAGGCTTCCCCCACCCCCACCCCAGTGAGTGCTCCTGCAATAATTTTAGATTTTTCATTGTACTATGAATGTTTCTTTATCTGCTTTTGTTCCTCCCTTTTTCTTTTCCAGCCATATTCTAATGCTGTTGCTTAGTGCTTGTTAGCTTGTCTCTAGGATGTGGTAATGGGTTTCTTCTCTTATGCACATTAAGTCTTAGACTGGAATGATATCAGGTCCCAGGTCCTGGATGTGGTCTCAGTGATGCTGCTTTCCAGGCTCTGGCTGTGGGCACTGCATGCAAGCCCACCCTCTCTTATGAGCGGTAGGATTTGTTGCTATTGTCATTCCTTCCCCCCACCTGCAATTGGTTTTCACCAGTGTCCTAAGGGTGACATCTACCCTAGGAAGCTATTTCTTATGTCATCACTTTCTTAGATTTTGAGCTAGTTGTTTGCCCTGTAATCTCAGCTATCCATAGTTTCAAGAAAACTCATGAATTTTTTTGGCTCTTTTACATTATATGGGGTGTAAATGACACTTTTTATGGCTTTCCACATTGCTGGATGGAAAATAAGTTTTATATGAATAAAGCATCATTGTAGAAATGATCAGAACTTCATAGTTTCTTACAAATTAACAACCAAGGGTTTTATGGACCTAAAAATGGAAGATATCCACAAGTAGATGAAGATGTGTTATGTTTTGTTCCTGAAATACTTGCAAAAAAGATTATTCTCACACTCTAAGTACTGCAACTGAAGGTAGGGTAGATTGCCAAGTTCTTTGGAATAGATGAAATCATTTCAAAGCAATGAGGGACTGATGTTATCGATTCGTGTGTTATACAGGATTATCATTATGGCATCATGTCATGGTTTAAATAGAAGCATTTTTCTTCCTTGGTGGTTTATAAAATAAAGGTGTGCCCTAAAATTGACATTCTGTGTACTGTTAAGAGTATGGTGGAACTTCATGTAGGTAGGGTGACAGATGGCTTTCAGATTAGGCATTGAGGGTTAAATACCTACAAAATAAAAAATATTTGTGTAATACTGCCACTTTAAATCCTTGTCATTCGTGATTTCCTGAAAATAAACTTATTCATGAGGTTACAGCTGATACACTAAAAAATGGATAAAAGGTTTTATTGACTTGGAATGCAGATCAGGTATATTTTCAATGAGAGAAACTAGATTAAAAGTCAATACAAAGTCCAGGTGACTCAGTGGTAAAGAATCTTCCTGCCGATGCAGGACACACAGCAGATGCATGTTTAATCCCTGGGTCGGGAAGATCCTTTAGAGAAGGAAATGACAATCCACTTCAGCACTCTTGCCTGGAAAATCCTATGGACAAAGGAGCCTGGCAGGCTTTAGTCCACGGAGTCACAAAGAGTCAGCTACAACTGAGTAAATGAACACACTGGCATAGAAGAAGTACAGCATGGGACATGGGTGGCCTGGAATAGAAAGGAAGGAAAAGGACTGAAACATAACAGAAGGGCTAGTGAATAGAGATATGCGAACATCAACAATTTTCAGCTTCTCAGTGTTACCTGAATCAGTCTCTTCTTCAAGTATTATTTAGTTGATAATAAAGTAAGTATAAATTTATGGGACTGATCCTTTTACTATATATCCAGAGGAAGTCTAAATCCTTTCGACAGCCTTGGGGAAGGGGTGTCTTAATCAGGGGAAGGATTCTCAATCAGTAAATTAACTTTTGTTCAATCTGCTTTGCCAAAGAGACATCAATGTACTGTGGAATTGTATTGCCACCTTCTCTAAGTAAACTGGCTCATGGTTAAAGAAAGTCTTTACTTACAAAAGGAATCCTTTAGCATTTTACCAAATCTTTGCAGTTTTTGACATTAAAAAAAAACTACACCTCTATCCCAAAAGCCCATTATAATTTTTAAGGCAAAAATAAAAAGTAAGAGTTGTGTAATGTTGAGGCTCTATCCTTCAAGGGATGTTTGATGTTTTTGTTTTACATTAGGATATTGCCTTTAATCTTTGAATCTAAACACATGTAAGATGTGTACATATATGTTATTGAATAAGGTAGACTTAAGACCAGAAAATATTTGATTTCCTTGTGTCTAGTTAATTTTATCATTCATAAAAATTCCAAGTGAAAAGATATGCCACATGCTAGTGTATTTTTTGTAATGTATTTCTTTGGTAGTATTTTAAATAACAGGGAGTACCAAAAAACTGATCATTATGGAGGGATTTAACCTCAGCTAGCTATTTTATAACCAATGCTTTATTCCAGCTCTATAATTAACATCTAAAATTAACATTTTTCAACATGACTTTAAACATTAAGGAATCAAAGTAGATATAAATACTTAGAGTACTATTGCTTTGCACTTTTTAGGCCTTTCAAAACGGAACTGAAGGCAGTCTCTCTCCACATGAAATATGGCACAGTACATGCTTTGGAACTGTTTTATAGTTTTAAATGTTTTTTATGCAAGTGGGTATAATTATTTCCATATGTTTATAAAGAATAAAAGGAGGTAGTAGTGGAGAGTGCTGAAATAGTCTATGTCCCTTTCTTTCACCAGACGCATAAGACAACTGGTCCCTTCTTATCTCTAGTCTATTGGTAAATAGAATTCATTCACTTTCCCTAATACTAACCTGAAGATGCTGTTTAATGCACCAAAAACAAATCTTATGAATTTTTTACATGATTAAAATGGTTATAACTATCCAATGTTTCTTGCTGATTGAATCTGCCACTTCTGTTTACTAGGAAAATAAATAACATATGTTTGCTCTCTTTCTAAAAGGTTCCTATTTATTCTGTGGTCATTTCCCACTTATAATATTTCCAGCTTAATTTCATAAAACAGCTTTTATATGACTTGAAAAAAAGCTCTTATTGTGCATTGTCTTCAAATATTTTTTCCCATTGAGCACCGGACTTTTATTTGAAGAAATATCTAGCCCTCCAGTTTTTTTTTCCTTTTTTTTTTTCTTGAGCTGGAATTTAAAAAGTGAAACAGCTGCATGCCTTGCATATACACACAGAATAGGCAGAATTCAACTGTTTGAGAACTTCTTTCCCCCACGTCCCTGCCCACTATATCAGCAATGCATGTGCCCAATTTCTAGTTGTCAAACAAAGAAAAGCGAAGTTTACAGGGCATTTGTCTTCCAGAGCGCACATTAAGATGAACACATATGCAGAGAAAACTGTCTAGCAGGAAAACTCTCACTGTTATCATTTCTTAAGGCATGGATGCCATAAGAAGTGCTTTTTTTTTTTTTTTTTTTTTGGTGTCCCTTGCCCAGTGATTTAGGGCTTCGATGAGTTCAGTGAACATGGGTAAATCATATCTTCAATATATAAATTTGTAATTTGTCATAGACTATGTCATGAACTAAACATATGTTCAAATTGAAAGTCAAGGTCTATTTCTTTACCTTTGCATTTATGTTAAAATATGAAGCATTTTGGATACATATTTCAAGGCTTTTCTCAAATTACATCTCCTCTCAGATTCTTTCCTATCATCTCTGTTTGATATGACCTCAAATTTTTATGTGACATGTTCTGCCTTATTTTATATTTATTTGTGTATTTGTCTAGTTTTCTTTCAATTCTGCCACATAATTTTCTACTCTCTTTTTCCATCTCTGCTATCTTGTACAAAAATCTCTCTCTTGGTAATACTCCTTCGATCTAGTGTAAGGGTTAAATGTAGGTGTTCTTTACCCACAGAATTGAAATAATGGTACATTGTTTCCTCTTCTAACTTCTGATAATATCCTAATGTTGGGAAAGTTCAATTTTAATGCAAATAAAGAATACATGTAATATAATAATACACAATATGTATCATAAAGATCAATTAAAAGTGTCAATTATGTAACAAACTTAAGCTGACATTTCTAAGTAATTGTATGATTTTCGTAAAAGTCATTGAACTCTAGAATGGGAAATACTTAAAATTCAAGCAACTCATGTTGCAGAAAGAGCAAACTGGCATTCAGACTTTAGAAACACATAAGAAATTTATTTTGCTTTCAGTTAGGAATATTGTAAGACAACAACAATGGACTTCTGATTCAATTACTAATGACTCTTCTTTTGCTTGAGAATTTTCTCTGTTAACCTTGATGAAGTAGGAATTATGTCATTAGCACCCTGCTGCATTTATTTTTGAGCTGTACACCCATGATTTAATCATATTACTAAGGCTTTAAGAAGCAATTCTATTATTTTTTATTCCTGCTTTATTTGATTATAGGTGTTTTCCAAGTGATTCACATGGAACTTTAGCCAGTCTACTTCTGCCCAAAAGTCTGATATATCTTGTTGTTGCTAATTGATAAGGATAATCACTTTCCAAAGACTCACGATAAGAAGTAGACTCCAGAGTAATCCAGGTACTTTGGTAGCATGTGAGCCAAATTCAGCTCATAATTACTCCAAAGCCTCTGCCGAAGTAAGGAACACATCCTATTATGGACCAAACTGACCTGAAACATTTTACCTAAACCATGGGGTCCACAGTTTTAAATTGCTTTGCTATAAGTGAGATATTATAAGGTTTGCTATAAATGAGATTCCCCATTGACAAAGGGAAGAGAGTTTTGCATGATATTTTTCCAAACTTTCTCTTAGAAGTTAAATTTTCAGCTAGGTTTATACATTATTTTTGTGTGTGTGTGCTGGCACAGTGGAGTCAACTGTGTGAGATTCTAACAGAGAAGTATAAGAGCCTATGAGTGGTACTAGTATTGATCACATCAAGTATCCTCATACATACTCTACTTATGTTATCTCACTTAACTTTCATAATAACCCTGTGACTTTGGTGTCATTCCCACTTTACACACGAAGTGCCTGAGGCTCAGTCATGTGAATTAGTGAACGATGGCACTGAACAGATTCAGGGTTGTCTTATCTGAGACGACATACTCTTCATAACATCAAGCTGAATTTACCCTAAATTTAGTTGTAGGTCTCTCACCACTTAGAAATCTCAGCTTGATTCAAACTCATTTGTGTGAAGGAAGAGGCAGAGTTAGTCTGATTTGTAAGTGGAATTGTCATATTATGTTCCATAATCAACACAGTCTGTACCAACTGCCTTTTGCATTTCCAGACGTGGCAAAAAAAATGGGTTTTGTGAGTTATGTGAGATTGAGTTATTTAACAATTAGCAAGTTGCATGCTATAGATATTCTGTGGAGTTTATAAAAAAAAATGAGAATATGGAGTGCTTTTATCTTTCAGGAGCTTACATCAAAAGCATCATGGGAGAAACCAAAACTATGTAAGATTTAAGGTGGGCTGAAGGGAGTAATGTCCTTCCTGGAAGAGTGAAAAGCCATTTTCAGGGCCAAGTCAACGAGATAAGGTTGCCTGAAGGGCCCTGGGGAAGTATCATAATATGGCTTTGATTGTGGGATGATGTGGCTTTGACTGTAACAACTGAATAGAATGAATTAGATAAGCAGCTGATGTAAGCCATTCTTGCCATGCACAATCATTTTGGTTTTTTGTAGCTAGTATGAGCCAACAACAATTAGTACAAGGGTTAGATAGTGTCCTACAAGCCCTAACCACCCATCCTCATTTTTCCCCTATATTCCACGTTTCTACCTCCTTCCATATATGAAATATTCCTTCCTTTCTAAAGCCAGTCTTCCACTTGTGCAGTACCATTATACCTCTCTTACTCAATGATACTGCTCCAGAATTTTCCCCTTTCTCCTGCTCATCGTTTTTAACTCTCTTCATATAAATCTGATCTTATTTCTTCCTGTCCATACTTTCGCTGACATATACTGATCCAGTTATTAAATAGATGGTCAATCTTTGAGGAAGATGATGTATTGAAAAGGAGAAGTAAATATTTTGACATTTGAGACTGATTAAATTTATAAAGGTTTTTATAATGAAGTGGATGAAAGAGATTTGAAGCTTGAGTAGCTTATTCTTGCAGATTTAAGATATATAAATGAAAATTTCCATTGAGAGGTGAAAAATCACTAGGTCTGATGTTGATTCATAGTTCAGTTCAAATCATGATGAAAAAGTACTCCTGGAAATATACTATTGCTTAAAATGAGAAAACTCTAAAGATAAAAGGTCTTCAAGTGAAAGACATGAAATAATGGAATAGTTCTTTCCTAAATGTACTACAAGGAAATGGAAGATCCCCTGAGTCTGAAGACTGTCTTGAGTGAGTGGGTGAAGTCACTCAATCGTGTCCGACTCTTTGCAACCACATGGACTGTAGCCTACCAGGCTTCTCTGTCCGTGGGATTTTCCAGGCAAGGGTACTTAGAGTTAAGGAGTTTAGGACTTCCTACTACTAATGATGTCAAGAGTGGCAAGGGCATGTGAACAATAAAGGAACTCCATCAGAGTAAACACTGTAGCTTCTAAGATATACTGGTGATATATTTGTAGTAATAAAATTGGAGCCGCCTGAGCATGAGGCTAAGCAATAGGCCTGGGACAATTAATTATACCTGTTGCACCTGGCAATGACAGCAGATGATTGAATCTTTGATGATTTTGAAGGATGGGAGAACCCTAGAGAACTGGTACTATGAGAAACTCAGCATCTGAAATTTAGGAGTGGAAATAATAGATCTAGCCTTTAGATGAAAAAGCAACATTATTTCATTTCCCAATTTGTGGATATTTGCTAGGAATCTATGTGCAAAAAAAAGCTATACGAAGTAAAAAAAATATATATGAAAGAAATGTCTCCTGATTTTATTATATAGGTAAGCACCTAAGTATGTTCACGGAGCCAATCACAAAGATTAAAAACTAAGTCTTCTAGAATTGATTAAGCAGCTGCTATATGCATATTAATATTCCAGATATCTTTCTTGGATCTCATTTAATTCTTGTAGCTCTCCTGAAATGTTGGTATTGGTAACTTCATTTCTATAGAAGGCAATCAAGTAACTTCTTCAAAGTAAGGCAAAATTATCTGTTTTTCAGGTTTCAAGGGGGAAAAAAAATTCACTCTAGACTGAGAGTGTCAAAGATTTAAACCTTATATTGGACAATGAAGAATGAAATAAATAGGTAAGAGAAGTGGAAAAATATGTCAGTGTATGGAAGGACTATCAAAGGCCATGAATACCAACCTGGCTAAAGGAAAGCATATGTTTAAAAGCAGATAGAAAATACTTTGGAAAGGGGAGTTGAGCTTAAATTACAATGAGTCTATATACTTTTAAACAGCTCCTTCCTATCTTTCATCTTTCAAACTTTTCAGTTCCATTGAAAGGAAGGTGGTTTAGTTCTATACTTTCCACTTTATAGCTATTTGGTTGATGAAAGAAGAGGATTTTTGTTTAAGATCCTCTATCTTGTAGTGATTTGGTTTTATAAAAAGATGTCCAAGCTACACTATTTGGATCTAGTTCATAATTTGTGCCTAATATAGTCTACACCTCAGTTATGTATGCATATAAAACCAATTCCAAGCAACTTAAAAGTAACACAGGAAATTCAGGTTAACATTTGTCACAGTTTCCAGTGGAAACAGCCTCTTCTATTTAGCTTGTGATGAAATGAAAATGCTACACCTTGTTTCCTCTCTCTCAGTGTAATGCCTTCTCCCTCTGTTCTAGCCAAAATCTCACAAACTTGGACATTGCAGAGAATACTCTCTTCCTGGCCTTTCTTGTGAGACACTGAGAACTATTTTCTGTAAAGGACTAAAAAATATGCATTTAAGGGATGATGACTGTTGCTCAGTGGTAAATCTTTGTGTAAAAATGTGTTAAATTTTAGTCATTTTCTGTGGGATTGTAGCATCAGCAACTGGCATGAGATGAATCAGACCAGTGATTCCAGTTCTTTGCAAAGCAGACAGCATGATATAATGGCAATGAAAAAATCTCCCTTGGCAACTTTTGTAGCCACGAAGTGCAAAAGAGGTGTTAGATATTACTATACTTGGAAAGAGCAGGAGTCCTCATTTCAACTATTGAAATTATTTGAAGCCATCTTTTACTATTTCCTTTAATGCTCATAACATGGCTATCATCAGGATTTGATTTCTTGAGCAGGACAGCCTTACCTTGGTTTTCTGTGGAGTCTGCAGCCCTTTGGAAGTCTAAGACTCTATCAAGGGATTGTTTGAACAATATGTATCCATATGTATATGTGTGTTTTATATATATATATATATATATATATATATATATATTTCTTTGCACACAACGTTGCCAAGTATCATTTCAAAAACTGAATGTTTAGTTTTTTTTGCAACTGCCATAGTCTTACTTGCAAGGTCACCTTCTGTGAGAGTTGAATAGATGCAGTTCTTTCAGGAAAGAATTTAAGATGGGTTGTGTATTCATAATTTAAAGAGAAACACACATGTTACAGAAACCACATAAAGCAATTTTCCTCAAGCGAGAAGTTGTAAATGTTGTCAGAATATGTTAACTTGGGTGTTGCAAGGATTAACTGACCACCGGGAATTTTCAGTCTATTCACTGAGCCTACAATGGATGTTCAGAGCAATGAATTCTAACATAGAATTGTTATCTAAGTTCTATTGGAACATAGAACAGAAAGAAACTGATTCTAACCAACATGGCATAATTGTCTCTTGCTTGATATTATGAAGCTATTGACTATTAGAGAAGTGGAAAAACTGTTTTTAGCCACAGTTGGCCTACAGTGGCCAACTATACTTCCCTCAATCCTAACCAGACTAAATCCCAAGGAACCAAGTTTAGAAACCACGTGGCTTAGAGTTTTGAAAAATAGTGCTGACACCAGGTGACTTCAACATCTACCATGCTCCGGGCTTGTTTCTAAGTGACAGAAGCACCTATGTGCCAGTTATGAAGAGTGTAGAGTGCTCTCCAGCTGCTGCTCTTCTTTTTTGACTATTACTATTGCCATTCTGTTTTCCATGAAGCTTTGTCTGTCTTATTTTTATAACTATGGAATATATAACTTCAAAAGCTTTCTCCTTATGTCCCTCATTCATATTCTGTTATTCAGAAAGCCACATACTGTGACCCTTTTAACATTATTCAACAATTTTAAGCTTACTGCTGACAGGTGCTGTATAAACAGTCTTTTTGTAATACTGATATCTTAGATTTATAGAGATATTTCATTTTAATTGTTAATAAATATCATTTCATATTTAAGGCATGCTTTTCAAAGTAAGGGGCTTCCCAGGTGGAAGCACTTTATGCATTTATCATAATACATACTTCAAAGGCCTAGTTCTTGCAAAAAGACCAAAAGGTGCTATATGCAAGTTGTTAATCTCTTCTTCAGACATTCTATGAATTGGTGTAGTCTTTAATGTTTGGCAATTGGCCTCCACAAATTGCCAAATATTAGATAAGATCAACAAGTTCATTTCTTACTCCTATGAGAGTTCAACACAAGTGTTTTAGGAGTGGCTTTTCATGTGTTGATTCAGAGACTCAATTTCCTTCCATTTTCTTATACTACTGTCCTTTAGAGTCTCATAGGCCTTTGCTGAATCCTTTTCCTTCAATTATCAAAGGGATGAAGAGAGAGTGGACCATTCAATGGAAGGATATTTATAGATCAAGATATAAGTGGTATCTGTCACTTCTGTCCACATTCAATTAGTTAGAATTCAAACTCACATTTGCACCTACTTACAGTGGAATCTGGGAAATGTCTAGTTGTAAAGAAGTGAAACAGAAAAGGTAGTCTCTACTACAGCCATTCTATCTGGATTTGCTCAGCTTACATTCCTGGTAGTGAATAATTTTTATTAAATTTTGCTTTAATATGGTAGTAGCTTTACATTGCACCCTGATCTTTCAAAGAAATACCTTCACAATCCAATCTTTAACAATAATTTACTGAAAACTTTATTATCAAAAATTACATTCTCAACCTCTGCTAAGTATGAGAGCTTTTCTTTCAAAGGATAATAAGTGTCCCTTGCAGTCAAATAATTGGATTATTTCTGGCTAAGACTGTGAACTTGTTGAACATATTTTGGACAGTTTCCTCTTTGACTTCTTTCTAATAGGTCCACAGTTTACTTAATCTCCAGAATCATATACCCATTGCTGTAGTGTTCCCTCCCAGCTACTAAGGTCTTCATTTGGACTTCCATTCTGCTCCCACTTGTTAAGGATATTGACATTAATGGATATTTATTACTTGAATTTTCAAGATGAATTTGGGGGTTTAATGAAATTAAAAGATGCTTACTCCTTGGAAGAAAAGTTATGACCAACCTAGATAGCATATTCAAAAGCAGAGACATTACTTTGCTGACTAAGGTCCGTCTAGTCAAGACTATGGTTTTTCCTGTGGTCATGTATGGATGTGAGAATTGGACTGTGAAGAAGGCTGAACGCTGAAGAATTGATGCTTTTGAACTGTGGTGTTGAAGAAGACTCTTGAGAGTCCCTAGGACTGCAAGGAGATCCAACCAGTCCATTCTGAAGGAGATCAGCCCTGGGATTTCTTTGGAAGGAATGATGCTAAAGCTGAAGCTCCAGTACTTTGGCCACCTCATGCGAAGCGTTGATTCATTGGAAAAGACTCTGATGCTGGGAGGGATTGGGGGCAGGAGGTAAAGGGGACGACCGAGGATGAGATGGCTGGATGGCATCACTGACTCGATGGACGTGAGTTTGAGTGAACTCTGGGAGATGGTGATGGACAGGGAGGCCTGACGTGCTGCAATTCATGAGGTTGCAAAGAGTCAGAAATGACTGAGCGACTGAACTGAACTGAACTGAACTGAAGTGATTCAGTTATATATTCATTCTTTTTTAGTTTCGTTTTTCATATAAGGTATCATGTTAAGTCGCTTCAGTCATGTCCAACTCTTTATGACCCTATGGACTGTAGTCTGCCAGGCTCCTCTGTTCATGGAATTCTCCAGGCAAGAATACTGGAGTGGGTTGCCATTCCCTTTTCCAGGGGATCTTCCTGAACCAAGGTTCAAACTCACATCTCTTGTGTCTCCTGCATTGGTAGGTGGGTTTTTTACCACCAGCACCACTTGGGAAACCCATAGGGAAATATTGATTTAAACAAAATTAAGCAGATTTATCTTTTATATATATAGTAATGTCTTATATGTTATATTACATTATATATTATATCTGTATATATATTTAATATTTTAGGGCCTATAGCATGCTAAATGTGCATTTTGATACTCCAATAATTAAAAACATGTGTGCTCAGTTTCTAAGTCCTATCTGACTCTTTCTGACATGAACTGTAGCCCACCAGGCACCTCTGTTCATGGAGTTTTCACTAGGCAAGAATACCAGAGTGGGTTGCCGTTGTCTTCTCCAGATGATCGTATCAACCCAAGAATCAAACCCGCAGTATGCTGCTTTGTCAGGGAGATTTTCTACCACTGACCCACCTGTGAGGCTGAATAATTCCCAATGCTCACCTACAGAGGCCTGCCACAGCATTTAATGTTTGCTATAAAAACCAGTTCTATGTATTAAAGCAATATTCTCCAGTGTTTTACTGCAGGCTGATCCCTTAAGGTGAAAAAAGTAAAGTTTCCAGGGTCAAAGAAATTTCTGAAATACCACATATTATTTTTGTTTTTATTTTATTTTTTAAATATTGAGATTTTTAATGCAAGATTTTAAATCCTAATACAACTACAAAATGAAATGGACATTTTGTTTTTTAAAAAGTTTTACTTATTTACTTTTTAAATCTGTTTTATTTATTTTTACTTTGCAATATTGTATTGGTTTTGCCATACATTGACATGAATCCACCATGATTCCCCCTCCTGAACCCCCCTCCCACCTCCCTCCCCATCCCATTCCTCTGGGTCATCCCATTGCACCAGCCTCGAGCACCGTCTATCATGCATCAAAACGGAACTGGTGATTCGTTTCACATGTTATAATTTACATGTTTCAATGCCATTCTCCCATATCATCCCACCTTAACTCTCTCCCAGAGTCCAAAAGATTGTTCTATACATCTGTGTCTCTTTGCTGTCTTGCATACAGGGTTATCATTACCAGCTTTCTAAATTACATATATATGCATCAGTATACTGTATTGGTCATAACTTTTCTTCCAAGGAATAGTGTCTTTTAATTTCATGGCTACAATCACCATCTGCAATGATTTTGGAGCCCCCCAAAATAAAGTTTGACACTATTTCCACTGTTTCCCCATCTATTTCCCATGAAGTGATGGGACCAGATGCCATGATCTTCAATTTCTGAATGTTGAGCTTTAAACCAACTTTTTCACTCTCCACTTTCACTTTCATCAAGAGGCTTTTAGTTCTTCTTCACTTTCTGCTATAAGGGTGGTGTCATTTGCATATCTGAGTTTATTGATATTTCTCCTGGCAATTTTGATTCCAGCTTGTGCTTCTTCTAGCCCAGCGTTTCTCATGATGTACTCTGCATATAAGTTAAATAAGCAGGGTGACAAGATGCAGCCTTGACAGTACTCCTTTCCCTATTTCGAACCAGTCTGTTGTTCCTAGATAGCATATTGTTGTTCCTAGATAGCATATTGAAAAACAGAGATATTGCTTTGCCAACAAAGGTCCGTCTAGTCAAGGCTGTGGTTTTTCCTGTGGTCATGTATGGATGTGAGAGTTTGACTGTGAAGAAAGCTGAGTGCTGAAGAATTGATGTTTTTGAACTGTGGTGTTGGAGAAGACTCTTGAGAGTCCCTTGGACTGCAAGGAGATCCAAACAGTCCATTCTGAAGGTCAACCCTGGGATTTCTTTGGAAGGAATGATGCTAAAGCTGAAACTCCAGTACTTGGGCCACCTCATGTGAAGAGTTGACTCACTGGAAAAGACTTTGATGCTGGGAGGGATTGGGGGCAGGAGGAGAAGGGGAGATAGAGGATGAGACGTCTGGATGGCATTACTGACTTGATGGACGTGAGTCTGAGTGAACTCTGGGAGTTGGTGATGGACAAGGAGGCCTGGCTTGCTGTGATTCATGGGGTCACAAAGAGTCGGACACGACTGAGCAACTGAACTGATAATGTATTAGTGTTTTTCTTTCTGGCTAACTTTACTCTGTGTAATAGGCTCGGTTTCATCCACCTCTTTAGAACTGATTCAAATGTATTCTTTTTAATCGCTGAATAATACTCCATTGTGTATATGTACCACAGCTTTCTAAGACATTCATCTGCTAATGGACATCTAGGTTGCTTCCATGTCTTGGCTATTATAAACAGTGCTACAATTAACATTTGGGTACATGTGTCTCTTTCAATTCTGGTTTCCTTGGTGTGTATGCCCAGCAGTGGAATTGCTGGGTCATATGGCAGTTCTATTTCCAGTTTTTTAAAGGAATCTCCACACTGTTCTCCATAGTCGCTGTACTACTTCACATTCCCACCAACAGGGTAAGAGGGTTCCTTTCTCTCCACACCCTCTCCAGCATTTATTGCTTGTAGGCTTTTGGATAGCAGCCACTGGCGTGAAATGGTACCTCATTGTGGTTTTGATTTGCATTTCTCTGATAATGAGTGATGCTGAGAATCTTTTCATATGTTTGTTAGCCATCTGTATGTCTTCTTTGGAGAAATGTCTGTCTAGTTCTCTGGCCCATTTTTTGATTGGGTCATTTATTTTTCTGGAATTGAGCTGCAGGAGTTGCTTGTATATTTTTGAGATTAATTCTTTGTCCATTGCTTCATTTGCTATTATTTTCTCCCATTTTGAAGTCTTTTTCACCTTGCTTACAGTTTCCTTTGTTGTGCAGAAGCTTTTAATTTTAATTAGGTCCCATTTATTTATTTTTACTTCTATTTCCAATATTATGGGAGGTGAGTCATAGAGGATCTGGCTGTGGTTTATGTTGGAGAGTGTTTTGCCTACGTTTTCCTCTAGGAGTTTTATAGTTTCTGGTCTTACATTTAGATCTTTAATCCATTTTGAGTTTATTTTTGTGTATGGTGTTAGAAAGTTTTCCAGTTTCATTCTTTTACAAGTTGTTGACCAGTTTTCCCAGCACCACTTGTTAAAGAGATTGTCTTTTCTCCATTGTATATTCTTGCCTCCTTTGTCAAAGATAAGCTGTCCATAGTTGCGTGGATTTATCTCTGGGCTTTCTATTTTGTTCCATTGATCTATATTCCTGTCTTTGTTCCAGAACTATACTGTCTTGATGACTGTGGCTTTGAGGTAGAGCCTGAAGTCAGGCAGGTTGAGTCCTCTAGTTCCATTCTTCTTTCTCAAGATTGCTTTGGCTATTCAAGGTTTTTTGTATTTCTATACAAATTGTGAAATTATTTGTTCTAGCTCTGTGAAAAATACCGTTGGGAGCATGATAGTGATTGTGTTGAATCTATAGATTGCTTTGGGTAGTATACTCATTATCACTATATTGATTCTTCCGATCCATGAACATGGTATATTTCTCCATCTATTAGTGTCCTCTTTGATTTCTTTCACCAGTGTTCTATAGTTTTCTATATATAGGTCTTTAGTTTCTTTAGATAGATATATTCCTAAGTATTTAATTCTTTCTGTTGCAATGATGAATGGAATTGTTTCCTTAATTTCTCTTTCTATTTTCTCATTATTAGTGTATAGGAATTCAAGGGATTTCTGTGTGTTGATTTTATATTCTGCAACTTTGCTCTATTCTTTGATTAGCTTTAGTAATTTTCTGGTGGAGTCTTTAGGGTTTTCTATATAGAGGATCATGTCATCTGCCAACAGTGAGAGTATTACTTCTTTTCCAATTTGGATTCCTTTTATTTCTTTTTCTGCTCTGATTGCTGTGGCCCAAACTTCCAAAACTATGTTGAATAATAGTGGTGAGAGTGGGCACCCTTGTCTTGTTCCTGACTTTAAAGGAAATGCTTTCAATTTTTCACCATTGAGGATAATGTTTGCTATGGGTTTGTCATATATAGCTTTTATTATGCTAAGGTATGTTCCTTCTGTTCTGGCTTTCTGGAGGGTTTTTATCATAAATGGATGTTGAATTTTGTTAAAAGCTTTCTTTGTGTCTATTTAAATAATTGTATGGTTTCTACCAAAAATTTAGAGAATAGCTAATACCTATCTTACTCCAACTCGTCCAGAAAATTGCAGAGAAAGGTAAGCTTCCAAAAGCATTCTATGAGGCCACCATCACCCTAATACCAAAACCTGACAAAGATGCCACAAAAAAAGAAAACTATAGGCCAATATCATTGATGAACATAGATGCAAAAATCCTTAACAAAATTCTAGAAAACAGAATCCAACAACATATTAAAAAGATCATACATCATGACCAAGTGGGCTTTAACCCAGGGATACAAGGATTCTTCAATATCTGCAAATCAATCAATGTAATACACCACATTAACAAATTGAAAAATAAAAACCACATATTTTTTGATTATTAATTATTATTTAAATTATTATATAATATGTGGTATTCCCCAAATTTATTTAACCCTGTTGGAAACTTTACTTTTTTTCACTTCAGGGGAACAGCCTGCAGCAAAACACTGTTTGGAAAATACTACTTTAATCCACAGAAGTGGTCCTTATATCAAATGTTTAGATGCTATAGCAGGCCTGTATAGGTGAGAATTTGGTACAAAAAGTATTTTTGTAAAAGGAAAACTATCCACATGTCATATCAGTTCTTTTTCTTCTGTTCAAAAGAAATTATTTCACCTGTATGCTTTGTATGTTTTGTTCACAGTAGACACTACAGTTGAGAAATGGCATGATTTCAACTTCTATTTTAAAAAAAGCAAACTAAAGTATTCTTGGTATGAATTCCATAAACAACAGTTACTTAATACTTTAAGAGGAACCAAGAAATTTTGACTCTTCTTATTTTTAATAATTTTGTATTGTCCACATCTTTGAGATATAAAAATAAGAAACATTTAATTTTACAGAGCAAGGCAATTCTAGTGGACTTAAAGAAGGTTTCTGGTCTAAAGAAGGAACTCTAATGACTAGTTGATAAGGGAATGAAATGTTGCTATTCATTTGAATCTAAGTAGCAAGGTTTTGGTGAAGGATTTCAAATCATATGCTATTTGTAGCCAAAACTGGGGGAAATGACATTTTAATATTTTCTGACTTACAGTGCAATTACAAGTGTAAATTCCATTAAATATGTACTTGTAGCTGGTATAGAATAATTTACATTATTTATTTGCTATTTATTTTCTTTCTATATCAAATCATTACAAAACAATTTTCCCATTCTTTGGTCAGTAAACAGAGTTATCAGTGTTAGGCAACCAATCAAATTGGTTGGTTCAAATTTCTTCAATCTGAAGAAATATTGAATTCTAAACACTTTATTTGTATTTCTTTGTGAAAATGCCAAGGACTTTTAAAAAATTCATTTTCTCAAATCTTCTTTGGCTGAAGATTATATATATTTGAATAAAGATCAACATTCAAAGACTTTTTAGAACTAAATACTGTAATTTTACCAATAGGCTAAACAGAGTGCTTTGGAGAAAACACCCTGGGGCTTGAGAATCTTTCAAGAGACTGAACTTAACATTTTAACAAGAGACTAAACAATACAAACTACTGTTTTGTTAATGGTTGGGCAGAAAAGAGGATAAATGAAAAACACTAAAAAAGTGTAATTGAGTCTATTTCTTGGACGTCAATTGATGACTTGCCAACAAAACTTAGGCATTTTCAAATAATATATTTGTTGACATCAAAGAGTCTAAGGAAAGGTGAAATATCTATGTAATGCTGCTAAGTCGCTTCAGTCATGTCTGACTCTGTGCGACCCCAAAGACAGCAGCCCAACAGGCTCCCCCGTCTCTGGGATTCTCCAGGCAAGAACAACTGGAGTGGGTTGCCATTTCCTTCTCCAATGCATGAAAGTGAAAAGTGAAAGTGAAGTTGCCCAGTCATGTCCGACTCTCAGTGACCCCATGGACTGCAGCCCACCAGGCTCCTCCACCCATGGGATTTTCCAGGCAAGAATACTGGAGTGGGTTGGCATTTTTAACTTTATATTGGCCACTGAAACATCTTTCATTCACGGCTACCAGAAGAGGAAATTGCTGATTTATTCATGTAGTTAACATGGCAAATATGTACATACAAGTAGCATGTAGTGTTTCTCTGCCAATAATCCACACTGTTTTCCATTAGAGGTTTTACTTCTATGTTTCTCATGAGTATGGATTAAAAATTTACATTAAATATAATTCTTTTATTTGTAGAAAACCTTCTTGACTAGACATTAAAATCCTGTCAGCCATTATGTGACTGTACTCTGGGGAAGATGCCTAATGCTTAAATTTAGGAAATCACTGGAAATACCTTAAGCTATTATGTTCTTATAACTCTTCAGTAGCCAAATAGTATCTAAATTTCTATTTGATCATTCAAAATCAAATTTATCTAATTTGATTTTATCATCTTATCTAATAGTTTGATTGTATTAAATAGGATTTTCAGAAATTTTATCATGTTAAAGTTTTAGAATGTCACAGCCTTGTAAGATAGTGAGCAACCTTGTCTTAGTCTATTCTGACCTATATGTTGGAGTTATTTTCTGTAAAAATGAGGCCATCCCTTTTTTCTAGTCTAAAGACAGCTTTCATCTTTTTGAAATGGATGTTACTCTAATAGTTAAGGACATATTAATAGGCATAAAGAATATTTTTACTCAGAGTTAGTAATCAAACTTCCTTTCAGTTCAGTTCAGTAGCTCATTCATGTCTGACTCTTTGCAACCCCATGAACTGCAGCACTTTAGGCTTGACTGTCAGGCTTCCCTGTCCATCACCAGCTCTCAGAGCCTACCCAAACCTATGTCCATTGAGTTGGGGATGCCATCCAACCATCTCATCCTCTGTCCTCCCTTTCTCCTGCTGCCTTCAATCTTTCCCCAAATCAGGGTCTTTTCAAATGAGTCAGCTCTTCACATCAGGTGGCCAAAGTACTGGAGTTTCTGTTTCAACGTCAGCCCCTCCAATGAACACCCAGGACTGATCTCTTATAGGATGGACTGGTTGGATCTCCTTGCAGTCCAAGGGAGTCTCAAGAGTCTTCTCCAACATCACAGTTCAAAAGCATCAGTTCTTCGGCGCTCAGCTTTCTTTATAGTCCAACTCCCACATCTATACACGATCACTGGAAAAACCATAGCCATAGACTAGGCAGACCTTTGTTGACAAAGTAATGTTTCTGTATTTTAATGTGCTGTCTAGGTTGTTTATAACTTTCCTTTCAAGGAGTAACCGTCTTTTAATTTCATGGCTGCAGTCATCATCTGCAGTGATTTTGGAGCCCCCCAAAATAAAGTCAGCCACTGTGTCCACTGTTTCCCCATCTATTTCCCATGAAGTGATGGGACCAGATGCCATGATCTTCGTTTTCTGAATGTTGAGCTTTAAGCCAACTTTCACTCTCCTTTTTCACTTTCATCAAGAGGTTCTTTAGTTCTTCTTCACTTTCTGCCATAAGGGTGGTGTCATCTGCATATCTGAGTTTATTGATATTTCTCCCAGCAATCTTGATTCCAGCTTGTGCTTCTCCCAGCCCAGCATTTTTCATGATATACTCTGTATATAAGTTAAATAATCAGAAATGTTAAAATATGTGGGAACTATGTGGGAACCCTGGAGATACCAGATAATGCACAAGTTAACTTGAAAAAAATACTTATTGAGGTATTAAATATATATATGTATACACACAAGTGAAAAGTTTATAAGTATACTGCTCACTAATTAATACAAATTTAACACACCAGAGCACCCAAACCCAGATCAAGATAGAGTATCACTAATACTCTGAATTAGCAATCGTGTCCTCTAAGATTATTTATCTGTCCTTTCTGAGATAACTTATGGATTTCTAATACCATGTATAAATCCATTTTTATGATTTTATAAATTCCATACATTATCCATCTTTTTCTCTTTGATTTCTTTCATTCAGTATTGTGTTTGTGGGATTTATTTCCATTAGTTTTAATCCACTCATTTAAAAAATTATGTCAAAATAGTTTATATTTATACAAATGGTGAAAAGATAATATAACATTTTCATGTATGCCATGTCCAGCTTCTTTATTAACACTGTAACTTAGTATGACAAATTTGACACTAGTAGTGATGCATTATTATTTACTAAAGCCTATGATTCATTCCTCAATTTTTATCTAATGTTCCTTTCTTGTCCCAGGATCCCAACTAGGACATCATACTATATTTAGTCATCATGTCTCCTTAGGCTTCTCCTCTCTGTGATAGTTTCTCAATTTTTTTTTTTTTTTGGTATTTCATAGTCTTAACATTTTCTTTAAGAATAATTGCTTGATATTTTGTAGAATGCTGCCCTATGGAGATTTGTCTGCTATTTCCTCATTGTTTAGACTGGACTTTTTTTTTTTTTTTTTTTTTTGGAAGAAGACCACTGAAACAAACTTCCCTTCTCCTCACATCATGTGAAGGAATACATATGGCAGTTTCTTATAAAACCAAACTACCCTTGTCATTTCATCTAGTAATTCCATTCTTCTATGTTTACCAACGGAGAAGGCAATGGTACCCCACTCCAGTACTCTTGCCTGGAAAATCCCATGGGTGGAGGTGCCTGGTGGGCTGCAGTCCATGGGGTCGCTAAGAGTCAGACACGACTGAACGACTTCACTTTCACTTTTCACTTTCATGCATTGGAGAAGGAAATGGCAACCCACTCCAGTATTCTTGCCTGGAGAATCCCAGGGACAGTGGAGCTTGGTGAGCTGCCATTATGGGGTTGCACAGAGTCAGACACGACTGAAGTGACTTAGCAGCAGCAGCAGCAGCATGTTTACCAAAGGGATAAGAAAACTATGTCTACAGAAACACCTACATAATATATTCTATATCATGAGAAAAGCTGGGTTGGAAGAAGCACAAGCTGGAATCAAGATTGCTGGGAGAAATATCAATAATCTCAGATATGCAGATGACACCACCCTTATGACAGAAGGTGAAGAGGAACTAAAAGCCTCTTGATGAAAGTGAAAGAGAGTGAAAAAGTTGGTTTAAAGCTCAACATTCAGAAAACGAAGATCATGGCATCTGGTCCCATCACTTTATGGCAAATAGATGGGGAAACACTGGAAACAGTGGCTGACTTTATTTTGGGGGGCTCCAAAATCATTGCAGATGGTGATTGCAGCCATGAAATTAAAAGACACTTACTCCTTGGAAGGAAACTTATGACCAACCTAGATAGCATATTCAAAAGCAGAGATATTACTTTGTCAACAAAGGTCTGTCTAGTCAAGATGATGGTTTTTCCAGTGGTCATGTATGGATGTGAGAGTTAGACTGTGAAGAAAGCTGAGCACTGAAGAATTGATGCTTTTGAACTGTGATGTTGGAGAAGACTCTTGAGACTCCCTTGGACAGCAAGGAGATCCAACCAGTCCATCCTAAAAGAGACCAGTCCTGGGTGTTCATTGGAAGGACTGATGCTGAGGCTGAAACTCCAATATTTTGGCCACCTCATGCAAAGCATTGACTCATTGGAAAAGACCCTGATGCTAGGAGGGATAGGGGGCAGGAGGAGAAGGGGATAACAGAGAATGAGATGGCTGGATGGCATCACCGACTCGATGTACATGAGTTTGGCTGAACTCTGGGAGTTTGTGATGGACAGGGAGGCCTGGTGTGCTGCGATTCATGCCCGCAAAGAGTCAGACATGACTGAGCGACTGAACTGAACTGAATATGTTCATACTGCTTTATTCATAATAGCACCAAACATAAATTTTCCAATGTCCATCAATGCATGGCTATATTAACAAATTGTATTTTCACAAAATAAAATATTGTATTGTTGTTTAGTTTCTAAGTCGTGTCCAACTCATTGCAAACCCATGTACTATAGCCAACTAGTCTCCTCTGTCCATGGGATTTCCCAGGCAAGAATATTGGAGTGGGTTGCCATTTCCCTCTTCAAGGCATCTTCATGAGCTAGGGACTGAACCCACGTCTCCTGTGCTGCAGGCGGGCTCTTTACCTCTGAGTCACAAGAGAAGCCTTAATGTAATATTACTTAGCACTAAGGAGGAGTAGCTACTTATATACAAAAAAAATATAGATGAATCTCAAGATCTTATTCTGAATATAATACAAAAATAACATATACTATTTCATTTACATAAAGATCTAAAATAGGCAAACTCAAGCGAAAAAAAAAAAAAAGAATGATGATTACTTTGGGCATGAAGGTACAGAACGGCTGGGAAAGGACACAAGAGAACTTCCCGGGGATACAGCAATGTTCTGTGTCTTCATAAGGATTTGGTTGTTTGTCAAATGGTGCACTTAAGATATGCGTATTTTATTTTAAATAAATTGTGTGTGTGTGTGTGTGTGTGTGTGTGTTCAGTTGCTTAGTCATGTCTGACTCTTTTTAACCCCATGGACTGTAGCCCACCAGACTTCTTTGTTCATGGAATTTTCCAGCAAGAATACTGGAATGGGTTGCCATTTCCTTCTACAGGGGATCTTCCTGACCCACAGATTGAACCCATGTCTCTTGTGTCTCCAGCATTGGCAGGTGACTTCTTTGACACTGCAGCATGTGGGAATCTCAAAATAAAAAAAAATACTGTAAAAAAAAATTAATCCTGTGATATACATGCATAAGTATTTGAGGGGAACTGTACTGATATTTGTAACTTTGAAAAGCATAGAAATAATATGGATTGATAGATGTATAGAAGCATGGGTATACAGATGGGTGTTTGATAAAGCAAGTATATAAAATTTTGATTATAGAAACTAATCACTTCATGGCAAATAGATGGGGAAACAATGCAAACAGTGACAGACCATTTCTGAGGGCTCCAAAATCACCGTAGAGGGTGACTGCTGCCATAAAATTAAAAGACACTTGTTCTTTGGAAGAAAAGCTAAGACCAACCTAGACAGCATATTAAAAAGCAGAGACATTGCTTTGCTGATGAAGGTCCATCTAGTGAAAGCTATGGTTTTTCCACTAGTCATATATGAAGGTAACAGTTGGACTACAAAGAAAGCTGAGCACCAAAGAATTGATGCTTTTGAACTGTGGTGTTGGAGAAGACTCTTGAGAGTCCCTTGGGTTGCAAGGAGATCAAACCAGTTCATCCTAAAGAAAATCAGTCCTGAATATTCATTGGAAGGACTGATGTTGAAGCTGAAACTCCAATACTTTGGCCACCTGATGCAAAGAACTGATTCATTGGAAAAGACCCTGATGCTGGGAAAGATTGAAGGCAGGCTAAGGGAAGGGCAGAGGATGAAATGGCTGGATGACATCACTGATTTGATGGACATGAATCTGAGCAAGCTCCTGGAGTTGGTGATTGACAGGGAAGTCTGGTATGCTGTATTCCGTGGAGTCGCAAAGAGTCAGACAACCAAGTGACTGAACTGAACTGAATAGTGAGTATGAGCATTCACTGAAAAATTCTCTCAATTTTTTCCTCTTTGAAAACTTATGTTAAAAATATTAGGAAACAAATTCAGAATTTAACCAAGATTTTACAAACTCCTCTGCTACCCCCTGGACTATGCCATACATAACTATCTCTCTCCCGAATACGGCATTGCTTTTACTGCGTGTTTCCCTGCTTCCATCCTTACTCTTCTGCAATCCATTCTCACTGCAGTATCCAGATTCTTTTGAAAATATAAAAGTGAGATCACATTAACTCAAGTCCTTGTAATGATTCACAAAGTCCTCCGTGATCTATCCCCCTGCTAGCCAACTGACTTTTTCTCATACTTTTCAGTGGATGACTCTTCTAAAAACAGAACATCCTCCTGACAGTTCCTCCAATAGGTCAGACATGCTTTCACTTTGGGTTTGTTCTCTCTACCTGGAATGCTCTTTTTCAAATATTTTCTTTTAAAACCTTCATATCTTTGTCCCCATTTCACTTTCTTAATGGGAGTCACTCTGAACACTCCTTTCAATAATGAAACCTGTACCCTAATTCCAGTACTCCTCACCACCCCAATTCCCTAAATGTTCTTTTATTTTTTCCATGACATTTATCACTTTTTAACATTTATGTATATATTTCTTATGCTTATTACTTATCATTATTTATTTCCCTGTTGTGGCAGGATTTTTATGTACCTCACTAATACAGCCCAAGCACCTAAAAGAACGCATGACTGATGCTAAACTTTAAGTTAATATTGGTTTAAAAATGTATGAATGGGTAAAGTTGGACTTGAAAGGTGGTAAATATATTTTTTCCTGAAAGTAAAACTTTTTTTAAGCAGAAAATGTCTATGGTAAAAAAAATTACAATATTTAAAAAAAAAAGCAAAACCAAAATAAAACCCTCCTACCCTCATAACTCAGTTGGTAAAGAATCTCCCTGCAATGTAGGAGACCTGGGTTCAGTCCCTGGTATGGGAAGATCCCCTAGAGAAGGAAATGGTGGCCCACTCCAGTATTCTTGCCTGGAGAATCCCATGGACAGAGGAGCCTGGCAGGCTACGGTCCATGGGGTTGCAAGAGTTAGACATGACTTAGCGACTAAACCACCACCACCAAGCCAACCAAGCAACCATAATCATTGCTGATAACTTGATATACATGTGCTTTTCAGAAATACACACACACACACACATACACACACACACACGATCAAATGGTTAATAACAATGTTTACTTTCTAGAATTATTTATATATTTATATATAAATAAAATAAAATTCTCCAATCTGGGCTTCAATAGTACATGAACCGAGAACTTCCATATGTTCAAGCTGGATTTAGAAAAGGCAGAGGAACCAGAGATCAAATTGCTGGATCTTAGAAAAAGCAAGAGAATTCCAGAAAAAACATCTACTTCTTCTTTGCTGACTACGCTAAAGCCTTTGACTGTCTGGATCACAAAATACTATGGAAAATTGTCCAAGAGATGGGAATACCAGACCACCTTACCTACCTCCTGTGAAACCTGTATGCAGTTCAAGAAGCAACAGTTAGAAACAGACATGGAACAACAGCCTATTTCCTAATTGGGAGAGGAGTACATCAAGGCTGTACTGACACCTTGATTATTTAACTCACATGCAGAACACATCATGCAAAATGCTGGGCTGGATGAAGCACAAGCTGGAATCAAGATTGCTGGGAGAAATATCAATAACCTCAGATGTGCAGATGGCACCACCCTTATGGCAGAAAGTGAAGAGGAACTAAAGAGCCACTTGATGAAGGTGAAAGAGGAACGTGAAAAAGCTGGCTTAAAACTAGGCGTTCAATAAATGAAGATTACGGCATCTGGTCCCATCACTTCATGGCAAATAGATAGGGAAACAATGGAAACCATGACAGACTTTGTTTTCTTGGGCTCCAAAATCACTGCAGATGGTGATTGCAACCATGAAATTAAAAGATGCTTACTCCTTGGAAGAAAAGCTATGACAAATCTAGACAGCGTATTAAAAGCAGAGACGTTACTTTGCCAATAAAGGTCCGTCTAGTCAAAGCTATGAACTTTCCAGTAGTCATGTACGGATGTGAGGGCTTGCCTATAGAGAAGGCTGAGTGCCAAAGAACTGATGCTTTTGAATGTGGTATTGGATAAGACTTTTGAGAGTCCCTTGGGCTTCAAGGAGATAAAATCAATCAATCCTAAAGAAATCAATCCTGAATATTCATGGGAAGGACTGATGCTGAAGCTGAAACTCCAATACTTTGGCCATCTGATGTGAAGAGTTGACTCATTAGAAAACACCCTGATTCTGTGAAAAACTGAAGGCTGGAGAAGGGGACAACAAAGGGTGAGGTGGTTGGATGGCATCACTGACTCAATGGACATAAGTTTGAGCAAGCTCCGGGAGATGGTGTAGGACAGGGAAGCTTGGCATGCTGCAGTCCACTGGGTCTCAAAAAGGTTACTGAACAACAACAAAAATAAAATTATTTTATAACTTGCTTTTTTTCCCCCTTAATACTACATATTCCAATTAGCATATTTTCCATTAGTATACTTAAACAACATCATATTAATGGTTATGTTACTTAATCCCTTATTGATAACTTAGGCTATTTTCAATGTTACACCACTAAAAATAATGAAAGAGGAGAGTGAAAAGTTGGCTTAAAGCTCAACATTCAGAAAACGAAGATCATGGCATCTGGTCCCATCACTTCATGGGAAATAGATGGGGAAACAGTGGAAACAGTGTCAGACTTTATTTTTGGGGGCTCCAAAATCACCGCAGATGGTGACTGCAGCCATGAAATTAAAAGATGCTCACTCCTTGGAAGAAAAGTTATGACCAACCTAGATAGTATATTCAAAAGCAGAGACATTACTTTGCCAACTAAGGTCCGTCTAGTCTATGGCTATGGTTTTTCCTGTGGTCATGTATGGATGTGAGAGTTGAACTGTGAAGAAGGCTGAGCACCGAAGAATTGATGCTTTTGAACTGTGGTGTCGGAGAAGACTCTTAAGGGTCCGTTGGACTGCAAGGAGATCCAACCAATCCATTCTGAAGGAGATCAGCCCTGGAATTTCTTTGGAAGGAATGATGCTAAAGCTGAAGCTCCAGTACTTTGGCCACCTCATGCGAAGAGTTGACTCATTGGAAAAGACTCTGATGCTGGGAGGGATTGGGGGCAGGAGGAGAAGGGGACGACAGAGGATGAGATGGCTGGATGGCATCACGGACTCGATGGACGTGAGTCTGAGTGAACTCTGGGAGTTGGTGATGGACAGGGAGGCCTGGCGTGCTGCGATTCATGGGGTCGCAAAGAGTCGGACAGCCTACCAGGCCCCTCCACCCATGGGATTTTCCAGGCAAGAGTACTGAAGTGGGGTGCCATTGCCTTCTCCAAAGGCCCTTAATAGGTATCCCCAAATCTCTTCCTCCTGAAATTCGTAAAAGCTTAAAGCTTAAACTATCACCTGTAGTGTAGGAGTGTTCCTTTTTGATGGAAAGAGGGATTTGGATATAAGAAGAAAGAATGGAGACCTTCTGACCAGTTTTTGATTGGGTTGTTTGTTTTTTTATGATATTGAGTTGCATGAACTGTTTGTAAACTTTGCAGACTAATCCCTTGTCAGTTGCATTGTTTCCAAATATTTTTTCCCATTTTGTGCATTGTCTTTTCGTTTTGATATGGTTTCCTTTGCTGTGCAAAAGCTTTTGAGTTTAATTAGGGCCCATTTGTTTATTATTTCTCTTATCTCCATTATTCCGGGAGACTGATCGAAAAAGATATTACTGTGATTTGTGTCAGAGTATTCTGCACAGAGTTTCCTCTGAGAATTTTATAGTATTAGATCCTACATTTAGTTCTGTAGTCCTTTTTGATTTTATTTTTGTGTATGGTGTTAAATAATGTTATAATTTCATTTTTTAACATGTAGTGGTCCAGTTTTTCCAGCACCATTTATTGAAAAGACTGTTTTTTCTCCTTTGCATAGTCTTGCCTCCATTGTTATACATTAGGTGACTATAATGTCACAGGTTTATTTCTCAGCTTTCAGTTCACTTCAATTCAGTTGCTCATCGTGTCCAACTCTTTGTGACCCCCAAGGACAGCAGCATTCCAGGCTTCCCTGTCCATCACCAACTCCCAGAGTTAACATGAACTCATCAACTCAATCGACTCATGTTCTGTTTTCCCTTCTACTCCTGCCTTCAATCTTTCCCAGCATCAAGGTCTTTTCAAATGAGTCATCTCTTCTCATCAGGTGGCCAAAGTACTGGAGTTTCAGCTTCAGCATCAGTCCTTCCAATGAATATTCAGGACTAATCTTCTTTAGAATGGACTGGTTGGATCTCCTTGCAGTCCAAGGGACTCTCAAGAGTCTTCTCAAACATGACAGTTCAAAAGCATCAATTCTTTGGTGCTCAGCTTTCTTTATAGTCCAAATCTCACATCCATACATGACTAGTGGGAAAACTATACCCTTGACTAGATGGACCTTTGTTGGCAAAGTAATATCTCTGCTTTTTAATATGCTCTTTAAGTTGGTCATAACTTTCCTTGCAAGGAGTAGTTCAGTTCACTTCAGTCACTCAGTTGTGTCCAACTGTTTGCGACCACATGATCACAGCATGCCAGGCCTCCCTGTCCATCACCAGCTCCCAGAGTTCACTTAGACTCACGTCCATAGAGTCAGTGATTCCATCCAGCCATCTCATCCTCTGTCGTCCCCTTCTCCTTCTGCCCCTAATCTCTCCCAGCATCAGAATCTTTTCCAATGAGTCAACTCTTCGCGTGAGGTGGCCAAAGTACTGGAGTTTCAGCTTTAGCATCATTCCTTCCAAAGAAAGCCCAGGGCTGATCTCCATCAGAATGGACTGGTTCAATCTCCTTGCAGTCCAAGGGACTCTCAAGAGTCTTCTCCAACACCACAGTTCAAAAGCATCAATTCTTCGGCGCTCAGCCTTCTTCACAGTCCAATTCTCACATCCATACATGTGAGACCATGTGAGACATGACCACAGGGAAAACCATAGCCTTGACTAGACGGATCTTAGTCAGGAAAGTAATGTCTCTGCTTTTGAATATGCTAACTAGGTTGGTCATAACTTTTCTTCCAAGGAGTGAGCGTCTTTTAATTTCATGGCTGCAGTCACCATCTGTGGTGATTTTGGAGCCCCCCAAAATAAAGTCTGACACTGTTTCTACTGTTTCCCATCTATTTCCCATGAAGTGATGGGACTGGATGCCATGATCTTTGTTTTCTGAATGTTGAGCTTTAAGCCAACTTTTTCGCTCTCTTTCACTTTCATCAAGAGGCTTTTTAGTTCCTCTTCACTTTCTGCCATAAGGGTGGTGTCATCTGCATATCTGAGGGTATTGATATTTCTCCTGGCAATCTTGATTCCAGCTTGTGTTTCTTCCAGTCCAGCGTTTCTCATGCTGTACTCTGCATATAAGTTAAATAAGCAGGGTGACAATATACAGCCTTGACGTACTCCTTTTCCTATTTGGAACCAGTCTGTTGTTCCATGTCCAGTTCTAACTGTTGCTTCCTGACCTGCATACAGATATCTCAAGAGGCAGGTCAGGTGGTCTCGTATTCCCATCTCTTGAAAAATTTTCCACAGTTTCTTGTGATCCACACAGTCAAAGGCTTTGGCATAGTCAATAAAGCAGAAACAGATGTTTTTCTGGAACTCTCTTGCTTTTTCCATGATCCAGCAGATGTTGGCAATTTGATCTCCGGTTCCTCTGCCTTTTCTGAAACCAGCTTGAACATCTGGAAGTTCAAGATTCACGTATTTCTGAAGCCTGGCTTGGAGAATTTTGAGCATTACTTTACCAGCATGTGAGATGAGTGCAATCGTGCAGTAGTTTGAGCATTCTTTGGCATGGCCTTTCTTTGGAATTGGAATGAAAACTGACCTTTTCCAATTCTGTGGCCACTGCTGAGTTTTCCAAATTTGCTGGCATATTGAGTGCAGCACTTTCACAGCATCATCTTTCAGGATTTGAAATAGCTCAGCTGGAATGCCATCACCTCCACTAGCTTTGTTCGTTGTGATGCTTTCTAAGGCCCACTTGACTTCACATTCCAGGATGTCTGGCTCTAGGTGAGTGATCACATCATCGTGATTATCCAGGTCATGAAGATCTTTTTTGTACGGTTCTTCTGTGTATTCTTGCCACCTCTTCTTAATATCTTCTGCTTCTGTTAGGTCCATACCTTTTCGGTCCTTTATCCAGCCCATTTTTGCATGAAATAGTCCCTTGGTATTTCTAATTTTCTTGAAGAGATCTCTAGTGTTTCCCATTGTGTTTTCCTCTATTTCTTTGCATTGATCACTGAGGAGGGCTTTCTTATCTCTTCTTGCTATTCTTTGGAACTCTACATTCAGATGCTTATATCTTTCCTTTTCACCTTTGCGTTTCACTTCTCTTCTTTTTACAGCTATTTATAAGGCCTCCTCAGACAGCCATTTTGCTTTTTTGCATTTCTTTTCCATGGGGATGGTCTTGATCCCTGTCTCCTGTACAATGTCATGAACCTCCATCCATAGTTCATCAGGCACTCTATCTATCAGATCTAGGCCCTTAAATCTATTTCTCACTTCCACTGTATAATCATAAGGGATTTGATTTAGGTATTTAGGTCATACCTGAATGGTCTAGCGGTTTTCCCTACTTTCTTCAATTTGGTAATAAGGAGTTCATGATCTGAGCCACAGTCAGCTCCTGGTCTTGTTTTTGTTGACTGTGTAGAGTTTCTCCGTCTTTGGCTGCAAAGAATATAATCAATCTGATTTCGGTGTTGACCATCTGGTGATGTCCATGTGTAGAGTCTTCTCTTGTGTTTTTGGAAGAGGGTGTTTGCTATGACCAGTGCATTTTCTTGGCAAAACTCTATTAGTCTTTGCCCTGATTCATTCCACATTCCAAGGCCTAATTTGACTGTTACTCCAGGTGTTTCTTGACTTCTTACTTTTGCATTCCAGTCCCCTATAATGAAAATTACATATTTTTGGGGTGTCAGTTCTAAAAGGTCTTGTAGGTCTTCATAGAACTGTTCAACTTCAGTGTCTTCAGTGTTACTGGTTGGAGCATCGACTTGGATTACTGTGATATTGAATGGTTTGCCTTGGAAATGAACAGAGATCATTCTGTCGTTTTTGAGATTGCATCCAAGTACTGCATTTCAGACTCTTTTGTTGACCATGATGGCTACTCCATTTCTTCTGAGGGATTCCTGCCCACAGTAGTAGATATAATGGTCATCTGAGTAAATCCACCCATTCCAGTCCATTTTGGTTCGCTGATTCCTAGAATGTCAACATTCACTCTTGCCATCCCTTGTTTGACCACCCCCAATTTGCCTTCATTCGTGGACCTGACATTCCAGGTGCCTGTGCAATATTGCTCTTTATAGCATCGGACCTTGTTTCTATCACCAGTCACATCCACAGCTGGGTATTGTTTTTGCTTTAGCTCCATCCCTTCATTCTTTTTGGAGTTATTTCTCCACTGATCTCCAGTAGCATATTGGGCACTAACTGACCTGGGGAGTTACTCTTTCAGTATCCTATCATTTTGCCTTTTCATACTGTTCATGGGGTTCTCAAGGCAAGAATACTGAAGTGGCTTGCCATTCCTTTCTCCAGTGGACCACATTCCATCAAACCTCTCCACCATGACCCGCCCATCTTGGGTTGCCCCGTGGGCATGGCTTAGTTTCATTGAGTTAGCCAAGGCTTAGTCCTAGTGTGATTAGATTGACTGGTTTTCTGTGAGTATGGTTTCAGTGTGTCTGCCCTCTGATGCCCTCTTGCTACACCTACCATCTTACTTGGGTTTCTCTTATCTTAGGCATGGGGTATCTCTTCACGGCTGCTCCAGCGAAGTGCAGCCACTGCTCCTTACTTTGGACTAGGGCTATCTCCTCACCGCCGCCCTTCCTGACCTTCAGCTCCAAGGAGTAAGTGTCTTTTAATTTCATGGCTGCAGTCACCATCTGCAGTGATTTTGGAGCCCCCCAAATAAAGTCAGCCACTGTTTCCATTGTTTCCCCATCTATTTGCCATGAAGTGATGGGAGTTGGTGATGGACAGGGAGGCCTGGTGTGCTGCGATTCATGGGGTCACAAAGAGTCAGACACGGCTGAGCGACTGAACTGAACTGATGGAACCAGATGCCATCATCTTAGTTTTCTGGCTTTCAGTACTGTTCTATTCATCTATATTTCTGTTTTTGTGACAGTACCATACTGTTTTTTTATGATGGCAGCTTTGTAGTATAATCTGAAGTCAGTGAGCCTGGTTCCTTCAGCTGTGTTTTTCTTTGTAAGATTGCTTTGGCTGTTTGGGGTCTTTCATGGCTCCATTTAGATTTTAAGATTTGGTAATTTGGTAAAATGGTAATTACATTGGTAATTTGATAAAGATTGCTATGAATCTGTAGATTGCCTTGGGTAGCATAGGCATTTTGATAATATTGATTCTTCCAATCCAAGAACATGGTATGGCTATCAGTCTGTGACATTTTTAAATTCTCTCTCCAGAGTCTTAGAGTTTTTGGAGTACAGGTCTTTTGTTTCCTTAGGTAGGTTTATTCCTATGTATTATAGTCTTTTTGCATGTAATGGGATTATTTATTTGATTCTCTTTCTGATTTTTCATTGTTAGTGCATAGAAATGCAGCATATTTGTTTTTCAAAAGGGTAGAAAAAGAGAAAAAGTAGAAAAGAAACAAACAAGGTTTTCCCTGCTGCTGTGAGCACCATGTGCAAAAGCCTATAGGCAGGTAAGGGCACATGGTGCTCATGGGAGAGGAAGAGGCCCCACATGGCCCACATTGCTCTTTCACACTGGAGACTACCCTCTTCTGTGAGGGCTTCCATAACAAAATACCAAAGACTGGGTGATTTAAACAACAGAAATTTATTTCTCATAGTTCTGGAGTCTGGAAGTCCAAGGTCAAGGTGAAGGTAGACTTGGTTTCTCCCAAAGCCTTTCTGCTTGGTTTATAAATGGGCATCTTATCCTATGTTCTTTCAGGGCCTTTTCCTTATGTACACCCCTGGTATGTCTTTCTCTTCTATAAAGACACTATCATATTGGAGTAGAGTCCCTATACTTTTCGGACTTTTTTTGACCTAGTCATCCTTTTGAAGGTGCTTCCTCCAAATACAGTCACATTTTAAGGTATAGAGGGCTGGAACTTCAACATACAAAATTTGTTTGGTTGGGAGGGTAATTCAGCTTATAATAGGAATTCTGGGAGAGAGAATAAAGAACATCTTAAAAGCTTTTTTCAGTCAAAGCATAGTGTACTGCTTCAAAAACAAGGAATTTTGACCAATTTCTGTGATGCATTTGTATCAATAGTAGTTGAGCACAGCCCATTGAGAGTTGCTTCCAGTTGTGCCTCATTAACCTACAATTAAAGCATCTTGTCCTTAGTCTTTATCATCACTTTGTAGGCATAAAGACAGCTTGATTAGAAGACTACTAAACCTAAAGCATCTGAAACCTAGACCCTGAAAAAGAAATACTAGTAAGAGCAGCATTTTTCCTTTAGGGAAAATGGGAAACAATACTAAAGAGTTGTTCAATCTGGAGTTTTCCTCTGAATTGTTACTAAGAGAAATTTCCATAACATGTTCTCTAGATTCTTCTTTTTTTGTAAATAGTTTTCTAGTTAACAGGTATTAGAGAACCTGGAAGAACAAAAATCTAGTAGAGGTGATGGAATTCCAGTTGAGCTATTTCAAATCCTGAAAGATGATCCTGTGAAAGTGCTGCACTCAATATGCCAGCAAAATTGGAAAACAGCGTGGCCACAGGACTGGAAAAGGTCAGTTTTCATTCCAATCTGAAAGAAAGGCAATGCCAAAGAATGCTCAAACTACCACACAATTGCTCTCATCTCACACGCTATGGACATTGTACAGGAGACAGGGATCAAGACCATCCCCATGGAAAAGAAATGCAAAAAAGCAAAATGACTGTCTGAGGAGGCCTTATAAATAGCTGTAGAAAGAAGAGAAGTGAAGAGCAAAGGAGGAAAGGAAAGATATAAGCATCTGAATGCAGAGTTCCAAAGAATAGCAAGAAGAGATAAGAAAGCCTTCCTCAGTGATCAATGCAAACAAATAGAGGAAAACAACAGAATGGGAAACACTAGAGATCTCTTCAAGAAAATTAGAGACACCAAGGGAACATTTCATGCAAAAATGGGCTGGATAAAGGACCGAAAAGGTATGGACCTAACAGAAGCAGAAGATATTAAGAAGAGGTGGCAAGAATGCACAGAAGAACTGTACAAAAAAGATCTTCACAACCGAGATAATCATGATGATGTGATCACTCACCTAGAGCCAGACATCCTGGAATGTGAAGTCAAGTGGGCCTTAGAAAGCATCACTACGAACAAAGCTAGTGGAGGTGATGGCATTCCAGTTGAGCTATTTCAAATCCTGAAAGATGATGCTGTGAAAGTGCTGCACTCAATATGCCAGCAAGTTTGGAAAACTCAGCAGTGGCCACAGGACTGGAAAAGGTCAGTTTTCATTCCAATTCCAAAGAAAGGCATGCCAAAGAATGCTCAAACTACCACACAATTGTACTCATCTCACACGCTAGTAAAGTAATGTTCAAAATTCTCCAAGCCAGGCTTCAGAAATACGTGAATCTTGAACTCCCAGATGTTCAAGTTGGTTTTAGAAAAGGCAGAGGAACCAGAGATCAAATTGCCAACATGCGCTGGATCATGGAATAAGCAAAAGAGTTCCAGAAAAACATTTGTTTCTGCTTTATTGACTATGCCAAAGCATTTGACTGTGTAGATCACAAGAAATGTGAAAAATTCTGAAAGAGATGGGAATACCAGATCACCTTACCTGCCTCTTGAGAAACCTATATGCAGGTCAGGAAGCAACAGTTAGAACTGGACATGGAACAACAGACTGGTTCCAAATAGGAAAAGGAGTACGTCAAGGCTGTATATTGTCATCCTGCTTATTTAACTTATATGCAGAGTACATCATGAGAAATGCTGGGCTGGGAGAAGCACAAGCTGGAATCAAGATTGCTGGGAGAAATATCAATAAACTCAGATATGCAGATGACACCACCCTTATGGCAGAAAGTGAAGAGGAACTAAAAGGCCTCTTGATGAAAGTGAAAGAGGAGAGTGAAAAAGTGGGCTTAAAGCTCATCATTCAGAAAACTAAGATCATGGCATCCAGTCCCATCACTTCATGGGAAATAGATGGGGAAACAGTGGAAACAGTGTCAAACTTTATTTCTGGGGGCTCCGAAATCATTGCAGATGGTGATTGCAGCCATGAAGTTAAAAGATGCTTACTCTTTGAAAGGAAAGTTATGACCAACCTAAATAGCATATTAAAATGCAGAGACATTACTTTGCCAACAAAGGTCCGTCTAGTCAAGGTGATGTTTTTTCCAGTAGTCTTATATGGATGTGAGAGTTGGACTGTGGAGAAGGCTGAGCGCCGAAGAATTGGTGCCTTTGAACTGTGGTGTTGGAGAAGACTCTTGAGAGTCCCTTGGACTGCAAGGAGATCCAATCAGTCCATTCTGAAGGAGATCACTTCTGGGTGTTCATTGGAAAGACTGATGCTAAAGCCAAACTCCAGTACTTTGGCCACCTCATGCGATGAGTTGACTCATTGGAAAAGACTCTGATGCTGGGAGGGATTTGGGGCAGAAGGAGAAGGGGACGACAGAGGATGAGATGGCTGGATGGCATCACCAACTTGATGGACAGGAGTTTGAGTAAACTCCAGGAGTTGGTGATGGACAGGGAGGCCTGGTATGCTGTGATTCATGGGTCACAAAGAGTCGGACACGACTGAGCAACTGAACTGAAGAAAAAAGAAGAGCCAAATTTGTTCCTTTAGGAAGTGAAAGTATTTATTTAGGTCTTGGGAGACTAGAATTATAACGTAATTTTATGTTCTAGTCCATATAACAATGGAACTCATGATGTCTCTTGGATGTTCTCAGACTCAGTGTCTACTCATCTCCCTTGCATCCTGTACTAATACAGGTATGAAGACATTGCAAGAACTAATAATTCAGCTGATTATATTTTAGCTTGAATCCTTATGCTATGCATCTCAGAATCAGCCATGCTCACAGGAAAGAGGCATTTATACATCATTTCTCTTCTTTCATTGGTCAGTCATTGTACCATGGACTTCCAAGCTGCATGTGGGTAAGTATCAAAGGAATGTCGCACACCAAATTCTCAGTGAAACTCTGGCAAAAGAAGATGAAGCTGATCAGGCGCTGTTAGGTTGAATCTAAGTAAAAGGAGTCAAAACAGATACAGAGTGATCACCACACGAATGATTGGGAAGAGAATGTTGTGCTCCAGAGTATGTGAAGTGAGGCACAGGTGTCCCATACATTAAAAAAAGTAAGAGGTGAAATTTTATTCAATCCTACAATAGCTATTAGGGAATGAATTATGTCAGAAAAATGCAAAACATTGTGGTTTAAGTTGCTCTTGACTACTCCATTACTGTCAATAATATTTAATGTTACTTTTGCTTATAATCAAGCAGAAAACATATTTAGGCCCCAGGGTGCCTGCTGTGAATGGGGTGCTTGAGCATATGTTTCCCTAGAAAATTCAACTTGCTTCCCATTGAAATCATGGACTCAACTATGAGAGTACTTTGATCAGCCCGTACCCCACAAAAACAAAACAAAACAAAACAAAAAACAACTGATCACCATTTCCAGATGTAAAGTCTGCTTGGAGTATTTACAGGTTAAAAAATGAGTTTTGTATTAAACTAGCTGTATGTTATTGGAGACACTTTTAAATTCATCAAGTGACAGGGAATTAGCTAAGTGATAGAACTCTTAAAAACAACCCAATTATATAATGAAAGATGAAGAGGACTGTGTTTTAGAGGATAAAAGCTTAAATAACTTTTCCCCTGAAAGGCAGATATCATAACACATTTGATTGAACCTAAGCATTTTTAGTTATTGTCTTCTAAATGTTTTTAATGTTAACTATTATGAAATTATGGCAATTTAGAATTAAATGAAATATTTCCTTATGTCACAAATACCATCTCTTCCATACTGCAGAAATGGTTTTCTGAGCAGTTGTGAAGGGTTTATTCTCCAAAGATAAGTATTAGCCCACTTTCATACAGATTTTTCTCCCAGTACAAGAAAGGGCTTGGCTTCTTTCCTACATGGCTGAAGTATTAGAGCAAACAAATACCAGTTTTCATCATTATAATTTCTCTCTCTTCTACTACTATACCCTGCAGCATTACCAAAAGTCTTGATTCATACAACAGTGCAGATTTTAGAGATTATGGTAGAATCTCTATAATTTTTTTAGTACTTTTGGAAATAGTGTTTGGAATGCCTGATCCATTGAAGTTAGGTTGCAGGTTAATGTCTGTCTATCTGTCATATAAAAAGATGCTATATTTTAAATCAAGACTATCTGTAGTTTAGCAAAGTAAGGATTTACATTTAGAACAGCACAGAATTAAAAAAACAGAATAATTAACTACTTAGCTTATTGTCTAAAATTATGTAAATAATTTTTAATTGGTAGCTAAAAGATTCTTGCATCTTATTATTTATGAAACTTGTTCAACATTAACAACTGGACATTTAAGCTTCTTGTAAATGTTAATGTACTGAAAGACCTTTCTTATGTCCACTTGTCATTTAAATTAATAGGACAGTGATTATTAAAACTAATATTTTTCTTAGGAAAATTAGTATAGTTATTACTATTTGATAATTGCTTTCTACACAGTCACAGTTATGTGCAATTTCTCACAACACTATTTTGTAGATGCCCATGATTAGATTTGTATCAAGCTTAGAGTAGGCTGGTCATATCAACAAACTATATGATTAAATAAAGTTTCAAAGATCTATTAGACATTTTAAGAAAAATTTACTTTTATTAAGTACTATACTTCTGGACTGCTCGACTTCCAACATTTTTTGGTATATTTTCTTTTAAGGGGCAAATATATTTAGAAGTATTCCTGAAGTGTCACTTAAAAATATGTAAAGAAAAACTAGATGAGGTTTATTTTGCAAATTTATGAATGAAAGAATAATTTTTAAGAATCTGGTTTTCTAGACTAAAATTTTAAATGAAAGGAACCATCAAGAAAAGTTTTCTATTTCGTTTTGATCCTATACATTTTGTCTTGCTTATTTCTGAGAGAGATGGGAATACCAGACCACCTGACCTGCCTCTTGAGGAATCTGTATGCAGGTCCAGAAGCAACAGTTAGAACTGGACATGGAACAACAGACTGGTTCCAAATAGGAAAAGGAGTATGTCAAGGCTGTATATTGTCACCCTGCTTATTTAACTTATATGCAGAGTACAGCATGAGAAATGCTGGACTGGAAGAAACACAAGCTGGAATCAAGATTACCGGGAGAAATATCAATAACCTCAGATATGCAGATGACACCACCCTTACGGCAGAAAGTGAAGAGGAGCTAAAAGCCTCTTGATGAAAGTGAAAGAGGAGAGCGAAAAAGTTGGCTTAAAGCTCAACATTCAGAAAACGAAGATCATGGCATCCGGTCCCATCACTTCATGGGAAATAGATGGGGAAACAGTGGAAACAGTGTCAGACTTTATTTTGGGGGGCTCCAAAATCAATGCAGATGGTGACTGCAGCCATGAAATTAAAAGACGCTTACTCCTTGGAAGAAAAGTTATGACCAACCTAGATAGTATATTCAAAAGCAGAGACATTACTTTGCCGACTATGGTCCGTCTAGTCAAGGCTATGGTTTTTCCTGTGGTCATGTATGGTTGTGAGAGTTGGACTGTGAAGAAGGCTGAGTGCCGAAGAATTGATGCTTTTGAACTGTGGTGTTGGAGAAGACTCTTGAGAGTCCCTAGGACTGCAAGGAGATCCAACCAGTCCATTCTGAAGGAGATCAGCCCTGGGATTTCTTTGGAAGGAATGATGCTAAAGCTGAAGCTCCAGTACTTTGGCCACCTCATGCGAAGAGCTGACTCATTGGAAAAGACTCTGATGCTGGGAGGGATTGGGGGCAGGAGGAGAAGGGGACGACCGAGGATGAGATGGCTGGATGGCATCACGGACTCGATGGACATGAGTCTGATTGAACTCCGGGAGATGGTGATGGACAGAGAGGCCTGGCGTGCTGCGATTCATGGGGTCGCAAAGAGTCAGACACGACTGAGCGACTGAACTGAACTGAACTGATCAGGGAACTCTGCTAAATATTTTAAAGGCTGTTAAGAATTTTAGAGGGAATAACAGAAACAAGACATATCTTCCTGCTTTAAACAACTAAAAAATCCCAGGCAAATGTATATGTTTTTAAAAAAAGGATTTGGGTATTGGAAGTCAGGTAACTCTGGAGAGTAATTCCTGAGACAAATGCTTCTGCATACAACTGTGTTCGCCCACTGCATGAATGGTGCTGCAAGGCAGGGAGAGAGAATCCCCAAATACCCCAGTGGTCTCTACAAGATGAAAGTGAAAGTCTCTCAGTTGTGTTCAACTCTTTGCAACCCCATGGACTATACAGTCCATGGAATTTTCCAGGCCAGAATACTGGAGTGGGTAGCTATTCCCTTCTTCAGGGGATCTTCCAAACCCAGGGATCAAATCCAGGTCTTTTGCATTGCAGGTGGATTTTTTACCAGCCAAGCCACTAGCAAGACCCAAGAATACTGGAGTGGGAGGAGACAGAATTTGGAGTGGCCAAAAGGGCTACACTTTGGACAAAATGCTGGGGAGACAAAAGAGACATAGTGAGAGAGAGAGAGAAAGACAGACAGGGACAGAGACAGAGAGATCAAGAGTGCAGTCTTTAGCTGAGTATTGATTACTAGAAAAGTGTAAAGAAACTCTATGAAGCTAAAAAAAGAGCCAGAAATCCTGAGTTAGACAATTCTTGGTGCCATACCAATTTTCTACAATCTCTTTAAGAGGTTAAATGCACAGGGAATACTTCTAACTCACTCTATGAGGCCAGGATTATTTTAATATCAAAATCAGACAAAGATATTATAAGAAACTACAGGCCAGTATCTCTCATAAACATAGCTGTAAAAATCTGCAACAAAATCTTAGCAAAATGAATCCAAAATAGTGTAAAAAAGAATTCTACTTCATGACCAAGTGGAATCTGTCCCAGGTACGCAAAATTGATTCAACATTCTAAAATCAATAATGTAAACTATCACATCAAGACTGAAAAAGAAAAATCACATGGTCATATAACAATGGATGCAGAAAAGCATTTGACAAAATCCAAAACCCATTATGACAAACCCATGCCCCCACAAAACTTAGTAACCTAGGAACAGAGGTAAACTTTCTCAACTTGATAATGACTACAAAAGATGTATAGCTAACATCATACTTAATGGTGAGAAATTCAGAGCTTTCCCAATGAACTCAGGTACAATGCAAGGATGTTTCCTCTCATCACTTTTTTTTCTGCATTATATTGGAAGTCCATGTTAATCAATAAGGAAAGGAAAGGAAATAAAATATATTTCCTTTGGGAAGGAAATATTGGAAATGAAGACACAAAATTGTCTTTGTTAGACAGCCAGATGACATGGCTGTCTAAGTAAGAAATTTGAAAGAAGCAACAAAAAACCTGGAACTAGTAGCCAATTATAACCAGGTTGCCAGATGTAAGATTAATATATAAAAGTCAATAGCTTTCCTATATATAACATCAATGACCAAAGTAGAATTTGACATTAAAAATGCAATATAATTTACACTAGTATCCCCCCAAAAATGAAATGTTTAGGTATAAATCTAACAAAGTATGTACAAGATCTATATGAATAAAACTGTATAATTCTCATGAATGAAATAAAAACACTATGGAAATGGCGAGATATTCCTTGTTCGCAGAGAGGCAACTCTGTCAAGGTGTCAGCTCTTCCCAACTTGATCTATAAACTCAATATAGTCACAGTCAAAATTCAGCAAGTTTATTGTGCGACTATCAACACATTCAATCTAGAGTTTATACAGAGAGGCAAAACGATCCAGAATATCCAACAAAATATGGAAAGAGAACAAAATTGAAGGATTGACTTTAGGACTTATGACAAAGCTATAGTAATCAAGATGGTGTGGTATTAGCAACAGAAACAAAAACAAAACCAGCAAATAGATCAGTGGAACAGAATAGAGAACCACAAAATGGGCCCACATAAATATAAGCAACGAATCTTTCATAGAGGAGCAAAGGAAATTCAATTAAGCAGAAATAGTTTTTTCAACAAACGTTGCTAGAACAAGTGGACATCCACATGCAAAAGCCAAATCTATATGCATACTTACAACCTTCACTGAAATTAACTCAAATGATATACTTAAACGTACAACTGGAAACTATACAATTCCTAGATGATACCATAGGAGATGTTATGATTTGAGATATACTGTTGTCCTTGCAGGTATAGTACCAAGAACTTGATCTATGAAAGAAATACTTTATAAGCTGGACTTGAGTTTCAAAAAAATCTTCTCTGCAGAATTAGAAAACAAGAACAGACTAGGAGAAATTTTTTGCAAAAGACTGTTATCCAACATATACAAAGATAAATTTTTTTTTTTTTGCTACAAAAACCCTACAACAAATATATATGATCTGACTAAGGGCTTTTTCCCTTCCTAGATGCCTCAGTGGGTAAAGAATCCACGTGCAATGCAGGGGACGTGAATTCGTTCCCTGAGTCAGGAAGATCCCCTGGAGGAGGGCATGGCAACCCACTCCAGTATTCTTGCCTAGAGAATCCCATGAAGAGAGGAGCTTGGTGGGCTACAGTCCATAGGGTCACATAGAGTTGGACATGACTGAAGCAACTAAGCATGCATGTACTCTACTCTGGAACAATGTATAGATGTATGCTCTTACCACTTTTTTTCAACTTTATGCTAAAGGTCCTGGCTAGTTCTGTTAAAATGGTGAAGTAATTAAAAAGCACACAGATGTAGAATACCAACATTGCTAAATAAATGAGCATAGGGGTAGCAAGTGTTCATGTTTAATGAAACCTTGATTTGTTTCTGGTGCAGATGAATGTAGATTTCTCTATTTTTGCAAATTTAAAGTTCCTATTCATCATTAGATAAAATAAAGAGGTAAATAAACTTCCCAGTGGTATTTTACCAAATGAAACCTTTTTTTCTTCTACCAGTGAAGAAGTGTTTTTGAAAGGCTGATGTCAAATAATGTCTATGTTACAAGCCTGTTTTATAAAGTCTGTTAATATTGACCAAATAAGTATTTTCATATCCTTATATGGCAGTTAGCCTACTAATTTTTTGGCTAGCTCTATAATATCCTAGTATATTCTTATAGACATAATAACTGCCAGGAAAATGCTTGGCCAGGCCTCATTCAAGCAAGGGAAAGGATATTCATGATTATGTGACATGTATATTTAGAATATAATATTTCAAGTTAGATTTGGCAAGAAAATAGTCATGCACTAAAACATGTGAGATATCTTGAATCCTTCTGGAAAAACCCTCAAAGGAAAATGATTTAGGAGTTACAAACATTTCTCTTAACTCTGACTTCTCAATAAACTTTTGGTTCATTTGTATTTCTGTTGACTGGTTTCCTATCTAAATGGTCATTAAACATGCTTTTCTTTCCAAATGTTCTTTGTTGTAAGAGATCATGTGATTTATATTTTCATACGAATTTGTATAAGTGAGCAGAAATCATTTTATGTATTTTCTTTGGGAGACTATCCTGGTGACAGGGAATTTCTCTCCTAATTATGTAAAAATAACTCTAGGACTAGGAATCTAGGTATAGGTGCATCTATACTTGGAACATCACAATAAACACATTTCTTGTGTTGGTTGACTACAATTAGAAACCTAGGACATCAACTATATTGCAGTTCTGGCCTCCAATTGTCTTCAAGCTACATACGTGGAGCCAAATTTGGCAAAAGACTTTGCAATCTGACATACCACTTACTGCTTGAGATCATGTCTCTCTGGTCGAATTTGAAGTAATTTTGTAATTTTTTGCATGGTACTTGGAGCTACACACACACACAAATCCAGCTGGTTTGATTTCAAGTTGTTTTGACTCCATCTCTCTCTTGTAGTATCTCTTGTCAAAACCAATTCTAGTCTTAGGTAATAAAAAAGGTACTAAAAATCATGGAGACATTGATAATGCAATCATTGAAGTGTTGGTGACTGTTGCAAATATTAGAGAATGTAAACTTGATAGTGAGGGCTTGAAAAGGCTTATTGGTATGGAGACTGGAAGATAAAGAGACCAAGCCCATTTGTCTCTTCTGGCTGTGTGTTAGTGGAGACAGATCTTCAGTTCCACTAACATCACTCAAGAATATGCCTGGGGAATCTAGCCTTCTATGACTTTCTGCCAAAACAGCTTGGGAAACAGCTGGTGATAATTCTGGCTTCCTTCCCCCGCTCAACAGCTGATGTTCAGAAGCAGGGAGGCAATTGAGTGGGTGTGTTCTGAGCCATCGTATCACTGCTTCCCCTTCAGCTGCTCCTGCTCCCACGCTCAGGAACAGATCAGAAGGCTGACTTCCTAGAAATGGCCTCAAAGGGAGGACAGTCCTACAGATTTAGGTACTGGGGGGAAAATGATTTTGGCAAGAAGAGGTCCAGAGACAAGGGTAATTATCAAGAGCTTCTATCATCTGTAGAAGGAACCCTTATTTCAGATACACTGTTAAGAATCTATTCTCTTACAGTAGAACAATAAGTATGGAATTTGGCAAGTAATTATCCAAAACTAAAAGCTCTCAATTAATACTTTTCCTTAATTATTTTAAATGTTACCTTTTCTGAACCCTAGGCCCTATTGACTAAAAGGTGATAGCTTTAGATAAGCACACTCTTGTCAATTGTCCATTTTCCCTTTTACTAGTCTTACTATGTGAGACTAGTAAAAAAAAACAAGCCCCTCCTTAACTGGAAGTTTTTAGGCATGTATTCCCATCTCAAGTTTACCAGCATCTAAAAAGTCACTGTGAATAAATCACTTTATTTCTACAGCTGAATTTTCTCCCAATAAAATGAGAGAATTAGTTTAAAATTAATTCTAACTGTTAGGCTGATATTAGTACATTGTAATGATGATTTTGGATCAATGTAGACTTTAATCCCTCTTTTGCTTAATAGCTTTTCCCGTATTTGAAGAACACACTTTTGTGCTTTTTATATTTTCTTCCTGGATCTCATATTTGTTCTTCTTGCATATCTTTTTCTCACAAATCAGTTTCTAGTTAAATGAGTTTGAACATGCTCGAGAATATCAGACTGGTTCTTAAACCATATGTGTGCTTAGTTGCTCAGTCATGTCTGACTCTGAAATCCCATGGACTACAGCCCACCAAGCTCCTTTGTCCATGGGGATTCTTCAGGAAAGAATACTGGAGTGGGTTGCTCTGCCCTCCTGCAGGGGATCTTCCCAACACAGGGATCGAACCCAGATCTCCTGCACTGCAGGCGGATTATTTATGGTCTAAGACTATAGCTTCAAATATTACACATGTTGTTGCAAGTGTGTTCTGGTCAACCCAGAGTAACATTAATTTGGGGGCAGTTATATCATTCTCCTTATTTTTACTGAGCTTTTAATCAACCCAAGTCATTTTAAGATGTTGTCTTTCATTAGTGTTATATTTTGAGCCCTACTTTTTAGATTTTAAGTGCAGATATTTTGTCTCTCTATAAAATGTAGACTTCACGTCCATTTTAAAAGGAACAGAAATTTTTGTTTAAAAAGCAAATATTTTCCTTGTCAGACTTCTGGTTTAAATCCCAACTCTGATGCTTCATGTCTTTGGGACATTATTAGTGGTGAAAGTGAAAGTGAAGTCGCTCAGTCGTATCTGACTCTCTGCAACCCCATGGGCCGTAGCCTATCAGGCTCCTCCGTCCATGGGATTTTCCAGGCAAGAGTACTGGAGTGGGTTGCCATTTCCTTCTCCAGGGGATCTTTCCAACACTGGGATCGAACCCGGGTCTCCCACATTGCAGGCAGACACTTTACCATTGAAGCCACCAGGGAAGCATTATTGGGACATTATTAAATCTAGTTAAAATCTCCATTCTCCCATCTATAAAGTGAAAATATTCCCTTAATAGTTTTGGGTGAACATTTCCTGAGTCAGTGTGTGTACCACTTTGGTACAGCACCTAGAACTTAGTGAACTGTCACTAAGGATAACCATTACCATCACCACTAGTTCCATTTCCCTTTGTAACAGTGTATGGAAAAAACCAAATGAACATTTTGGCCAACTCTATGTTTTCTATCCCATTGAAGTTTTCTGAATAAGCCATCCATATTTTCATCTAGGGCTGTGATAAAAAATTTTAGAATTTTAAATTCACTGAAGTGTGAAGTATGCTATCTGTGATCTCTAGTCAAGAGGTGAGGGTTTTTTGTTTGTTTGTAGTACTTTTTATTAAGCACTCCTTGGACCACATTATTCAATCATTAATCATCTAATGGTCATCTGAGTTAAATTCACCCATTCTAGTCCATCTTAGTTTGCTGATTCCTAGAATGTCGACGTTCACTCTTGCCATCTCCTATTTGACAACTTCCAACTTGCCTTGATTCATGGGCCTAACATTCCAGGTTCCTATGCAATGAAAAAGTAGGCTTAAAGCTCAACATTCATAAAACTAAGATCATGTCATCTGGTCCCATTACTTCATGGGAAATAGATGGGGAAACAGTGGAAACAGTGGCTGACTTTATTTTTGATGGCTCCAAAATCACTGCAGTTGGTGATTGCAGCCATGAAATTAAAAGACGCTTCCTCCTTGGAAGGAAAGTTATGACCAACCTAGACAGCATATTCAAAAGCAGAGACATTACTTTGTCAACAAAGGTCCATCTAGTCAAGGCTATGGTTTTTCCAGTGGTCATGTATGGATGTGAGAGTTGAACTGTGAAGAAAGCTGAGTGCTGAAGAATTGATGCTTTTGAACTGTGGCATTGGAGAAGACTCTTGAGAGTCCCTTGGACTTCAAGGAGATCCAATCGGTCCATCCTAAAAGTGATCAGTCCCAGGTGTTCATTGGAAGGACTGATGCTAAAGCTGAATCTCCAATACTTTGGCCGCCTAATGTGAAGAGCTGACTCATTTGAAAAGACCCTGATGCTGAGAAAGATTGAGGGCAGGAGAAGTGGATGACAGAGGATGAGATGGCTGGATGGCATCCCCGACTCAATGGACGTGAGTTTGGGTAATCTCTGGGAGTTGGTGATGGGCAGGGAGGCCTGGCGTGTTGTGGTTCATGGGGTCGCAAAGAGTTGGACATGACTGAGACACTGAACCGAACTGAATCATTTAATAGTATTTTCCAGATCTCATATCGTTATCTTGTCCATAAGAACATTTAGTTCTGAACTAATGGATTCCCCATGATGTTATTCTGGCTTCAAGTGACATCAATTTCCATTCTAGGTTCTCACAAACAATCTCTTAATAATTTGTTCTAAATTCTCATCCAAATTTATGGCAAGTTTACTGACACTGTACACTGCAGCATTTCCTTTATTCCTCATTTCTACTCTTTGACACTGCACACCATCATTCCTGCAAAACTGTTGCTCATAATGAAATAATTTTTTCCTACAGTATTTCTATTTCCTTGGGCCAGGTCAGAAAACCTGCCTCTGAGAACATTTAGATGTTCTTGCTGTAAACTCACTGATTTGGGTTTCAAATTTCTCCTGCCTGTGTTTTTTTAACACTATGCAGTCTGGTGATACTTTTCTTAATGTTTATCTACTTCCTTTCTTTTCCTTTCAAAATCATTTTGTTTTGAGAAGCTTGGAAGCTTCTTTCGTAAAGCATTATGAATTAGTTAGGGTTCTTTTGAATGCCAGTACCAGAAAATCCCATCCAAGGGAGTTTATTGGGAAACAACTGAACAGTCTAGGGACAATATGGCTCAGGTATTATTGGCAAGAGGGAGTCAAACACTGTCTTCAGGATCTAGTTTATCTTTCCCTGTGTGCATTCTTGTTACCTTTAAAATTTACCCCATTTGCAGATATTTGTCATCCTGTGTATTAAAGTCTGTGGCCATTCCAATATGAAGGTTCTCTCAAGATCAGTGGAAAGGGGCACTTGGCTTTCTGGCAACTTTAGCAAAGATTTACTGATGTCTCTTTTGGCTCTGCTGAGATCACATGCTCATCCCTGAACTAATCCACGTGACCAGGGAAATTTGAAGTTCTGTTCACTAGGCCTGACTATCTGCTATTTCATGATATAGGAAGGATCCAACTTCAACAGAATCATGTGGAATGTGGATGAGGACCAAGCCACATTACAATCCTATCTCTCTAAATTGATGTAGTAAACCAGAGAAGCAATGTATAATTATCATCAAACAAAAACCTTTTTTTCCCCTGGTTATAATCCCTCTCAAAAGCATGTGTGCACACATATTTATACACATGTGAGTGTGCCAGATAATCATTCACTTGTTTTGCTCTTCTAAGTCTTCTGTGTACCTGTTTATCCCTTTTGTTATTAACTGGACTTTTGCAAACGAAGAAATATCCTTGTTCTTAACATTAAAGTGATAATTAGCAGTTAAGTATAAAGCTTGAATAAATTTACCTCTGTTCCCTCCCCAAACTGGAGTGTAATTGCAGTAATGTAATAAATACACAAAGAAAAAGAGAGTAGGAGTAGAGACAATTAAAGACTAGAGATGTAAACAAAATTTTGGAGGATGGAAATTTTGTAGACAAGCAAAATGAAGAAAGTAAATATCTCACGTTCTAGTGAGAGAGGCCAATATGAAATAAGAGAACTGGAGAACTTGCATTGGAGAACTACAGAAAGAGTCAAGAAGTGAAGATATACACATCTGAAAGCTTCAGTGTGAAGTTGGGCTGAAAATGAGATGGTTGATTGAGACTCTGTGTTAAGAGTTCTTAGACCACTCATGTTTCTTCTCTTGTACCTACCGAAGACTGATAGAGGGTGCATTCTATATAGAGATGGACTCTGGCCTTAGAAGTCCCTAGCACAGAAGATGGTAAGGTGAGGTTCTAGAATGAAAATGTGAAGATTAATCCTTCTTACTGAATCTTGAGATTCAGACTCCTTTTATAACTTAGCTATGGAACGCTGGTAGCCCAGCTTGTAACACCAGAGAGGGCATTGATGGATTCTGTAGGAAAATTACCAGTGCAAGAGAAAAAAAATTACATATATTAACATTTGGAAATCCTTTAATAAAGCTTGAAAATCTTGCCAATGTACTTAGAACTTACAATCAGCATTTTAGAACCTTACCCTTAAAAAGTGAATGATGAGTTAAGGAGCACAGATCTATGAGGAAAGCCTATAACTTAAATGGCAAAGATTAAAATATATAAATAAAGAAAACACGCAATTCAGAGAGGACAGAGACTAAGAGTAAAATCTCTCAGAACTGGAGAACATGGAATCCAGATTAAGAGCTCATGTCCAGGATAATTAATAATAATAATAATAGATATATCACCACATTGCTACTCACACATGATAGGGAATAGTGTCTATTCACATCAGCCCGAGTGAAAAATTGTATGATTGATGGGACATTTGGTATAGAACAGAAAATCTTGCCTCAGTAGTAGAATCTTGACTAAGAAGTACTCTGATCCTACACAATGGATCTTAAAGTCAAGAAAGGATCATACTGTTTCCAAGTAACTAAACCACATCTAAGAACAAAGATCAAGAATATTATAAAAGTATCTAACACCCAATAAGGTGTAATTCATGTATGCTGTCCAATCAAAATTAAGAGTCAGACAAAGAAATAGGAAAATATGATCCATATTGATCCATGATAAGGAAAAAGTCAAGTCAATTGAAATTAACCCAGAATTGATAAAGATGTTAAAATAGGCTGAGAAGAACATTAAAAGTCATTATATTTCCCAAGTTCAAAAAGTTAAGTGGAGTCATGAAAAATTTTAAAAAGTTCTAAATCAAACTTTTAGAGATGAAAAGTATAAGGTTTGAGATGGAAATTATCCTGGATGGATCACCCAGCAGAAGGGAAAAAATAGCCAAATTTAATGAGTAATCAGTGATCAATGCAAAGAAATAGAGGAAAACAACAGAATGGGAAAAACTAGAGATCTCTTCAAGAAAATTAGAAATTCCAAGGGAACATTTCATGCAAAGATGGACTCGATAAAGGACAGAAATGGTATGGACCTAAAAGAAGCAGAAGATATTAAGAAGAGGTGGCAAGAATACAAGAAGAACTGTACAAAAAAGATCTTCATGACCCAGATAATCATGATGGTGCGATCACTCACCTAGAGAAAGACATCCTGGAATATGAAGTCAAGTGGGCCTTAGAAAGCATCTCTATGAACAAAGTTAGTTGAGGTGATGGAATTCCAGTTGAGCTATTTCAAATCCTGAAAGATGATGCTGTGAAAGTGCTGCACTCAATATGCCAGCAAAATTGGAAAACTCAGCAGTGGCCACAGAACTGGAAAAGGTCAGTTTTCATTCCAATCCCAAAGAAAGGCAATGCCAAAGAATGTTCAAACTACCAAACAATTGCACTCATCTCACATGATAGTAAAGTAATGTTCAAAATTCTTCAAGCCAGTCTTCAACAATAGGTGAACCGTGAAATTCCAGATATTCAAGCTGGTTTCAGAAAAGTCTGAGGAACCAGAGATCAAATTGCCAACATCTGCTGGATCATGGAAAAGCAAGAGAGTTCCAGAAAAACATCTATTTCTGCTTTATTGACTATGCCAAAGCCTTTGACTGTGTGGATCACAAGAAACTGTGGAAAATTTTTCAAGAGATGGGAATACCAGACCACCTGACCTGCCTCCTGAGAAACCTATATGCAGGTCAGGAAGCAACAGTTAGAACTGGAAATGGAACAATAGACTGGTTCCAAATAGGAAAAGGAGTACATCAAGGCTGTATATTGTCACCCTGTTTATTTGACTTATATGCAGAATGCATCATGAGAAAAGCAGGGCTGGAAGAAGCACAAGCTGGAATCAAGATTTCCGGGAGAAATATCAAAACCTCAGATATGCAGATGACACCACCTTTATGGCAGAAAGTGAAGAGGAACTAAAAGGCCTCTTGATGAAAGTGAAAGAGGAGAGTGAAAAATGGGCTTAAAGCTCAACATTCAGAAAATAAAGATCATGGTATCTGGTCCCATCACTTCATGGGAAATAGATGGGAAACAGTAGAAACAGTGTCAGACTTTATTTTTTGGGGCTCCAAAATCACTGCAGATGGTGACTGCAGCCATGAAATTAAAAGACGCTTACTCGTTGGAAGGAAAGTTATGACCAACCTAGATAGCATATTCAAAAGCGGAGACATTACTTTGCCAACAAAGGTCCGTCTAGTCAAGGCTATGGTTTTTCCTGTGGTCATGTATGGATGTGAGAGAGACTGTGAAGAAGGCTGAGCACCGAAGAATTGATGCTTTTGAACTGTGGTGTTGGAGAAGACTCTTGAGAGTCCCTTGGACTGCAAGGAGATCCAACCAGTCCATTCTGAAGGAGATCAGCCCTGGGATTTCTTTGGAAGGAATGATGCTGAAGCTGAAACTCCAGTACTTTGGCCACCTCATGCGAAGAGTTGACTCATTGGAAAAGACTCTGATGCTGGGAGAGATTGGGGGCAGGAGGAGAAGGGGACGACCGAGGATGAGATGGCTGGATGGCATCACGGACTCGATGGACGTGAGTCTGAGTGAATTCTGGGAGTTGGTGATGGACAGGGAGGCCTAGTGTGCTGCGATTCATAGGGTCGCAAAGAGTCAGACACGATTGAGCAACTGAACTGAACCGAACTGACTCCTTGGAAGGAAAGTTATGACCAACCTTGATAGCATATTGAAAAGCAGAGATACTACTTTGCCAACAAAGTTCCGTCTAGTCAAGGCTATGGTTTTTCCAGTGATCATGTATGGATATGAGAGTTGGACTGTGAAGAAAGCTGAGCACTGAAGAACTGATGCTTTTAAACTGTGATATTGGAGAAGACTTTTGAGAGTCCCTTGAACTGCAAGGAGATCCAACCAGTCCATCCTAAAGGAGATCAATCCTGGGTGTTCTTCTGAAGGACTGATGCTGAAGTTGAAACTCCAATACTTTGGCCATCTCATGCAAAGAGTTGACTCACTGGAAAAGACCTTGATGCTGGGAGAGATTGGGGGCAGAAAGAGAAGGGGACAACAGAGGATGAAATGGGTATGGCTGGATGGCATCACAGACTCGATGGACATGAGTTTGAGTAAACTCTGGGAGTTGGTGATGGCCAGGGAGGCCTGGTGCACTATGATTCATGGGGTCGCAAAGAGTCGGACATGACTGTGCAATTGAACTGAACTGAACTGAATGAGTAGTATTAGAAACTATGCAAAATTATAATTAAGGAAATGATAATTAAAGTGAACATAGCTTCAGTAAGCTATGAGAGAAATTCAGACAGTCAACTGGAGTCTTTAAAGCACTAGAGGAAAGGTGACAGGAAGAATACATGAAAAAATTAATGAATACAAGAGTTCTAAACTTAGTAAACACTATATTCTTGTATATATATGAACCCCAATGAACTTCAAGTTTATAAAACCTGAAGTACATTACAGGAAGGCAAATTTAATCAAGTTAGTTAAAACCAGTTATGAAGGAAAAAAAAAAAACCAAACTGTTAAAACAGCTAAAGGAAAAAAAAAAACCCCACATGTTACATATAGAGAAATAAAGATAAGAATGAGAACACATTTATTGTCAAAAACATTGCAGTGATAAGACAGTAGAACAACATACTTAAATTACTGAAATCAAGAAGACAAAAGAAAACAGTACAAAATTACTATCAATAACATGAAGTTTTATACCCTGCGAAAATGTATTTTAATAACAAATGTGACATAAAGGTTTGGCAGAAATATCCTCACAATGAGAAAGTCTGTCAGGTACAAGGAACATGATTCCAGATGGAAATGTGGGTCTATAAAAGGTAGTAAAGTGTGTTGGAAATACAAACAAACTAGGTGAAGATATAACATCCTTTCTTATTTGAATATATTTAAAAGATAGTCTACTATTTAAAAGTAACATAGTGTGAATTTTGCAACATGTAAAAAATGTGTAACAAAGATCAGCACAGAGATCAGGGAGGGATAAAGGAAATGTAGTAATATAAAATGATTATACATATACAAAGTGGTATAATAGCACTTGAAGGTAGACTGTGATAAGTTAAAGATATATACTATAAGCCAAGCATCCCCTCAAATGATTAAATGTTATAGCTAATAGGTCAACAAAGGAGATAAAATGGGATAATAAATACTCAATTAAACCAAAGGATGAAAGAAAAGAACAAGTAATAGATGGAACAAACAGAAAATAGAATAGAATATAAAGGTGATAGTTTCAAACCTAACTATATCAGCACTCAAATTAAATACAAAATTTAAACATCTAATTTAAAAGAGAATAAATTTTGAATTGTATAAAAAATCAAAACCCAACTATGTGTTGTCCATAAGAATGTACTTTAAATATAAGACACAAGTAGACTAAAAGAATAAAAAAAAGATATGTCATACTAACACTAATCTACAGCAACTGAAAAGGCTATACTAATATCAGAAGTATATTGCAGAGAAAATGATTTTACTAAAGACAAAGACCATTTTATAATGTTTTATCATGTAGAAAAAGCAGTGTCAAATTTTTATGCACCTCATAAGAGAGCTTCAAAATATCTGAAACAAAAAGAATAAAATTTCAAGTAGAAATAGTCAGCTCTAAAATACATTTGGTAATTTCTCTACCCTTTCTCAACTATTGATAAAATGAGTAGACAATGTCAATAAGGATATAGATTTGATTTGTACTATCAATTACCCTGACCTTTTGACACTTATTAAAAATTCCATGTCCAACAACAACAGAATTCATATTCTTTACAAGTGCACACAAAATATTTATTGACATTGATCATGTTCTGGATCAAGTCTGAGTAAATTTAAAATGATTCAAGTCATATAATGCCTATTTTCTGAGAATGATGTAATTAAGTTTAAAATCAGTAATTGAATAATCTTGGAAAATGTCTAAATACTTGTAAACTAAATAACATAATTCTATGTAACCAACTAGTCAAAGAAAAAATTACAAAGAAAATTAGAACATTTTTTGCACTGAATGAAAATTAAAATGCAACATGCCAAAATGTATGGAGTATACTGAAATAGTAATAAAGAGGAGATAAAAACACACACTTAGTGCATGTATTAGAAAACAAAATTGTCTCAAATCAGTGACACTAACTTCCATCTTAAGAAATTAAAAATGTTGGGCAAATTAATCCCAGTGTGGGCAGAAAATAAGAAATAAAAACCTGAGCATCAAGCAATGAAAAAACAAAAAAATAACAGAAAAGCAATAAAGAAAATCAATAAATCAAAAAGCTATTTTTTAGGAAGATTAATACAAATGATGAATGTCCAGCTTTATTGATCAAGAATAAGGGAGAGGATACACATTACCAACATCCAAAATGAGAGGAGTGACATTAGTACGGTTTGGAGATATTAAATAATGAGAATATTATGAACATTATAGCAATAATTTGACAGTTTAGTTGAAATGAGCAAATTCCATGAAAGCCACAAACTACTAAAGCTCACTGAAGTAGATAATATGAATAGGTTATTCTCTTGCCCCACTTTATCACAATTCTAACTTTGGCTTATTGACTATAGAAATTCTTTTTATATTCTGGATATTAGTCCTTTTGTCATATGTATTGAAAATAATAACTTCCCTATGTTGTATCTTACTCTTTTCACACTCTTAATAGTGTTTTTGATGAAAAATTAACATTAGTGAAGTCAGATTTCTCAACCTTATGCTTTATGATTTGTGATTTTCTTGCATATCATTTCAGAAACTTTTTACAAGATAATACAGATATTTCCAATGTTAGTTCAAGACACCTCATTATTTTATATCTCACATTTATTACAGGTCTACAGCAGTCTGCAATTGATTTGGGAGTACAGTAAGAAGTATATGTCTATCTACCCCTCCTCCCAGTATACAATTGCCTCTATCATCACCATTTATTCAAAAGACTTTCTCTTTCCTCTGTACTTAAGTGACAATAAAGAAAGGAAGAAAGAGAAAGAGAAGAATTTAAGAGAAAGAAAGGAGAAAGAAAAAAATAAAAGAAATAAAATGAGAAAAAGAGAAAAGATTAAAGAGAATAAATAAGTTGGGCTATTGATTATTATTTCAACCTTATTTATATTCTCTTGCAATGCTTATTGGAATTCTCCAGAGAAGCAAGTTGGTAAAGTATTTGTACAAGACTGTGTAACTTTCACTTTTCACTCTCAGAGAAGCAAAACCAATGTATACACACACATACATAAAAATATGAAAGTAAAAGTGTTAGTCACTCCAGTCATGCCCAACTCTTTGTGACCCCACGAACTTCAGCCCATCAAGCTCCTCTGTCCATGGGATTTTCCAGGCAAGGATAATGGAGTGGTTCACCATTTCCTTCTCCAGGGGATCTTCCCAACCCAGGGCTCAAGCCCTGGTTTCCTGCACTGCAGGCAGTTTCTTTACTGACTGAGTTACCAGGTAAGCCCAAAATATGTAGAAAGACATTTATTGTGAGGGATTGATTTTGGTTCATGGGATTATGGAGATTATGGACTAATAAATCCCATGATTTACTGTCTACTGGAAGGCTAATGGTATAATTCCAGCCTAGACCCCAGTGACTGAGAACCAGGTGGACAGAGATAAATCCCAGTCTGAGTCTGAAAACCCAAGGACCAGAGACTTTCTCGCCTTAGTTAGGTTGGTGTTATGTAGAAAATCTTGACTAATGAACTGTGGATAGAAGTGAATTGTGCCACTTTGATCTGAGGCAGTTAAGGGTGGGCATATGTTCTCCATGTACTTTCTCTTCCAGTGATGCAGCAAATTCTGATGCTGCTTCTTGATATAGCAGCACCACAAGATGATGTTAGTCTGAGATTCTAAATTACTGTGTGGAGCAGTGCTGCCTGCCAACCTTCACTGAACATATAACATGAGCAAGAAATATAGTTTTGTTTTATTAAGCCACTGAAAATATATGATGCTTTGTTTCCCCGTCGTATCCTAGACTCTCATAGTAACTTTATGAGTAATCATGGCCATGTAGTAAGTATTCCTTAAGAGAGAGTTGCTATTTGAGTGTTATGATACATATGAAACATACCTTTTTAAAGCTTTGAAGTTTTAAAGTGTTTTAACATATTATCATTTGGCTTCACAATAATTGTATGAGGTAGGTAGAGAGGTTTTACTTTCTCTGTTTTACAAATTAAGAAAACGCAGCACAAATCTGTTAAGTGACAAATTCAAGAGCCCACTCATAGGAGCCGGAATTGAGACCTAGACATTCCAAGTTCAAGTCTAGAGATCACATGTTCTAAATTTATAGCAAACTCTGTATTCTAAATTATTTTTCTACAGTGCATATTTATATTTCTCACCATCAAAAGTCACTTTTGTAAAAAGAACTGATTTATCTAAAGAAAATTGATTTTCCATTGTTTCCTGCCCTTTGGGCCCCGCTATTCACATTTAGGAATTGCACATTCCTTGAGAAGCATTAATTACATTAATAAATGGTTCATTTCACTATATGATATATATATGAGCACAATATCCCTTTTCACATTTTTTGCGTCTTTATATATTGTAACAAATTTAAATATTTTTATATATTCCTACTGAATTCAACTAATATATGAGTTCTTATATTTGCTTCTGGGATAAAAATCTTAAACTTACTCATCAAAGATATCTCAGTCACAACCTGTTTTAAAGGTGATCAATCTGATTTATCTGATTTAAATTGAGTCCAGTAGACGTTTTCTATTGCCTCTTTTTTATTCTTCCCTGGGGCAATCTGCATGGGGAGTGCAGTCAGATGGAGAATGAGTTTATACAGCATCCTTCAGCAGAGACTGCATGGGAGTAGAAGAGCTTCTGGTCAGAGAGGGGAACTTGGGACCTTGCTGACTTCTGCTTTTTCCATCCGGTCCATGGATATGCCATCTACTGCTGCCATCTACTTCCAATGTCCATAGTCCCTGCCATGATCCTGGTCACAGTGTTAACCACCCCGTCCACCTTGTCCCCACCTCAGCTGCCTTCTGTCCTCCCCAGCCTTCTGAAAACTTCCCTGCCTGAGTGTGGGAAGAATTGCAGTGGGGAGAATTTGGGACAATTTAGGAATTCTTTTCCATGTGCCCAGCTCCACTGAGCTTCTAAAAGGCTGCCCTCAAGACCCCATGTACAATACCTCCATCGGAAATGGCAACCCACTCCAGTATTCTTGCCTGGAGAATCCCATGGATGGAGGAGCCTGGTGGGCTTCAGTCCATGGGGTCGCACAGAGTCGGACAAGACTGAGTGACTTAACTAACTAACTAACTAACTAACTAGCAGTTTCTTGGACATTCAGCTTCTCCAAGTGACTTAAGCTTTCCTGGGCTATGCCCTGGCTTTCATTTTTATCAAGCTCCTGCTTCCTAGATCTTAAAGATCAAGAGCTTCAAAGAATCGTGCTTTTAAATGATAATGTTGAGCTGAGCTGTGAAGGGGATAAAAGATAAAAAGCTAAAATTTCCCTCTTCTCAACAGACTTCTTTGTCAGTAACTGTTAACTGCTTTTCCCCTGAGGGTGGTCTATATAGGAAGCTAATTTATTGGTAAGAGTATTAAATGAAAACAGTTTACCATCACTATACTGTGCTTCAGTATACCTAGATTTTTCTTGTCATCAGTGCTTTCATTTTCCCCTTGTCTCCAGTGCCTACTAAGGTACATAGTAGCTACTTAGTTCATACACGCTGATTGTGCTTGTTAGGATGGGTGTCATGTTGTACCTTTGCGTACTGTATCTAGACTTTTTGATTCTTCCAAACGCCTTCAAAAGTGGTAAACATAAGTAATCATGTATGTTTACTGATTCACTGATAGCTAATCATAAGTCTTTTGACTATAAGGATTAGAAAGATGACTTTATATGAGGCAGAAGTAAAGTACTTGAAGGATACTGTAGTATTCAGTATAACTCAGAACAAGGGTCCAATCAGCTCTCAGCGTTAAAGATACCACAGAAGTGAATCCTCCAGATCACTGTCTGTTCTCATCTCTGCTCTAAATACTGGCTTCAGTTTCTCAGTCCTGATGGCAGGAAACATGACCACTGAACTCCAAAGCCTCACATATCACAACTTGACCCCCAGAGAGGAACTATTCTTCATCCCTTAGTTCATTTTTAGAGCCTTTAGGGTAAAACATTAGTAAATTTACATTGGGTCAGGTGTTTGCCTCAGGAACAATTAATATTGATAATAGGTTGCTATTACTGATCCCACTGGACTTCCCTGGTGGCTCAGATGGTAAAGAATCTGCCTGTAATGCAGGAGACTCAGATTGATTCCTGGGTCAGGAAGATCCCCTGGAGTAGGAAATGGCAACCCATTCCAGCATTCTTGCCTGGAAAATCCCATGGATGAAGGAGCTTGGTGGGCTACCAGTCCATGGGATCACAAAGAGATGGACATGATTGACTGATTAACAGTTTTTTCACTGATCTCAGTTCAGTTCAGTTCAGTCACTCAGTTGTGTCTGACTCTTTGCAACCCCATGAATCACAGCACGCCAGGCCTCCCTGTCCATCATCAACTCCCAGAGTTCACTCAGACTCATCTCCATCGAGTCAGTGATGCCATCCAGCCATCTCATCCTCTGTCGTCCCCTTCCCCTACTGCCCCCAATCCCTCCCAGCATCATTGTCTTTTCCAATGAGTCAACTCTTCGCATGAGGTAGCCAAAGTACTGGAGTTTCAGCTTTAGCATCATTCCTTCCAAAGAAATCCCAGGGTTGATCTCCTTCAGGATGGACTGGTTGGATCTCCTCGCAGTCCAAGGGACTCTCAGGAGTCTTCTCCAACACCACAGTTCAAAAGCATCAACTCTTCGGCTCTCAGCCTTCTTCACAGTCCAACTCTCACATCCATACGTGACCACTGGAAAAACCATAGCACTGATCTCACTAAAGCTAAAATGGTTGCTGTTTTTTCCTTAAATGAGGTGACCTGGAATGAACAAATAATAATGGCATTGTATCCCTGTGTTTTTAACAGGGTGATGAACACATAGTGAATGTTCTTTGTGCTTAGTTGCTCAGTCCTATTTGACTCTTTGTGACCCCATGGATTGTAGCCCACCAGGCTCTTCTGTCTATGGGGATTCTCCAGGCACGAATACTGGAGTGGTTTCCCATGCCCTCCTCCAACTTTCCATCCCAGGTATTGAACCCAAGTCTCCCTCACTGTAGGCAGATTCTTTACCATCTGAGCCACCAAGGAAGCCCAAACACATGGTAGGTACTTATAATCATTTGCTGATTAATTGACTGTCTTGTTGATTGATTGAAGTTTGTCCGTATAGCAGTATCATTTAAAGGAACATTATCTTTTTGTCATTGCGTTTCCTCACATGGATCCAACTTCATTGTGCACTTTTTGAAAAACCATTCTCCATCTAATTTATGAAAATAATCACTGAAGTGATAAATATCCATTAATATGGATTAATAAAGCACATCTAAACCAAGCCCATAACAGTTTAATTTGAAATGCATTCAGATGGATTTTCCTTTGTTTTGAAGCTTTTACAGTTCCCTACCAGATCCTCCTTTTTGGATAAAAGCCCAAAATACTCTCTTTGGGGTTTATTTAAGTAACTGATGATAAATGACTATTTCTTTGACATATATGGTAAAAAAAACATCTTCCCTAGTGTTTGTGGGCTTAGTTTTCCCACCATACACCTTAGTACTACATGTGCATATTATTTCACAGAGTATGGAGTTTGGTCGCTAGTTCTGCTTAAATACTATAACACAATTTCCTTTGACCTTTTAAAGATGTACCTCTTTCCCTTTGGGGGGCTTGTGTACTTAATGTAATTTAAATAAGACTGTTGATTAATTAATTAGGTTGCCATTAGCTATGGTTTTTCTAGTAGTCATGTATGGATATGAGAGTTCGGTCATAAAGAAGGCTGAAAGCCAAAGAATTGATGTTTTGAACTGTGGTGTTGGAGAAGACTCTCGAGAGTCCTTTGGACTGCAAGGAGATCAAACCAGTCAATCCTAAAGGAAATCAACACTGAATATTCATTAGAAGGACTGATGCTGAAGCTGAAGCTCCAATACTTTGGCCACCTAATGCAAAGAACCAACTCATTAGAAAAGACCCTGATGCTGGGAAAGATTGAAGGTAGGAGGAGAAGGGCATGGCAGAGGATGAGATGGTTGGAGGGAATCACTGACTCAATGGACATGAGTTTGAGCAAGCTCTGGGAGATGCCGAAGGACAAGGAAGCCCGACATGCTGCAGTCCATGGGGTCACAAGTAGTCAGACATGACTGAGCAACTGAACAACAACAACAACAACAACCCTTGTTCACAGCTAAAATGACAGAGGGTTAGAAAAGAGAGCATCTGAGTGTTAATGGAAAAGAAGAGATGGAGATCAAGGATCTCATTCCCATGCTCAGATATTAATACTACACATGACCCTAAATTGTTTTTGGATTCTGGATGAAAGTATTTCTAATTAAACTTCTCATTTAGGGATAAAGTTGTGCACATTAATCCCAAACCAAGGTAGCTTTTACTTAGGATAGCTGTTATGATTGTGTAAACTGCTAAAGTAGGATATGTGTATGTATATACGTATACACATGCATATATATATACGCATATAATACATATATTTCATATATGCATATATATATCTGTATCTATATTCAGTGTAAGCCATGTCTCAATTTTGTTTGATAGTCTGCCAAAGGTATCAAAGAAATTTTTTTTTTTATTTCTTCTAAAATTGTGAAAAATTAAGTAGGTCTGTTGAAGCAAAGGCTGTTAGTCACTTAAATTTCCCTGAAAGGAGGAATTGAACATATCACTATTCAAAGGCTTTGTTTTTAAGGATGAGGATATTGGGATTTTATTAAACCTAGCATGCTGTTTATTTGATCAAATTTATGGAGACACCTAAAAAACAAAATTATATGACAACATAACATAATTGACACTGTGACACAATATTAGAATGATTCATGGGATAATAATTACTTTATTCCAAACAACTATCAGTGAAATTCTTGGCATCTAACCAGATTTTCTATATTTCCCAATTGCAATTTATCTCTAGAATCTGTAAGGCTAAAAATTATTTCCTCAGAATTAAGGAATTATTACATAATAGAAAAGAATTAGATCATAATTCATTTTCTAATTCAGTGTATTTTTCATCATTTTCCTTCCCCAAAATCAAATGTAATTGTTTTTCTAACTTTATTTTTGTGAAATGCAAATTAGAAGTGTTAGAGCTAATCAATGGCACCAAAATAGTTCTTTTAAATAACCAGGACATGAACCCTTTAACAAGATTCAGTTAGTTCTATTTATAGTTCCCCTAAGCTATGAACTATTTGTACACCCATGTTTCTGCATAATGACTTTTCAATGTGGTTTCAGTAATCATTCCAGAAGGCACAATCTCAAAATATCTATATGCATAAAGAATATATTTAAAATAAAGGCTAAATTGGCTGGCCATGCATTAAACCATTTGCTTGCGAAATCACTTTGTGAAATCTCTCCATACAGGAGATGTTCCAGCCGAGTATAGGACATAGCAAACTTTTTTTTTTTTTGCTTACCATATTGTATCACCATAACTTCTTTTGGAAACACTTCTTTCTCTAAGTGTCCTCTTCAAACACTTCTTCCTTCTTTCTTTAAGATGACAAGCCATTTTGAGAATTTGGATTTAATTTAGCCCACACAGGATTAGCAGAAGAGATTCTCAAACAACTTGCCCTTACATACTTAATAGCTGAAATGAGAGGTGCTGATGATCTGGGGGGGAAAAAGTGTGTTAGCATCAAACTCACTCCCTCAACTTCCCTGAAAGGAGTGCAAGAAGTGCAAAGAGTAAAAATTATGGATTTCCTCAGAAGAATGCAGAATGAGAAACTGTTCTTCCTTTTTTTCAAAGACTTTGGAAGGAAAGGCATTGAAAAGAACCATACTTTGAATTTCAAAACAAGAATAATTCATTTATTTTTGAGCTTTTTTATTTCATTGAGAATGTGAGTGAAATCTTTTGGCAGAAATGAATAACACTCTTAAAAGACAATATCAAGGTAAGTACATCATGCTTCTTACTGCCCTTTTTCTATCTTTGTGAGTGTGAAGAGAGACATTAGATCCAGACTTGCTTGTGGTCTCAAATCTCTAGGCGTACAGAAAAAACTTCCTGCATTATATCCTTAACTTTCAAATTTGATCCCTTGCCTCCACCCAAATAACATCATGTTCTTAAATTATTGCAATCAGATTGGCCAGAAAATAATTCACTGTGCTTATTGTATTACATTTTTCTAAATTTTAAGCAAATCCATTCCCTGACATTAATCTTTGACAAGTGTTTACAGAGGGAAAGGATAATTAGTAAATTCATGATGATCTCTTCTAAAAGTAAGTTTTATTTACTAGCCTCTGTTGTTTGTGTGCCTTTGGAAAATAAAAATGTAATTCTACAAACTTGGCTATTTCCTGAAGTCTTGTTTTCCATACCATGGGTGAAGGGTCCATACCAACTATACACTAGGGATCTTAATCAAGATACTGGAATATGAGTGAATAAAGACTTGCAATTTTGAATTTGATAATTTTTTCTTGCTGCCACAAAATATTTTTTATATGTCTATTCTGGCAAGCTACAGTCCATGGGGTCGCAAAGAGTTGTACACGACTGAGTGACTAAGCACAGCACAGCATTCTTATCTCTTCTATCTATCTATGTATCTATATGGACATACATATTTTTACATGACACATGATGGCAAAAACTGTGAAGGTGTTGAAACATGTAATTTACATGTTTATAGCTTCTAAATGGAGATACCTGCTCACTGTCTGTTTTAGGTAAAAATCGTTCTATACTTTCCCATCCAATGACTACACCTATTTTCCTTTATAAACACATGACATCATCATTTAAATCAAACCGATTTCGAAGCACCACAGCTGTTACTAGTTATTTAGAAGTCTAATTTGAGCAGAATGTGTCACGCCAACTTTGCACACACACGCTCACACAGGCAGTATTCACATTAAAACTTTCACCTCTATTAAATAGCAACAGTTCTTCAAAAATTCCAACACTCGACTCTTAACAACTAAATAAAATATGTGTCTTTGAAGAGTAATGTGCCTATTTTATTTTTATTCCTAGAGGCAAATCTTGTAGCGAGTGGTGCGGTTTTGTTACCCTGCTGTCGCTTTAATCCGCTCTCAAAGATGCATGTGACAAGGAGTGAGCGTAGTCTTCCAACAGCATTGTTTCACTCTTCCTGATTTAAGGGTAAATCTCTATGACTTTGTTTTCGATGGAGGTCACATAGACATAGCCATCAATATTGAAACAGCATTTTCTCATGCAGACAGAAGCTTTAATAGCCTCTACAAGGGTTTGCTCCTTAGGGAGACTAAATTCAAAATGGCACAAGCCATCTGTTGTGGGGGGATTTTCAGTTCCCTTCTGTTGCACCTCTCTCTCTCTCTTTCTTCCCCTCTCTCTTTCCCTCTCTGTCTCCCTTCCTATCCCTTAACTGTATAAAGTGACAGTTTTATAATCCATTCTTTCATGTTGACTAACTCATAAAAATATAACAGTTCCACAAACCTTTGTAGAGAGACACATTGCATACCCAGATAACTGAAAAAACAAATCTGCCATATTGAGCCCAATAGTGAATTCAGTGTCTACTGGGGAATCTTCCATTCGCTCTGGCCATGGTGTACTTTGGGAGACAGGGAAGCTGTGGACAGGTCCAAATGGATGTCTGTTGCAGGATCTTTTTATTGGGTACACCCCTAGATCCTGATCTCAGAAGACTTTTAGCTGATCTGGAATTAATATGAAAAGAATTTTTTAAGATTTTTCTTTGACCCAAAGTAACCGTTCTTCAAAAATTCCAGCTCTTTGCCTGTCTGACTCTTTGCAACCCTATAGATTTTATCCTGTCAAGCTTCTCTGTTGATGGAATTTTCCAGGCAAGAATATTGGAGTGGATTGCCTTTTCCTTCTCCAGGGGGTCTTCCCCACCTAGGTATCAAACCTGTGTCTCCTGTCTTCTGCATTGCAGGCAGATTCCTTACCTGCTCAGCCATCAGGGAAGCCTTCCTTTGGGTAGACCTTAGGGATTTCCCCCAAATTTAAAGATTAAATAATTGATGAATGAAAAATTTTAAATCCTCATATCCTGAAATTGTACTACTACTCCATACAAAAAATAGAAATAATTGTAAATTAGTATAGGCTTTCATGGGGTAGATTGTAAGCTTAATTCAAGCTGACACTGTCTCATTCATTATATATAGCACTAGTCTCTAGCAGGGTACCTGGTACATGTTAAGTATTTAGGTAACATTTGTGGAGAGAAGGAAGGAGGGAGGGGGAAAATAAATGAATGGAAGGGAAGAAGGAGGGGAAAGATGGGAGGACAGCAGAAAGGAAAAAAAGAAAATCCACAATGGAAAGTTAAAAGCTCTCAGCTCTTTAGAAAGCATTTCACCTACGGAATTCCAACTGTAAGCTAAAATACTAAAAGAATGGTGTAAAAAGCTCTCAGCTCTTTAGAAAGCATTTAACCTATGGAATTCCAACTGTAAGCTAAAATACTAAAAGAATGGTGTAAACAGTGAAATGTACAAGTTATGGAAAATGTTCTAAAAACTAAACAGCAGAATTTGTGTTACACTAGGTATGATACAGAATTGGCCTCCAGATTTGACATCTTTTTCTTGGAGTCATTGGCTTCCCAGGTGGTGTGGTGGTAAAGAATCTGCCTGCCAGTGCAGGAGACACAAGAGATGCAGGTTTGATCCCTGAGTCAGGAAGATCCCCTGGAGTAGGAAATGGCAACTCGCTTCAGTAATCTTGCCTGGAAAATTCCATGGACAGAGGAGCCTGGCGGGCTACAGCCCATGGGGTTTCAAAGAGTCGGACACAACTAAGCATGCACACACACATGTCTTTTGAGTCTAAAACTGGAAATAGTTTTTGAAAAATTTACAACTTTAGCTGGTCTAAGGTAATGTCCTCAATAGCAATGGGACCGGACAATGCTTTGAGTCAAAGTATGCTTACTACTGTTTTATAAATCTCCAGGTTATCACGAGGGATCCACCAATCACCATTAACTCTGAAACTTTATTTTTAAAGAAAGAAACTCTGGACTATGTCTAATTCACTTTTCTAGACTGTGTTTTTGTATTCTAATTAATTTTTAGTGACAATATTTGCAGGATATGCCAAAGTACCTTATATCAGACTATATGAAAAATGTTATGCATTTCTATACAAGTACAATATTTTCTTGGGACACGTGCCTTAATTTTCATTTTGTTTCATTAGAAAGGCATGAGAACCAGAAGTCACAAGCTGTATAAGAAATATAGTACATACAAAAGGGAACAATGGTAATCATAGAAAAACAGACTGAGGCCAATGTGCTGGTGTTTCACTGTGTCATGCGTTAGCCACTCTTCCATATTTGACCTGGTTTTCATCTGGCATAAAGTTAGATTAGCATTCAAGCCTCCACGCTCCCCAGCCTGATGTTATGCCATCTCATTGAACTAAAATAATACAACATTAATCTTGAAAGAATGAGAGAAAAAGACTTCTGAGATCATCCAGTAAATGGTAAAATGTTTTTTGGCAGCTAAGTTATTTCTTCAAAAGGTTTTTTTTTTTTTTTTTTTTTTCAGAAACTGCACACACACAAAAAAACTGATAAATTCCAAGTTATTCTGGTTGAAGCCGAGGTGGGCTGTCACCCTATTCTTATTGTAGCCCAGCTCAAATCACTTCTTCCAGGTTGACTTTTGTGATAGAATTATTTGACTTTTCACCCTTTCTCCATGAAACTCTCCATAATTTTCAACTCAACTTATACAGATGTTATTTTGTTGAATTGTTCAGTTGTAGTTGGGTACTTTATGATCGAAATATATGTGCTACATTGTTCACTAAACTGTAAATGCTTTTATGACAAGGCTGGGCCCTGGTGACTCATGCTTCCTTAATGTTCACCTTTGCTTCTGCCACAAGCAACTGAGGACTATGGAGGCTTCCATTTTTGTTCTAAAATAATGACAGCTCTTTGGAGTTCATAGTAATTAGTGATACACAAACTTAACTTCAGCACTTATCTGTATTCACTACATGGGACATGGCTTTAAAATTAAACTCTAAAAGTTCTGGAGATCTTTATTTAGGCCTGAATATGCTTGACCCTAAAGAAGCATGATTATTTAGTAGTATTTAAGGATAAAACTCTTACCATTATGTTTAATATATAATTTTTATTGTCTAAAGTTGCACAGTTTAGGGATTAAATAGGGACATTATTAGTGATTACCAGGCATACAAGATTATACCAGGCATATTACCCATCCTAGAATATTGGCTCACTATCTTTCATCTATTTATTCAGAAAATAGTTGTTGAGAGCTTATTGTTGTTAATATGATTCCAGGGTGTTGTAGTAGAAAGTAAACGCCCTGAATGGGAATTTAGAGACTCTAGCTGTGTGAACTTTGGTTAAGCCATTGAATTTATAGGCTTTGGTTTCCCAAAAGGAGCCTTTCAATTCACATAGAAAAACTTAGTAACTCACTCAACCACAGAGAAGATAGTGGCTAAGCCAAGAACTTGGACCTCCAGACTCTCCTGAGTAATCTTGGACATGAGGGCCACAGGACATCATTTTCCGTCACTGTATCATCTCTCACTTAGTTTTCTTGTCTGTGAAATAGAAGTGCATTATCCAATTGCACCTAGGGTTACTTCATGCTTCCAAGAACTAGGATAAAAGGTCAACTTGAATGATGACTTCTTTAGCAACATAAGGTTTTCCACTGGATATTGGTTGGAAAGTTATTAAATATTAATGCCTGAAGGTGCCATTACACAGGAGCTGCTGAATGATAATATACAGGAATTGCTTAAATGGAAGACTCTCATTCATTATTTGAGTTCCATTAATGGAGATGTTCATTGTTAACAATGGAAACAGTGACAGACTTTATTCTCTTGGGCTCCAAAATCACTGCAGATGGTGACTGCAGCTGTGAAATTAAAAGACACTTGCTTCTTGGAAGAAAAGCTATGACAAACCTAGATAGCATAGTAAAAAGCAGAGACTTTGCCCACAAAGGTCAATCTAGTCAAAGCTATGGTTTTTCCAGTAGTCATGTATGAATATGAGAGTTGGACTATAAAGAAAGCTGAGTGCCAAAGAACTGATGCTTTGAATTGTGGTGCTGGAGAAGAATCTTGAGAGTCCCTTGGACTGCAAGGAGATCCAACCAGTCCATCCTAAAGGAAATCAGTCCTGAATATTCATTGGAAGGACTGATGCTGAAGCTGAAACTCCAATACTTTGGCCATCTGATGTGAAGAGCTGACTCATTTGAAAACACCCTGATGCTGGGAAAGATTGAAGGTGGGAGGAGAAGGGGACGACAGAGGATGAGATGGTTGGATAGCATCACTGACTCAATGGACATGGGTTTGAGCAAGCTCTGGGAGTTGGTGATGGACAGGGAGGCCTGATGTGCTGCAGTCCATGGGGTCACAAAGAGTTGGACATGACTGAGTGACTGAACTGACTGAACAGAGGCTTTCAACTAAAGGCAGGTGAACTCAATCTGATTTTTTGCTTCAGATTATTTCCCTCTATATATGTTAGCTGTTCACCAAAATCCATTACCCACTTTTTAAAACATAACATCTGGCTGACTATATGATTGTCCTGCTATAGGGTACATTTCCTGGCCTCTGTTTCAGCTAGGTGGTTCAATGACATGAAATTCTTGTCAAAGGAATGTACATTCAGGTGATGTGTTCCATTTGTGCACAACATGTTCCACTATGTCATTTACACAAAAAGAAATTTCTTTATCCCATTTTATTTTTTCACTTCTATCCCATGCGCTGGAGATGAGACCATGACCCAGCTTAATCAAGCAGATGACAATGATGCCCTAGGAGACTGGGGAGGAACAAAATAAAGGTAAACTGAGTCCTGAATAACTTCCTGGAGCAGAGCTATGCCACCATTCAGAACTTTCCATCTATTTCTAGTCTGGTATTTAAAAGAGAAATAGAATGTTAGTCTTTCTCAATTCACTCTTTGGGGTCCATTTATTACAGAGGCTTAGGCTATAACCTGATTAATGGTGTATAACTCCCAGCTGGAGGAGAGTGCATTCACCAAAGCTAGAGACAGAGTATTGATTCTAACATGTGAAAGAGACAGTGACCCAACTGCCCTTCCACAGTTAGTGTGTGTAGAGCAACAATCCCTCATGAAAAACTCAGTTCCTAAAGACTAAGCATTGAGCAAGTGCAAAATCAAAGTATAAGATAGGCTTTCAATTGAAAAACAGCCATGATAGGGCAATACAATTGTACTGAATTAAAGCAATAAGAGCTATGTTAAGATAAAAATGTTGCATAAAATGTCCCTTAGTCATATCAGTTGAAGGTTATCATCTATTCCTTGGTCAGGAGGAACTGGAGAATCCCAAACTCTTACATATCCTTTATAGTTCATTGGATAGATGAACTAAACATATTTTCATTACTGATGGAATTTACTTTCTTAATAACGTCACTGTTATCTTCATGACTCCATGACTTTGTTCATTAAACAATCCATATGGGAACTGCAATATTTAGATACCTATTCAACAAACCCCGTATGGCATTCAGAATTGATAAAAATAATTAGTCAAAATTTGTTCTTCTTTTTCTGGGAGTTCTAGGTTTATGGAATATAGTGACCTCATCCTCACTTTGATAACAGAATGTAATTAATATTCATTCATTTCTTCATACAAAGAATCTTTTTTGTTGAATACCTATTGTCTACCCTCCAGACAGTGTCATGGATACTAGAGGTTCAAGGTAAAATCACAGCCCTTCCAGTACAGGGAAGAGGATGATAGCATTCACTCTAACTACTGCCATAAAGATTTCGGGACTTTGTTCTCCTGATTATTTTTGTTTTCTTTATCCTTTATTCTAAATCACTTCAGCAAGGTGTTTTCTAAGTGCTGTAGTAGTCCTAAATAAAAGGTGATGATCATTCTCTACTCATTATTCAAATTTTCATATTTTGTAGTACTCATATTGATATTGACAACAGTTTTAATTGGGATCTTTATTGGTGTCCTCATAAGTAGCTGATTGTAAGCAGTGGTCATTTTGGGAAGTATTTCCATTAAAAGAATATTTCAAATATTGAAGTTGAGATGTATTTATATGTCATAGTTTTATGTTTAATGATTAGCTCAAAGATAAAATAAGCTCGCATTGTCTTTTTGGATGTCCCAAGCTCATATACTTATTTCAGCTTTAGTATTATTGCTATTGCTGCTGCTCAGTTGCTTCAGTTTTGTCTGACTCTTTGAGACCCCATGGACTGTAGCCCACCAGGATCCTCTGTTCATTGGATTCTCCAGGCAAGAATACTGGAGTGGGTTGCCATGCCCTCCTGCAAAGTGTTTTCCCGACCCAGGTAGTGAACCCAGGTCTGCTGTGACTCCTGCACTGCAGGCAGATTCTTTACTGCTGAGGACTGGGGAAGCCCTCTATATTACATGGTGAAGGTAAATCAGGGGTCTTAGATATTACTGTTGATTATGTGTTATAGCTAGTTGGTAGTTTGGAGAAAGTAGATTGTTTCTCAAGGTAGGTTTTCCTCATCTGCATGCTCCAGGCATCCCAATAGTTAATACCTAACAACTTATATTGGCTGAGTTCCTTCTTCCATTTGATAGCTCAACTGAAGCTTGATGTTTATGGTGGAAATTGTCTTGATTTCTTTAGATGAGATGAGCATCCAAGGAGTTTGAAAATGTGTTTTAATTAAGATTCTGCTAAATTTTACCAGACACCTACTTGGAAAACAAAGCAACTGAATAATTAACTCTGATGAGAGCAGATGCTGGTCTAATGACAACCTGTTACTGCTCAAGTGCATCATTAGTTGTTTTACTGTGCTCCTTTAATATGTCCAGAGCTCTACCCTGTTAATGAATACACTGGTAGCTGTGTACTTAAAATAGTTCCCCATTCTGGACTGTTGTAAGGGATATTTCTAGCATCTGCAAAATTCTTCATTTAAATAATTTGGTCCCCACCCACTAACCCCTCTTCCTTCATCTCTGTGGCATGTGCTTGGAACTAAGCACTTCTTTAGTTTTCCTTGTGGGATTATTTTAGCCATACATCAAGCGAAGCTTACAAATTGATGAGAAACTAATGATGCATTTATTTACAGATGTGCATTTCAGTTCCCTGTTATGTTGTTGAGGGGTAGAAGAGTTTAAAGACTCTCTCCTCGCTCTACCCCCACCAGCGTTATGGGAATAGCTGAGCACTTGACAGAATAAGAAATAAAAATAGCCTCATGTTTGATTTTTACATAAAGTTGTCAAATACGAATTGGTATCAAATTATTTTTAAGTGCATAGTCCACCTTTCAAATTAGTCAAAGACTATTTTATTCCTTTTTTATCCTTCTTTAATGCTGCACCATCACTATGTTATGGTTTCCTACTATAGCATACAGTATTTTTATATGAAAAAGCATAGGCTCATTTATTAAGCCTTAGTCACAGCACAAAATAACCTGACCAACAACAACAGTCATCAAACTGCTGCAAAGCAAGGACGTGTAGAAACCAATTTGGATTCTGTGTTCAGAGCCACAACATATATACTCTCATCTTGAGACATTTAAATGGTTTTAGGGAAACTCATGAATAAAAGATGAGTATGAGGAAGAGATGTTTTAGAGCACATCATGCTTATCAAACCAAGGCAAGGAGCACAGAAACAGGTGCGAAGGGGAAAGATAATAATTTAGACCTACTGTGTTCCATGACATTCTGTGCTATGCTTCCTTTATTTTTATTTTATAATTTATTTCTATTTAATTTTTGGTTGTGCTGGGTCTTCGTTGCTGTGTGTGGGATTTCTCTAGTTGCAGCAAATGGTGGCCTCTCTTCAGTTGCAGTGTGTGGGCTTCTCATTGCAGTGGCTTCTCTGGGTGTGGAGCACAGAGTGTAGGGTAGATGGGCTTCAGTAGTTGTGGCTCATGGAGTTAGTTGCCTTGTGGCATGTGCAATCTTCCCAGACCAGGGATCGAACCCATGTCACCAGCATTGGCAGGTGATTCTTATCTGCTATGCCACCAAGGAAGTCCTATGCTTCCACTAGATCTGTCAGGAAATTTCTTGGGAGTTGGTCAGACACTGTTCAGGGCCAGGAAGATTGCAGAAGAGTGACTTCTCTTCCCTTGTACATCCCAAACACAAATGCCTTCATTTGATAGAAGCTTTAGCATTTTTTAAAGATTTTTTTAAACAGGAAAATAAAAAAGAGCTATACATAAAAATGGCTGAAGCATTTTACTTTATCAAGTCATACTTCAGAACGGTCCTCTATCTGTAGTAAGCAAGTTTCAAAATACTTCCAACTCTTTTTGATGTGGAGAGCAAAGGGAAGCAAAGCACATCAGTAATTTGTTTTATCAAATATGCTTTAAAATTATTTAACTCGTTCATAATGATATAAAACTTACTTTACTCATTAAAAATTCTGGTTGATAGCCAAAAACATTTTAATATAGATAATTTGGGAAAACCACCTTTCTGCTTTTGCTTTCAATCTGTCTATGGCAAAGCTGTGTTTAGAATGTGCCTGCAAAAGCTGGTTTCCCTCCTGTTAAACAATACTTGTTTCACTGCTAGAGCTGGACACAGTAAGGAAGCTGCTGTTTGCTTATTCTCCTGATAGAGAAGAAGACACCATTGACTGCTTCAATTCCATCCTTTTCTATGTAGGGTTCCATACGATGGCACTCAGAGGTTATTTTAACTTTCTACCTTTTCAAAAAATGGGTAATGTGTTCCTTGTCACAGATACATGATGTACATTGTTTTATGTGGCTTATTATATGTTCCATCCTGTTTCAAATGGTTTTCACTCTTCCCCTATTTCAGAATGTGGAATGTGGGGATATTATGGAAAGAATGGAAGCTAATGTGATGGGGGTTGTGAAGAGTCACTGTGATCCCAGGAAAAGCACCAAGCCCAGAACAGGTGCCTAGGAATGTACTTCACTCCTAGATTCACTCCCACCCTTTGGTGTAGTGTATCCTCTGATCCCAGGAGAAGCAGATGGTGAAGCAGCCTGACCTTCAAAATCTTAGGTTAGCCCAGACGTTTACACCCTGTCCAATTTTGAACTCTGGAAAAATTTTATCCTCATTTATAAGATGGAAAGAGTAACATTTAATCCAACCATCTCATAGAATTAAATGCAAATAGGTTTTATTGACTGTCACACACCTTACACATTTGGAGTATCATCCTCATGAATCACTGGAGCAGAAAGAAACGTTGGGCAGTTTTCCCACTCTACACAGAAGAAATAGTAAGAAACAGAACCAAATGCCCCCTTTACGTTTAAGAAAGACGGAAAACAGATTTGGTATACCAATCTATTATGGTTTATGGTGGTGAATACGACTTTAAAACCTACCATTCACATATGCTTTCAGTTCAGTTCAGTCTCTCAGTCTTGTCTGACTCTTTGTGACCCCATGGACTGCAGCACACCAGGCTTCCCTGTCCATCACCTACTTTTGAAGCTTGCTGAAACTCATGTCCATCAAGTTGGTGATGCCATCCAACCATCTCATCTTCTATCATCACCTTCTCCTCCTGCCTTCAATCTTTCCCAGCATCAGGGTCTTTTTAAATGAGTCAGCTCTTTGCATCTTGTGGACAAAGTATTGGAGTTTCAGCTTCATCAATCCTTCCAATGAACACCCCAAACTGATCTTTAGGATGGACTGGTTGGATCTCCTTGCAGTCCAAGGGACTCTCAAGAGTCTTCTCCATTACTACAGTTCTAAAACATCAATTCTTTGGCTCTCAGCTTTCTTTATAGTCCAACTCTCACATCCATACATGACTATTGGAAAAACCATGTGCTTTATATATTATATTTACATATGCTTTACATATTATAAAAGTTCTAATATTTATATGTACTTTTTAGGTGATTTTTCTAAATTGCAGGAAGAGGGGATTGATATATTTAATGACTAAATATATTCTTTAGTTTCAATCCTATAAAATCTTAGATTTGTTGCCTCTGACATTCACATATTTTAAAATGCGACACCTTGGGGAAAGACTCTCTTAGGATGGTATTTACTAAGGAAGCACACAAGATGGCTTTTCTGGGTAGTAACAGTCCTGTCCTATGACCTCATCTACTTTGTAAGTGATCTGGATTATGCATATCTCCTCTATGTGCCAAGAAAATAAACACCATTATTAAGTATTAAATAGTGAATTGATACATACTCATACTGTAGTCGGTAATTTTTAATATATATATCTCCTTGTAGATGTGCAGTGTATTGGAACCATCAAGAACCTCAGTGATCAGGTAATTAGATGTATTTAGCTTACAGAGAAGGAGAGAGATGAAGCGGTTTATGCCGGTTCACAGACCTCTTAACGGTGGAGGAGGACTAAAAAGCTTGTGATCTTTCGTCAATCTAATCCATGTGCAGTGTGCATTGAGGACCTGAAGGTTAAGTAAACTGTTTTACATTCTTACAGTTATTGTGGCCGCTGCGTTTACCTATTATGGCCTAATTTTTTGTCATAGTTATGATTTATGTGGTGTGACTCTTGGTTAAGAAAGCAAAACTCCAGTCATCAGACCTGTCTACAGAGCACGATCTACTTTATGACACCCTGTTTCCTGGCAGTTTCCAGAGATCCCTTACAAGCAAAGGGGACAGCCTGGGAAATCAATGTCTCCAATAAATTAGTCTCTAGTTCTACAGTTGATAGTGTTCTTGCATACATATGAGGTCACCAATATGCCTTCCTTTGGGTCTGGCGCTGTGGGTTAGGACAGACTGCATAGGCGCGTGCGTGGTGGTTAATGCAACATGATTGAATCATTTTCAGTTTCCTTTGGTCAGGTTGTACCCAAGAATCTGAAATCAGGAGCCTGATTTTCATTTTGCCTCTTCATCTGGCAGATCTCCTTTAGGTCCGGGGCTCAGTTCAGTTCAGTCGCTCAGTTGTGTCCGACTCTTCGAGACCCCATGAATTGCAGCACGCCAGGCCTCCCTGTCCATCACCAACTCCCGGAGTTCACTCAGACTCACATCCATCGAGTCAGTGATGCCATCCAGCCATCTCATTCTCTGTCGTCCCGTTCTCCTCCTGCCTCCAATCCCTCCCAGCATCAGAGTCTTTTCCAATGAGTCAACTCTTTGCATTAGGTGGCCAAAGTACTGGAGTTTCAGCTTTAGCATCATTCCTTCCAAAGAAATGCCAGGGCTGATCCCAGGGTTGCCATTACTTCAAAAGCAATGCTCTTTGTAGAGGAGGTATCCAGTAAAGGAAGAAAAATGAGACTCCACCTCATTGTTTTAAAGACGGGCATGAAATTAAAAGACGTTTACTCCTTGGAAGAAAAGTTATGACCAACCTAGATAGCATATTGAAAAGCAGAGACATTACTTTGCCAATAAAGGTCCATCTAGTCAAGGCTATGGTTTTTCCTTTGGTCATGTATGGATGTGAGAGTTGGACTGTGAAGAAGGCTGAGAGCCGAAGAATTGATGCTCTTGAACTGTGGTGTTGGAGAAGACTCCTGAGAGTCCCTTGGACTGTAAGGAGATCCAACCAGTCCATTCTGAAGGAGATCAGCCCTGGGATTTCTTTTGGAAGGAATGATGCTAAAGCTGAAACTCCAGTACTTTGGCCACCTCATGCGAAGAGTTGACTCAATGGAAAAGACCCTGATGCTAGGAGGGATTGGCGGCAGGAGGAGAAGGGGATGACAGGGAATGAGATGGCTGGATGGCATCACTGACTCAATGGATGTGAGTCTGAGTGAACTCCAGGAGTTGGTGATGGACAGGGAGGCCTGGCGTGCTGCGATTCATGGGGTCGCAAAGAGTCGGACATGACTGAGCAACTGAACTGAACTGAAAATAAACAATTTGGCAATGCATGTTTTCTTTTAAACTACTCAATTGGAATCTTTTTTTTTTGTCAAAGAAGGTTAATTTTAGAGGCTTCTGTTATCTGATCGCCATGTGAAGGGGATCAAGTATATTTTTCGTTTGATGAAGTTGGGTAGGATTTGGACTCAGCTGAATTACACTGATTGCCATTTTCCATAATTTCCAACAAACTTTTAAAATACACTTACCTATTATACCCCTTCATTTTCTATAGCTGCAGAAGAAAGAAAAAGACTCGTACAGATACGGAAACTCAAAAAAGCAAGCCAGTCACTTGTTTTTATACAGAACCCAGCATACTGACATTTTAATGATGCTGGGCTACTGCCATAGTGTGAAATTTTGTATTCAGAGCATTTAAAAAGGGAGTGGTGCAAAGACAAGTAAGCCTCCCATGGAATGGATTCGACGAGTTTGTGTAGGAGATAGGTACCAGGTAATGCTCAGCCTCCTTGGGTCATCTTTCCTCCTTAAAAAATTAGAGGAGTCTTTTAAATTTATGGGATTCACAGCTGACTGTAGTGCCTTTTACAGAGACCTCTTTGGGTCTGATTAATTAGTAATTGGGGCGAGAGCTATGCACTTCAGTGACTCTTGCTGCCTTGATTGTAAATCGCAATCTGGTGCGAAATCTCAGCAGGTCACATTGCTGTTTTTGCTGTACCCCAGTGACACAACTGATTAAATCTGTGTAAACAGTATCATTATGAAAATATTTTTGTTATAGGCATGAGGAGTTAACACATTTTTATTTTGGATGGAAATTAAAATTATTTGTGGGAGCTTTGTATGTTTTCATCAATTGTCAGTCATCCCAATAGAGCATGTAGCGAAGTAAACTGTTTTAATTTTCACAAAGGGGAAAAAAAAAAGCTCTCAGACAGAGGGCTTTGAAAACTGAGAATTATGATCATTATGTCATTCATAATACACATAGAGACATTACAGGCAAGTATTATGTCACTTAATAGTTAGTTAAACAAGTAAACAGAAGTATGGGAATTCACCAGCATATTCCCCTTGCAACGGGGGCACTTTTGAATGAATAGATATGTTTTAATGGATGCCGGCACACACACACCATCTCACACACACACTCCCAGATGCCTCCTTTGTATTCTACATGTTTCTTAAATTAGCTTTAACAGAACTTTGAGTTGCCTGTGGATAGGAGAACCAGGAGCTCATCTGTTCCTACAGAAGACACAGATTGGGGATGATGACTCAGGGATGCTTAGGGACCAAGAGGGAGTTCAGTGGAGGGATAAGGTGAGACATTAGATCACCTTGAGCAGTTCGTGTAATGTGTTTACACTTGATTCTGAATCAGGCAAGTTTGATTTTTTTTTCACTATACCCACTTGGCAATCTGACCCCTGGCACCTCTCAAAAATTTTTTTTGTGGAGGGGTAATAAGGTTGAGCAAATGTGCAGTTTGCCAGGATTGTAAACTATGTAAACTTCGTGTTTCTTTTGTTCTGAATGGTGACCTAATTATAAGGTAGCAAAAAACTATATTTGATAATCTTAATGAGGATTTCACCTCTATTTGCTGAGGCTGGTGGTAAGTCAACCCAAGCAGATGGATGCTCTCCTGTTTGCTTCTTTTCACAGAGCACTTACTGGGAAAGGCTTAAATGAACTTTAATCAAATACGTATATTAGGTTACTGAGACTTGAAATGTTGGTCATCTACTTGCTAGCAACTAGAACTTAGATAAACGAAAGGTAACTTTTTTTTTCTTACCTTGAACTTGTGAATATCATGATCGAAATATCAAGGGGAAAAAGAGGGAGCTAACAAATCAGCAAATTTGCCATGTGCCAACTTCCAGATTTAAACAAAGAATTGGCTGTATACATTTCAAATGACTGCCTTCATATTATCTAGGCCTAAAAAACAAAAAAACAAAACTGCCTTTGAAGAGAAGAGGAAGGATTTACCATACCCTTTAATGGTAATGCTGTACAGATGTTGTAACTGCTTTTGCCAAAGGTGGGAGTAACTGTGTATGAATGGACTGGCTGCAGGATATTGTTTATCAGTACAATATTCAGAATAATGAAATTGTAGGTTATTACTTAGGGCATTTGCATTTTCCTGATAAGTAGTTTGCTTGAGGTTTCCAAAGATCTTTGAGCATGGGTCCCTCTAGAGAAATCTGTTTGTTCACAACTCTCAGGGTTTTTTTATTGTTCTTGTTATTTGTTTGTTTTGTTTTACTGTATCCTATTGGCAATATTTGTCGCTAATGGGAACTCTGAGAATCAGCTGATTAGATCATATTAGGAATTATTTTTTGCATGTTACAACTATCTTTCCAGACAGCAATGGGCGAAGATGTTTAAGAGAATTAGTATAGACGGAGAGGTAGAAAAGAAAAATGTTATTAATATAATTGGCTTTTTTAAAACTACTCACCAACCTAGTTCAAAGCACAAAGCTAAATCTAGCTTTAGCTTCTAGAAAAGAGATATTAAGGCAGAACAGTGCAAATCTGAGTTGCTCAAACAGGAATGAAGACTAAGAAAATGTAAGGATAATTTATTGTCAAATATAAACAAATTTAGAGTGATTCCATTTTCTTGTAAAATATTTTTTTGACAATTCCAGCACTCCACCTTTTGTAATGTAACTTATGCAATGCCAGTAAAGTTTCATCTAACTAAAATCTTTGAGAAATAAGATTTTACAGTCTACTAAGCAAATTTCCATCAGCACTATATGCAAGATAATTGAATTTTACTTTCCTATTCATAAAATCAAGAGTGATTTTATATAATTATAAATGAAATAACTACTCTTTCCTAGTAAGTATTTGCACAATATTCTTTTCAGAATATAATACACAGAAAGGTCAGGATACAAACATACATACATCCTATGTAATAATATACATTTACATATTTCCTTCTCCAGAACAGCCTCTGTGTCATAGAACAGGGAAAATAAGTTCATCATAGTCTTGTTTAAAAGTATTGTTTTCTATTATAAGAATCATGTGATAACCCTGTATGCAAGACAGCAAAAGAGACACAGATGTATAGAACAGTCTTTTGGACTCTGTGGGAGAGGGAGAGGGTGGGATGATTTGGGAGAATGGCATTGAAACATGTATAATATCATATAAGAAATGAATCGCCAGTCTAGGTTCGATACAGGATACAGGATGCTTGGGGCTGGTGCACTGGGATGACCCAGAGGGATGGTATGGGGAGCGAGGCGGGAGGAGGGTTCAGGATTGGGAACACGTGTACACTTGTGGCGGATTCATGTCAATGTATGGCAATACCAATACAATATTGTAAAGTAAAATAATGATAATAATAAAATTTTAAAAAATCTATTCTACCCATAAAAAATAAATAAAAGAAAGACACAATTTTCAAAAAAAATGAATCATGCAAGCTTATTAATGATTCAGAAATGATAGTAAAATACCACTACAAGAATCAGTAATGGTAATTATCATAAAGCAATAAACCCAGCAGAGCTCCAACTCCCGCAAATAAGGTGTTATCTTCTAACAGAAGTTGTGTGTGCATTGTGTGTAGATTTGTTGGTTCTATTCTATATGAAGGCTTAATTCTTCTTTGCAAACTCTTTAGTAATCTAGGTTCCTTCCATTATGAATAGATGAACTTCTTTTTGACATTTTCAGATAGTGCTTTCTTCATTTAGAAAAGACAATGTAAACTGGCAGATATGTGGTATTATTACAATAAAAGTTTATTGGTATAAGGTCTTGGAAAATGAAGTATTTAAAAAAAAGTACTTCACACTTATAAATCACAAAACTATTCTTGAAACCAGACATTAAATGTAGGGGGAATATTGGTGTAGAAAAATAAGAAAGAGCCCCTCTTGTGTATATTTTACTGATGCTGCCACTTCTCTCGTTGTTCACACTTGTGCCCACTCTCATCCATTAAGGAAATTCAGTAAGCGACTGTAAGGATATAACAAACACAAGGAAAATTGAGAATCCCATAAAATTAATTAGCTGCTTTATAGTTGTGGAAACTTCAAGAAATTTGCATACAACAAATTTAGAAGAAACAACAGATTAGTGGTTTGAAGTTAAGTGGCAGGAAGTTGGAGGGTAGTGAAAGTGGCTGTAAAAGGGCAACGTGAAGGATTTATATGATGATGGAAATGTTTTGTGTCTTAAAATCTATATATATATGATATATATCATATAATATAATCTATCACGATATTCTGGCTGTGAACTGAACCATAGTTTTGCAAAATGCTGCCTTTGGGTGAAACTGAGTAGAGGGTACAAGGGATCTCTATGTTATTTCTTACAACTGTAGGTGAATCTGCAATTATCTCAAAATATTTAATGAAGAACATAAAACTGGTTATTTTGTCTTTCACTTCAGTTCAGTTCAGTCACTCAGTCGTGTCTGACTCTTTGTGACCCCATGAATCACAGCACGCCAGGCCTCCCTGTCCATCACCAATTCCCGAGTTCACTCAAACTTACATCATCAAGTCGGTGATGCCATCCAGCCATCTCATCCTCTGTAGTCCCCTTTTCTTCCTGCCCCAAATCCCTCCCAGCATCAGAGTCTTTTCCAATGACTCACCTCTTCGCATGAGGTGGCCAAAGTACTGGAGTTTCAGCTTTAGCATCATTGCTTCCAAAGAAATCTCAGGGTTGATCTCTTTTAGAATGGACTAGTTGGATCTCCTTGCAGTCCAAGGGACTCTCAAAAGTCTTCTCCAACACCCCAGTTCAAAAGCATCAATTCTTCAGCGCTCAGCTTTCTTCACAGTCCAACTCTCACATCCATACATGACCACTGGAAAAACAATAGCTTTGACTAGATGGACCTTTGTTGGCAAAGTAATGTCTCTGCTTTTCAATATGCTATCTAGGTTGGTCATAACTTTCTTTTTTTAAATATTTTTATTTTTACTTTATTTTACTTCACAATTCTGTATTGGTTTTGCCATACATTGACATGAATCCACCACGGGTGTACATGCGTTCCCAAACATGAACCCCCCTCCCACCTCCCTCCCCATAATGTCTCTCTGGGTCATCCCTGTGCACTAGCCCCAAGCATGCTCTATCCTGCATTGGACATAGACTGGAGATTCAATTCTTACATGAGAGTATACATGTTTCAATGCCATTCTCCCAAATCATCCCACCCTCTCCCTCTCCCTCTGAGTCCAAAAGTCCGCTATACACATCTATGTCTTTTTTGCTGTCTTGCATACAGGGTCATCATTGCCATCTTTCTAAATTCCATATATATGTGTTAGTATACTGTATTGGTGTTTTTCTTTCTGGCTGGCTTCGCTCTGTATAATTGGCTCCAGTTTCATCCATCTCATCAGAACTGATTCAAATGAATTCTTTTTAACGGCTGAGTAATACTCCACTGTGTATATGTACATGTACATGTACACAATGGTCATAACCCTCCTTCCAAGGAGTGAGCATCTTTTAATTTCATGGCTGCAATCACCATCTGCAGTGATTTTGGAGCCCCCCAAAATAAAGCTGATACTGTGTTTCCACTGTTTCCCCATCTATTTCCCATGAAGTGATGGAACCAGATGCCATGATCTTAGTTTTCTGAATGTTGACCTTTAAGCCAACATTTTCACTCTCCTCCTTCGCTTTCATCAAGAGGCTTTTTAGTTCCTCTTCACTTTCTGCCATAAGGGTGGTGTCATCTACATATCTGAGGTTATTGATATTTCTCCCAGCAATCCCAGGTTGGAAAGATCCCTTGGAGAAGGAAATGGCTACCCACTCAGATATTCTTGCCTGGAGAATTCCATGGACAGAGGACCCAGGCAGGTTATAGTTCATGGGGTGGCAAAGAGTCAGACACGACTGTGTGACTTACATTTACACTTTCTTGATTAGAGGCTTAATTGCTAAGTTGTGTCTGACTCCACAACCCTGTGGTCTGTATGTTACCAGACTGCTCTGCCTATGGAATTTTACAGGCAAGAATACTGGAGTGGGTTGCCATTTCCTTCTCCAGGGGATCTTCCCAACCCAGGGGTGGAACCCAGGTATCCTACACTGCAGGCAGATTCTCTTTTTTTAATATAAATTAATATATTTTATTTGCAGGCTAATTACTTTACAATATTGTATTGGTTTTGCCATAGATTGACATGAATCTGCCACAGGTGTACACGTGTTCCCCATCCTGAACTCCCCTCCCACCTCCCTCCCCATACCATCCCTCTGGGTCATCCCAGTGCACCAGCCCCGAGCATCCTGTATCATGCATCGAACCTGGACTGGCAATTTGTTTCTGTGTCTCTTTGCTGTCTCACATACAGGGTTATCGTTACCATCTTTCTAAATTCCATATATCTGCATTAATATAATGTATTGGTGTTTTTCTTTCTGGCTTACTTCACTCTGTGTAATAGGCTCCAGTTTCATCCACCTCATTAGAACTGATTCAAATGTATTCTTTTTAATGTCTGAGTAATACTCCATTGTGTATATGTACCACAGCTTTCTTATCCGCTCATCTGCTGATGGACATCTAGGTTGCTTCCATGTCCTGGCTATTATAAACAGTGCTCCAATTAACATTGGGGTACATGTGTCTCTTTCAATTCTGGTTTCTTCGATGTGTATGCCCAGCAGTGGGATTGCTGGGTCATAAGGCAGTTTTATTTGCAGTTTTTTAAGGAATCTTCACACTGTTCCCCATAGTGGCTGTACTAGTTTGCTTTCCCACCAGCAGTGTAGGAGGGTTCCTTTTCTCCACACCCTCTCCAGCTTTATTGCTTGTAGACTTTTGGATAGCAGCCATTCTGACTGACGTGAAATGGTACCTCATTGTGGTTTTGATTTGCATTTCTCTGATAATGAGTGATGTTGAGCATCTTTTCATGTGTTTGTTAGCCATCTGTATGTCTTCTTTGGAGAAATGTCTATTTAGTTTTTTGGCCCATTTTTTGATTGGGTCATTTATGTTTCTGGAGTTGGGCTGCAGGAGTTGCTTGTATATTTTTGAGATTAATTATTTGTCAGTTGCTTCATTTGATATTATTTTCACCCATTCTGAAGTCTCTCTTTTCACCTTGCTTATAGTTTCCTTTGTTGTGCAGAAGATTTTAATTTTAATTAGGTCCCATTCGTTTATTTTTGCTTTTATTTCCAGTATTCTGGGAGGTGGGTCATAGAGGATCCTGCTGTGATTTATGTCCGAGACTGCCTATGTTCTCCTCTAGGAGCTTTATAGTTTCTGGCCTTACGTTTAGAATTTAATCCATTTTGACTTTATTTTGTGTATAGTGTTAGAAAGTGTTCTAGTTTCATTCTTTTACAAGTGGTTGACCAGTTTTCCCAGCACCACTTGTTAAAGAGATTGTCTTTTCTCCATTGATATTCTTGCCTCCTTTGTCAAAGATAAGGTGTCCATAGGTGCATGGATTTATCTCTGGGCTTTCTATTTTGTTCCATTGATTTTATTCCTGTCTTTTTGCCAGTACCATATTGTCTTGATGTCTGTGGCTTTGAGGTAGAGCCTGAAGTCAGCAATCTCAAGATTGCTTTGGCTATTCGAGGTTTTTGGTATTTCCATACAAATTGTGAAATTAATTGTTCTAGCTCTGTGAAAAATACTGTTGTTAGCTTGATAGGGATAGCTTGCTTTGGGTAGTATACTCATTTTCACTATATTGATTCTTCCTATCCATGAACGCGGTATATTTTTTCCATCTATTAGTGTCCTCTTTGATTTCTTTCACCAGTGTTTTATAGTTTTCCAAATATAGGTCTTTTGTTTCTTTAGATAGATATATTCCTAAGTATTTTATTCTTTTCATTGCAATGGTGAATGGAATTGTTTCCTTTATTTCTCTTTCTATTTTCTCATTATTAGTGTATAGGAATGCAAGGGATTTTTGTGTGTTGATTTTATATCTTGCAACTTTACTATATTCATTGATTAGCTCTATAATTTTCTAGTGAGGTCTTTAGAGTTTTCTATGTAGAGGATCATGTCATCTGCAAACAGTGAGAGTTTTGCTTCTTCTTTTCTAATTTGGATTCCTTTATTTCTTTTTCTGCTCTGATTGCTGTGGCCAAAATTCCAAAACTAGTGAGTGTGGGCACCCTTGTCTTGTTCCTGGCTTTCAATTTTTCACCACTGAGGATAATGTTTTCTATGGGTCTGTCATATATAGTTTCTATTATGTTGAAGTATGTTCCTTCTATTCTTGCTTTCTGGAGAGGTGTTTTTTTTTTTTTATCATAAATGGGTGTTGAATTTTGTCAAAGGCTTTCTCTGCATCTATTGAAATAATCATATGGCTTTTATTTCTCAATTTGTTAATGTGGTGTATTACATTGATTGATTTGTGGATATTGAAGAATCCTTGCATCCCTGGGTTAAAGCCCACCTGGTCATGTATGATCTTTTTAATGTGTTGTTGGATTCTGATTGCTAGAATTTTGTTGAGGATTTTTGCATCTATGTTCATCAGTGATATTGGCCTGTAGTTTTCTTTTTTTGTGGCATCTTTGTCAGGTTCTGGTATTAGGGTGATGGTGGTCTCATAGAATGAGTTTGGAAGTTTACCTTCCTCTGCAATTTTCTGGAAGAGTTTGAGTAGGATAGGTGTGAGCTCTTCTCTAAATTTTTGGTAGAATTCAGCTGTGAAGCCATCTGGACCTGGGCTTTTGTTTGCTGGAAGATTTCTGATTACAGTTTCAATTTCCGTGCTTGTGATGGGTCTGTTAAGATTTTCTATTTCTTCCTGGTTCAGTTTTGGAAAGTTGTACTTTTCTAAGAATTTGTCCATTTCTTCCACATTGTCCTTTTTATTGGCATATAATTGCTAATAGTAGTCTCTTATGATCCTTTGTATTTCTGTGTTGTCTGTTGTAATCTCTCCATTTTCATTTCTAATTTTATTGATTTGATTTTTCTCCCTTTGTTTCTTGATGAGTCTAGCTAATGGTTTGTTAATTTTATTTATCCTTTCAAAGAACCAGCTTTTGGCTTTGTTGAATTTTGCTATCGTCTCTTTTGTTTCTTTTGCATTTATTTCTACCCTAATTTTTAAGATTTCTTTCCTTTTACTAACCCTGGGGTTCTTCATTTCTTCCTTTTCTAGTTGCCTTAGGTGTAGAGTTAGGTTATTTATTTGACTTTTTTCTTGTTTCTTGAGGTATACCTGTATTGCTATGAACCTTCCCCTTAGCACTGCTTTTACAGTGTCCCACAGGTTTTGGGTTGTTGTGTTTTCATTTTCATTTGTTTCTATACATATTTTGATTTCTTTTTGATTTCTTCTGTGATTTGTTGGTTATTTAGCAGCATGTTGTTCAGCCTCCATATGTTGGAACTTTTAATAGTTTTTCTCCTGTAATTGAGATCTAATCTTACTGTAATGCGGTCAGAAAAGATGCTTGGAATGATTTCAAGTTTTTTGAATTTACCAAGGCTAGATTTATGGCCCAGGATGTGATCTATCCTGGAGAAGGTTCCGTGTGTGCTTGAGAAAAAGGTGAAATTCATTGTTTTGGGGTGAAATGTCCTATAGATATCAATTAGGTCTAACTGGTGTATTATATCATTTAGTTTATGTTTCCTTGTTAATTTTCTGGTTAGTTGATCTATCCATAGGTGTGAGTGGGGTATTGAAGTCTCCCACTAGTATTGTGTTTTTGTTAATTTCCCCTTTAATACTTGTTAGCATTTGTTTTACATAATGCAGTGCTCCTATGTTGGGTGTATATATATTTACAATTGTTATATCTTCTTCTTGGATTGATCCTTTGATCATTATGTATGTCCTTCTTTTGTCTCTTTTCACAGCCTTTGTTTTAAAGTCTACTTTATCTAATATGAGTATTGCTACTCCTGCTTTCTTTTGGTCTCTATTTGCATGGAATATCTTTTTCCAAACCTTCACTTTCAGTCTGCATGTGTCCCTTGTTTTGAGGTGGGTCTCTTGTAGACAACATATATAGGGGTCTTGTTTTTGTAGCCATTCAGCCAGTCTTTGTCTTTTGGTTGGGGCATTCAACCCATTTACATTTAAGGTAATTATTGATAAGTATGATCCCATTGCCATTTACTTTGTTGTTTTGGGTTGGAGTTTATACAGTCTTTCTGTGTTTCCTGTCTAGAGAAGATCCTTTAGCATTTGTTGGAGAGCTGGTTCGGTGGTGCTGAATTCTCTCAGCTTTTGCTTGTCTGTAAAGCTTTTGATTTCTCCTTCATATTTGAATGAGATCCTTGCTGGGTACAGTAATCTGGGCTGTAGGTTATTTTCTTTCATCACGTTAAGTATGTCCTGCCATTCCCTCCTGGCCTGAAGAGTTTCTATTGAAAGATCAGCTGTTATCCTGATGGGAATCCCCTTGTGTGTTATTTGTTGTTTTTCCCTTGCTGCTTTTAATATTTGTTCTTTGTGTTTGATCTTTGTTAATTTAATTATGTGTCTTGGGGTGTTTCACCTTGGGTTTATCCTGTATGGGATTCTCTGGGCTTCTTGGACTTGGGTGGTTATTTCCTTCCCCATTTTAGGGAAGTTTCCACTATTATCTCCTCAAGTATTTTCTCATGGTCTTTCTTTTTGTCTTCTTCTTCTGGGACTCCTATGATTCAAATGTTGGGGCATTTCATTGTCTCAGAGGTCTCTGAGATTATCCTCATTTCTTTTAATTTGGTTTTTTTTTTCCTGTTTCATTTATTTCCAACATTCTATCTTTTATCTCACTTATCCTATCTTCTGCCTCAGTTGTTCTACTGTTGGTTCTCTCCAGAGCATTTTTGATCTCATTTATTGCATTATTCATTATATGTTGACTCTTTATTATTTCTTCTAGGTCCTTGTTAAACCTTTCTTGCACCTCTCAATCCTTGTCTCCAGGCTATTAATCTGTAACTCCATTTTGTTTTCAAGATTTTCAATCATTTTCACTATCATTATTTGGAATTCTTTATCAGGTAGATTCCCTATCTCTTCCTCTTTTGTTTGGTTTGGTGGGCATTTATCCTGTTCCTTTACCTGCTGGGTATTTCTCTGCCTCTTCATCTTGTTTATATTGCTGTGTTTGGGGTGGTCGTTCCATATTCTGGCAGTTTGTGGAGTTCCCTTTATTGTGGAGTTTCCTCACTGTGGGTGGGGTTGGACAGGTGGCTTGTCTAGGTTTCCTGGTTAGGGAAGCTTTTGTGGGTGTTCTGGTGGGTGGAGCTGGATTTCTTCTCTCTGGAGTGCAATGAAATGTCTAGTAATGAGTTATGAGATGTCAGTGGGTTTGGAGTGACTTTGGGCAGTCTGTATATTGAAGCTCAGGACTATGTTCCTGTGTTGCTGGACAATTTGCATGGTATGTCTCGCTCTGGAACTTGTTGGCCCTTGGGTGGTGCTTGGTTTCAGTGTAGGTATGGAGGCATTTAATGAGCTCCTATCAATTAATGTTCCCTGGAGTCAGGAGTTCTCTGGTGTTCTCAGGATTTGGACTTAAGCCTCCTGCCTCTGGTTTTCAGTCTTATTCTTAAAGTAGCCTTATGACTTCTCCATCTATACAGCACTGATGATAAAACATCTAGGTTAGTGATGAAAAGTTATCCACAGTGAGGGACACTGGAGAGGTATACAGAGTTACATGGAAAAGAAAAAAGGGAGGAGGGAGATAGAGGTGAAAAGGAGAAGAAGAGGGGGAATCAAAAGAGGCGAGAGCAAGCTAGCCAGTAATCAATTCCTTATGTGCGCTCCACAATCTGGATCCCTGGAACATCAGAGATGTTCATGGAGTTACACAAAGAAGAGAAGAGGGAGGAAGGGGACAGAGGTGCCCAGGAGGATAAAGGGGGGAATCAAAAGGGGAGAGACAGATCCAGCCAGTAATCAGTTCCCTAACTATTCTCCACTGTCTGGAACACACAAAGAGATTCACAGAGTTGGGTAGAGAAGGAAAGGGGGAGAGGGGAGATAGAGGTGACCTGGTGGAGAAAAAGGAGAGTCCAAAGGGGGAGAGAGCAGTCAAGCCAGTAATCTCACTCCCAAGTAAAAAAGGGTACTGAAGATTGGGTTCTTAAAAGTACAAAATTGATAACAAATACCAAAAAGGAATGATTAAAAATCTAGAGTAGAGGTTGGAGTCTCAAAAATACAATATTAAAGAAAAAAAAGTCACAAAAATTATAAAATATATATATATATGAAGTTTGCTTTAAAAATAGAGTCTTTTTTTGCAAAGTAATAGCAGGTTATAAAAATGAAAATTAAAGGAGTAATGGACCTAAAAATTAAAAAATTAAAAAAATTTAAAGAATGATAATACTAAAAATAAGTCTAGCACTTTCTCTGGCATTTTTGTGGACAGTATGGGGTCAGTTTATTTTCAGATAGTTCCTTGAACCGGCTTATACTTCTCAAGATCTATAGGCCACTTCTTATGTAGTCGGTGCTAACTACAGGGTTCTAATCTATTGTACCTGTCACTTCCAGAGCAGTTCCTTCTGTTTCAGCTTCTTCTGTTTGCTGGTCTCTTCAGTGTCTAATTTCCACCCTGACGCAAGGTGGTGAAGGTGGTTATTTTTTTAGGCTCACTTGTTCAGTCTTACTGTGGGGAGGGAGGAACACTGCAAACAAATTTCACTGGCATCTGTGGGGAATGCTCGCAGTGTCTCGGCCACACTGGGTTTGCCCCCACTCACGGCATGTGTGCTTTCCCAGTCTACACTGTTCAGGCTCTAGGTTGCTTTGCCAGGAACTGTCTGACGCGGGCCCTGGGTTGCATGCACTTCCCAGGTCTAAGCCACTCAGGTTCAGGTACTCGGGTTCTCCTCAAAGGCCCAGACTCGGTTGGGCCTGCGTTTTGTGTCCTTCCCAGGTCCAAGCCACTCAGGTGATCAGGTGTTTGGCGAGCGTGGTAGCTGTGACTTAATGCCTCCCCTGTCCCTGCAGCTCAGTTTTCTGGGTGTACTACTGGCGCACCTTCTCAGGCAGATGTCAACCGTCCAGAATGCCAAGAAATCTTGGTTAACAATGAAGCCTGGTTGAGTTTGGTAGATGATGCCTCTCTGGGGCCGTGATTGCCCCCTACAGCTCGGGCTGCCCTTGCCTGCAGGCAGATTCTTTACTGACTGAACTACCAAGGAATTCCACCTTTAGAAAGATGGATATTTGCATATCTACATGCTTCTGCACAGATGACCTGCCTAAATTCTTTTTGGACTACAAACTTTTATTTCAGAAAAATGAAATACGCAAACACTGGCCCATGCATTGATTATGTTGAATATATTAAACTTGACGATATTTTATTTAATTTTAAGAGTTATTTATGTATTATTTTGAAGACCTTAAGAAAGATTGTTTCTGAAAGCATGGAGCAGTGTCACGGTTAAAAAGCATGAACTTGGAAGTCAGATTGCCTGGTTTGAATCCCCTCTATCACATGAACAATGAATTTGAGTAGGTTATTTAATCAGTCTTCTCCAATTTGCTCCTAAAATAAAGACAATAGTAACTATCTCATAGCATTGTTATAAGGACTAGACAAATTAATACACAGAAAACACACAGAATACAGCCTGACATACAGTAGAACTATGTGTTAGCTGCTGCTATGAAGATAATGATGATGCTGTTTTACAAGCATCAACTTATAGAAAACTCATGTCAGCCCTAGTTGTAGGTATCATGATTGGTCTCATCTTAGATCACTAGATGATATATCTTGTCCAGGTAAAGCTTCTCCTGTTTCAGTTAAGTTCAGTTGCTCAGTCGGGTCCGACTCTTCATGATACCATGAACCACAGCATGCCAGACATCTCTGTTCATCACCAACTCCTGGGGTCCACCCAAACCTGTGTCTATTGAGTTGGTAATGCCATCCAACCATCTTATCCTCTGTCACCCCCTTCTCATCCTGCCCTCAATCTTTCCCATTGAAAGGGTCATTTCCATGAGTCTTTTCCAATAAATCAGCTTTTCACATGAGGTGGCCAAAGTATTTGAGTTTTAGCTTCAACATCAGTCCTTTCAATGAGTACCCAGGATCTCCTTTATGATGGACTGGTTGGATCTTCTGGCAGTCCAAGGGACTCTCAAGAGTCTTCTCCAACACCACAGTTTAAAAGCATCAATTCTTTGGTGCTCAGCTTTCTTTATATTCCAACTCTCACATCCATACATGACCCCTGGAAAAACCATAGCCTTGACTACACAGACTTTTGTTGAGAAAGTAACGTCTCTGCTTTTTAATATGCTATCTAGAATGGTCATAAATTTTCTTCTAAGGAGTAGGTGTCTTTTAATTTCATGGCAATCAGTGAATGGCTATAATCACCATCTGTAGTGATTTTGGAGCCCCCCAAAATAAACTCAGCCACTGTTTCCACTGTTTCTCCATTTATTTCCCATGAAGTGATGGGACCGGATGCCATGGTCTTCATTTTCTGAATGTTGAGCTTTAAGCCAACTTTTTCATTCTCCTCTTTCCCTTTCATCAAGAGGCTCTTTAGTTCTTTCTGCCATAAGGATGGTGTCATCTGCATATCTGAGGTTATTGATATTTCTTCCAGCAATCTGGATTCCAGCTTGTGCTTCTTCCAGCCCAGTGTTTCTCATAATGTACTCTGCATAGAAGTTAAATAAGTAGGGTGACAATATACAGCCTTGACGTACTCCTTTACCTATTGGGAACCACTCTGTTGTTCCATGTCCAGTTCTAACTGTTGCTTCCTGATCTGCATACAGGTTTCTCAAGAGGCAGGTCAGGTGGTCTGGTATTCCCATCTCTCAGAATTTTCCCAGGTTATTGTGATCCACACAGTCAAAGGCTTTGGCATAGTCAATAAAGCAGAAATAGATGTTTTTCTGGAACTCTCTTGCTTTATTGATGATCCAGCAATTGGCAAGTTGATCTCTGGTTCTTCAGCCTTTTCTAAATTCATCTTGAACATCTGGAAATTCACGGTTCATGTATTGCTGAAGCCTGGCTTGGAGAATTTTGAGCACTAATTTACTAGCATGTGAGATGAGTACAATTGTGCAGTAGTTTGAGCATTCTTTGGCATTGCCTTTCTTTGGGATTGGAATGAAAACTGACCTTTTCCAGTCCTGTGGCCACTGCTGAGTTTTCCAAACTTGCTGGCATATTGAGTGCAGCACTTTCAAAGCATCATCTTTCAGGATTTGAAATAGCTCCACTAAACTTCCATCAGCTACACTAGCTTTGTTCATAGAGATGCTTCTTAAGGCCCACTTGACTTCACATTCCAGGACGTCTGGCTCTAGATGAGTGATCACACCATCGTGATTATCTGGGTCGTGAAGCTCTTTTTTGTACAGTTCTTCTGTGTATTCTTCCACCTCTTCTCAATATCTTCTGCTTCTGTTAGGCCCATACCATTTCTGTCTTTTATTGAGCACTTCTTTGCATGAAATGTTTCCTTAGTACCTCTAATTTTCTTGAAGAGATCTCTAGTGTTTCCCATTCTGTTCTTTTCCTCTATTTCTTTGCATTGACACTGAGGAAGGCTTTCTTTTCTCTCCTTGCTTCTTTGGAACTTTGCGTTCAAATGGGTATATCTTTCCTTTTCTCCTTTGCTTTTCACTTCTCTTCTTTTCACAGCTATTTGTAAGGCCTCCTCAAGCAGCCATTTTGCTTTCTTGCTTTCTTTTTCTTGGGGATGCTCTTGATCCTTGTCTCCTGTACAATGTCACAAGCCTCTGTTCATATTCATCAGGTACTCTATCAGATCTAGTCCCTTAAATCTATTTCTCACTACCACTGTATAATCATAAAGAATTTGATTTAGGTCATACCTGAATGGTCTAGTGGTTTTCTTCACTTTCTTCAATTTCAGTCTGAATTTGCCAATAAGGTTTTCATGATCTGAGCCACAGTCAGCTCCCAGTCTTGTTTTTCCTGAATGGATAGCACTTCTCCATCTTTGGCTGCAAAGAATATAATCAATCTGATTTCAGTGTTGACTATCTGGTGATGTCCATGTGTAGAGTCTTCTCTTGTGTTATTGGAAGAGGGTGTTTGCTATGACCAGTGCATTCTCTTTGGAAAACTCTATTAGCCTTTGCCCTGCTTCATTCTGTACTCCAAGGCCAAATTTGCCTGTTACTCCAGGTGTTTCTTGACTTCCTACTTTTGCGTTCCAGTCCCCTATAATGAAAAGGACATCTTTTGGGAATGTCAGTTCTAGAAGGTGTTGTAGGTCTTCATAGAACCATTCAACTTCAGCTTCTTCAGCTTTACTGGTCAGGGCACAGACTTGGATTACCGTGATATTGAATACTTTGCCTTGGAAACAAACAGATGATTCTGTCGTTTTTGAGATTGCATCCAAGTACTACATTTTGGACTCTTGTTGACTATGATGGCTACTCCATTTCTTCTAAGGGATTCCTGCCCACAGTAGTTGATATAATGGTCATGTGAGTTAAATTCACCCATTCCAGTCCCTCTTAATTTGCTGATTCCTAGAATGTTGATGTTCACTCCTGTCATCTCCTGTTTGACTACTTCCATTTTGCCTTGATTCATGGACCTAACACTCCAGGTTCCTATGCAATATTGCTCTCTATAGCATTGAAACTTGCTTCTATCATGAGTCCCATCCGCAACTGGGTATTGTTTTTGCTTTGGCTCTATCCCTTCATTCTTTCTGGAGTTATTTCTCCACTGATCTCCAATAGCCTATTGGTCACCTACCTTTTGGAAGGACACTAATTACTCTACTATCAGTTTGCTAGTGAGATAGTCCAGAATTTCATTTTGTTGTAAGAAAATAATGTTATGTTTTATTAGGCAAAGAAACATCTGATTTTCTATTTAAATAATAATGATTTTAGAAACAACACTACAAAACAATTTCAAAAAGCCAACAGGTTTTCTTCTTAGGTTTCCATTGTTGATTCTGCTGGTTTTGGGAGGCATCTTCCCCCTGGTATTTTGGTCTTTCAGTTTTTCAGCCCGGATAAACCCAAAGTGAGAGGTGTAGAAAAACAAAGGAGAGGAAGCCAACCCAAAGTGCATTTTCAAAGCTCTGGAAAAGCTGAGGTTTGATTTCAGTCCAAAAAGGGTCAAGATTCAGGTCAAATCTTATTTTATATAAAATGACTGGCTTCGTTTTAAAGCAATCTAGTAGTTACAATTGTGGTAGTTTCTGGTTTTAGCTATCCTTTGAGAAGAAATGCTGAAATTAATCTTTTCAATGGAAAGGGGACTCAACAATGTACCACAGCTACCAAAACAGGGACTTCCTGGCAAAGAATGACCATTTGCTAAACTGATTATCATGTGTAGTAAAGAGATTTTTTTGTTGCTGTTGTATTGAGTATGTGAAAGTGGGCATATGTTTGCCAGGTATATATGTGTGTGTAAAAAACCATTTCCAAATTGGAAAATTGAAATCTTCATCAAGTGATAGTGTAGCATGATTATTAAAAGTTCAGACTTTGGGCCCAAACTTGGCTTTGCACTTAAACATATGTGACCTTATGAGAATGAAAATAAAAGAACAGTAGCTGCCATATCAACCTGTTTTAGAGAATAAATAGTGAATTTATATAAAGCACCTAGAAGACTGTATGGTAAATATTTAGAAAAGGCTTAATAAAATTTGGCTGTGCTACAAAATGCATAATTAACTGCTGACCATGTGCTGAGTTCAGACTACCTTATTTATATAAATAATTTTCCTTAATATTAGTCATTTTGTTCTAGTTATAGCAGTTAAACATATGCAAGACAATATACTAATAGGATAATTAAAGACACAGAAGAAATAAAGTAAATCAATTAGAAATGCATTTGGCTGCAAATTACAAAACACCTCCACTATAGTTGTTGTTGTTGTTGTTTTTTTTCAAACTAGGGATTGAATTTCTCACATAGAGAGTTTAGGGCTAGTTTACTGCTAGTGTTAGAATACTGACTATTGCCAATATTTTTGCAGGTTTCTCAACATCTTCCTAATAGACAGTCCATCACCTCTTCCTTTAAATCAGGAAGATATTAGGAGAGGCAGTGCAAATGCTCAGGCAAGCTAAATCTTTCCCAGAAGCTACACTCTCTGCCAGACTTTTTCCACATGTTTTCAAACATCCATTAAAAATGCAAATAATATTTTTTTCCTGAGTTACATGACATGCTTAGTTGCAAGGTAATCTGGAATGGGAGGGCCTAAGGTAACCATGATTGATCTAACCCATTTATGATCCATTACTTTGGGTCTGGACATATTTGGGGTTGGGGGGACGAAGAAGAATAAGGAAAGAAAGCAGAGCTCTGTTAGCAATTATGAGGAAATCACTGTTGAGGAGATAGCCAATGGTGTTTGCCATTCATAGCCTTAGGGAACACAGTGAAAGAGAATATGGGTTAATGAGATAAGGCTTTCAAGGGGCAAAAGGTAGAAGAAAGAATGTTTTAAATGAAATGTTGACAGTGAATCAGTAGAAATATCTCCAGGAAAAAACGGAGTCAAGAAGAAGCCTTAAGGTGTTTGAAATGAATAGATGTGAAGCCATGTGGAGGAGTTAGTTTTGGAGGAAACAATTTATTAATTTCCCTGTTTAACTCTCTCAAACTGACCAGCCAGTAAATGGTCAAGAATTTGAGATTTCCAGACCTCAATAGATGTTTCTCCAAAGAAGACATACACATGGTTAACAGGCACATGAAAAGATGTTCAACATTGCTAATTCTTATCAGAGATATGTAAATCAAAACTACAATTTGTTTCTGAGGTACCTTACACTAGTCAGAATGGCCATCATCAAAAAGCTTAAAAATAATAAATGCTGGAAAGGGTGTGGAGAAAAGCAACCCTCCCAAACAGTTGATGGAAATGTAAATTGGTACAACCACTATGGAGAATATATGGACATTCCTTAAAATAAAAATAAAGTTACTATATAATCCAGCAATCCCACTTCAGGGTATATCTGTGGAAAACACAAAAACTCTAGCTCAAAAAGATAAATGCACCCCAATGTTCACCTCAGAACTATTTACAATAATCAAGACATGGAAGCAATCTAAATGTCCATTCCTCTGTTTATGAATATATTATATATATATATATATATATATATATATAAAATTATGCATACATATATGTCAGGGAATATTTACCAGTAGGATTCCTGCGTGCTGTTTCCTGTCTGTCATGAGCCCTCTGTTACTTATTAGTTCCAGGTAACAGAAGCGAGTGGAGTGGCACACTGCTCCCAGGACTGAGGTCATGAGGTGGAACGCATGCATAGGATTCCCTTCATTAGCTTTTCCATATGGTGAAAGTGATTATTTATGACCCTCCTTTTTTTATATGGATTGTCTTCCGGTTTTATTATCTCTATTACTCCTTGTTTCCTTGGTAACTTGTAAAGTCTGGTCTTTTGGTCTTTATCTGAAGAAACTACCTTGTAAAATAGTATATATACTCATACAGAGTTCAATAAAGCACCCTTGTTCCATCAGAACCTGGGTCATGTGTTCTTTCTTTCTTTCTTTCTTTCTTTCTTTCTTTCTTTCTTTCTCTCTCTCTCTCTCCCTCCCTCCCTCTGGCTAATTCTCTGGAGCATGGAAGCCTGCTGAGCTCACTTTCCTGCCCAGGCTTTCAAGCCCTCTTCAAGAGGATGCCCTGTGCCTATGTGAGTGGTACAAGCCCTGTCCTAGAGCTTTATTGGTTCTCTGCATAACCCAGGGAATATTAGCCTCTTTCCTTCTTTCACTTTCTTATCGGTGACTCTGGACCATCAGGTTCTGGTCCATTAAAGGACTGCAACACATATATATTACACAGCCATAAAAACGTATGAAATAATGCCAATGCCATTTGGAGCAACATGGATAGAGCTACAGATTATCATACTGAGTGAAGTAAGTTAGAGGAAGGCAACTATCATATGATATCACTTATATGTGAATCTTAAAAAAATGATACAAATGAACCTATTTATAAATCAGGTACAGACTGACAGACATTGAAAACAAAATTATGCTTACCAAAGGAAAAAGGGAAAGGGGAGAGATTATGAGTTTGGGATTAATGTGCTACTTTATATATAAAATAGATAAGCAACAAAAACAGTGTACAGTACAGGGAATTATATTCAGTATCTTGTAATAACCTATAATAGAAAAAAATCACTTTCTATATGCCTAAGACTAATACAACATTGTAAATCAACTATACTTCAATTGCAGCCATGAGATTAGAAGATGCTTACTTCTTAGAAGGAAAGTTATGACCAATGTGGACAGCATATTAAAAATCAGAGACATTACTTTACCAACAAAGGTCTGTCTAATCAAGGCTATGGTTTTTCCAGTGGTCTTGTATGAATATGAGAGTTGGACTATAAAGAAAGCTGAGCGCCAAAGAATTGATGCTTTTAAACTGTGGTGTTGGAGAAGACTCTTGAGAGTCCCTTGGACTGCAAGAAGATCCAACCAGTCCATCCTAAAGGAGATTCAGTCCTGAGTATTCATGGGAAGGACTGATGTTGAAGCTGAAACTCAAATACTTTGGCCACCTGATGCAAAGAGCTGACTCATTGGAAAAGATCCTGATGCTGGTTAAGATTGAGGGCAGGGGGGGAGGACGGGATGACAGAGGGTGAGATGATTGGATAGTATCTTCGACTCAATGGACATGGGTTTTGGTGAACTCTGGGTGATGGACAGAGAGGCCTGGTGTCCTGCAGTTCATGGGGTCACAAATAGTCAGACATGACTGAGCAACTGAACTGAATTGATACTTCAATTAAAAAAAAATTAAAAAGCATTTGGGATTCTGGAGATATGCAGATAAACTGGAGATATGCTTTCTTTTCAAGCATCCACCATTTGCAAAAATGGAAAACCTCAATAAATTTCAACATTAAACTGCATTGTTTAATAAGAACAAAATAAAGCTAGAAATAAGTAACAGATGTATCAAATATACTTCAACTTGGATATTAAGTATATGTATCGATATTTATACACACATAGTACATATAAATACATATATGTATATGTATTAATTAAAAAATAAATCACAACTGCAATTATAAATTATTTTCAAATAAAAAATTATTTGAAGCTCTTAGTGTCAAGATATGTGAGATATAAACTAACACTATTCTTAGAGAAGATTCTTTAACTGAAAGGTTCTTCATTATTAAGCAGAAATAAAAGGAAACATCATTAATCCAGAAACCAAACAGGAAGAAAAGTGAACTAACTGATCCCACTTGGAGAAGTTGGAAAAAAGCAGCAAACAAAGAAAGGTTGAAAAGGAATTACTAAAAAATAAAATAAAATAAAGTAACAAATTCAGTTAAGTACAGTCACTCAGTCGTGTCTGACTCTTTGCGGCACCATGAAGCACAGCACGCAAGGCCTGCATGTCCATCACCAACTCCCAGTCTAACCAAATCCATGTCCATCAAGTCGGTGATGCCACCAGCCATCTCATCCTCTGTCGTCCCCTTCTCCTCCTGTCCCCAATCCCTCCAGAATCAGCGTCTTTACCAATGAGTCAACTCTTCACACGAGGAGGCCAAAGTATCGGTTTCAGCCTCAGCATCAGTCCTTCCAATGAACAGCACTTTCACAGCATCATCTTTCAGGATTTGAAATAGCTCCACTAAAATTCCCTCACCGCCACTAGCTTTCTTTGTTATGATGCTTTCTAAGGCCCACTTGACTTCACATTCCAGGATGTCTGGCTCTAGGTGAGTGATCACACCATCGTGATTATCTGGGTCGTGAAGATCTTTTTTGTATAGTTCTTCTGTGTATTCTTCTACCTCTTCTCAATATCTTCTGCTTCTGTTAGGTCCATTTCTGTCCTTTATCTAGCCCATCTTTGCACGAAATGTTTCCTTGGTATCTCTAATTTTCTTGAAGAGATCTCTAGTCTTTCCCATTCTGTTCTTTTCCTCTATTTTTTTTTTTTTTTTTGCATTGATCCCAGAGAAAGACTTTCTTATCTCTCCTTGCTATTCTTTGGAACTCTGCATTCAAATGGGTATATCTTTCCTTTTCTCCTTTGCTTTTCACTTCTCTTCTTTTCACAGCTATTTGTAGGGCCTCCTCAGACAGCCATTTTGCTTTTTTTGCATTTCTTTTCCATGTGGTTCATCTTGATCCCTGTCTTCTATACAATGTCACGAACCTCCATCTATAGTTCATCAGGCACTGTGTCTATCAGATCTAGTCCCTTAAATCTACTTCTCACTTCCACTGTATAGTCATAAGGGATTTTATTTAGATTATGCGTGAATGGTCTAGTGGTTTTCCCTACTTTCTTCAAATTAAGTCTGAATTTGGCAATAAGGAGTTCATGATATGAGCCACAGTCAGTTCCTGGTCTGGCTTTTGCTGACTGTATAGAGCTTCCCCATCTTTGGCTGCAAAGCATATAATCAATCTGATTTCAGTGTTGACCATCTGGTGATGTCCATATGTAGAGTCTTCTCTTGTGTTGTTGGAAGAGGGTGTTTGCTATGACCAGTGTGTTCTCTTGGCAAAACTCTGTTAGCCTTTGCCCTGCTTCATTCCGCACTCCAAGGCCAGATTTTCCTGTTACTCCAGTGTTTCTTGACTTCTTACTTTTGCATTCCAGTCCCCTATAATGAAAAAGACATCTTTTTGGGGTGTCAGTTCTAAAAGGTCTTTTAGGTCTTCATAGAACTGTTCAATTTCAGCTTCTTCAGTGTTACTGGTGGGGCATAGGCTTGGATCACCATGATATTGAATGGTTTGCCTTGGAAATGAACAGAGATCATTCCATGGTTTTTGAGATTGCATCCAAGTACTGCGTTTCAGATTCTTTTGTTGACCATGACGGCTACTCCATTTCTTCTAAGGGATTCCTGCCCACAGTAGTAGATATAATGGTCATCTGAGTTAAATTCACCCATTCCAGTTTATTTTAGTTCGCTGATTCCTAGAATGTTGATGTTTACTCTTGCCATCTCCTATTTTACCTTTTCCAATTTGCCTTGATTCATGGACCTAACATTCCAGGTTCCTATGCAATAGTACTCTCTATAGCATTCAACCTTGCTTCTATCACCAGTCACATCCACAACTGGATATTGTTTTTGCTTTGGCTTCATCCCTTCATTCTTTCTGGAGTTATTTCTCCACTGATCTCCAGTAGCATATTCGGCACTTATCAACCTGGGGAGTTCCTCTTTCAATATCCTATCATTTTGCCTTTCATATTGTTCATGGGGTTCTCAAGGCAAGAATACTGAAGTGGTTTGCCATTCCCTTCTCCAGTGGACCACATTCTGCCAGACCTCTCCACCATGACCTGTCTGTCTTGGGTGACCCTACACAGAATGGCTTAGTTTCATTGAGTTAGAGAAGTCTGTGGTCTGTGTGATTAGATTGGCTAGTTTTCTGTGATTATAGTTTCAGTGTGTCTGCCCTCTGATGCCCTCTTGCAACACCTACCATCTTACTTGGGTTTCTCTTACCTTGGACGTTGGGTATCTCTTCACGGCTGTTCCAGTAAAGCACAGCTGCTGCTCCTTACCTTGGACAAATTCACGCCTCCTGACTTTGAACGTGGAGTAGCTCCTCTCTGCCCTCCTGTGCCCACGCAGCCACGGCTCCTTGGATGTGGGATTGCTCCTCTCTGGTGCCACCCCTGACCTCGGGCAAGGGGTAGCTCCTCTGGCTGCTCCTGTGCCATCGCAGCCTGGCAGCTCTCAGCCGCCTCCCCTGACCTTGGGTGTGGGGTAGCTCTTCTCAGCCATGCTTCAGATAATAGTAAATAATAAATTGATAATATTCATGAATCCCCTTCATAGATTACTGCCTTATCATGGCAAAAGGGCTTGTGTAACTCAATGAAAGTATGAGCCATGCTGTGCAAGGCAACCCAAGATGGACGGTCAAGGTGAAGAGTTCTGACAAAACGTGGTCTACTGGAGGAGGAAGTAGCAACCCACTCCAGTATTCATGCTGTGAGAACAGCACACAAAGTATGAAAAAGCAAAAAGATATGACTCCAGAAGATGAGCTCTACAGGTTAGGATTGTGTCCAATCTATTACTGGGGAAGAGCAGAGGACAAAATATTAATAGCTTAAGAAAGAATGAAGTAGCTGGGCCAAATCAGAAATGATGCTCAGTTGTGTATGTGTCTGGTGGTGAAAGTAGTCTGATGCTTAAAGAACACTATTGCATAGGAACCTGAAGTGTTAGGTCCATGAATCAAGGTAAATTGCATGTTATCAAGCAGGAGATGGCAAGAGTGAATATCAACATTTTAGAAATCAGTGAACTAAAATGGGTGGGAATGAGTGAATTTAATTCAAGTGACCTTTATATCTACTACTGTGGGCAAGAATCCCTTAGGAAACAATGGAGAACCGCCCCCCCCCCCAGTCAAAAAAAGAGTCCAAAATGCAGTGTGTGCACGTGTGCTCAGTCACGTCAGTCATGTCTGACTCTCTGCGACTCCATGGACCATGACCTGTCAGGCTCCTCTGTCCGTGGGATTCTCCAGGCAAGAATATCTGAGTGGGTTGCCATTTCCTTTTCCAGTGATAAAGTATGAAGTGAAGTCGCTCAGTTGTGTCTGACTCTTTGCAACCCGAGGGACTGTAGCCTACCAGCCTCCTCCATCTATGGGATTTTCCAGGCAAGAGTACCTGGAAAATGGTAGAAATGGGTTGCCATTTCCTTCTTCCCAAAATGCAGTACTTGCGTGCAATCTCAAAGATGACAGAATGATCTTGGTTCATTTCCAGGGCAAAGATTTCAACATCACAGTAATCCAAGTCTATGACCCAACCACTAAGATGCCAAAGATGCTGAAGTTGAGTGATTTTATGAAGATCTACATAGAACTAACACTAAAAAAAGATGTCCTTTTTATCACAGGGGATTGGAATGCAGAAGTATGCAGTGAAGAGATATCTGGAGTAATAGGCAAGTTTGGCCTTGGAGTACAAAAATGAAGCAGGGCAAAAGCTACCAGAATTTTGTCAAGAGAACACACTGGTCATAGCAAACACTCTTTTCAACAACAGAAGAGATAACTCTACACATGGACATCATTAGATGGTCAATACCGAAATCAGATTGATTACATTCTTTGAAACCAAATATGGAGAAGTTCTATACAACAGCAAAAACAAGACCTGGAGCCGACTGTGGCTCAAATCATCAGCTCCTTATTGCAAAATTCTGGCTTAAATTGAAGAAAGTAGGGAAAACTACTTGGCCATTCAGGTATGACCTAAATCAAATCCCTTATGATTATACAGTGGAGGTGATGAATAGATTTAAGGGATTTGATCCGGTAGACAGAATGCCTTAAGAACTATGGATAGAGGTTCATAACATTGTATAGGAGGCAATGACCAAAATCATCCCAAAGGAAAAGAAATGCAGGAAAAGAAAGTAGTTGTCTGAGGGGGCTTTACAAATAGCTGAGGAAAGAAGAGAAGCAACAGGCAAGGAAGAAAGGGAAAGATATATCCAACTGAATGCAGAATTTCAGAGAATAGCGAGGAGAAATAAGGGCCTCCTTAAATGAACAGTGCAAAGAAATAGAGGAAAATAATGGAATGGGAAAGACTACAGATCTCTTGATGAAATTAAAAGATGCTCGCTCTTTGAAAGGAAAGCTATGATAAACCTAGACAACTTATTAAAAAGAAGAGATATTACTTTGTTGGCAAAGGTGCATGCATTCTAAGTTGCTTCAGTCTTGTCTTACTCTTTGCAACCCCAATCCAAGGCTGTCCATGATTTCACAGGCAAGGATACCGGAGTGGGTTGCCATGGCTTTCTCCGGGGGCTCTTCCTGACCCAGGGATTGAACCCCTGTCTCTCAAGTCTCCTGCACTGGCAAGCACTAGTGCCACCTGGGAAGCCAACAAAGATGTATATAGTCAAAGCTATGATTTTTCTAGTAGTCATGTACAGTTGTGAGAGTTGGACCATAAAGAAGCCTGAGCACTGAAGAATTGATGCTTTCAAATTTTGGTGCTGGAGAAAACTTTGAAAGTCCCTTGGACTGCAAAGAGATCAAATCAGTCAATCAAAGAGGAAATTCAACCCCAAATATTCATTGGAAGGACTGATGCTGAAGCTCCAATAGTTTGGCCACCTGATGCTTAGAGCTGACTCATTGGTAAAGACCCTGATGCTGGGAAAGATTGAAGGCAAAAGAAGAAACCAGTAGAGGGTGAGTTGGTTAGCCTCACCGACTCAATGGACATGAATTTGAAAAAACTCTGGAAGATAATGAAAAACGGAAGATCCTGGCATGCTGCAGTCCATGGGGTCTCAAAGAGCTGGGCGTGACTTTATGAATTTAACTTGTAAACATTATTAAAAGCTATAACAAAACCTGAATATATTAGTAACCATAGCAAATGCTAAGAAAATTGTCAAAGAAATTTCTCTTTGTTAATATTACTAGGCTCACAGAATTTCATGGAGAATTTCTTTCAGAAAAGCTTGACAGAAAATTCTTAAATCACTCAAAAACTTTTATAGGATAAAAGGTAAAAGAAAATAAACAGCTTTCCAAATGTAAGAAATTCTGGAAATTCTGATAGCAGAGATATCATCAGAAAATATAATCAATAAAAGATATAAGAAAAAGAGAAACAAGTATGATTTAAACTCACTTAAATTATAGTAAAAAACTCTTTAGTGAATTAACAGAGATAGAATTCAGCTATTGATTCAAAGAAAGCTCAATGTTAGGAAATTTATTAGCTGAGTTATCATCCCTCTAGGATAAAGAGGAAAAAAAAATCACAATCACTGCCTTAGTCGCTATTAATATATTTGATAATATTGAAGAACATCTATATTATAGTTAGTAAAAACCACTTTTAGTATACTAAAATTTTTAGGATTGTTTTCTAACGAGACAAATAAACTTTATAGGTAGTCAACGTTCAGCATCACACTTGTTGGTGTAACATTAGAAGAAAGTAAAAGAAAGTGTTAGTTGCACAGTCATGTCTGACTTTTGCAACCCTAAGGGCTGTAGTTGGCCTCCTCTGTCCTTGAAATTTTCCAGGCAGGACTACTGGAGTGGATTGCCATTTCCTACTCCAGGGGATCTTTCCGACCCAGGGATTGAATCCGGGTCTCCTGCATTGCAGGTTGACCCACGAGGGAAGGAATACAGTCTTTGCAGTTTGACCCACAAGGGAAGCACTAGAAGAAATGCATTTAAAATCAGGTAAAACCTGAAACCAACACAATTTTGTAAATCAATTATACTTCAAGTTTAAAAAATTAAAATAATAGGACAATATATTATAGAAATGCAGTAGATCATCTAATAAACCTCTCAAACTACATAGCTATCTTGTATACCCATCATTACCTCTAGAAAAATGATATAGCCAAGAATCCCATTAATTGTGATAGTTAAAAGAGCTAAATGTCAGGTTTCAAATTTGTTAAGAAGTTCCCAAGTTTTATCCAGAACTTATAATTTACTAAAGGGCTTTTCAATAAAGACATAGTTATATCAAAACATACCTTATTCTTAGCTATAAAATTTAAATAGTATAAACACATACAATCTTCTGACAATCAACTATAAATCTGATTTAAGCCTGATCAAAACCTAGGTGAAATTTATTTTAAAAACTTGAAAATATATCTGACATTTGTAGAATACGTCATTAAGAAAATTGTGAAAGAAAATATGAATTGGAAGCAATGAAGCCTCTTTATACCATATGTCCAAGGCCAGGAGTAGCAGCTGTGCATTGCTGGAGCAGCCGTGAAGAGATACTTCACGTCCAAGGTAAGAGAAACCCCACTAAGACAGTAGGTGCTGAGAGAGGGCATCAGAGGGCAGACACACTGAAACCACAATCACAGAAAACTAACCAACCTAATCACATGGACCACAGCCTTGTCTAACTCAATGAAACTAAACCATGCTGTGTAGGGCCACCCAAGACAGACAGGTCTTGGTGGAGAGTTCTGATAAAATGTGGTCCGCTGGGAAAAGGAATGGCAAACCACTTCAGTATTCTTGTCTTGAGAACCCATGAACAGTATGAAAAGGCAAAAAGATAGGACACTGAAAGATGACCTTCCCAGGTTGGTAGGTGCCCGGTATGCTACTGGAGATCAGTGGAGAAATAACTCCAGAAAGAATAATGGGACAGAGCCAAAGCAAAAACAATATCCAGTTGTGGATGTGACTGGTGACAGAAGCAAGGTCTGATGTGATAGAGAGCAATATTGCATAGGAACCTGGAATGTTGGGTCCATGAATCAAGGCAAATTGGACTAGATCTGACAGACAGAGTGCCTGATGAACTATGGATGGAGGTTCATAATATTGTACAGGAGACAGGGATCAAGACCATCCCCAAGGGAAAAAAATGCAAAAAAGCAAAATCGCTGTCTGAGGAGGCCCTACAAATAGCTGTGAAAAGAAGCAAAGCGAAAAGCAAAGTAGAAAAGGAAAGATATACCCATTTGAATGCAGAGTTCCAAAGAATAGCAGGGAGAGATAAGAAAGCCTTCCTCAGTGATCAGTGCAAAGAAATAGAAGAAAATAATAGAATGGGAAAGACTAGAGATCCCTTCAAGAAAATCAGAGATACTAAAGAAACATTTTATGCAAAGATGTGCTCAATAAAGACAGAAATGGCAGGGATCAGACAGAAATGGGAGGGACTGAACAGAAGCAGAAGATATTAAGAAGAGGTGGCAAGAATACACAGAATAACTGGACAGAACAGATCTTCATGACCCAGATAATCACAATGGTATGATCACTCACCTAGAGCCAGACATCCTGGAATATGTAGTCAAGTGGGCCTTAGGAAGCATCACTATCATATAAGAAATGAATCGCCAGTCTAGGTTTGATGCAGGATACAGGATGCTTGGGGCTGGTGCGCTGGGATGACCCAGAGAGATGGTATGGGGAGGGAGGTGGGAGGGGGGTTCAGGATTGGGAACATGTGTACACCCGGGGTGGATACATGTTGATGTATGGCAAAACCAATACAGTACTGTAAAGTAAAATAAAGTAAAAAAAACAAATTAATTAATTTTAAAAAGGAAGCATCACTATGAAGAAAGCTAGTGGAGGTGATGGAATTCCAGTGGAGCTCTTTCAAATCCTAAAAGATGATGCTGTGAAAGCGCTGCACTCAGTATGTCAGCAAATTTGGAAAACTCAGCAGTGGTCACAGGATTGGAAAAGGTCAGTTTTCATTCCAATCCCAAAGAAAGGCAATGCCAAAGAATGTTCAAACTACTGCATAATTGTACTCATCTCAGAAGCTAGTAAAGTAATGCTCAAAATTCTCCAAGCCAGGCTTCAGCAATATGTAAATGGTGAACTTCCAGATGTTCAAGCTGGATTTAGAAAAGGCAGAAGAACCAGAGATCAAATTGCCAACATCTGCTGGATCATGGAAAAAGCAAGAGAATTCAAAAAGAAAATATCTATTTCTGCTTTATTGACTATGCCAAAGCCTTTGATTGTGTGGATCACAAAAAACTGTGGAAAATCTGAAAGAGATGGGAATACCAGACCATCTGAACTGCCTCTTGAGAGATTTGTATGCAGGTCAGGAAGCAACAGTTAGAACTGGACACAGAACAACAGCCTGGTTCCAAATAGGAAAAGGAGTACGTCAAGGCTGTATATTGTCACTCTGCTTATTTAACTTATATGCAGAGTACATCATGAGAAACGCTGAGCTAGATGAAGCACAAGCTGGAATCAAGATTGCTGGGGGAAATATAAATTACCTCAGATATGCAGATGACACCACCCTTATGGCAGAAAGTGAAGAAGAACTAAAGAGCCTCTTGATGAAAGTGAAAAGGAGAGTGAAAAATTTGGCTTAAAGCTCAACATGCAGAAAACTAAGATCATGGCATCTGGTCCCATAACTTCATGGGAAATAGATGGAGAAACAGTGGACACAGTGGCTGACTATTTTTCTGGGCTCCAAAATCACTGCAGATGGTGACTGCAACCATGAAATTAAAAGATGCTTACTCCTTGGAAGGAAAGTTATGACCAACCTAGAGAGCATATTCAAAAGCAGAGATATTACTTTGCCAACAAAAGTCTGTCTAGTGAACGTTATGGTTTTTCCAGTAGTCACGTATGGATGTGAGAGAGGACTATAAAGAAAGCTGAGCACTGAGGAATTGATGCTTTTGAACTGTGATGTTAGAGATGACCCTCAAGAGTCCCTTGGACTGCATGGAGATCCATCCAGTCCATCCTAAAGGAAATCAGTCCTAGGTGTTCATTGGAAGGACTGATGAAGCTGAAACTCCAATACTTTGCCACCTGATGTGAAGAGCTGACTCATTTGAAAAGACCCTGATGCTGGGAAAGATTGAGGACAGGAGAAGAGGGAGATGACAGAAGATGAGGTGGTGGGATGGCATCACTGACTCAATGGACATGAGTTTGGGTAATATCCGGGAGTTGGTTATGGACAGGGAAGTCTAGAGTGCTGCAGTCCATGAGGTTGCGAAGAGTCAGACACAAGTGAGTGACAACTGAACTGAACTTATACCACAGAGTTAATGTACACATGGCACCCTGAATCTCCCCTTCTCAGCACATGCCTTACTTTGTGAGTATAAGTTTACTTGTGAAATTATTATTCTCCACCTTCTCCATTAAACTGCAAGCCTCACAGTGGCAATAGTCATGATTCTCTTGCTCATTGTCCACACTTGCTAAGTCGCTTCAGTCGTGGCCAACTCTATGCGACACCACGGACTGTGGCTCACCAGGCTCCTCTGTCCCTGGGCCTCTCCAGGCAGGAATACTGCAGTGGGTTTCCTTGCCCTCCTCTAGAGCATCTTCCCAACCCAGGGACTGAACCCAAGTCTCCTGCATTGGTGGCTGGATTTTTTACCACTAGTGCCACCTGGATGGAGAAGGCGATGGCACCCCACTCCAGTACTCTTGCTTGGAAAATCCCATGGATGGAGGAGCCTGGTAGGCTGCAGTCCATGGGGTTTCAGAGTCGGACACGACTGGGCAACTTCCCTTTCACTTTTCACTTTCATGCATTGGAGAAGGAAATGGCAACCCGCTCTAGTGTTCTTGCCTGGAGAATCCCAGGGTCTGGGGAGCCTGGTGGGGGGCCGTCTATAGGGTCACACAGAGTCGAACACGACTGAAGTTTATTTAGCAGCAGCATCAGCGGCAGCAGTGCCACCTGGAAAGCCCTTTGCTGTTTGGTAGTGAAGTGAGTCACTCAGTTTGCGACCCCATAGACTATACAGTCCATGGAATTCTCCAGGCCAGAATACTGGAGTGGGTAGCCTTTCCCTTCTCCAGGGGATCTTCCCGACCCAGGGATCGAACCCAGGTCTCCCACATTGTAGACAGATTCTTTACCAGCTGAGCCACAAGGGAAGCCCTTTGCTCTTTGATAATCCGCAATAAATATTTGTTGATAGGTAAATAATTATTTTCAAAATTACTGAACATCATAATAAAATCTGTTTGATGTTTTCCTGAGGATATAAGGCAAGCCAATGGATCAGAATGAAAAGCACTGAAATTTAACTAACTGTCTGTTGACCCTCTGTTATCTACCAATTCATTATTCGGTCTTTTAGCTACATCTTTCTATAATGATGGGCAAATAATGGTGGAAATAGATGGGTCATAATCCCACCAATATTATTAACTTTTATTATAAATTGTATTATATTGAACACAAAATTTAATCATGAGATACTTGGAAGCCACAACCAAACATTGTAGTATTGATTAAAAACAAAAAAATAAATTCACAAGAATTATTTCTTTAAGAGTGGTGTTTCATAAGATGAAAGTCTAAGAGAAATGTTTATATGGAGTTCTACATAGTGATAATTAAATAGCTTACAGATAATGTCTCTAGTTTTCCTAGCAAAACAAAGTGCTTTTCATACAGGTAAGTCTTTAATTGACTGAATTAAAAGATGAGAAAAGTGAAAGTGTTGGTCACTCAGTCATGTCCAACTCTTGAAGACCCCTGGGCTGTAGCCCCATCAGAATCCTCTGTCCATGGAATTCTCCAGACGAGAATACTTGTGCCACCTGGGAAACCCACTTAAATGTGTAGTCTTTCCTTTCTCCAGGGGATCTTGCTGATCCAGATATCGAAGCCAAGTTTCCTGCATAACAGGCAAATTCTGCTGTCTGAACCACAAGAGATAAATGTAACCAGATATTTCAGCAGAAAGATAACTAGTCTGGGCCACTGCTTTTATAATGAATTGGAAACTAACTTTTAGGATATTTGGGGGAATGGGTGGCTATACTCTATTTTAGATTGTTTCTCAAATGTGTTTTTTTCAACTGGATATCAGGAATTGAATAGAATTCAGCTCAAATCTGAGTTCATTGACCAGTGCCTGGGACACCAGAATTTGCTGTTGTCAGGAAACAGGAATTTGGTGTTGAAACAAGACTCAGAATCTGATTGCCAGATTTTCAAGTCCCAAATTGACTTTCTATTATGACTACTGTATTAAAGATTTTGATTTGTATTATTTTTCCACAGAATAAACAATCTCTCTACATGGCGGAGAGGGGGGGGGATATTTGTTTCAGTGAAAAGTTTTTTTTCTTTTTTATTAAAGTGTAATCCACATACCATATCATATTATTTTCAGGTGTACATAATAGTGATTTGATATTTATATGTTTTGAAATGATCACCATGATAAGTTTATTTACCACTTGTCACCATACAAAATTATTACAGTATTATGAATATATTTCTTTACTGTACATTACACTCTGTGATTTATCTATTATATAGCTGGAAATTTATACCTTTTAATCCCCTTTACCTATTTAGTTTCCTGATCCAATTCCTTTCCCCTCTGGAAACCATCAATTTGTTTTCTGTATCTATGAGTTTGTTTCTCTTTTGTTTGTTTTGTTTTTCGGATTCCACATACAGTATATGTGAAATCGTATGCTAATTGTCTTTCTTTGACTTATTTCATTTAGCATAATATCCTCTAGTTCATCCATGTCATTGTATATGGCAAGAGTTCATTGTTTAAAGTAAATGCATAGTATTCCATTGTACATATGACACATCTTTATCTGTTCAGCTGTCAATGGACACTTTGGTTGTTCCGTATTTTGACTGTTGTGAATAGTGCTGTAATAAACATGGAATGCAGATATCTCTTTGATATCTGGCTTTCATTCCCTTTGGTAAATACCCAGAAGAGGGTATTACTGGGTCAGATGGTAATTGTATTTTTTTTTTTTGAGGACCTTCCCTACTTTTTTGTATGTTGCTGAGACAGTTTATATTCCCACCAACACAAGGGTTATTTTCTCCACCCACATTCTCACAACACTTGTTATTTTTTGTCTTTGATTTCTTGCCATTCAGACAGGGGTGAGGTGATATCTCATTGTAGTCTTAGTTTGCATTTCCCTGAATATGTGAAAAGATGTTCAACATCAGTCAAGGTCTTAATATGACCAGGGACCATGTGCACACAGGAATAAACAACATCTATTAATAATGGCCAACATTTATTTTAAAAACATGTCAGGAAACGTGCCTTACATGTATTGTCTCATGTAATCCTCACATCTATCTGTGAAGTTAAGATTATTTCCTCTTTATTTCATAGATTGGAAAGTTAGACAAATCCTTGAATTGCACAGTTAGTATGAGTTGGTGCCGAGACGGAATCAGGTTGTCTGTCGACAGCACTCAAGTCCTGACAATTCTGCTATCTGCCTCTTATATCCATTTGTCTCCAATCTCCTGCCACCACCTTAGTTCAAGTCCTCATCACCTCTTGCCAGAATTCTGAGCCAGAGACACCCTTCATAGGTGTATTGCCAAAATTTGAAATGCAAATCAGTTTTGCAAACATTATTTTTAGTTAGAAGATATCTTTTTTTAAAAAAAATTCTCGGGTCCACAGAATGTTCTTTCAAATTTATCAGTTTCACATTTTAAAATGTCATGGCTTTTGTTTTTGTATAAGTTCAACCTGGAAAGAAAGAAATTAACATTTATTAAGTCCTAAAATAATAAATGGGGATATTTGTTATATTAGGGGCTTATTTGCAATATTTGTTTAGGATTCCTTGAAATAACCCTGTAAAGGGGATGGAGACTGATACCTATGGATTGCCTCTTCTGGGATTCATGCTGAGCACAGTACTTTGCACATGTTAATTAATTTAGCAGTTTTAGAGTTTAAACTATGAGGTAGATGGTCAGCGATATCTGCCTTCTGACATGGAGCAGCCAAAACATGGGAGATCCTTGGGTTTCAAACAGTTCATTTTTAAGTTTACTGATTGTTTCTCTCTGATTATTAATTATGGTGAACCCAAGTGAGGACTAAAGTAGTCAGAAAGTAATTTTCCTTTGAAGATCAAAAATTGACATACACTTTTTCCAAACAAAACAAAACAAAACAAAAAACGCTGTGGTTAGATTTGTGGACATTTAATTGAATTTGAGTTTGCCTGCTTTTTGAGTTCTGCCAAACGTCCTTCTTTTCTTTTACATCCCCTATAGCACTTAATGGTATGATGTCTCATGAAGAGTGAGGCTAGCTTTGATAAGTTCTTAAATAATCTTGGGACTTCAGAATTCACAGGGCAATCCAGAGTTAATAATTCTATCTTTCTGCCAGAAATCCTGCTTAAACAGTGCCTTTGTTGACCATAAACCACTGCTTACCTGTTCTTGCCATAGCTTCTTCTGAAATTGCCAGATTGAGCACCTAATGTTAGGTGTGGGTGGGAAGGTATATAATAAACACAGATGGCTGATTCACAGAATACCAGTCATTTAATTTAAATAATATGGATTTAGGGTTCATTTGGGTGCTAGTTCTGCAAAGCGGCTGTTAATTTATCCCAGATATACTAGTTCAGGCTGCTATAACAAATACCATAGACTGGGTGGGTTAAAACAACATACATTTACGTTTCACAATACCAGCAGTTGGGAAGTCCAGGATCAAGCTTCTAGCAGATTTGCTGTCTGGTGAAAGCCCTCTTAACTGATTTGCAGATAGCCTCCTTGTAGCATCCTCCTTGTAGCATGCTCTCCATTTCCTTGTAGAGAGGAAAGGGAGAGCAAACGTTCTTTTAAAACTCTTCTAAGAGTGCTAGTTGCATCATGAGAACCTACCCTCATGATCTAATCCTAATTACCTTTGAAAGGTTTTACCTCATCACTTTGGGGATTAGGGATTCAACATACAAGTTTTGCAGTGACAACACATATTCAGTCCATAGCACTAGGGTTAAATTTCAAAGATTTTGATTTATTTCCATTAGTCTCCTTAGGGGAAGATACATGCAATTGGGGAAGAAAGGAACAACCTACCACTCATTCAAACCTTTATTGTTTTGGTGGCACTCATGTTCACTATCATGTTCAGAAACAGTAAGAGAAAGTTCTCAGCATAAAGTCCCTGCCTATGGAAACGTCTGCCTTTTGCTGAATTAGAGGACAATATTAGCTATCATCTGATATCCCTACATTTTCAAACAGTGTTCTTAAAAGTGCTCCCCTCTCTTTCTCAATCTGTGCACACACACACACACACACACACACACACACACACATACACACACACACACACAGGGAGCATGGGGAGGGTACTTTTCCTTTGATGCTGTGACATTTGTCAACTACATAGGATGCTCACAGCCCCACATAAGGTTACTGCCAGGCAATACAGAATTGGGGCCAGGAGTCGTATGGGAGTGAGGGGGCAGGGGGATAAGGGATGTCAAACCAATTATTGATCAATTTACTACATCTATTTAGTAAGTCAGTCAGTCTCCAGATACTTTTGTAGTCTTTAAGGAAGACAAATGTTCACAGTTTAAATATCCCTAAATATATAACAGATGAACAAGCATGCTTTGGTGTGTAAATGCTGCATAGATTCAGAACCATCAAAAAGCCCCTCAAAAATGCTTTTCCATCTGCTGCTTCTAACTACATATCGCACGTCCTGGCAGCGCACTTCACAGTGGTGTGAAAGATAGGTTCAGAGCCAACCTGGCAAAATCTATTTATCTTTTTTTTCTTCTCCAAAATGTGTTTCTTTGTGCAGCTAAACTAGCAAACATATATAGGAACAAGGTGCCAGGGCTAAGAGGAGGCACTTGTCAGGCCTTAACTGTTCAAGAGAAAACCTGCTTCATGTTATGTCCTAAAACACTGACACCAAATTGCATCTTCTTAGAAAGTATGAGTTGGAGAAGCCTTGGATTTGCCTTCTTGATAAAACCTGTTTCTGAGGGTTGCCTCAGTGTCCAGGGAAAATTAAGGGCTCCCTGAAAAAGCCCATAGATGGAGCAGCCAGGAACATACCTTTGGGAGGTGTGTAACAGCTTCCTTTAGAAGAGCATCCATTGGTTTTGTTTAAAGTATTGATATACAAATTGGAAAGTAGATTCATGAGAGGCATGCTCTGCTTTTTGTTATTTTTTGAAAGAATTTTTTTGGCTTTGCCAAGGGGTATGTGAGGTCTTAGTTTCCCCACCAGTGATGGAAAATGTGCCCCCCACTCCCCTACATTGAATACATGAAGTCTTAACCACTGGATAGCCAGAAAAGTCCCTGCATGCTGTGTTTTTATGCGAAGCAGCTCTCAAATATAATCCTTCTCATAACCTGCTTAGAAGCGTGGCCTTTGTAACCATTGTGACAATCCAGGTGGACAGTGATTGGAGTTAGTGACCTATTCATAAAGGCTTCTTTGAAATGGTGAAACAGTTAGTTCCTCTACATAGTGAATATTCTTATTTCACAAGGTAAAAAAGTCTCTGCAAAGACACCATTTATAACTCCCTTTTGGATTATGTTATATTCCCAGACTATGTTAATATCATAGAGATGACCGATTTCTCCTTTATATGATTACTGATACTCCAAGCTCATAAAGGGTAGGAGTATTGGTATTAATATTTGAGCACATTAGAGCATAAGAGATGGTATTATACTTTTTCTCAGTCAATAAAAATAAAATTAAATAATCATATCTTTACCTTACAGTGAAATTATATATCCCTTCAAATTCACTAATCATGTTTGATAAATAGCAAGAACAATCCTAGAATTACAGTATGATTTATGTCTTTAAGATTTTGCTTCCAATTTAGTTACTGTTATTGTGATCATTTAATAATTGTTACCACCTGAACTGACCAACATGATGTTCAAGACAATGATTCTCTTACGGTGACATCATGAGGTATTTTGTGGGAGCACAGAGGTTTGCTTTGTGTTATTAATGCCAAATAGTGATGTACATTTTCTGGTGACACATTTCTTCTCTGTAGTGCAGGGCTTGACTTGTGGGCAGTGAGAAAGTTCTTTGGCAATAACGTTTAATCATCCTTAATTTTTTATGCTTCATGTACATTTTATTCTTTTTGAAAATTTTCATGATTTTTGTCTGGGAAACTTTTAACTCATGCATTGATTCCACAAATGTTCAATGCAGTCTTCTATAGTCAGTGGGGATGATTTGGTGAAAATATAACAAACATGGTCCCTTCAGTTGTGGGGCTTATAATCTAGTAAACAAAGTAAACGATAGCTGAGGAAGCAAACACACTGTGTGTGCATATACATACACATATATTCATTTATTCATTCTTACTCATTCATCCATTTATGTAACTGCTGGGTATAAAAACAACAATTACAAATTACAAATCATAAAGGAGACAGTCAAGTACGGCAACAGGAAAGTATGGGCAGAGAAATCCCCCATTAGGTAATTATAAAATCAAGTCTTTGAAGGCTTGACATAATCCCAATACATAGAATGTGAGAAGAGCGTATCATGTAAGGGAGTATGGGCAGCCTAAGCAGAGGAGACTGTATGTATGAAAGTCACAGGCAAGAAAGACTTTCCTGTGTTCATGGAACCAAAAAGAGGCTAAGTTGTCTGGAGCCAAGTATGAGAGTGATAAGAAATGAAGCTAGATTTGGGAACCAGCTCAATTTGTTAAGAAATGTAGACTTTATTCCAAGTGCAATGAGCAGCCATTGAAGGGGTTAAGCAGGATATGACAGGATCCAAATATTTGTTTTTGTTTTACCATGCTCACTCTGGTGCTGCCTGGAAAACAGATTGGATAGAAACAAGAGTAAAATCTGGAAGACCATTAAGAAGGCAGGAGACCAAATGAGATATAATAGTGTCTTGGACTAGGAGAGATGAGAGTATGAAAGGAGAGGAAAAGTTGTGTTCAAGAAAGATTTTGGAATGAAAGAAAACATTAATACTGATTATCAGTTTACGGAGGATGGGAGAAAGTGGACGTATTCAAATTCATGGCCAACACAATTTTAGATTATAATTTACTGAGAGGAGACAGACCTGGGAGGATCAAGTTTGCAACAAAACCAAGGATCAATTGTGAACAAGTTAAGTTTATGAACTTTGGGAGAAATAATCCCATTGCCTCCATTCCATTCTAAAGGAAACATTAATAACTAATGTTTATTGAGGAGTTACTGTGCCATCAACTATTTTATTTCTATGTAATAACTTGTTAGTCCTCAAACAGCCTTGTGAGGTAGGAGATACTATTCTTTTCCTTATCCTATGAAGATATTGAGGCTCACAGATGTTTAAAAACCTTGTACAGAAGCAGGCAGTTAGTAAACAGAGGAGCTAGGGGTCAAACAGGTGTAATCTGGCCCAAGAACTCATCATCCCAACTGGCTTGCTACCACTTCTAATTACAGGAGAATTAATGATTAGGAAACCATGATCCCAAGTTGAGAAGCATTAGCAAGTAAACATTTTGTGAAGTGGAATAGATATAATCCCTTACAGAAAAAATGATAGAAGAGTTCTCTAGGTGTCTCTTTCATCTCTGTTACAAATTACATTTTTGTTGTTTAATTCTGACTTTCCTTCTATGGAGCTTCAAGGGTTTAAGTTGTCTGAGATTTGAGGGGCTAATATGGCTCACCTAGTTGTACATTTTAGTGTGAAGGTACATATAGAAATTCTAACATTCATTATAGTAAGCAAGGGTAACTTCTGAAATTATTTTTAACAACAGCAACCTGTATTTCAGCAAAAATTGTTTGCAGATATATAAACAAAACATTTGTAGTTGCACAGTCAGTTGCTTGGTCATGTCTGACTCTTCGCAACCCATGGACTACAGCATGCCAGGCTTCTCTGTCCTTCACTATCTCCCAGAGCTTGCTCAAATTCATGTCCATTGAGTCAGTAATGCTATCCAACCATCTCATCCTAAGCTGCCCTCTTCTCCTTTTACCTTCAATCTTTCCCAGTATCAGGGTGTTTGCCAATGAGTCATCTGTAAGCATCTGGTGGTCAAATTATTGGAGCTGCAGCTTCAGCATCAGTCCTTCCAAAGAATATTCAGGACTGATTTCTTTTTAGGATTGACTGATTTGATCTCCTTGCAGTCCAGGGGACACTCAAGAGTCTTCTCCAGAACCATAATTTGAAAGCATCAATTCTTTGGCAATCAGCCTTCTTTTGGAGAAAGCAATGGCAACCCACTCTGGTACTCTTATCTGGAAAATCCCATGGATGGAGGAGCCTGGTAGGCTATAGTCCATGGGGTCATTAGGAGTCGGACACGACTGAGAGACTTCACTTTCACTTTTCACTTTTATGAACTGGAGAAGAAAACAACAACCAGATCCAGTGTTCTTGCCTGGAGAATATCAATGATGGAGGAGCCTGGCGGGCTGCAGTCTATGGGGTCACACAGAGTCAGACACGACTGAAGTGACTTAGGAGCAGCAGCAGCATTCTTTATGGTCCAAATCTAACACCTCTACCTGACCACAGGGAAGCAAGGTCTGATGCTGTAAAGAGCAATATTGCATAGGAACCTGGAATTTTAGGTCCATGAATCAAGGCAAATTGGGAGTGGTCCAACAGGAGATGGCAAGAGTGAACACTGACACTCTAGGAATCAGCGAACTAAAATGGATTGGAATGGGTGAATTTAACTCAGATGACCATTATATCTACTACTGTGGGCAGGAATCCCTAGGAAGAAATGGAGTAGCCATCATGATCAAAAAAAGATCCGAAATGTAGTACTTGGATGCAATTTCAAAAACAACAGAATGATCTCTGTTCATTTCCAAGGCAAACCATTCAATATCATGGTAAGCCAAGCCTCTACCCCAACCAGTAATGCTGAAGAAACTGAAGTGGAACAGTTCTATGAAGACCTACAAGACTTTTTGGAACTAACACCCCAAAAAGATGTCCTTTTCATTACAGGGGACTGGAATGCAAAAGTAGGAAGTCAAGAAACACCAGGGTAACAGGCAAATTTGGCCTTGGAATGCGGAATGAAGCTGAGCAAAGACTAATACAGATTGGCCAAGAAAATGCACTGGTTATAGCAAATACCCTCTTCCAATAACACAGGAGAAGACTCTACACATTAACATCACCAGATGGTCAACACCGAAATCAGACTGATTATATTCTTTGCAGCCAAAGATGGAGAAGCTCTATACAGTCAGCAAAAGCCAGACCAGGAACTGACTGTGGCTCATATCATGAACTCCTTATTGCCAAATTCAGACATAAATTGAAGAAAGAAGGGAAAACCACTGGACCAATCAGGTATGACCAAAATGAAATCCCTTATGATTATACAGTGAAAGTGAGAACTAGATTTAAGGGACTAGGACTGATAGACAGAGTGCCTGATGAACTATGGATGGAGATTCGTGACATTGTATGCGAGACAGGGATCAAGACCATCCCCATGGAAAAGAAATGCAAAAAAACAAAATGGCTGTCTGAGGAGGCCCTACAAATAGCTGTGAAAAGAAGAGATGCAAAAAGCAAAGGAGAAAAGGAAAGATGCATCTGAATGCAAAGTTCCAAAAAATAACAAGCAGAGACAAGAAAGCCTTCCTCAGCGGTCAATGCAAAGAAATAGAGGAAAACAACAGAATGGGAAAGACTAGAGATCTCTTCAAGAAAATTAGAGATACCAAGGGACTATTTCATGCAAAGATGGGCTCAATAAAGGACAGAAATGGTATGGACCTAACAGAAGCAGAAGATATGAAGAAGAGGTGGCAAGAATACACAGAAGAACTGTACAAAAAGGATCTTCATGGCCCAGATATCACGATGGTGTGATCAGTCACCTAGAGCAAGACATCCTGGAATATGAAGTCAGGTGGGCCTTAGAAAGCAACACTATGAACAAAGCTAGTGGAGGTGATAGAATTCCAGTTGAGCTATTTCAAATCCTGAAAGATGATGCTGTGAAAATGCTGCACTCAATATGCCAGCAAATTTGGAAAACTCAGCAATGGCCACAGGACTGGAAAAGGTCAATTTTCATTCCAATCCCAAAGAAAGGCAATGCCAAAAAATGCTCTAACTACCACACAATTGTACTCATCTCACATGCTAGTAAAGTAATGCTCAAAATTCTCCAAGCCAGGCTTCAGCAATATGTAAATGGTGAACTCCCTGATGTTCAAGCTGGTTTAAGAAAAGGCTGAGGAACCAGAGATCAAATTGCCAACATCTGCTGGATCATGGAAAAAGTAAGAGAGTTCTAGAAAAACATCTATTTCTGCTTTATTGACTATGCCAAAGCCTTTGACTGTGTGGATCACAATAAACTGTGGAAAATTCTGAAAGAGATGGGAGTACCAGACTACTGACCTGCCTCTTGAGAAACCTATATGCAGGTCAGGAAGCAAAAGTTAGAACTGGACATGGAACAACAGACTGGTTCCAAAAAGTAAAAGGAGCACATTAAGGCTGTATATTGTCACCCTGCTTATTTAACTTCTATGCAGAGTACATCATGAGAAACGCTGGGCTGGAAGAAGCACAAGCTGGAATCAAGATTGCCAGGAGAAAGATCAGTAACTTCAGATATGCAGATGACACCACCCTTATAGCAGAAAGTGAAGAGGCGCTAAAAAGCCTCTTGATGAAAGTGAAAGAGGAGAGTGAAAAAGTTGGCTTAAAGCTCAGCATTAAGGAAATGAAGATCATGGCATCCGGTCCCATCACTTCATGGGAATAGATGGGGACACAGTGGAAATGGTGTCAGACTTTATTATTGCGGGCTCCAAAATCACTGCAGATGGTGATTGCAGCCCTGAAATTAAAAGACTCTTACTTCTTGAAAGGAAAGTTGTGACCACCTTGATAGTATATTAAAAAGCAGAGACATTACTTGCCAACAAATGTCCGTCTAGTCCAGGCTATGGTTTTTCCAGTGGTCATGTATAGATGTGAGAGTTGGACTATGAAGAAAGCTGAACGCCGAAAAATTGATGATTTTGAGCTGCGGTGTTGGAGAAGGCTCTTGAGGGTCCCTTTTAGATCCAACCAGTCCATTCTAAAGGAAATCAGTCCTGGGTGTTCATTGGAAGGACTGATGCTAAAGCTGAAACTCCAATACTTTGGCCACCTGATGCAAAGAGCTGACTCATTGGAAAAGACCCTGATGCTGGGAAGGATGGGTGCAGGATGAGAAGGGGACAACAGGATGAGATGGCTGGATGACATCACCAACTCGATGCACATGAGTTTGAGCCAACTCCGGAAGTTGGTGATGGACAGGGAGTCCTGGCATGCTGTGATTCATGGGGTCGTAAAGATTCAGACATGACTGAGTGACTCAGCTGAACTGAACTGTCTGGAAAAACCATACCATTGACTATAAAGAACTTTGTCAGCAGACTGATGTCTTTGCTTCTTAATATGCTGTCTAGGTTGGTCATAGCTTTCCTTTCAAGGAGCAAGTGTCTTTTAATTTCAAAGCTGCACTCACTGTCCACATTGATTTTGGAGGACAAGGAAATAAAATCTGTCACTGTTCCCTCTTCCTCAGTTCTATTTGCCATGAAGCATATTCAAAAGCAGAGACATTACTCTGCTGACTAAGGTCCATCTAGTCAAGGCTATGGTTTTTCCTGTAGTCATGTATGGACGTGAGAGTTGGACTGTGAAGAAGGCTGAGTGCTGAAGAATTGATGCTTTTGAACTGTGGTGTTGGAGAAGACTCTTGAGAGTCCCTTGGACTGCAAGGAGATCCAACCAACCCATTCTGAAGGAGATCAACCCTGAGATTTCTTTGGAAGGAATGATGCTAAAGGTGAAACTCCAGTACTTTGGCCACCTTATGCAAAGAGTTGACTTATTGGAAAAGACTCTGATGCTGTGAGGGATTGGAGGCAGGAGGAGAAAGGACAACAGAGGATGAGATGGCTGTATGGCATCATGGACTCAATGGACATGAGTCTGAGTGAACTCTGGGAGCTGGTGATGGACAGGGAGGCCTGGCGTGCTGTGATTCATGGGGTCGCATAGTCAGACACAACTGAGTGACTAAACTGAACTGAACTGAACTGAATGGGACTTGATGCCATAATCTTATTTTTTTGAATGTTGACTTTTAAGCCAGCTTTTTCACTGTCCTCTTTCACCCTCATCAAGAGGCTCTTCAGTTCCTCTTCACTTTTTTGCCATTATAGTGGTATCATCCATAGGAAAGATGAGGCTGACTAGAATGGAGGGCTGGCAGTGTCCTTGCTTCTGTTTCCTCCCAGACAGCTACACTCCTAGCTGGAGGAACCCTTCTCAGGATTTCAGAAAGAATACTTGAAAGAGTATAGCACTTGTACAAGCATTGAGACTAAAACATTTACAGCAGACAGCCAAGTATATAAGTCAGGGAAGGAAAAAAGAGATTACTATATTGTTATAATGGTAGTGAATAAATTGTTTTAATTCTGTTATCTGAGTTAAAAGAAAAAAGTATTAAAAACAACTATAACTAAATGATGTTAAGGGATACAAAATGTAAATAGATGCAATTTGTGTCATCAGTAGTGTATAATGTAAGGGGAAGAAAGATAAAAACAAAGAGTTTGCAAGTAAAGTTTGTTTTTTATTAACTTAAATAAACATAATTTTATGATATTTTATATAAACCCCTTGATAACTACAAAAAATGCCTATGGAACTCACACACACACACAAAGACACAAGAATCAAAACCTATCAATACCAAGAAAAAAAAAAGAAGAAGAAGAAGAAGAAACACAAAGGAAAACAGCAAGAGAAGAAAGAGGGACAAAATAACTACAAACAGAAAATAGTTAACAAAATGGTGATAGTAAGTCCTTCTCTGTCAATAACCAGGTTAAATGGAAATGGAGTAAACTCCCCAGTGAAAAGGCATTGAGTGACTGAATAATCTAACTGTATGCTGAATACTAGAGCTCAGTTTAGATTCAGGGATACACATAGACTGAAAATAAAGGATAAACAAGATATTACATCCCAATAGTAACCCCCAAAATGCTGGAGTGGCTACGCTAATATCTGATAAGGTAGATTTTAAGTAAAAAGCTGTCTCTAGAGACAAAGAAGGTCATTACATAATGATAGAAATGTTCACTCAGCAGGAAGATAAAACAATTGCAAATATATGTGCACTCAACATCAGAATTCCTAAGTATAGTAGTCCCGGCTTATCCTTGCTTTTGCTTTTTTGTAGCTTCGGTCGCCCACAGTTTATCATAGTTTGAAAATGTCTAGAGGATCATCTGTTGCTCTGTGCAGCTTTTCGCTAGTGGTGAATGGGGGCTACTCTCTAGTTGCAGTCCACAAGACTCTCACTGTGGTAGCTTCTCCTGTTGTGGAACACAGGCTCTAGGTGTGTGGGCTCAGTAGTTGTGGTGCATAGGCTTAGTTGCTCTGTCGCATGTGGGGTCTTCCCTGATAAGGGATTGAATTCATTTTCCCTCCATTGACAGGCAAATTCTTAACCATTGGACCACCAGGGAAGTCCAAAAACTCATAAATCTTAAGTCGCACACTATTCTGAGTAGCTAGGTGAAATCTTATGCCATCCTTCTCTGGCCTGCCTAGAATGTGAAGTATCCTTTTGTTCAGCAAATCCATGCTGTATACAGTACCAGCCCATTAGTATAGAAAAAGCACAGTGTAGATGTATATAGGGTTTGGTACTACCATAGTTTCAGACATCCACTGGGAGTATTGAAAATATCTACACCAAGAAAGAAGAAAGATCTCAAATAAACAACTTAACTTTACACATATCTGAGGTTGTTGACATTTCTCCCAACAATCTTGATTCCAGCTTGTGAGTCATCCAGCCTGACATTTCATATAATGTATTCTGCATATAAGTTAAATAAGCAGAGTGACAGTGACAATACACAGCCTTGACATACTTTTTTCCCAATTTTGAACCAGTCTGTTGTTCCATGTCTCTTTCTAACTGTTGCTTCTTGTCATGCATACAGGCTTCTCAGGAGACCGGCAAGGTTGTCTGTTATTCCCTTCTCTTTAAGAATTTCCCACAGTTTGCTGTGATCAAACCTGTCAATCCTAAAGGAAATCAACCCTGAATATTCATTGGAGGGACTGATGCTAAAGCTGAAGCTCTAATACTTTGGCCACCTGATGCGAAGAACCAACTCTCTGGAAAAGACTCTGAGGCTGGAAAAGATTGAAGGAAAGGAGAGAAGGGGGAAGCAGAGGATGAGATGCTTAGATAGCATCACCAACTCAATGGACATGAGTTTGACCAAACTCTGGGAGATATGAAGGACAGGAAAGCCTGGCGTGCTGTAGTTCATGGGATTGTGAAGAGTAGGTCACGACTTAGCAACTGAACAACAATTTCACACATTAAGGACTGAAATAGGAAGAAAATAAGCCCAAAGTTAACAGAATGAGAAAATAATAAGGATCAGAAAAGACACAGAGAAAAGAAAAGCAATACAAAAAGTTTTAAAATTGAGTTAAACTTTTAAAAGATTAACAAAATTGACAATCCTTTAGCTAGATTAGTAAAAAAAGAACACTACTACTACTACTAAGTCACTTCAGTCGTGTCCAACTCTGTGCGACCCCATAGATGGCAGTCCACCAGGCTCCCCCATCCCTGGGATTCTCCAGGCAAGAACACTGGAGTGGGTTGCCATTTCCTTCTCCAATGCATGAAAGTGAAAAGTAAAAGTGAAGTCATTCAGTCGTGTTCGACTCTTAGCGACCCCATGGACTGCAGCCTACCAGGCTCCTCCGCCCATGGGATTTTCCAGGCAAGAGTACTGGAGTGGGGTGCCATTGCCTTCTCTGGCAAAAAGAACACAGACTCAAACAAATAAGTTAGAGAAGGGTACTAGGTGTTTTATATTAAATGTGTGGGCATGTTTTTCATTTTCACAAAGAAATATGCTTTCCAGGCTCATAGAAAACAATCCTCAAAATCCATTTCTTATTTATAACTTTTGGTGGTGACATGGTATTAGAGACAATAGGATAAACATGATTTTTCAAAGGCAACCTACAACCTCAGGATGGCAGTGGTATCAGGAAGCATTGTAAGCCATGGCAAAGAGAACACAGGCAATCTAAGAGGGATTAATGCTACCTTGCTTCTGCCATGTACTGATCTGTGAATATATGGGTACAGTATTGCTAGAGCCTTCTGAATGCTTAAAAAGGATTTCAAATCCAGGTTTTTATGTGAAATATCTTGATTTTTAAAATATTGACTCAATATTTTTAAACATTTTGCTAGCTGAGTAAAACAACTACAAATCAAATTTGGCCCAGTCTGTGGGCTGCTATAAATATTTTGTAACTGCTCTAACTTTTTGTTTGAGTCTGTGCTTTTTTTTTTTTAATCTAACTAAGAGATTGTCAATATTGTTAATTTTTTTAAAGCTTCAACTCAATTTTAAAACTTTTTCTATTGTTTTTCTTTTCTGTATGTCTTTTCTGATCCTTATTATTTCCTGCATTTTGTTAACTTTGGGCTTCTTTTCTTCCTATTTCAGTTTCTTGCTATGTAAAATTATTGTTGTTCAGTCACTAAGTTGTGTCTGACTCTTCATGACCCCAAGAACTGCAGCATGCCAGGCTTCACTGTCCCCAAAGTTTGGTCAGATTCATGTCCACTGAGTCAGTGATGCTGTCTAAGCATCTCGTCCTCTTTCCTGTCTCCTGAGAAACCTGCATACAGGTTAAGAAGCAAAAGTTAGAACACTGTATGTAGCAACCGATTGGTTCAAGATTGAGAAAGGAGTACAACAGGGCTGTGTGCCGTCAGCCTGTTTGTTTAACCTATATGCTGAGCACATCATGAGAAATGCCAGGCTGGATGAGTCACAAGTTAGAATCAAGACAGGTGGGAGAAAAATCAACAATCTCAGATATGTAGTCAATACCACTCTAATGGCAGAAAGCAAAGAGAAACTAAAGAGCCTCTTGATGAGGGTGAAGGAGGAGAGTGAAGAGCCAGCTTAAAAGTAAATATTAAAATACATGAAAATCATGGCATCTGGCCCCATTCAGTTCAGTTCAGTTCAGTTCAGTCGCTCAGTCGTGTAAGACTCTCTGAGACCCCATGAACTGCAGCACGCCAGGCCTCCCTGTCCATCACCAACTCCCCAAGTTCACTCAGACTCACGTCCATCGAGTCCGTGATGCCATCCACCCATCTCATCCTCGGTCGTCCCCTTCTCATCCTGCCCCCAATCCCTCCCAGCACCAGAGTCTTTTCCAATGAGTCAACTCTTCGCATGAGGTGGCCAAGTACTGGAGCTTCAGCTTTAGCATCATTCCTTCCAAAGAAATCCCAGGGTTGATCTCCTTCAGAATGGATTGGTTGTATCTCCTTGCAGTCCAAGGGACTCTCAAGAGTCTTCTCCAACACCACAGTTCAAAAGCATCAATTCTTTGGCACTCAGCCTTCATCACAGTCCAACTCTCACATCCATACATGACTACAGGAAAAACCATAGCCTTGACTAGATGGACCTTAGTCGTCAAAGTAATGTTTCTGCTTTTGAATATGCTATCTAGGTTGATCATAGCTTTCCTTCCAAGAAGTAAGCGTCTTTTAATTTCATGGCTGCAATCATCATCTGCAGTGATTTTGGAGCCCAAAAAAATAAAGTCTGACACCATTTCCACTGTTTCCCCATACATTTCCCATGAAGTGATGGGACTGGATGCCATGATATTCGTTTTCTGAATGTTGAGCTTTAAGCCAACTTTTTCACTCTCCTCTTTCACTTTCATCAAGAGGCTTTTAGTTCCTCTTCACTTTCTGCCATAAGGGTGGTGTCATCTGCATATCTGACGTTATTGATCTTTCTCCTGGCAATCTTGATTCCAGCTTGTGCTTCTTCCAGTCCAGCGTTTCTCATGACGTACTCTGCATATAAGTTAAATAAGCAGGGTGACAATGTACAGCCTTGACATACTCCTTTTCCTATTTGGCCCCATTACTTCCTGGCAAATAGGGGGGGGGGAAGGTGAAAGCAGTGACAGATTTCCTCTTCTTGGGCTCTAAAATCATTGCAGGTGGTGACTGTAAGCCATGAAATTAGAAGACATTTGCTTCTTGGCAGGAAAGGTGTGACAAACCCAGACAGTGTGTTGAAAAGCAGAGACATTACTCTGCTGACAAAGGTCCGTATAGTCAAGGCTATGGTCTTTCCAGTGGTCACATACAGTTGTAAGAGCTGGACTGTAAAGAAGATGGAATGCTGGAAAATTGATGCCTTTGAACTATGGTGCTGGAGAAGACTCCTGAGAATTTCTTGGACATCAAAGTGATCAAACCAGTCAATATTAAGGGAAATTAACCATGAATATTCATTGGAAGGACTGATGCTGAAGCTGAAAGTCCAGTAGTTTGGTCATCTGATGCAAACAGCTGACTTATTGGAAAAGTCCCTTGATGCTGGGGAAGGAAAGCAGAAGAGCAGAAAGAGAAGAGGGTGTCAGAGGATGAGATGGCTGGATGGCATCACCGATGCAATGGACATGACCTTAGGCAAATTTTAGGAGATAGTGAGGGACAGGGAGGTCTGGCATGCTGCAGTCCATGGGGTCACAAAGAATCAGACATCACTGGGTGACTGGACAACAGCAACAACTTGCTTTAAAAGAATCTATATTTGCCAGTTGGGACAAATTAGAACATCCAATATTTAGTTTATTTGAACTGAATTCTTATCATAATCTGTAGACAATTTTGAGTAATAGTTAGAGGTTTGAATTATAAACTATGTAATAAAAGCCATATAATGAGTTTTCAAATTCAAGAAGATGAATTTAATGCCTGGGTCTATCACCAAGATTTAAAGCACTTCAGACACATTGAGCCCCTAAAAAAATTCCTTGTGAAAACAGAAAACTTAATGTCTTTTGTATTTTGGAAAGAACACAGTTTTGGTAGTGGAACATGAGTTCTTGATACTAGATCTTCTGTGTGACTTTGGGAAAATTAATTAAAGTCTCTTAGCCTTTTCTCCTCAAACATAGCCATGGTGAAAATGGTACTCTTCTAATGAGTATATAAAGATTACACTAGGTAATAAATGTTAACGCCTGGCATTTAGTAGATGCTGAGTACATATAGATATATAATTGTCACAGATTATATCTTGATATACATTACTTTCTCATGACCTAACATGTTCCCAAAGTTTGTAAGGCTGATTAAATTACATAACCTATATGACATATTGAATACAATGCCTGCTAAATCTTCAGTCAATGTTGGTTATCATTATTATTTGTAACAACAGTCCCATGTTACCCAGAAATGTACAATGAATAGCTCATGAAAAGCACAAAATTGTATCTCTGGTCAGTGGATTCACATTTCTCCCATCCAAGTATTAACTAAGCCCAACCTTCCTGGCTTCAGAGATAAGATAAAATTGGGCACGTTCAGGATGGTATGGCTATAGAGGGATTCACAGTTCTGATTAATCCTCATAGTGCCCAGTAGTCATATTCTTAAGTTTTGAATAGCTAGTAAGCATCTAATTTCTCTAAAACCAAAATTGATTTTTTTTTGGTTGTTTTGTTTTTGTCCAGTATAGTTCTCAGAGTATCCTACATAGCAAGAATGAATTCGCCAAAAGATTTTGGGAGACTCAGATTTTATAGGAATGTTCTCTGTGTCATGATCTATTTTAGAAAATTTTAAAATACCCTTCTACATAAAACAGTCCTTCTAGAAGTTTCCACCATGGAGTGACCAGATCTCTTATTTTGTCACTCATTTTACAATCATTAAGAGGCATGCTGAAAAGGCTCTTTCCATTCTGTCTAGACACCTTTTCCTAGACAACATCCTGAAATATAAGAATAAGCACAAAAATGAATATATTACATCAAACGTACCATTGAGAGGAAAGATAAGTTTAACCATTTCCCACGTGGGAGGCATATTGATGGTAATTATCTTTCCTCCTACTACAGCTCAGCTTTACAGGTTCCTCTGTTGCGGTTGGGAGGCTCTGGTCATGCTTAACCACATACTTGAGGCATGTTTTAATTGGCTGGGAGACTTCTGTGGCTTGACTATGGGGAAGGATGCTGGGAGTTTAAAGGGAATTGGGTGTTCCATGGTGGGTAGACTTTGTGTTGCCCATTGCTAGTACTCATGGGAAATTTATTCTTATAGGGACCTAGTGAGTGAACAGTGTGTATAAAACACTATTGTCAATTAGCAAGATTTTTTTCAATACTAAGAAGATTTTTTTCAAGGACATTTAACTACCTATGGGAAACAATTTATTCTTCATGGTAGGTATTCAAGATAGGAATTTTATTCAAGATAGGAATTATGATTTCAAGCTAGCAAAACACCAGCTGACATGGAAACCCTCTCTTCTGTTAATTCTTTTTTTAGCTGATAGACTTGAAATGTTAGCTTCCTAGGAAGACCTTCACACCAACATTCGACCAGATATAGTAAGAGAACAGTCTTTCAGTAGAACCTGAAGTCTTTCTAAACAGTGTTCAGGAAAACAGGTAGTTCATAAGACCACTTAATACCTCTTCTTGAAGGCAAATGCTTGCAGAACTGTCCTTAAGGTTTTTAAGAAGATGGAATGCTTATTGCACACCACATCTAATAATACAAAATAGCCTTAATACATTTTAATTCCTGCCAAATTTTAATGATTGATGCATAATCACATTCCCATTAATTTATAAGGATATATACATAGCATCAGAAAAAGAATGACACCATGACTTCAATTTCAGACATTTTTTTGAAGTTTTTATACCCCTGAGAGAAAATTAAGATAATTTTAAAATTTAACTCTGATCCTCTATTTGTTTGAGGGAAAAATCCATCTATCCCCAAATAGAAACTTTTATATGATGTAATGTTTCTGAACACTTCCTATTTAACTTATTTTTAAAAACATTTATTATGTATCTGAGTATAGTCAGTTAACAATGTTGTGATAGTTTCAGGTGGACAGCAAAGGGACTCAGCCAAACATATACATATTTCTCCCCCAAACTCCCCTCCCATCCAGGTTGCCACATAATATTGAGCAGAGTTCCCTGTGCTATACAATAGGTCCTTGTTGGTTAAACACTTCCTATTTTAAAGTTAAAACTATTCTAAATGCCTTTTCCCCATTATCTTTCACATACATATATGCACACACACATATATTTATATTTGGCAAGTATAATCTACTACATGTAAATGAGTGAGTGAAGTTGCTCAGTCATGTCCTACTCTTTGCGACCCCATGGACTGTAGCCTACCAGGCTCCTCCCTCCATGGGATTCTTCAGGCAAGAGTACTGGAGTGGGTTGCCATTTCCTTCTCCAGGGGATGTTCCTGATCCAGGGATTGAACCCAGGTCTCCCACATTCCAAGCAGACGCTTTAGCCTCTGAGCCACCAAGGAAGCCAAATTTATATAATACAAAGTAAATTAGTCCTAGAATGATACCTGCCACATGTCATTCAATAAAATGGTGACTATTCACATGTAGTGCATTAATAAAACAGAGAAAATGTGTCTATTTGTACTTTTCCTTGCTTAACAAAATGATTAAAAATTTTAGTCAGCCTAGGAGGCAGAGGTGTAACTTATGACATTCATTGACATTATATGACAAAGTTTTCCATTCATACAATTTTCTGCCTCCTCCTCATTGCCTTTAGCAGTTGAAGTACAGTATGAAATTGCTTACTGCAGATACCACACCTCATGATTATGGCTCTGTGGAAATAATTCTAAGTAAACCTGGAAACATATTTTTAGGATTGTACTTTAATTGAAGAATAGTTGATTTACAAAGTTGTGTTAGTTTTTGGTGTACAGCAAAGTGATTCAGTTATATATGCATATGTGTGTGTGTGTATTCTTTTTCTGATTCTTTTCCATTATAGTTTATTACAATATGATGAATATAGTTTCCTGTGCTATACAGTAGGACCTTGTTGTTTATCTATTTTGAATATAGTTGTTTGTATCTACTAATCCAAAACTCCTAATTTATCTCTTTTCTCATCCGACTTTTCCCTTTTGTAACCATAATTTTGTTTTCTATGTCTATGAGTCTGTTTCTGTTCTATAAATAAGTGCCTTTGTATCATATTTTTAAGATTTCACATATAATAGATATTGTGTGATATTTGTCTTTCTCTGTCTGACTTAACTTCACTTAGTATGATGATCTCTAGGTACATCAGTGCTAAATCACTTCAGTTGGGTCTGACTCTTTGCAACCCTATGGATGGTATCTGGTCAGGCTCCTCTGTCCATGGGATTCTCTAGTCAAAAATGCTGGAGTGGGTTGCCATGGCCTCCTGCAAGGGATCTTCCCAACCCAGGAATCGAATGAGTGTCTCTTACATCTCCTGCATCAGCAGTTGGGTTTTTAACCACTGCTGCTGCTCCTACTGCTAAGTCGCTTCAGTTGTGTCCTACTCTGTGCGACCCCAGAGACGGAAGCCCACCAGGCTTCCCCGTCCTTGGGATTCTCCAGGCAAGAACAATGGAATGGGTTGCCATTTCCTTCTCCAATGCATGAAAGTGAAAAGTGAAAGGGAAGTTGCTCAGATGTGGCTGACTCTTAATCCCATAGACTGCAGCCTACCAGGCTCCTCCGCCCGCGGGATTTTCTAGGCAATAGTACTGGAGTCGGGTAGCACCACCAGAAAAGCCCTCTAGGTCCATCCATTTTGCTCCAAATGACAGTATTTTATTCTTTTACCTTATGATCCAACAATCCTACTTCTGGGCATGGATCCAGAGAAAACTCTAAACTGAAGAAAATACATGTACCAGAATGCTTATGGAAGTACTATTTTACAATAGCCAAGACATGGAAGCAATCTAAGTGTTCACTGGAAGATTGTGTGTGTGTGTGTGTGTGTGTGTGTGTGTGTGTGTGTGTGTGTATACACACATACATTCAGTTCAGTTCAGTTCAGTCGCTCAGTCGTGTCTGACTCTTTGCGACCCCATGAATCGCAGCAAGCCAGGCCTCCCTGTCCATCACCATCACCCGGAGTTCACTCAGACTCCCGTCCATCGAGTCAGTGATGCCATCCACCCATTTCATCCTCGGTCGTCCCCTTCTCCTCCTGCCCCCAATCCCGCTCAGCATCAGAGTCTTTTCCAATGAGTCAGCTCTTCGCATGAGGTGGCCAAAGTACTGGAGCTTCAGCTTTAGCATCATTCCTTCCAAAGAAATCCCAGGGTTGATCTCCTCCAGAATGGACTGGCTGGATCTCGTTGCAGTCCAAGGGAATCTCAAGAGTCTTCTCCAACACCACAGTTCAAAAGCATCAATTCTTTGGCACTCAGCCTTCATCACAGTCCAACTCTCACATCCATACATGACCACAGGAAAAACCGTAGCCTTGACTAGATGGACCTTAGTCGGCAAAGTAATGTCTCTGCTTTTGAATATGCTATCTAGGTTGGTCATAACTTTTCTTCCAAGAAGTAAGCGTCTTTTAATTTCATGGCTGCAATCACCATCTGCAGTGATTTTGGAGCCCCAAAAAATAAAGTCTGACACTGTTTCTACTGTTTCCCCATCTATTTCCCATGAAGTGATGGGACCGGATGCCATGATATTCGTTTTCTAAATGTTGACCTTTAAGCCAACTTTTTCACTCTCCTCTTTCACTTTCATCAAGAGGCTTTTGAGTTCCTCTTCACTTTCTGCCATAAGGGTGGTGTCATCTGCAAATCTGACATCATTGATATTTCTCCCAGCAATCTTGATTCTAACTTGTGTTTCTTCCAGTCCAGTGTTTCTCATGATGTACTCTGCATAGAAGTAAAATAAGCAGGGTGACAATATACAGCCTTGACATACTCCTTTTCCTATTTGGAACCAGTCTGTTGTTTCATGTCCAGTTCTAACTGTTGCTTCCTGACCTTCATACAGATTTCTCAAGAGGCAGGTCAGGTGGTCTGGTATTCCCATCTCTTTCAGAATTTTCCACAGTTTATTGTGATCCACACAGTCAAAGGCTTTGGCATAGTCAATAAAGCAGAAATAGATGTTTTTCTGGAACTCTCTTGCTTTTTCCATGATCCAGCAGATGTTGGCAATTTGATCTCTGGTTCCTTTGCCTTTTCTAAAACCAGCTTGAACATCAGGGAGTTCACGGTTCACATATTGCTGAAGCCTGGCTTGGAGAATTTTGAGCATTACTTTACTAGCATGTGAGATGAGTGCAATTGTGCGGTAGTTTGAGCATTGTTTGGCATTGCCTTTCTTTGGAACTGGAATGAAAATTGACCTTTTCCAGTTCTGTGGCCACTGCTGAGTTTTCCAAACTTGCTGGCATATTGAGTGCAGCACTTTCACAGCATCATCTTTCATGACTTGAAATAGCTCAACTGGAATTCCATCACGTCCACTAGCTTTGTTTGTAGTGATGCTTTCTAAGGCCCACTTGACTTCACATTCCAGGATGTCTGGCTCTAGATTAGTGAACACATCATCATGATTATCTGGGTCATGAAGATATTTTTTGTACAGTTCTTCTGTGTATTCTTGCCACCTCTTCTTAATATCTTCTACTTCTGTTAGGTCCATACCATTTCTGTCCTTTATCCAGCCCATCTTTGCATGAAATGTTCCCTTGGTATCTCCAATTTTCTTGAAGAGCTCTCTAGTCTTTCCCATTCTGTTCTTTTCCTCTATTTCTTTGCATTGATTGCTGAAGAAGGCTTTCTTATCTCTTCTTGCTATTCTTTGGAACTCTGCATTCAGATGCTTATATCTTTGCTTTTCTCCTTTGCTTTTCGCCTCTCTTCTTTTCACAGCTATTTGTAAGGCCTCCCCAGACAGCCCTTTTGGTTTTTTCCTTTTCTTTTCCATGGGGATGGTCTTGATCCCTGTCTCCTGTACAATGTCACGAACTTCATTCCATAATTCATCAGGCACGCTATCTATCAGATCTAGGCCCTTAAATCTATTTCTCACTTCCACTGTATAATCATAAAGGATTTGATTTAGTTCATACCTGAATGGTCTAGTGGTTTTCCCTACTTTTTTATATTTGAGTCTGAATTTGGTAATAAGGAGTTCATGATCTGAGCCACAGTCAGCTCCTGGTCTTGTTTTAGTTGACTGTATAGAGCTTCTTCATCTTTGGCTGCAAAGAATATAATCAATCTGATTTTGGTGTTGACCATCTGGTGGTGTCCATGTGTAGAGTCTTCTCTTGTTTTGTTGGAAGAGGGTTTTTGCTATGACCAGTGCATTTTCTTGGCAACACTCTATTAGTTTTTGCCCTGATTCATTCCGCATACCAAGGCCAAATTTGCCTGTTACTCCAGGTGTTTCTTGACTTCTTACTTTTGCATTCCAGTCCCCTATAATGAAAAGGACATCTTTTTTGGGTGTCAGTTCTGAAAGGTCTTGTAGGTCTTCATAAAACCATTCAACTTCAGTTTCTTTAGTGTTACTGGTTGGAGCATAGACTTGGATAACTGTGATATTGAATGGTTTGCCTTGGAGACAAGCAGAGAGCATTCTGTCGTTTTTGAGATTCCATCCAAGTACTGCATTACGGACTCATTTGTTGACCGTGATGGCTACTCCATTTCTTCTGAGGGATTCCTGCCCACAGTAGTAGATATAATGGTCATCTGAGTTAAATTCACCCATTCCAGTCCATTTTAGTTCGCTGATTCCTAGAATGTCGACGTTCACCCTTGCCATCTCTTGTTTGACCACTTCCAATTTGCCTTGATTCACGGACTTGACATTCCAGGTTCCTATGCAATATTGCTCTTTACAGCATCGGACCTTGTTTCTATCACCAGTCACATCCCCAGCTGGGTATTGTTTTTGCTTTGGCTCCATCCCTTCATTCTTTCTGGAGTTATTTCTCCACTGATCTCCAGTAGCATATTGGGCACCTACTGACCTGGGGAGTTCCTCTTCTGGTATCCTATTATTTTGCCTTTTCATACTGTTCATGGGGTTCTCAAGGCAAGAATAGTGAAGTGGCTTGCCATTCCCTTCTCCAGTGGACCACATTCTGCCAGACCTCTCCACCATGACCTGCTGGTCTTGGGTTGCCCCACCGGCATGGCTTGGTTTCATTGAGTTAGACAAGGCTGTCATCCTAGTGTTATTAGATTGACTAGTTTTCTGTGAGTATGTTTCTGTGTGTCTGCCCTCTGATGCCCTCTTGCAACACCTACCATCTTACTTAGGTTTCTCTTACCTTGGGTGTGGGGTATCTCTTCACGGCTATTCCAGCAAAGCACCGCCACTGTTCCTTACCTTGGACGAGGGGTATCTCCTCACCTCTGCTGTTCCTGACCTTCAGCGTGAGATAACTCCTCTAGGCCCTCCTGTGACTGCGCAGCCACTGCTCCTCGTGTTGCTCCTCCCGGCTGCCGGCCCTGGCCTTGGGTGTGGGTGGCTCCTCCCAGCTGCCGCCCCTGGCCTCCGGCTCGGGGTGGCTGCTCAGGGTTACCGCCCCTGGCCTCGGGTGCGAGGTGGCTTTTCCAGGCCGCCCCTGACCTTGGACGCCGGGTGTCTCCTCCCAGCCGCTGCCCTGACCTCGGATAAGGGTTGTCTCCTCCTGGCCGCCACTGACCTCGGACGCAGGGTAGCTCCTCTCGGCTGCCGCCCCTGACCTTGGACGTGGGGTGGCTCCTTTCGGCCGCGCTTAGCGCACTGGCTCGCCGCGGCCACCTGCGCTTAGTGCTGAGCTTAGTGCGCCGGCTCGCCGCCGCTGCATACACACATACATACATATACACGTATGTATATATATGTATATTTGTGTGTAGTATATATATATGTATATGTATATATGTATGTATGTATGTACAGAAGGGCTGTATGTTTTTAGACTGATAAATGTGTTCCAACTTGACTCACTGCTCTATTTAACCCCTAAAATTCCTTCCACCAGTTGTTTCATTTCACTATTCATTTCACTGCCTGAATAGTGTTCCTATGAATCATTTACGTTTCTCTGAAAATATAGATACTATAAACTAAATTGGAAATTAATAATGGACAGCCTCATCAGCTCTCTTGAATCAGATTCCAGCATAGGGAGAAAACCGTATCTGGTTATTGTATGCCTGGAATGCAATTCCAGGGAAGATTTCTCAACTTTTACAAAGAAATATAACATCATATTTCAAAAGATGACATTTTTGGAGAATATGTTTGGTTCAGTCAGTAAAGAATCCACCTGCAATGCAGGAGACCTGGGTTTGATCCCTGGGATGGGAAGATCCCCTGGAGGAGGGCATGGCAACTCACTCTAGTATTCTTGTCTGGAGAATCCCCATGGACAGAAGAGCCTGGTGGGCTACAGTCCATGGGGTCACAAAGAGTCAGACACTATTGAGCAGCTAAGTACATTTGGTTCTCTTAAAATCAAATGAAAAACATTTTATATTCTTCTTATTTTCTTCTTTTTTCTAAGCAGATAAAGTCTCTAGATCTTTTTGTGATCCACCAATACCATGTACAAAAAGGAATCGCAGATTTGTTTGCCAAACAAAGTTTGAAAGAATTAACAGAGGTGGTATCGTTCAATAGTAATTTAGCCTCAGATCTAATGTTTCAATTAAAACTTAATAAGCATGCATGAGATGTATTTGCAGTGTATGTTGAGTAGTGGTAAAAAAAACTTGTTTTGCCCACTTTTGCAAACTGGTAGATAGAACATATTTGTTTACTTGTAACATGATAATTCCTGGAGGTGTGAACACTAGGGTATGGAAGAGGTGAAGAGACAAACATTGTAACAGGTATTCTGCAGAAGTGTCAAGAGATGCAGAATGTTGCAACACAAACAAAAGATGGTGAATTGAAAATGATCTGTCCAGGGGTTGAACTAAAATTCTAAAAATGGCAAATAATCACATTATGTTGCTTGATTCATGAATCTTTAGAAGTATTCAATGTGGATTCAAGAAGGAATGTTGAATTGTAATTTTTGAATAGATATTATTTCTTTATTAATGATTAGTGCTTATTAAGGGAAAATAAGCACTAATACATGTGTCCTATCACATAAAGCAAAAATAATAGCCATGTTCCATTGCCTTAATTTAAAACATAATTTTTTTATACAGTAAGTAAAATTATCACGTACTTAACTGAAGCCACCAATACAGACATCTATATTGTATTTTAATAATAATTAAAATGGTAATAATTGAGTATAAAATGCATTTCAAAAATATCAAACATAGTATCAAGCTTTTAATTTTCTAATTTCTGATAAGTTTAAATCTTTTAAATAGGCCATTTTGGTTATTTGCAATGAGCCCAAAAGCAGAGACATTACTTTACCAACAATGGTCCATCTAGTCAAGGCTATGGTTTTTCCCGTAGTCATGTATGGATATGAGAGCTGGACTGTGGAGAAAGCTGAGCACCGAAAAATTGATGCTTTTGAACTGTGGTGTTGGAGAAGACTCTTGAGAGTCCCTTGGACTGCAAGGAGATCCAACCAGTCCATCCTAAAGGAGATCAGCCCTGAGATTTCGTTGGAAGGAATGATGCTAAAGCTGAAACTCCAGTAGTTTGGCCACTTGATGCAAAGAGTTGACTCATTGGAAAAGACTCTCAAGCTGGGAGGGATTGGGGGCAGGAGGAGAAGGGGACAACAGAGTATGAGATGGCTGGATGGCATCACTGACTCGATGGACATGAGTTTGAATAAACTCCGGGAGTTGGTGATGGACAGGGAGGCCTGGCGTGCTGCAATTCATGGGGTCAAAGAGTCGGACACGACTGAGTGACTGAACTGAACTGAACTGATCATAAACTTTATTATTTTTTTTTAATTCGAAATGTTATTATCAAAATCAGGCTTGACTTACATATTTAGTAAAATGGTAGAATCATAACATAAAGCCAAGTATAACTCAAAACTTCCTCTCCTTTTGCAGATTCTAAAGTCAATATTGAAAAAGCCTACTAGTTTGTGGAAAGTAATTTTTTTTTCTACATTGATCAAATTTTGTTTTATTTTATTTTTTCTTTTGATGTACAGAGATATTTCACTTTGGAAAGAGAACACATGCTTTAGAAAAAAGGACAAATCTTACTATTAAATAAGCATGTTTCAAAGAGAAAAGTAATATCTCAGTATATCAGGGAAGTATATGATATCAAGGAAAATGGCATTGTTTGCTCTACTAATTCCATCTTTAACCACATTTTTTGAAAAGTCTAATTCTTCAAATTATATTTTTAAAAAATCTACCTGATTTAAGAAAGCAAGCTCTTCAGCTCTTCAGCTCTTCAACCTACAGTATATATTTTTCACTCCAATTCTAGGCACTTCATTGAAAAAGTGAAACTTGCTACACATAGCCAAAGCAACCAGGCAAGTTAATGATATTTTTCCCTCTCTACCAGGTTGATTTGGCACTTTGTAGACACTGCTAAGCCAGCTCGAGCTAGTGCTTGAAGTAAAGTGTTTTGGAGTTTTGCTTAGTTATTTTTTCTCATTTTGATAGAACTTTTGTTTTCTGGAAATCTTCAAGAAATTTGTTATCCAACACTACTAAAACAACCTGTTGCTTTTTAAAATTTTAAATATCATAACAAAAAAGAATAAATCAAATGTGAGAACAGCTAAGTTTTTTAGAACATTTCAGTCTTTTGCTGCAACATAACACTCATTGCTATGATAATGACCGTGAAAACAGGAAAATATTTGTAAATGCTGACAAGAGAAGAAATGTATTTGCTGGCTCCACAGATCAACTCTAAGACATAATTTCATGTAAGAGTATTTGCCATAGTAACAAAGGTAAAAAAACTAATACTAACATAAAATTGTTACCAAGTAATTAATGGTTAAGTTACTTTGTTAATTTATAACTAGTATCAGACCAAAAATTACTTTAAACCACTTCTAAAGAAATAAATTGCATCCATAAAAGTAATAGGTCTTTTTTTAGTTTTATATAAATTTGACCTCCAATATTAAAATATTTGCCTTGATCTCTAACTGGTTTTACACTGATTTATTTTATGTGATACTCTTTAAGAACACACATACTTACACACATAGTCACACATCCCAATCCTACACACACCCTCATACACATTCTCAAACAGCACACTCACACATGCATGTATTTGTACACACACACTCAGAAATGTGTATAGTGCTCCTGGACCAATGAAAATGAAACCAAAGGAAATACTGAGAAGAACAGATGTAAGCTTGATGATGGTGAGGACGTGCTACCTGATCTTATGTCTAAGAGTGAACAAATTCAGTAAAAGGAAAAAACTCATTTTTCTGTACTAGTTAGATTCAGAATGTAAGAACTGAAAACATAAACTGAAAATCATATATGTAGTCCTGAAGTAAATTAGAAACAAATTTGTCAATAAAGTTGCACCAGTGTTAAAATACAGTCTAGAAAAAACATAGGGATTCAACCACTTGATGAAATGGTGAAAAACATCTTGGAAATGCCTTGTGCATTCCACTGGTTTTTGACAATTGTTAGGTTGGGGAATCTTGACAACAACCTGCAGCCGAGCTTCTTTTCCAATCAGTGCCACAGACAAATTGATCTGGCTCTTCTAATGATTACCAATATTTTCAGCATATCCTTCCAGATTTCCATGTGTTCTTTGGCAGAGACAGAAGCAGTTTGAAGATTTTCCCTTTAAGCCTTTGAAATTTTGGAATTTTTCTGCAACATTTGTCAGTACACTCATGTCTCTGACATCACACCAACTCCTTCCCAATTCTGGATATTTCTCTGAAGTTCTAATCAGAATTATTGAATATATCAGTATTCCTGATATTTCCCTGAGCCAGAAAGAGTGAATATAGATCAGTTCAGTTCAGTTCAGTCGCTCAGCCATGTCTGACTCTTTGCGACCCCATGAATCACAGCACACCAGGCCACCCTGTCCATCACCAACTCCCAGAGTTCACTCAAACTCACATCCATCGAGTCGGTGATGCCATCCAGCCATCTCATCCTCTGTTGACCCCTTTTCCTCCTGCCCTCAATCCCTCCCAGCATCAGATTCTTTTCCAATGAGTCAACTCTTCGCATTAGGTGGCCAAAGTACTGGAGTTTCAGCTTTAGCATCATCCCCTCCAAAGAACACCCAGGGCTGATCTCCTTTAGAATGGACTGGTTGGATCTCATTGCAGTCCAAGGGACTCTCGGGAGTCTTCTCCAACACCACAGTTCAAAAGCATCAATTCTTTGGCGTTCAGCATTCTTCACAGTCCAACTCTCACATCCATACATGACCACAGGAAAAACCACAAGCGTTGACTAGATGGACCTTTGTTGGCAAAGTAACGTCTCTGCTTTTCAACATGCTATCTAGGTTGTCATAACTTTTCTTCCAAGGAGTAAGCATCTTATAATTTCATGGCTGCAGTCATCATCTGCAGTGATTTTGGAGCCCCCCAAAAATAAATTCTGACACTGTTTCCCCATCTATTTCCCATGAAGTGATGGGTCCAGATGCCATGATCTTAGTTTTCTGAAAGTTGAGCTTTAAGCCAACTTTTTCACTCTCCTCTTTTACTTTCATCAAGAGGCTTTTGAGTTCCTCTTCACTGTCTGCCATAAGGGTGGTGTCATCTGCACATCTGAGGTTATTGATATTTCTCCTGGCAATCTTGATTCTAACTTGTGCTTCTTCCAATCCAGCATTTCTCATGACGTACTCTGCATAGAAGTAAAATAAGCAGGGTGACAATATACAGCCTTGATGTATTCCTTTTCCTATTTGGAACCAGTCTGTTGTTCCATGTCCAGTTCTAACTGCTGCTTCCTGACCTGCATATAGGTTTTTCATCATTAGGTATTAATTAATTCCATAATGGTGCTAAATTTATTTCAACTTTGGACTAGTATTTTAAGAATAATATGAGCTTATTTAAGTCCTGGGAAATGAATCTCTCTGCCTTATATTATTTCTGTGATTAATTGGGAGTAAGAGTCGGGTTGTGGCATGTTTTGGTTTCCTTACCTATATATCCTCTTTGAAACAGGATCTAGATTTCCATTGTAACTACCTCTCTTTTTCAGAATGCAGTCCACAGTAACCTAGACATACAATGCAAGTCAGCCATGAGATGCTCCAAACTTGGTTTGTATTTGGGAGCCTGAAATATGGATACAGGCAATTTTTTTCTCCTAGTTTCTGTTTCCCACATAATAATTATATATTCATAAGAAAAATCAAACTTTTAAAATATTTAAAAGTTACTCTTTAGAAGAGCGGCAAGTCATTTCTCCAGTCTAATGGGAATGGGGTGGGGAAGATGATGAGAAGAGCTGTGTCCACTTTGACTTCTTTCTGCAACATGATGAAGTTACAGAAGTAATCAAGGCACAAATTCAAACTGACCTATGTGAAATGTGCTCTCTTGGTTTGAGTCAGAATCTGCATGTGTAACAGCGTCCACTGTAACTTAAATGCGGTGATGCTGGAGAACCATTATAGATTTACCCAAGAATTAGAAGCATGAGTTTTGAGGTCAGTTCAGTGTTGAGCATCCTGTTGAGTGGAATTCCTTTCTGCAGAGATACAAGGATTTAGGTTTCAATGTTTCTCCTACCTTGTAATCTATGTATCCAAGGGAGTCTCAGACTATTCAGATGCCAGATAGGGAGAAAGATAATAAAGAATATAGACTTCTTAAAAATCCTTGCCTGGAAGTGACAGTTGTCATTTCTAGCCACAGTTTATTGTCAGAGCCTGGACTCTTGGCAATAACTGAAGGCATAGAAGCCTGAGAAATGTGGTCTTTGACTGAGAAACCATTGTTTTTAGCAAGGACTACACACTATGGAAAGTGAAGCACAAATATTTGGAGGAGTGTTCATCTCTAACACAACAGTCACTTAACTATCTGAACCTTAATAGTTTAGGTTAAGTTTAGGTTAAAATGGGATAAATAATAAACAGCCTGAATATCTACCGTGATGATAAAATCATGCAATGCCTGAAACTCTTTGTAATTTAATACTCATGTCACTAGACAATTGCACATTATTTCTAATAAATCCTATATATCTTTATTAAACAATTGTTGATATATACATTATAACTAGTTAGCTATTACTGATGCATTTTCAATGTAATGCAGGCTGCTTTGTGTTGAATATTTTGTCATAGCACAGTACGAAAGTACATCAAATCCTTTGTAACAGCGCTTGTTCTTATCATAGTGAATGCAAAACAAGTAAACAAACAAATTAAAAAAAAAAAACCCTACCATATAGAATTTATCAAAGGGAATTTGAAGAAGAGAATAGATTTATTTTTGACCTTGAGAAACCCATAGACTGTGCATGACACACAAACAATTGTTGTGCTTTCCTAACGATAATTAATAGAATTAAATCTTCTTTTTCATTACCTTGTTGACAATAAAGCAACAACAAATAAGAGCCAAATATATTTCCATTCAGTGAAAACTTTCCTTTTAGGGCATGGACCATGTGGTCTGAACTAAGGGATACAGTTATTCAGAGATGTTATATATTATCCTCCTCTGAGATACATTTTGATAATATCTGGCCACAAAAAGGCACATGAATTGATTACAAGTTCAGATTTGTTTGTTTAGTAGATGATCAGAACCACTGACTCAAACTGGGTCATTTTAGAATGTTACGCTATAAGAAGCTGAACGAGTCTTAAACTCCAAACTCTTCACAAAAGATCTGTTAAAACAGGGAAACATGCGTGGAAACAATTTTTTTTAATTTTTATTTTTACTTTATTTTACTTTACAATACTGTATTGGTTTTGCCATACATTGATATGAATCCGCCACGGGTGTACATGAGTTCCCAATCATGAACCCCCCTCTCACCTCCCACCCCATATCATCTCTCTGGATCATCCCAGTGCACCAGCCCCAAGCATCCTGTATCCTGTATCCGACATAGACTGGCGATTCATTTCTTACATGATAGTACACATGTTTCAATGCCATTCTCCCAGATCATTCCACCCTCTCCCTCTCCCTCAGAGTCCAAAATTCCTCCGCCATCTTAGGACCGCCTCCTTGGAAGCAACAGTTTTTTTTTTTTTTTTTTTTTCAAATTTAAAATTCAACATAAAACACTCATAGATTGACTGTTGCATGCCTGGTAGTCAAGCCAAAAGTTTGGTGTGATTGTTGTTCAGTTGCTGGGTTGTGTCTGACTCTGCGATCCCAAGGACTGCAATAGGCCAGGCTTCCCTGTCCTTAGGCCAGGCTTCCCTGTCCGTTAGCCTCTCCTGGAGTTGCTCAAACTCATGTCCATCAAGCCAGTGATGCCATCCAACTATCTTGTCCCCTGTTGTCCCCTTCTCCTCCTGCCTTCAATCTTTCCCAGCATCAGAGACTCTTCCAGTGAGCTGGCTCTTAGCATCAGGTGGCCAAAGTATTGTAGCTTCAGCTTCAGCATCAATCCTTCCAATGAATATTCAGGACTGATTTCCTTTAGGATGGACTGGTAATTCCTTGCTGCTCAATGGACTCTCAGGAGTCTTCTCCAACACCACAGTTCAAAAGCAATTCTTCAACACTCAGCTTTCTTTACAGTCCAACTCTCATATCTATGCATGACCACTGGAAAAACCATAGCTTTGGCTAGCTGGACCTTTGTTGGTAAACTAATGTTTATGCTTTTTAATATGCTGTCTAGGTTGGTCATAACTTTTCTTCCAAGGAGCAAGGATCTTTTAATTTCATGGCTGCAATCACTGTCTGCAGTGATTTTGGAGCCCAAGAAAATGTCTGTCATTGTTTCCATTTTTTCCCCAACTATTTGCCATGAAGTGATGGGACTGGATGTCATGATCTTCATTTTTTGAATGCCAAGTTTTAGACCAGCGATTTCACTCTCCTCTTGCACCTTAATCAAGAGGCTCTTTAGTTCCTTTTTGCTTCCTGCCATAAGGGTGGTGTCATCTGCATATCTAGGTTGTTGATATTTTTCCTGGTAATTTTGATTCCAGCTTTTGCTTCATCCAGTCTGGCATTTTGCATGATGTACTCTGCATATAAGTTAGATAAGCAGTATGACAATATACAGCCTGACGTACTCCTCTCCCAGTTATAAGCCAGTTCATTGTTTCATGCCTGGTTCTCACTGTTGCTTCTTGACCTACATACAGGAGGTAGGTAAGGTGGTTTGGTATTCCCATCTCTTTAAGAATTTTCCACAGTTTATTGTGAACCACACAGTCAAAGGGGTTAGCAAAGTCAATGAAGCAGAAGTAGATGTTTTCTGGAACTCTCTTGCTTTTTCTATGATCCAAGAGATGTTGGCAATTTGATCTCTGGTTCCTTTACCTTTTCTAAATCCAGCTTGAGCATCTGGAAGTTCTCGGTTCACATACTGTTGAAGACTAGCTTGGAGGGTTTTGAGCATTACTTTGCTAGCATGGTGTGGTAAGTAGCCATTTATACAATGACCTTGACATTTATTGAGTGCCTCCTATTTTCTAGATATTGTTCTACATGGTACTTTCATGTTTTCTTCCAGGAATTTATAGTTTTAGGTCTATATTTAGGTCTTTAATCCATTTTGAGTTGTTTGTATATGGAATGAAGTGAGGGTCTGACTTCGTTCTTTGCATGCAGAATATAAAGTCTCATTTATTCAAACATTTGTAGGAGGGAAATGTTTGTCTTGTGCCATGTTTCCCAGAGCAGACCTTGAGATGATGTTCAAGCATTTCATTAAGGTATTGCTCACTTCATGAGAAGACAGTGAGGGAGTGATGCAAGCAGGATGAAAAGAGATAAGAAACCACACAGGTTGCAACTTGAAGGGAGCGTACAGCCTGAGTCTGCACCTTCAGGGGAATTCTGGAGGGCAAATGACAGCCTGCGGGTTGCCACCTTTAAGGCAAAGGCTTTCTTACTCCTAGTGTAAGGATTACCCTCAGGCTTATGTAGACTCCAAGGCACTTCCAGTTATCCGGCTAGGTAGGCAGAATGTTCCAGTGGCTCAAGGGCTGCCTTCTGAAGAGAATTTCTGATGCAGACTATTTCAAGCCAAGATATAAGAGCTGGAGGATGGCTACCCTACCCATGAAAGAAACCCGAGGGAATCTGTGCAGAACACCAACAATGTTCATTTCAACATCAGTACCTTCACTTAGTAAAGAGATATAGGAAAGCTAGAAAGGTGGAATTACGCTCTAATTGACATGACTAATAACTGCTGCAGCTCAAAATAAACCCGTCTGTGGCTCTATAGCTTGTGTTTTGGAAAGTTATGGGACACGTGGAAAGAATGTGGTAGGTGGAATGTGACATTTTAGCAGGTTAAAGTGAGGTGGGCATATACTGGTTACTACAGTACCACTTAGAGTCCTTCTGTGACCACCACCCCCCCCAATATTCCCCTCAAAAAAAAAAAAAAAAGACTGGTATGAAGTGATGAAGACTTGAATTAGAGGAGATATTACAGGTTATTTTTTAAATGTTCATGATCTTTCAACAAGTTAATCCCCTACTTCACAGCATATTTAAAAAATAATTCAAAATGATTAAAGAACTAATGCAAGCACTAAAACTGTAAAATTCTTAGATATGCAGATGACGCCACTCTTATGGCAGAAAGCACAGAAGAACTAAAGAGTCTTGATGAACATAAAAGAGGAGATGAAAAAACTCTTAGAAGAAAATATTAGAGTAAATCTTTGAATTTGGCAACAGTTTCTTGGATATGACATCAAAAACACAAGGAATAGAACTAAAAATAGATAAATTGGACTTCATCAAATTTAAATTCATTTATGTTTCAAAGGACAGTCTCAAGAAAGTGAAAACAGGGACTTCCCTGGTGGTCCAGTGATTAGGACTCCACACTTCCAATGCAGGGGTGCAGGTTCGATCCTTGGTCCAGGAACTAAGATCTCTCATCTCTCATGCCTCATAACATGGCCAAAAAAAAAAAAAAAGAGAGAGAAAGTGAAAACACAACTCAAAGAATGGGGAAAGTATTTGAAAATTACATATCTGATAAAAGACTTGTTAGAATACACAAAAAACACAAGTCAATAATGAAAAGACACACACAAATTATTAATAGCAATTATGAAATGGGAAAAAGATCTGGAAGAACATTTTTCTAAAGAAGATATTAAAATGCCCACTAAGCACATGGAAAGATGCTCAGCATCACTGGTCACAAATCCAAAGCACTATGAGATAACATGCACTTGCTAGCATAGCTTTAATAAAATAAAAATGATTATTAGTGAGGATGTGGAAATCAGAAACTCATATTCTGCTGGTGGGAATGTAAAATAGCAAAACTCCTATGGCAAATTATTTGGCAGTCCCTCAAAAGCTAAACAGAGAGTCACTGTTTGACCCAGCAATTCTACTTCTAGATATATACCCAAGAGAAATGAAAACATATGCCCACATGAAAACTTGTACATGAATGTCCAAAGCAGCATTATTCATAATGACCAAAATGTAGAAACAGTCACCATGGATAAACAAAATATGGTATACCCATATAATGGAATAACTCTCAGGCATAAAAATAAACAAAATACTGATACATACTACAGCATGAATGCAATGGTCTTAATGAATATTTGTATCCCCTTAAAACTGATATGTTGAAATTCTAAGTTCCAAAAGTGATGATATGAGTAGGTGGTGATTAGATCATGAGGGTGAAGCCTCATGAATGGGATTAGTGCTCTTATAAAAGAGATCCCTCAAAGCTCCCTAGCCCCTTCCAGCAGGTAAGGATAAGTGAGAAGTCTTCAACCCTCAAGAAGGTCCTCACTCATACTTGCTGGTACCTTGATCTCAGATTTCCAGCTTCCTGAACTATAAGAAATAAATGTCTGTTGTTTATAAGCTACCTAATGTGTGGTATTTATAGCAACTCAAACATTCTAAGACAATCAATGAGCCTTGAAAACAGTATGCTAAGTGAGAGAAGCCAGACATAAAATATCACTTATTATATGATTCCATTTATGAAATATCCAGAATAGGTGAACCTATAGAAACAGAAAGATTAGTGTTTGACTCAGACTGGCAGGAAAAGGAGAACTGATGACAGCTATAGGATATGGGGTTTCTAAAACTGATCATGGTGACGGTTGTACAGTGCTGTGGATATACTAAAAACTCCACACTGTCAATGAGTGAATTGTTTGGTATGTGAATTATATCAATAAAAATGTGAAAGGAAAAGAGACCATGGTAACTAGAAGCCTACCAATAGAAATAATAGTACTAATAAATTGTAAGTCTTCTCACTTATAAATATCTAGACTGATAGCCTGGAACTGAAGAAGTAAAGCATTCATCTAAGGTCTTGCTGGCAGGTGTTTCGTGCTCCTTCAAGGCTACTTCACAGTTATGGGTGAGGCTCCTGTTACAGAGCTGGGTTGGGTTTGGGAAATGCTCATTGAGAGTAGTTACTTAACAGCCAGGAGGTTGGGGCCATCTCAGGGTAGCACCTGCCTTACCCATGGTGATTGTGTGCAACGAGCACTTTGTGGGGCAAAGTGAATCCTGGAAGCTGAGTGTTTGAAAGAGCTCTGTCCCCTTGTCACCTGCTGGCCCACTTTGCTCTTTGGATGCACGGACTGGAGGCAGGGAGACCTTGTTTGAGCCACTCCTTGGGCAGCGAGACCTAGTATGTGTAGTTCCAGTAGCGGACTATAGATTGAAGGCGACTTCTTGCGAAATCAGCAGGGCGGGCAGCTGAAGAGCATGAGAATATTGTGCATTTGTAAATATTTGAGCACATCTGCTTAGCTTCTTCCCAGAAAACCACTGGGAAAACCCGCCTTGCCTTGTGCCATGCAATGCTGTTGCCCTGCTCTAATTGTCAAATCTGTCGAGTGTTTTCCTCATGCACACAAAAATTAAACATCGCTCTCCTCATTCATGATTAATTCAGCTGCAGCGCTGCACTGTGTCACACTGCATCTTTTAAAGTGATTGTTAAATTCTACCTCATAATCGGAGCAGTTTTAATTAACTTTTTGTCAGTTAATCTTTTTTTCCTCATGCATTTTCCATGTCTAGGGTGAATACTGCCGGTCTCTGCCCAGGGGTTTGCAACCCCTCGGTATGAATAGCTTAAACCCTATTAGTGCCGATGGGCGTGCCACGTGCGGGTGGAGAGAGGAGGCCTCTCAGGCTCCATTCTGCTCTGCTTTCCTGAGCCTGGCTGGTTTGGTCGTTTGCATTAAACAGCTCCTCCATAGTGAGCTCGTTTACGTGCTGCAAAGTTCAGGCTTGCTTTTCTCTTGCTCCTAGAATATGTTCTCTGTGTCCAGGAGAGAGAGCGCACACAGAAATGAAAAAGGTAGATGTGCAGGATAAGAGGGAAGAGACCCAAACTGGAATGTAGAGGAAACCCAGGGCAAGGAATGGGTCCTGTTAAGTATTCTGGAGTGATTCTCCCCTTCAGGGTAAGCCCTTCCTTCCCTTCTTCCTTCCTTCCACCAAAGCTGAAGAGTAAGGATATTGCTTCTAGTGTCTCTGACCTTGTCATTCTTACCAAAGTCATATTTCACATATTTAAACTTTTTTTTGTATAGTTCAAATGCCAATTATACCTACCCCTCAACTTATGGCTCTGCCTGCCCATTACTTTTATCTCTCAAATGATATTACCCATGTGTACATAACATAGCAAATCCAATTCCATATTAAACAGCACACATTCAGGCAGTTTTCTCTCTCGCAAGGGGCCTGTGTTTAAAGGCAATTGTGTTTTAGCTTTTCTGAAACTTTAAACAAATGTGCACATCTGTGTAATAGTGCCACTACTCCTGCTACTTCTAGCAAAGGAGTCACTTTTGTATATTTACAGGGTATATTTTTCAGGATATGGCATCAGTTTCTCAGTTTTAAAATGCATACGGTTGAGGAAATAGGAACTGATAATTACTGTGTTAGGATCTGATGCTAAAATGCTGAGAGAGTCAATAAATACACCAGGTGTGCAAAACGCCAGTTAGGGTATTTAAACAGAATGTGGTCAAACCCTCAAAGAGGGACTGTACTCACTCTATGGACATTTGTGCTGAGGTGTCACCATATTGAATTTGTTAATTAACCTGTTTGGTCCAGAGCTGACCTGAAAGACTGAGTATAGTTCCGATAAAAGTTGTGCCAAAGAGTTTCCTACTAAGAAATACATTAGAAAATAGCTTTAGGACAAAGTGTAATTTGTATGGAGTGCTTTGATCTTAGAAAGATTAAGAAAGAATGTGGGATTCAGGGTCTATGCTCAAATCCTAAGTATGTAATTTGCAGGGTATGGACAAACAAGTAGCTTATTCCCTCTCAGTCATATATAAAATGGGGATTACAATATTCTCTACATTACGCTGTTTTCTGATGACTCTAAATCTTTTTTATAGAAATGTGGTTGACTAATAATACTGTGTTAGTTTCCACAGTATAGCAAGGTGATATGGTCATATATACGTCTGCATTCTTTTTTATATTCTTGTCCACTATGGTTTATCACAGGATATTGAATATAGTTCCCTTTGGGATACAGTAGGACCTTGTTGGTTATCCATTCTATATATAATAGTTTGAATCTACCAATCTCAAACTCTCCATCTTTCCCTGACTCACCCCCTTCCTCCTCGGCAACCATACAGACACAAACTCTCTGTGTCTATAAGTCTATTTCTGTTTCATAGATAGGTTCATTTTTGTCATATTTTAGATTACATGTATAAGTAATGTCATATGGTATTTGTCTTTCTCTGTCTGCTTTACTTCACTAGTATGATAAAATGAATTTTTTAATGTATTTAGTATAGTGTAAATTCTCAATAAAATAGCAGTGATGATGATGATGATAAAGGTTTGTGCTTTTCTCTGTGCCTGATATAAAATCCTTTACATACTCTGCACATAAATTCTGTGACAAGTACTTGGTGGATCTAGGTGAATCAATTTGGTGATCTGCCCTCCGTCTTTCTTACAGAGGGAAGCTCTTTCCTGTAAGTTCTTGTAGGACTAGTTTCATATCTTGTTTAGCTTGTATCTCCCATGGCCCTAACACAATGTCTTTTTTGTGTTAGGTATGTGTTTAATAGAGAGTTGCTGAGTTGTAACTGAATCCTCATTTTTATACTTTTACTCATTCAACAATATTCAGTAAATCATATTGTTGAAAGCCAAATAAAACATGGTTCCTGTTCTGAGTAAAGCATGGTTCCATGCCAGTATCCTTGCCTGGAGCATTCCATGGACAGAAGAGCCTGGCGGGCTATAGTCCATGGGATCACAAAGATTCGGACATGACTGAGTAACACACACACATACACACACACACGCCTGTTTCAGAATTTAGGGAGTTATTACCTACATAGACAAATAATTATAGAACTGTGTGGAGTGCAGTCATTCTGCCTCCTGGAGCTGGGGAAATCTTTGCTGAGAAGCAAGAGCACCTGAGCCTTGAATAAGCAGGAGTTTTACACAAATTGAGTCTAAGGTAAGATCATTCAAGATAATCAAAGTAGAACAATACACATAGAGTAGAATCATGAAACAGCCAAAGCACATGCAGGAAACGGTGAGAGGTGCCATGTGGTTGGATTTGGGTACACAGAGGTTTTATCCTATTAGCCTGTTTCTATAATTCATATGCTGAAGTGAAGTGAAAGTCGCTCAGTCGTGTATGAATACTGGAGTGGGTAGCCTATCCCTTCTTCAGCAGATCTTCCCAATCCAGGAATTGAACTGAGGTCTCCTGCATTGCAGGCGGATTCTTTACCAACTGGACATATACTAAAAATCTATGAAATTCTTTGACTTGGATGAGTGATTGTTGCATTGCAAACAGTGGTGGTTGTGGAAGATGGGGAGAGGGGGGAAAATGCAAACCAAGTGCCAATGTTCTCGGTGAATGCTTCAGAGGTAAGCACTAGGTAGTGAGGGCAGATGAATGTAAAAAGAGTGACGGCTGATGTAGACAGGCTATGGGACAGTCTGGAGATAACTTTGCCATTTGCTATCCATAAAAAATCAATTTTTATTTCCTTTAGTTAATCCTTTAGTTGTGTGTGTATGTGGGCGGAAATGAACCTTAATTCTACTCCTAATGTGGTTGAGAAATCCAGCTCACTGTTTGTGCTTTCCCAGAACTCTCTTATTTGCTCTTTGTGTTCAAGTACAAAGTAGAGTGGCTCTAATCCAATTTTGATTTGGAAGCCAAGTATGATGGGAGTGTAGATGTCACAGCAACGTGCCCAAATTTACTTTATTTTTGAAATGTCGTGAATATGCTGCTTAGAATTATTCATCGCTGGTATTCATTTTCCTACGATAGGAGTATTTTATGATTCTATTTCTTAATTTGTGAGTTCTAATGTAAAATGTGCTGATGTATCAACTTTATTAATATATGATCCCTGGAGCCATATACTTTAATATGCAATAATTTCTAAACATATTTAAAAATACATTTGCAGAAGACTACAGAAAACTATTATAACTGTTAAATCAATACTCAACAATATTTTAATTTCTAGAAATTCCCCATGAGGAGACCATTCATTTCTTGTTAATAGAGACAGGGAATATATGTTAAAGACTTATTTTTCATATTTAATTTCAAATAAATTTAGCTATACCATAAAATAACAAATAATTTTGGAGTTAATTTATAACTAAAATGAGTTGACGGGTAAAAATTTTAGATTGCTAAATTTATAGTTTTTATCAGAATGAACATTCTTCATTTTTGTGTGTAATATAAACTAAAGGCAAACACATATAAAGCAGAGTTTAGTATTTTTTATTGTATACAAGAATTTATATTGAATCCATTAAAAATTTTTTTTAATGTTAAATCTTCATGACCTGCCTCGACTTCAATTTTTCCTTTTAGCTTATTAAACAAGTCACTTTAATTATAATTGAAAAGAATAAATAAAATTTTGCTAGGTTTGTGGAGGATTCTGGATTATGGCCATATTTGATCTGACCCCAAACTCAATAAAATTATTAATTACTAAGAAGGGATCCCCAAGGACTTCCTTTTAGAATTGAAAGCCCATGAAGTTCAGATGTACTTTGTAATTGGATATTTCCAAACTAATATTAAACAGCAAATCTTTAATTAGTGTGCATAAAATTAAAATTTACTTACAGAGTATTAAACTGGAATTTGAAGTTCTCATAACCTAAACCAATATGAAGCTGAGAAATTCAATTTCACAGTCTCTTTTTTGTTACAACATATAATGTGCTTTATTTGTTATTGTTATTCCATTTAGCAGTTCTTTTTAAAGCAAAGTTTGTGGAACAATCCTAAAATTATGAAGAAAGATAATTAAGCAAAACTATTAAAAGAGCTACCAGGTTAAAAATAGGCAACAAAAGGAATATAGTTTATTATATATTAAATATATATTGTATGTAACCACTTTTACATTAAAATGCTTTAGAGCTGAAAGACCTCAGTTTAGAATCTGGGGCCCTATACATTCAAATGGGCTAAGTTTGGGGCAATAATATCACTTTTGCTATATCCTAAACTTCAGAATTCAACTTCTATTTATCCTATTAGACACATATAGTGATTGAAAAGATGCCAGATTTCCAAAAAAAACACCTCTTTTCGTATTGATTAAAAGTGTATGAGCCATTGCTATCTAAAAGTGTCAGCCAAAATCAAAACAGACAGCCAACAAAATAGAGCGCCTATTGTAAGAGTAGAAATGGATTTCAGAATCAACAGTAAATAAACTATGGTGCTGCCTTCATCTGTACTCCACTGGAGATACAGTTTGCAGAATTTTTACTGGCACTCTGCCATACTTATTTTCATTTATCTGCCTCAAAGCACCATTTCAAAAAGTGCAAAAGCATGTTGTTGATAAAGTAGATTGTTTATAGCTGAATTGAAAATTTCAGAACAACACGTTTTGTAATAAAGTTGGGGGAGGGAGGTCCAGGAAGACTGCAGCTGCAGCTTTTTGAAACCCTATGTCAACATCACTGCTAGAAATGGGAAGATGTGTTATTTTGCCCTACAAAATTTAATAAGCAAATCTTTATAAACTGTATTAAGTGACAAGTATTACCAAAAGCCATAAAGTCTACTGAGTCTTTATTTACTGAAACGCTTTCCCAGCACATTGTTCCCATATTGCAGGCTCCTTTATAGTGTTGTGTTTGTAATGTGCTTAGCGACTCAGGGGTGATTTCAGTGATAGTAAATCCTGGGCCAATGAGTCCCCATGTGTACCATAGTAATTTTAATACTTCTGCTGTTAAGTCCTGTTGGGTATAAATTTAAGTACCAACTTTAGTTGCTGTTGCTTCACTGTTGTTGTTTTTTTTTTTTTTCTTGTGGCTGCTCTTGCAGAAGCATAGCCAATAGCTATGGAAAGAAGAGAAATGCTTAAACGAATGACAATTAGAAGAATAGAGGCAGGACATCTTTCTCTATATAGTTAAATATCATAGCTGATGTAATTTATGTACTCCATTCAATAAGTGATTGGTATGAACATTTCAGAAAAAGAAGTGTTTTTTGAAAACAATAACCTTCCTAAATTGGGTTCCCCAGATCGCTAGGATTCCTTGAAATGTCACTTAGAATTCTTGGGGGGGAAATATGTTCTGTGGTCCAGTGTATTCAGTAAAAAATGTGAGGTTAAGCAAAGTTAGATTTCTTAGATGTTTTGGTCTTTTCTGTGCAACATGCCATGTCAGTCTACAAGAAGATATTCCATCTCCCTACATATTTTGCCATAAAAAAATGCACAAACCTATTGCACACCTGTGGAACGCCAGGTGTTCTGTTATAATCAGCAGGAAATGCTGGGTTAGCCTTCTAATACATTTAATACACTGGGATTTAAGCAAACCTTTTGTGTCTAAATTCTGAGCGTTTAGGAAGATCAGTGACTAGCATAAGATATTTTGTAAAACTTTGTTGAGTAAATTGATGAGTTCTTGAATGAAGGCTATTTTGATAATTAATGAGGGCATAACAAGCTAACTGGTGGTATCATTCTGTTGATGAATCCAATGACTTGTACCAGTTTTAAGGGTTATGTTGATTTATCTTGCCTCAAGGGGTTCCCAGGTGGTACTAGTGGTGAAGAACTCTCCTCCTAATGTAGAACTGAAAGACGTGGATTTGATCCCTGGATGGGAAAATTCCCTGGAAGAAGGCATGAACCCACTCCAGTATTCATGCCTGGAGAATTCCATAGACAAAAGAGCCTGGTGGGCTACAGTCCATAGACTCGGAAAGAGTCGGACACGACTGAAGCGACTTAGCACGCACATATGCATCTCCCCTGTTGTCTTTTAGAAATCTGATTCTTTCACATTTATGCATGATCTACTCCCCCTCCACCCCGAACTATAGGACCTTTTAGAATTTCTTTTGAGTTTTTTTAAAATTACTCTTAGGTTTTAACTCTTATCTTTCTCTTTGATGTTCTTCAATTTTGCTACAACGTATCTTTACTAACCTAAGATCCATTTTCTTACGGAGTTTTTCTTTTATCTTCTATGAGATGTTTCGATTATCACTTATTCAAATATATTTATCCTTTATGATTATTATTTTGTTCTCAGTGTTCTATTATCTGTTTGTTGACATTTTTTTACTTCAATTTTCTATATCATTTAAGTTTACTTAAAAATTTTTGTTCCCTTTATTTTTATCAAGTGCCTTCAATTTCAACTTGATTTTTCAGGACAATAATTTATACTTAGACTATACTCATCCTGATTAGACTTGCCAGATAAAATATAGAACACCCAGTTAAATTTGAATTTCAGATAAACTCTGACTACTTTTTTTAGTATAAATTGGCCAAAATGGTGTAAGTTGTAAAGTGGGACATACTTAATTAAAATTTTTTTCATTTATCTGAAATTCAAATTTAACTGGAAATTCTCTATTTTTATTTGCTAAATCTGTTTCCTCTGTTTCTACAACCTAAACACCAGTTTCTTCTTTTTTGCTTCCATGATCAGTAAAATTATCTCTAGAACTCCCATTTCTTAGTGTCAATATATTATTTGTCAATGAATGGATGGCTATACATCATTAATATGAATTTTTCATTTGTCAATGAATGAATGGCTATAAATCATTAATATGAATCTCTGTAAAATGAGATTCCTGATGTGTTGAAAATAGAATAGCCAAACTCTGTAATCAATTAAGTATGCTATTCAGAAAAACAATGGTCTGATTTTCAGGGGGTTTAGGAATACTTGTCTGAATTATATAGAAAAATACCAGCTGCTATGAGAAATGGATCTCCAAAAGTATAATGTCTCAAAAACAATAGAATTTTATTGCTTCGTAACATAACAATCCTGAGTGGATAAATAGTCAAGCATTTCAGGCAACTAAATTCTTGGGTTTTTGTTCCACACCTATAGTTTACAGCCACCATGATTACCTCCATCCCAGTCAGCCAGAAAAGGGAGTAAAGCCTGGAAGAACATGCATGAAATTTTCTAGAAAATAAAGCCTGAAAGTGATACATATCATGTCTGTTCATACTTGGTTAGTTGGCATTCAATCACATAGCCATGTCTAACTACAAGAGTGTCTGTAAATGGTAACCCAGCTCTCCCCAGGAAGAAGGGGAGTAGATGGATTTCAATGAGTAGCTAGAATTTGTGATCATACACACAGTGCTTCAAGTGAGGCATGGCTTTGCTAAAGAAGTACAGAACAAACTGCCTGGATAATGCTTGAGAATATTTGATTTTTCTGGAATTCATAACAATTGGATTTTTGCTTCATCTGTAATTATTTGTGGATATGATTGAATAGCACAGGTGCCTCCAGGAGGAAAGTAAAATAAAACAAAAATTTTAACATTTCATTGCCATTTCCCAAGATTCAAGGAATAAACAGATCATATTTTCTACTTTGATACTTAACAGATTAATTATTAAGATGAATCTCCATTATGGTTTGAGAAAAACAAGGTGGTTTTATGTGGAATATGGATAAACCATTAAACAAAGCAGACTAAGGAAGTCTGCCAAGATATGTGAACACCTCTTTAGCAGATGAATCGGAAATTTCTGTTTGCCGAGCTGTCAACATACCCCCTCTCCTAAATACTAATTGCTTAACAAACAAGATATTAAGATCTTTAAAATAAGTGTTTCTTTGTCATATATGTGTATTTATAAACATAGAACGGAAATCTCTACATGCAAAATATTTAGAGTTAGATGCTGTTGTAGGTAATTAGTGAAAAAGACTGTATGTTTTCTCATCCACCTGCTGGTAGAAGCAGATGGTAGCTTATTTCTGCCCATGTGACCTACAGATTCTTCAGGTTTACCAAAATACTATGACTATGGTAATAGCATTGTTCTCTTCCCAGGTATGATTAGGATTCTGGTGTATATAAACAGTCTGATTTCCTGCCTTGCCTCACCAACCTTTTTAGAGGAAGTGAAAATAGATAGGGTATGGGTCTTACCACCTGAAAAGCAGCTTTTAATGATACTTTCAAAAGCATAACTTTCCCCAACAATAACATTTATAATTTTTGATGGAAAGAAGGCTATTATTTGCAGTCTTACAATTAAAGAGAATATTTTGGAGTTTATATCTTGTTTGATTATAGCAAAAAAAAAAAAAAAAAAAAGTCCCCAGGTAGAAGAGGATTGTCACCCTAGCCATTATGACCTGTATCCAGGTTTTTTGCATTACTGATTATTTAGCTCTTTATTCTTTTATAAGAAACCAGTGTATACTTTATAATTTTATTAGCATATTAGAGAAAACAAGATCTAATTATTCAGTATATTGATTTGAATAATTATATGAAACCATAAAATATATTTAAATTTAATTATTTATTTTTATTATCCTTGCCCAGTTCTGAAAATGTGAGTTTAAAAAGGTGAAATGAACAATGAAAAGGACATTTTATGCAGCATCTGCTTAATCTTAGAACTAAAATGTGTTAATGAAACTAATAGGATAAAAAGAATTCATGAAAAGATGCTAGACGGTAGTTGTAAAATAAATATCTGATAGACCCTTTTCTTTGGCCAAACCATTGGACTAGAAGAAGATACAACCATCTCAAGCCTGCTAGAGCCCTGCAGGCTCAGATAGTAAAGAATCTGCTTGCAATGCAAGAGACCCTGGTTTGATCCCTGGGTCAGGAAGATCCCCTGGAGAAGGGAATGACTATTCATTCCAGTATCTTGCCTGGAGAATTCCATGGGCAGAGGAGCCTGATGAGCTACAGTCCATGGGGTCAAAAAGAGTTGGACACAACTGAGAGACTGTCACTTTCATTTATGTTTCCTGCATTGACAAGCAGGTTCTTTACCAGGTGCCACATGGGAAGCCCTTCACTTTCACAGTTCAGATAATTGCCAAGTCAGTATAAGGAGAGCTTGTCTCTTCTTAGAGGGCTATCCCAGAATATTTTTCTTTTTGACCTCAGCCTCACTTAATGTTAACTTGTTTTAAACTTTGCCACGACTCTTGAGTTCATTTAAAAGAGTTCATTTATATGTGGCAAGCAGAATTTGAAATGTTTTTTCCTAAGCTCTTCCTGATGTCTAGAAATGTGGTTAGTACAAAATTAGACTTTTTATACAATTTTTAAAATTTCAGTTTTTTATAATGCATTTATAAACCAGGCTTTTGGTTTCCATTCTTCCACCTAATTAAGAAGTACATAAGCAGCCAAAAAGTTGAATAAATCAAGAAATTCTGGTTATGTGTATTGAAGACTCATGATTCACTCTTACAGGACCAGTGCTCTCCTCTGCTTGAAACCCTAGACATATCCATTCATTGTTTTGTATCTGGGCCTCCTCTTGAAATGGACATATCAAATATCTTTTTAAAAATGGCTATTTTATAAGCTTGAAAACAGTAGTGCAATATATTTGGGGAAAAAAATAATGTGGCAAAAACCCAAAGTATTGTTGTTATAATTAAATGTAAGTTTAGTTAATTGTATACTAAATGCTTTGAGATTTCAAAAGCCTCACACTCAAAGGTGGCTTCTGGGACCAGACACAGGAGCATCAAATGGGAGCTTGCTAGAAACTCAGAATTGGAGCTCCACTCCAGATTACTAAATTGAATTTTCATTTTAGTAAGATTCTCGAGATATTAATATGCACCTTAAACTTTAAGAGAGACTTCCTTGTAGCTCAAACAGTAAAAAATTTGCTCATGAGGCAGGAGACCAGAGTTTGATCCCTGGGTTGGGAAGTTCCTCTGGAGAAGGGAATGGCAATCCACTCCAGTATTCTTTCCTGGAGAATTCCATGGATAGAGAAGCCTGGCGGGCTATAGTCTGTGGGGTCACAAAGAGTCAGACACAACTGAGACACTAATACACAGTAAACTTTAAGAAGAACTAAAAAGCAATCCTAAGAAGTGTGTAGCGTATGATGATCTCAGTTCTACAGATAAGGAATCTAGGCTTAGAGAGACAAAATTGTACAACTTGAGAACTTAAGCTCAGGTCTGTTTGAAGCTCACGTTCACACATTTCTACCACACTTTCTTGCTTTCAGTGCACTGTAGCCAGTTTTTAAAGACAAGTGCAAAATCGTTGTCTTTTTTTTTTTTTTTTTTTACTATTTTTACTAGCTTTTGACTTATTCTGGTAATGTTCTTCAAAAGGACATGCACTTACACAAATTCTGATGACAGTGGAGCCATGCATTGCTTGAGACCAAGTTTGGTGGGAAGATCAATAGCATGAATTTTTGTGGCTTTGCACAGTTCTATTTTTGAGTGCTTGGAGGATCTTATTTATTAGAGTGTGTTTGCAGAAACTGTCAGTAAACATCTTTTCTTTGTTAATATTTAACCCACCAACTCTTTCAAGCTTCCATCTTTTCCAGTCTCACGGTCCCACATGCTTTTTAATCCACTAATAGCACCAAACTGTCTCCATGGTGCAATAAAAGTCTTCTATTTTATGACTTCCTTGAATTACTACCCTAACTTATAATTTGCCAGATTTGTTTTTGCCTTTAAATCCCTTACTTCATTGTAGCCACATGAAAAATGTTACACCCTATGCATTTTCCTCCCCAAACTCTAATGCTTATTTTTAATATACTAATAGTTCTTTCTCAGAATAATTTAGTCTCCTGACACTCAGACTGTTTTACTCACCATTCAAAAGGACTTTTAGAAAGTTTCTCTATAAAATATTAAGAAATATCTTAAGTAGTTCTAATGATTGTTGAAATATAGTAAACTTTACTTACATAATGTAATTGAAAAAAATCTCCCAAAGAGTTTAGGAAAACTACCAAAAAAAAAAAAATAGATTGGCTATTTAGATGTTTTCTAAATTTGCTTTTTAATGCTACAGCATTTTCAGAGAAATCATGGACGGAGTCAAGAGTGCTTCTATGTGAGTGGCAGTCATAAATACCTTGACCTTATCTGAAAGAAGTGAAAGAGTGTGGTTTGAGTTGAAGATAATTTTATTTTCATTGTATTTACTTAAGAGCCAGAAGGTGAAGAAAGGTTTAGTTTACAGCTTCCTGTCCTAAAGAAGGGGAGATAAACTATCAAATATGAAAAGTATCTAATCATCAGTCCTCTTTCTTTTATCGTAGCTCCAAGTGTTGACACTAGCTGTACGTGCAAGTGAATGTTTGGATGAAAAGGCTAAGTAGAGGGAAAGAACAGTACAGAGGTGACAATGATGGGCATTCTCCCCATTCCCACACTCACCCTAGAGACTGTCATTTCTGTGATAATTGATGTACTTCCCAGTGGGTCAACGTCTAGGAGGACATGGTTTCTATATTAGAATCTGCCTAATACTTGTTCATGAGAGCTGGACAATAAAAAAGGCTGAGCACTGAAGAATTGATGCTTTTGAATTGTGGTGTTGGAGAAGACTCTTGAGAGTCCCTTGGACTGCAAGGAGATCCAACCAGTCCATCCTTAAGGAAATCAGTCCTGAATATTCATTGGAGGGACTAATACTGAAGCTGAAGCTCCAACACTTTGGCCACCTGATGCACTGACTCATTGAAAAAGATCCTGATGCTGAGAAGGACTGAAGGCAAAAAGAGAAGGAGGCGGCAAGGATGAGGTGGTTAGATAGCATCACTAACTTAATAGACATGAATTTGAGCAAACTCCGGGAGATAGTGAAGGATGGGGAAGCCTGGTGTGCTGCAGTCCGTAGGGTTGCAAAGAGTTGGACATAACTTAGTGACTGAACAACAGCAATAACAAATCTCTCGGCTTGGAACTTTTGCCCAGGATGCCAGAGGACTTTGGCAAGTTGTACACAGCTGAACCAAACACAAATGCTCTCTGGAATTCTAACTCAGAAGTTTCAAGCCATGTAAGGCAGTGAATAGAATAGGGCAGTGTCAATTACTCTTCACCACATGTAAAGCAGCTGAGTTAGGCTATTGAACCAACAATATACAGATTGAATAACTGGGGAAAATGTGTTTGTGATTTCATAGCTTGATATACTAATCAGGAAATGTAGAAGAAAGTTGTAATCTTTTCTAAATCATTTTAGTTCTAAAATAGTCAAGAGGGACATGAAACATGTATTTGGAAAATTGATTCTGCTTAACTGGCCACTGATATAATTTCAATCAAAACTTCTTTTATTTTATAGATGATTTTACTAAATTACATATTGATCATGCAGCTTATGTAGCTCTGGATATGTAGTAAATGCTCAAGAAACATTATTTTATTACAAATAATAGCAATAATCATATTAGTATCATCATAGGATTTGTCAACATAAAACTTATCCTAATTATTATGGAAAATATTGCTGTCATCTTTCAAGTAATTTTGTATCTGTTATGCCTAATAAGACAAAACTCTTGGAAAATGCAATGCATTCGTAATGGAAAAGGTTGTAATGCATGAAGGTATTATTTTCATACTGTAACAACGGAGATTTCTCTAACTTACTTATTTGAATTTAGCATTGTAATATTTATTCTTTCCATATACAAGTGTAAAATGAAACCTAGACTTTTGTTTTCAAGGTACGTTATTAGATTACATCAGAAGTACTCCCACCTGGCGTGCTGCAGTTCATGGAGTGGCAAAGAGTTGGACACGACTGAGCAACTGAACTGAACTGAACTGAAGATTATAGAAAATCCCTTTAAAAAAGTTATGAGGCATCAAGACTTAAGGGACAATGGACATAGAGATTACCATACTAAGTGAGGTAAGTCAGATAAAGACAAACATCACATGATATTGCTTATATATGGAATCTAAAATATAATGCAAATGAACTTATTTGCAAAAGAGAAGTAGACTCAGAACACATAGAGAACAAATTTATGGCTACCAAAGAGGAAAGTAGGGGTCAGGGATAAATTATAAGTTTGGGATTAACAGATATACATTACTGTAAATAAAATTGTTGCCTATTTAACTGGGATATATGGCACAGGAAACTATATTCAGTATCTTGTAATAATTTATAATGGAAAAGAAACTGAAAAAGAAAGCATATATATGTGTATATATATATATATATATATATACATATATATATATATATAAATCCCAGATTGAATTAAAGTGATCTGTCAGAAGTAAGTCAATTCCCTTGAAGACAGATCATGTATCCCAGACTCTTAAATAATCTCTATGATTTTTGATACAAAATATCCTGTAATCAAAAAACAAAGCATACCAAGAGATAAGATTAAATGACAAGAAATTAAAAGAAATACAGAAAATAAAAACAATCTTGTAGAAATCCAGATAGTGAAGATACTGAACACATATGTCGGGAGCCAGCTTGAGGAATCCCACCCATGACAAGGTCATGCGGAAGGAAGCCTGACAAAAAGCAAGGACATGTTCGGCTTCAGGGATTCTCCCTGGAAATTCCTGAGCATCCACCCCCCAAGACCAGAATCTGCCTACTTTACTATGCCATGCTTTCCACCTACTCTTCTGTCATTAACAGGGGACTGTCCCCCACCACCTTTTTCTGGAAAAAATTAGAGCTTTTAGATAATAAGTCTCCTGGGCATAATATGAGTGTTTCAATCCAAAAACCCCTCTGATGGCTTTCTAGCCTGCCTGCATGACTCGTACAGCTGTGCATGTGATTGTTTGAGGCCTCCCGACTGCGGGAGGCATAGGAAGCTTAAAACATCCTAGGAATGTAGGGGCTTCCGAGGAGTCAAAATCTTTAGAATAGGACTGATTAAAAGTTTCATTTGTTGAGCCAATACTTGCTGCCAAATTTTCATATCTTTTATTTTTAGGTATAGTTGGTATATAGAAAAACAGGTAGTAGACCTGGTCTTAGTAACACTAGATCTTTGAGTTAAGTACTTTCTTTGTTATAACCCACTGCACCTTTGTTCTATAGGAATGTAACTTTTTTATACTTTGAGGGTGATGCAGAGTAAAGAAAAAACACTTCTAGGGAAAAGGAGTTTTCTGGACAATTATCCAGGAAGAGAGCCATAAAAATGTTAACAAGCCTCTTGGCCAGAAGATAATGTAAACCACCTGAGACCTTTTGTATACAGGAGGATATGCAAAAAAGAAAGCCTTATCTCAATGAGGGTCAGGACTGCTGCCCCTGCATAACTCTATTTCTTTATGTACAACTTGGGGTATATAAGCTGATTTTGAAAAATAGTTTTTGGAGTCTTGCACCGATGCTGGGCTTCCCCATGTCGTTCTTTCCTTTTTCCGGCTGAATTCCCATCTGGAGCAGGGAGGCTCATCATGTCTACTTATTTGTCCCAGCTTCTAAGATCCATAAGAGAGAGAGCCCAAGGCGGGGCACTCTCCGATATTCAAACAGGCACGGGCAGCCTAACGTAGATGGTGCAAGTTCCTTGTCTGGAACTTTATTGGTCTTCCACATAATCCAAGTTATTCAGCCCTCTTTCTCTACTTAATTTTCCTATGATACTATTGTTTCTTAATCTAATCTTATATTAATAAATAAATAAGTCTTTCCTCGCCAACGCCGTCCCTGCTTCGAATTCCCTGGATCCACCGGGGCAGGACCCCGGCACACATATATTGAAATAACTAGAGTTAAAGCAACTAGTCAGTTCAGTTCACTTGCTCAGTCGTGTCCAACTCTCTGAGACCCCATGGAATGCAGCACACCAGGCTTCCCCTGTCCATCACCAACAATCAGAGATTGCTCAAACTCACGTCCATTGAGTCGATGATGCCATCCAACTATCTCATCCTCTGTGGTCCTCTTCTTCTCCTGCCTTCAATCTTTCCCAGCCTCAGGATCTTTTCCAGTGAGTCAGTTCTTCACCTCAGGTGGCCAAGTATTGGAGTTTCAACTCAGCATGAATTCTTCCAATGCATATTCAGGACTGATTTCCTTTAGGGTGGACTGGTTGGATCTCTTTGAGTTAAAGGGACTCTCAAGAGTCTTTTCCAACACCGTAGTTCAAAAGCATCAATTCTTTGGTGTTCAGCTTTATTTACAGCCCAACTCTCACATCCATACATGACTACTGGAAAAACCATAGCTTTGACTAGATGGACCTTTGTTGGCAAAGTAATGTCTCTGTTTTTTAATATGCTGTCTAGGTTGGTCATAGCTTTTCTTCCAAAGAGGAAGCGTCTTTTAATTTTATGGCTATAGTCACCATATGCAATGATTTTGGAGCTCCCAAAAATAAAGTCTCTCACTATTTCCATTGTTTTGCCATCTATTTGCCATGAAGTGATGGGACCAGATGCCATGATCTTCATTTTCTGAATGTTGAGCTTTAAGCCAACTTTTTCATTCTCTTCATTCACTTTCATCAAGAGGCTCTTTAGTTCTTCATTTTCTGGCATAAGGGTGGGGTCATCTGTGTATCTGAGGTTATTGGTATTTCTCCCGGCAATCTTGATTCCAGTTTGTGCTTCATCCAGCTTGGCATTTCACCTGATGTACATTGTATATAAGTTAAATAAGCATGGTGACAATATACAGCCCTGCTGTATTCCTTTCCCTATTTGAAACCAGTCTGTTGTTCCATGTTCAATTCTAACTGTTGCTTCTTGACCTCCATACAAATTTCACAGGAGGCAGGTCAGGTGGTCTGGTATTCCCATCTCTTTCAGAATTTTCCACAGTTTGTTGTGATCCACACAGTCAAAGGATTAGGCATAGTCAATAAAGCAGAAGTAGATTTTTTCTGGAACTCTCTTTCAATGATCCAACAGATGTTGGCAATTTGATATCTGGTTCTGCTGCCTTTTCTAAATCCATCTTGAACATCTGGAAGTTCATGGTTCATGTACTGTTGAAGCCTGGCTTGTAGAATTTTGAGTATTACTTTGCTAGCGTGTGAGATGAGTGAAATTGTTGGGTAGTTTAAGCATTCTTTGGCATTGCCTTTCTTTGGGATTGGAATGAAAACTGACCTTTTCCAGTCCTGTGGCCACTGCTGAGGGTTCTAAATTGCTGACATATTGAATACAGCACTTTTTCAGCATCATTTTTTAGGATTTGACATAGTTCAACTGGAATTCCATTAACTCCACTAGCTTTGTTCATAGAGATGCTTTTTAAGGCCCACTTGACTTCGCTTTCCAGGATGTCCGGTTCTAGGTGAGTGATCAAAAGATCGTGGTTATTTGGGTCATGAAGATCTTTTTTGTGCAGTTCTTCTGTGTATTCTTGCCACCTCTTCTTAATATCTTCTGCTTCTGTTAGGTCCATCCTATTTCTGTCCTTTATTGTGTCCATCTTTGCATGATATGTTCCCTTGGTATCTCTAATTTTCTTGAAGTGATCTAGTCTTTCCCATTCAATATTTTTCCTTTTTATTTCTTTGCATTGATATGAGGAAGGCTTTCTTATCTCTCCTTTCTGTTCTTTGGACCTCTGCATTTAAATGGGCTTATCTTTCCTTTTTGTTTGCCTTTAGCTTCTCTTCTTTTCCCAGCTATTTGTAAGGCCTCCTCAAAGGACCATTTTGCCTTTTTGCATTTCTTTTTCTTGGGGATGTTCTTGATCACTGCCTCCTGTACAATGTCACACTTTGTACACTGTCTCCTGTAAAAGCATCTAGTATCAATGTAAATTTTTCCCAATCGTTTTATTGTAAAAAAGTAAAAAATGGATTTTCCAGGCCCAAACCATAAAATAATTGAAATTATGAACTCTACAGAAGCTTTTAATAGTGGATCAGATAATCCAAAGGAAAGCTTACTGCACTAAAAGATAGGCCAGTTAGAAATATTCAAATTGAATCACATAGAAGAAAATATGCTCATTTTAGGAAGATCACAACAGCCATATGTGACATCATTTAAAAGGTATAGCAGAAGTGTAACTGGAGTCCCAAAAGTAGAACAGCAATAAAAGGAGGAAGAAACGTTATTTGAAGAGATAATAACTGAGATAATAGATACAAAGCAATGCGTTTAACAAATCTTATGATTCCAAACAGTATCAATAACAATGAGATCTACATCTGAAACATAATAAAATTGTTGAAAACAAAAAATATAGAGAAAATCTTAAAAGTAGCCAGGTAAAAAAAGGAAAAATTGGACAGAAGACCAGATTTTATGTACCAAAACCCTAGCAGTAAGTCTCCCTTTTTTTTTTTTTTTCTGATATTTCCAGGTCTGGTTTAGGGCAGCTTGAAACAGATATGGACACTAGAGAAGTCACCCGGAAAACTGCTATAGTTCTGACTCAAGATGAAAGGATAGGAGAACTCTAAAACTTAGAGTTAAAAGAAGAAATCTGTGTTTTATTTTTGTTTCCTTTATTCCATTCACTTGTGACCCAGACTCTAGGAAATCAGGCAGCTGTGATGGCAGCGGGAATGGCAGTGGCAGCAGAGGGGGCCTACAGGCACTTAAAGCTCTCTAACATAAAAGGTGTGGTTCCAGGGGGATTGGAAGAATTGTGAAAACAGATATGTGTGAACAACTTGAGTACAATTTCTAGTTGCTTGGAGATTGCCCCTGACTAGGCTTCAGCAGAGGTGATGACTCCAAAAATCTCAGTTAGAATATCCTGGAGATATAAATGACCTACTCAGAGAGCATCTGTGGTTCCTCCATGGGATGAAAGAAACACAAATTGATTAAATATTTCTTGAGCCCTGAGTATGTGTGAGATGTTTCATTAGATTTGCAGAATCAAAATTTAAAAAACCATAATCTTCCCCCAAAGAGTTTGTAAAAGTAACCTCAATATTGCAAGATTCATACAATAGTGAATATAATAGTGAAAATGAATTCACTATAATAGTGAATATTCATATAATAGTGAATATACATCACAGAGAGATTGGAAATATCTACAAGACAACTTTAGAGACCTCTGTATTGAGATCTTGCTAACTCTAAAAACTCTTTAATCATCTTATGCTATACCATCCTCCCTCACTGAGGCTGTACGACCTCAGTAACAGGTTAAAAAAAAAAACTGTAAAAATAAATAAATTATGAAATTATGTGCAAAGTAAAGAACAGCAGAAAGTTTTGTAGAGACAATTATGTCAGTCAAGTCTGAACATGATATTACTCTTGATATGATAAAGACAAAAGAGAAAAAAAGATATATATATTGCAATTCTGATAAAGCATTTGACACATTTATCAAAATTTGAATGAATTAAAATGAATTTGTGGTTCATCAGTCAGCTTTGGGAAATTTAAACCTCATTTTCCCTCCTCAAAAATAAATAATGAAAAGCATGACAGTGGCAGATGAAGAAGGAATTTGCCAAATTCCACTGGGCTTGGCATTAAATTCTATTTTTTAAACTCATTTTGGAAATTAAAATTCTAGATAAATCCAATAGACTCTATTAACAATTGTTAGAATGAACAAGAGTTCTACAAGACTCTTACAAATGCTCTCAATTTATAAAATTGATGGTATACTTCTACATCAGAAGCCAAAGTTAGTCAATTCAACTTCAAGACATATATAGTGTTGTAGTTTTTAAAATCATAAGATTCTTCAAATCACTTTTATGAAAAATAAAATAAAATTGTATTAATAGACTTCAATGAGCAAAAAAATTGAGAGCTATACCATACTTCAAGGTGTTAATTCTCTCTCAAGCTAATCTATAAATTCATTGCAACTTGAATTCATACTTATAATTTTAATTATAACCTGTAATGACGAGCAAGCAAGAGATGTAAAAAATATTACTGGAAAGAAGAAAAAAGTAATAGCTTATCAACTATTGATATTTATTATGAAGCTGTAGTAATTCAGACAGTAAGGTGCTTGCATGAGGATAGACAAATAGAATAAAGGAACACACACACACATGTGGAAACTTGACTTTCAGGCAAAGATGGCATTACAGATCAGTGGGAAACTATGAGCTGTTTGCTAGAAGGTCCTGGAACAACTAGTTATCCATGTGGGGAAAATGTAATTGAATCTGTGTGTCACATCATACACAAAAATAAATTCCAACTGGATGAAAGACCTAAATATGAAAAGCAAATTCTAAATTTTGAAAAGAATATATTTGTATCTACAAGGTACTATTTCTTAATATTCACAAAAATCTTAAGCCATAGATTAGCATATTGATCAATTTGAATGCATCAAGATTTAAAAATTTTGTGCACTTAAAGAAAATATTAAAAATTAAAAATGAGTCATATCAGCAAGGGGAGATAGCTTATAATACATATCACAGATAAAGGTATTTTAGGAATAAAAGAAAAGAAGGAAGAAAGGAAAAAAAGAAAGGAAAGAGGGAGGGGAAAAAAGAACAGAAGAAAGGAAGAAAGAAAGAAAATCCAATAAAAAATGTGATCACAAGATATGAACTTGCACAAGAAGAAACCATAATAACTAATAAAAATATGGAGTTATTGGAAATAATCTAAATGCCAGTTAAAAGAAGAGATAAATAAATTTTAATAAAATCATGTAGATACTTGCAGAGTTATAATAAATGAATAAACTAAAGATATGCTTATCAGCATGAATGTAGTTTACAAATAAGGAATCTCACAAATAATCTCAGTAATTAACACTGGGGATGAATGAAAAGCAAGTTACAGAATATATTATGATATTTACTTAGATATAAAAGCAACAAAACAAAACTCTACATTGCTGAAGGATCTAAGCAAATGTATAAATGGTATAAAAAAAAATCCATAGACTGATAAGAAATAAAAAAATAGTTACATCCAAGAAGAAAGGTCAGGAGTTAAGATCTGAGATGGTACATGGGGACATTATGTATGTTAGCAACGCTTTATTTATTAAGCTGGGCAGTTAGTAGCTGGATATGTACAAATTCAGTTTACTTAAAGTTTGTTGTTCAGTCACTCAGTCATGTCTGACTCTTTGTGACCCCATGGGCTGCAGTACGCCAGGGTTCCCTGTGCTTCATCCTCTACTGGAGGTTGTTCAAACTCATGTCCATTGAGTTGGTGATACCATCCAACTATCTCATCCCCTTCTCTGCCTGCCTTCAATCTTTCCCAGCATCAAGGTCTTTTCTAATGAGTCAGCTCTTTGCATCAGGTGGCCAGACTAGTGGAGCTTCAACTTCAACATCAGTACTTCCAGTGAATGTTCAGGGTTGATTTCCTTTAGGATTGACTGGTTTTATCTCCTTCTAACAGCACAGTTCGAAAGCATCAATTCTTTGGCATTCAGCCTTCTTTATTGTCCAGCGTTCACATCCATACATGACTACTGGAAAAACCATAGCTTTGACTATATGGATCTTTGTCAAGTACATAAAGTTGCTGGGCCTCTAATTCCCAGGTGATGCAGGGATAAAGAACTCACCTACCAATGCAGGAGAAGCAAGAGACATGGGCTGGGAAGATCTCCTGGAGCAGGAAATGGCAACCCACTCCAGTGTTCTTGTCTGGGAAATATCATGGACAGAGGAGCCTGGTGGTCTATAGTCCATGGGGTCATAAAGAGTCAGATACGACTGAAGCAACTTAGCACACATGTTGGATTATAAATACTTTATTTGGTATTAGACACTGTTTGGTATTTGGTTACCAGCATCCATTCTCCTTCCTTATGTCACTCTAGCTCTTCAGAAAATTTTCTGTCTCCCATTATGTGTAGTTTTGGTGAGAGGGTAATTCCAGATTCTCACAAACTACTGAGGAAGCTGAGAAAGCCAGATGGATTTACTTTCTACCTTCCGATAATATCAGAGCAGGCAGTTAACCTCAACTCAGCTACTCTAACTTTTCTGCAGGGACTTTAACTCTTACAGGAGAGTGGTGGGAATTGGGGACCTTTAGTCCTTTATCCCAGCAGATGTCTCCTGATTTGGTTGCTTTCAACTCCTGAATGGCTATTGCATTTCCCTTTTTGGACATGCAGAATTCCCCTGCTATTACTTTTTCCAAGCAAGGCCCTCCAGGTTTCCGTCAGTGCTGTGACTCCCTAGAGAGTCTTCCAACAAAACCACAGTCAGTTTCTGTTGATTACACCCAGGAGGACTGGTATGTTATACTTTGATTTATTCTTTTTTCCTCATTGGTGTTAAACACAAGGACCCAAGTTCTTTTGTGATTAGTGGAAAGGTCATCATTCAAGAAGAGTTCACGTGAGCCCTCATGAAAATGCCAATGTTTTAACTTTTAGAATTGTGTACACAATTTGTAGGCAGTGCATGACCTCAATTCTCTCTTTCTAGCTCATGTTGATTAAAAATTGTTTTTTAAAGCAGATTTTCATTGCAAATGAAGACGGAAGCATCGTTAACTATATTTATCACTAACAGTCCTTACTTGCCAGCGATTATCAATTAGTGAAAACAGATTTTAAGGATTAAAACAATAACATACAGTATTTATCCTCCAAACCATACTTCTCATTAAAAAGTCTTTCCAATTGGCCTATAAAGGGCAATGTTGTCTTTTCTCTACGTGGAAAGAGAAGGCTTTCAATTTTGCACCATATTTGTGTCTCTCTTTATAATTACCCATGTGTAAAATGCTTCATTTCATGCTTATGTTTTTTTTTTTTTTGTAGTACTCAACAACTGAAAAAAATCATGCACACTCCTAATCTACAGATCTAATACTTGGTTATCAGATTTTACTACTCCACCCCATAGTGATTGTTGGTCTAGACATTTTCCTGTGACTTATTTTTCAAACAACATTTTAAATATGGGCATTAAAAAGCACAATTTTTATCTTATGAGTTAAACTACAGTCACTTCAGTGAAAACATTCATTATCATTTGAAGAAACAAAAGAGATATGATCACTTTAATAACAAATCTATAAATAATGTGATTATTCAAAGAAGTATACATAATGCATCCTTTTAATTGCACTGACTTTGCTCAAACTCAAGCTGTCTAGTTTCCTTCAGAGCGCTGGTCTTCAAATATGCCAGCATGAATTCACATTTATTTATTTATTCAGTTAATATCTGTTGTGCTCCTAGTGTGTACCAAGCTCTGTGTTAGGTTCTAGGAACTGAGACAATGATTAAGAGCTGTAATCCTTGGGATATGCCTTAATTTGGAATGTGGATGGAAGGAAGACAACTTCTAGAGCAGGTGTTTGTAGTCCTGGCTGCAGACTGCAGAGGCATAGATAAACAGTAAACCCTGTCCTCAGCCCTCCTATTTTCAGTGTGTGCCTGGGAGTTGAACTCAGGTGCATCTTTCCCCCTCCCCACTCCATGTATGTATGCAGCACATTTAATGCTGTTAACATTGACCAGAAATTCAAAGTGACGCATCCGGAGGTACTGCAATCTGGAACTCTTAACTTTTGTAAACTGGTGAGAATAGTGGAATGCACAAGGTCTCTACTTAACGACTTCTCCATCTTCTCTTATGGACTCCTCTGCTCAGCCATTCAGAAATAGGATATGTATTAGACAACTAGCATCTGGTCTGAATATCTATTAAGACCATATGCTTTCCTCTGCTATGTTATCATCCTAGAATAGATTAAGGGAAATCCAAACCAAATGGGGATTTGGGGAAATTTTCAAGGGTCACTTAATAAAGTAATTTTGGTTTTCCCTTTGCAAAGAACACAGCATACTGTGGAGATAATTGAGATACCTAAGAACATAGCAGAAATAACCTGAATAAATAATCATTGTGATCATAACCATATTCCTCACAATTTTCAAATAGGAAATAGAAACTGTTAATTGCCACAGTTACAAATGGATGTATCCTGCTGGGATCTTACTTGAAAGATGAAGTTCTATGAAATAGACTTGTCTTGTAAATGAAAAACAGTAGCTTTGGATCTGGCTATGTTTTTCCCCCAAAGTCCTTGCTGTTAATATTCACAGTGGTTTGGGGACTGGCTCTTTTCCTCTCTCATAAAAATTTCTTGATTTATGATTGTGAGATCTTCATAGCCAAATAACAAAAGGCTAAGGTTTGATGGCATAAAAGTAAGCACTGACTAATGTGTTCCTCAAGAACATTTGGAGGCAGTAAAGTCCAGTTATTTTGGTTTTGATTTTACAATTAGAGTATAACGTATTTGGCTTTAAGAAGGTATTTCACTTCAAAATTCTGTCAATGACATAGGCTTTGTCTCTGGTTTTAAACTTGTTGTCTATATACTTTTATGAAATTGGATCCATTCACAATAATAATTAATAGTGAAAGTAGTGAACATGAATTATGATGGCTGTCTAGAAGCATGACATTAAATTAGTACTTTGTTCTCAACATTCTTACCTAATCAGGGATAATTTGAAATTTTATTGCTGTGAGGATTTAAACTGGATTAAGGAATATGTTTTATTAAAAATTGTAAATAGAGTCTGAAAAGACTATAGATCTTAGGTAGGGGTAATATCTAAGAACATGGTTTATATTTCATCATTTTTTAAGTTCACATATCCATATTAAAAATTTGACACGGTCCAGACATCAATACATAGGCAAAGTACAAGATTATTTGAGTCCATCTCTGGCTTAAGTTTACTGATTAAAATGAGATTGTCTGTAGGAACCAAGAGCAACTACTTCTCAGCTACACCATCTGGTTATACACAATGAGTAGGGAGCTGTTTTGAAATCATTTCATTTTCAGGGGCTTACATTTGCTTAATAAAAGATTTTTTGCTGTCCTTGGTAAGAACCAGGGCTCACCAATCAAGAACCAGTAATTAATTCCCTTTAACAAATTCTCCAACAATCTTATACCACTATAAATTAAATTCAAGCTGCTGGGAGTATTCTGCTCTTCTCTTATTTTCTCTTCTCATGCCTTCTCCTTCTCCTACCTCCCCATTTCCATTAAGAAATACTATTATCACAGGTATGCATTTATTTTTTAAAAAATGGGTTTAGGGATTGTGCGTATGTGCGTGCTAAGTATCTTCACTCATGTCTTTCCCGACCCCATGGACTGTAGCCTGCCAGGCTCCTCTGTCCATGCGATTCTTCCAGAAAGAATACTGAAGTGGGTGGCCATGCCCTCCTCCAGGGGATCTTCCTGACCCAGGAATCAAACCCACGTCTCCGGCATCTCCTGCATTGCCAGACGAGTTATTTACCACTGAGCCACCTGGGAAGCCCTTAAGGATTACTAGACAACAATTTATTTAGAGATTTGTTATTTGTGTTTAAAGAGGACTTCCCTGTAGTTCAAATGGTAAAGAATCTGCCTGCAATTAAGGAGACCAGGGTTCAATCCCTGGGTTGGGAAGGGATGTTTGTGTTTAATGTGTGTGTTAGTCAGTCTGTCTGACTCTCTGTGACCCCATGCATGGCTATAGCCCACCAGGCTTCTCTGTCCATGGGATTCTCCAGGCAAGAATACTGGAGTGGTTTGCCATTCATTTCTCCAGGGGATCTTCCTGACCCAGGGATTGAACCCAGGTCTCCTGAGTTCCTGGAGGATTCTTTACTGTCTCAGCCACCAGGGAAGTGTTTTTTAACATGTCCTTACAATTGATAGTAGCACACTTTTACAAGAAAACATTGAATAACTTTCAACTCAAAGAATAGAGTATATTTCATCAGTAAAGGAAAATCTCCAATTAAAGTATCCTGATCAATTTTTTAATCAAGCAAATTGTCTATAAATATATAGAGACAAGAGAATAGAAAAACTGTCATCTAGACCCACTGGTGGAGTCATGGAATCATGAATCAGGATCTGATTTGTAGAATGACCTTTCCACACATGTAAAAGATTAAAACATGAATGTTTGTTTGATTTGGATAAATATAGGTCAATATGTTGTCATGAACAAAGAAGCTAAATTTTTAAAGGCCATTTTATTTCTATTTCCTTGAATAAATGTGTAAATAAATATATAAACATTTAAAAGCATCTATTTCCTAAATCAGAGAAGGCAATGGCACCCCACTCCCGTACTCCTGCCTGGAAAATCCCATGGACGGAGGAGTCTGGTAGGCTGCAGTCCATGGGGTCGCTAAGAGTCAGACACGACTGAGTGACTTCACTTTCACTTTTCACTTTCATGCATTGGAGAAGGAAATGGCAACCCACTCCAGTGTTCTTGCCTGGAGAATCCCAGGGATGGGGGAGCCTGGTGGGCTGCCATCTATGGGGTCACACTGAGTCGGACACGACTGAAGCGACTTAGCAGCAGCATTTCCTAAATAAATATATCTATAAATTTTCATATATAAGAGTATACCTTACTTATCAGCAAAAAATATATGCATTGTTTGTCTCAGTCAGTGGTAATAGGACAAAGACGAAAAGTAAAGCCTGAATCAGTTATGAAGGTATTTTTGGTTAGTATGGATTCAAGTTTTCCCAAAGTTTTACGCCTAATAGAAATCATCTCTGATCATTGTTAAAACTAGCTATTAAAAAAGAGAAGTTGATATTTTTAAAATAATAGTGGCAACCTACTACGGGTCTTAAAATCAACCAAATAGGTCATTTAAAAAAAATGAAACACAATACAGTAATACAGAACATTGTAAATCTGACACTATTAGATTGAATTGCAGTGAGTGAGGGTTATTGGTATTTTTCAAAAGTTTACTTTCAGGATATATGTTGTCCTGACATACACACAAATGTATGTTTGTACTAAAGCACAGAAGGAAATATATACATCTTATTGTGAGCTACAGTGAAAATGTATAAATACCACTGCATTAAACACTTACTAAGTTTTACCTTTGTCTCTCAAAGTTAAAAGTTTTAAAAGTGTTGGAAAAGCCTTCAGTTAGTGGTGTTTTGGGTTAAAAACTTTCATTGAATGACAAAATTGTCCCAAGTTTTATGAGAAACTAAACAGCAATCAAGAAGAATATGTTGCAGTCCTAATGGGACAATGAGTGTCATTTATCTAAATATGGAAAATGACAACAGACATTCTTGTCCATTAATATAATCTACTCTAAGCCAAAAGTTGAATCTGTTTTCTATTTGTCAGCTAAAATCAAACAAGCCATAGTAGATAACATATTCTACACTTGAAAATTAACAGAGCTAAACTTTTCATCATACTAAGAACATTAAAATCTATATAACCTTTCATTTGCAGCATGTTCTGAAATCTACATGTTTTTGTGTACAATATCAATGACAGACATATCATTTTGGAAAAAAGATTTTAAAAAGCTACAGAATGCTTTGTTTCAAAGTTGATACGCATGTTAAATTGTAAACAATTTTAAGTTTTAACATTTTCTGCAAATTTACATACATATATATGTATATACTGATTTTAGATCTGCTTGATATCAAAATAACTATACCTTTGAATCTGTATCATGTGCACAAAAAATTCACAAAATTTTCTTTATTCTGTAGCTAAAGATTACAAATATGAAGGGCTGAGTTGTCTTAAAGACTGTAGTCTTAAATTTCATTGAATTTTAGCTTCAATTACATTGGTCATATGATCTGGCGGCTAGTTTGTGATCCTCAAAGTTTTTATTATACCCCTGTGATATGTAATAAAGAATTCAAATAGAAATTATTAGAACATGTTGCTTCTGTAACTACTTTGAACTATGTTCAACACAGTCTTTCTGGCACCATAGTTGTTTTTAATTTTCTTTTCATTTAAATTATTCTGCAAGGGGATGGAGAGAAGGTGGAGAGAGGAAGGAAAATCTTCTTTTCTCTATAATAAAGTGTTTGGCTGGAACAGGCAAGGCAAGAATTTCAGAAGGGTAATGAATCATTCTAGAGTCTTCTCTCACTTTTCAAATGGTGTGCTTTTTTCTTAAAAATATCAATAGTTGAAAGTTTGTTGTTTTGATTCTGATTAACATTACCTAAATAGTAATTTTATAGAAGAAGGAATTTGATTTTGTATCCTTTAAATACCCTTTTAGATACCATAGGCTATAAAAACACCAATTTCACATCTTTTACAATTCTTGTACCACCATGTTTTAATTGTTTAAATAAAGACTCTCCCAGAAATCTTACTGCATGTAAAATATGAGTCAGATTTAACTTTGAGGAAACACTGGAAATGAAATGGAAAACATTCAGGTTATTTTTATAAAATGAAAAATAGTGTACTTTTGCTTAAAATATGATGTCTTAAAGGAAATATATAGCTTTAGCTTTATTATTAGTTTGACTTAGTTACATGCTGTTCCTGAAATTCATAAAAAGTAAGATTTAGACTAATATATAACTGATTTCTTTAAGAGTATATAGTTACTCCATATAAAAGAGTTTCTTAACCTTGTCTTTGTAGTCTGTAAATAAAATAAGCTGTTAAAAAGTATATTTCAGTTGATTTATAGAAAGAGACAGCATCTTGTGAACTCTGCCTTGGATGTAGGTGTCTCAAGAATGGTGCAAGAGCCACTTACAAAACAGAAGCACACACACACACACACACACACACACACACACACACACACACACACACACCCATAGATAAAATTCCCATTGAATCTAAAAAAAGTAAAATTCAGCATACATTGGGAAAAATGGAGAGAATTATGAGAGTTTTTAGAGGAACTTATATACCATACATTCTCAAATTTCCATCGTCTAATTTTTATTGAGGGAATCAGTGCACTCTACAGTGAAAAGTGCAAGCTCTTGAGTTACAATGGCTAGGGTTCAGTCTTAGTTTTTCCACATGTAAACTGTAGAACCTGGCTATTTTCAACCTTTCCTATCTCAGTTTTCTCCTCTGCACTATGAGGATAATGTAAGATCTCCCACAAGGAGCTATTCTAAGAATTTAATGAGATAGGCTATGTAAAGTATTTAGCATAGCGCATGGCTCAGATGAAGTGTTCATAAATGTCAATTAATAATGATATACTCTTCCTAATTAAATAATGATAAATGTTGAGAAATACATATATATACAGAGGAAAATTAAAATATGCCCATCACTCATAATCCAAATGTTCTGAAATAGCAATGCTGCATTACCTTCTAGTATATGAACCTAGAATATACATATGTGTATGTGGGTCTATTTCCACACTTACTTCCATATACATATCTAGAAATGAAAAGCATGTGTAATTTGTATTTGTATTTTTTATTGTATTATCTTGTTTTGATACAAATTTAAAGAGAATTCTCCATGCTATCAGGCAATCATGAATGCTTCTTAGATGTCTTAAGGCTTGAAAAATCAGGCCAGTTCTGTGGTGCATGTGTGTGTCAGAGGTTCTTTATTGTTGTGTTGTTGAATGGAATCTCGAAGTCCCAGCAACGTTCCTACTAACTATATGGAAGAGAATGAATCACATCATATATCCTGAAATTATCTCATCCAAATAAAAACAATAGAGTCTTCTGTGGTCACACACACACACAAATAAAACACACATGCTTAGAATCCCTACCCTCTTTCCATGATGCAGAAACACTTGCTAGTTTTGACCCACGTACTTACAAACTTCCAATACTGCTCCTCTACTGTTATTTCTCATTTGCCTCCTTCTATAGTTTTAAACTTGGTTTAACCCAGAAGTTCTCTTCCCAACTAATATGATCTATACATATTCAAACTTTCAGAAAATTACTCTAAAACATTGATTTACCCACATTCTTTCTCTCTCCTCCCTCTTCCTTTCTCTCTTGGTCCTTTCCTTCTTCTCCTTTGACATTATCCTCTCTGCTGTTACCGTTTGACTGTCTTTTTCATCTCTCTGCGCTTCCCTGGTGGCTCAGACAGTAAAGATTCCTCCTGCAATGCAAGAGATCTGGGTTCAATCCTTGGGTTGGGAAGATGCCCTGGAGAGGGCATGGCTACCCATTCCAATATTCTGGCCTGGAAGTCCACGGGGTCACAAAAAGTTGGATATGACTGAGCGACTTTCACTTTTCTCATCTCTCTATACTTGTATAAAATTTAATTTTCCTACAAAATCCAGGATTATTCCTGGATCTTCTGTGACATCTCCTTTATCTTTCATGATAGTCTCCACTGAACTCTAGTACAAACTATGGGATATACTTTTCACTTAGCATATAGACAAAATTACTTATTAATGGGATCTTCACTTAGAATTGGAAAGTGTTTGAGACTCTTCATCTAGTCCCCAGGAGTCCACGTGGAAACTGTCTCATTCCTATATCTTCCCCATTGTCCTCAAGTTTTTTCAGTGTTTTTTCTTTGTTAAATCCATTTGTTTAGATTGTTTTGCCTTACCATTTTCCTAGTTGATGTAAGATGAATGTAATTTGAACTATTGTCATATTGATTGAATTTTACTGGAAAAAAATGTAAGAACCAAAGTAATACCACTGGGACCCAATTCTCCAGTCAAGTTATTATTCATAACTACTTTTTGGTAGAATCTTGCAAAATGTCAAGAGTTCACAAGGTAGATGATCTCCAAGATAAAGATAATATTTTAGTGACAAATTAATTTCTTATACCTTTCTTACAAGGTTATCCAAATTCTTAGAGCAAAGGTTGTGAAAGTCTGAAGTGATATGATAAAAAAGAAAAAGAATAGACTCAATTGAATTTCCTATGAATCTGTCAAGTTTGGTCCTGTCTACTTGCAAATAATTCCAGGATGCTAAAGGGCCAGAACATTTGGAAAGGGGTGCCTAACATTAGCAATACCACTTAGTGATGCTATTATTTGTTTCTTCCATTTTCTGTACCCCATACTACCTAATACTAGAGCTAAGAGCAGAAACCAAGACTACTAACACTAAGAGCAGAGACTCCTTCATGATAGTTGTTTAAAAAGTTCATAATAATATTGATGTAACAGTGTATATCCCAATTTGAAAAAAACATTTTGTCATGGTTTTGAGAACTTATATTTAGTGGAAAAATGAGCATCACAAAAATATGGGCTTACCACAATGCTCCAGTAATGATGATCCTGCTTAAATATTTCTATCTAGATATAAAATTATATTTATACGCATAGGGCAGTGTTTCTTAACTTGGGGCAATTGTGACTCTATAGAAGGTATTAAGCAATGTCTGGAGATATTTCTACTTACACACCAAAATATTGTCATCTAATCAGTAGGGGCCAAGGATGCTTTTAAAGATTTTCAGTTTAGGAAGGTAAAAAATTCAAGAGATAGATGATGGTGAGAATTGCACAGCAATGTGAACATACTTAGTGCCACTGAGCTGCACAGTTAAATATGGTTAAAATAGTATGTTTTATATTATGTGACTTTTACCACAATAAAACAAATTTTAAAAAGGATCCTACATGCGTAGGACAGCCCCATGTCAAAGAATCATCTGGCCTAGGTGTAAGTAGTGCTAAGGTTGAGACACTTGGGCTTAGAATTTCTAAAAGGAGTATAATTTTTTTGGTGGGCCCTTCAGCATCAGAGAATGAACCTCTCGTTAACTTGAGGATCAGAGCTTCCTGAATGCCCTTCAGGGTTTGCTCCAGGCACTAGATACAAATCATATTCCTACAGAAGGTTAAGAAGCATGCTCATGAACCTGTTGGATGTACTATAGGAGAGCTGCCATTTTCTCCATAAATATTCATCACTATGGAAACCTTCCCACATCCATGAACTCCTGTAACCTTAAATGGCAAGCATATATTTTATAAGGATGGTGAGAAAAAAGCAAATACATTTCTATACTGGCATCTTACTGAATGTTTTATTAGAGATTCTAGACTAGTTTTTTTTAAAAGTATTTAATCTGGGCTACTCATTAAAATCTCCTGAGGAAACTTTATAAATTCTGATGCTCAGATTTTATATGATTAAAAGATTATGTGAAAAATTACAGTGCTGGGGTCCAGGCATCACTATATTGTAAAAGCCCCTCGACAGATTCTAAGTTATAATAAAGGCTGGGAACCATTCTAGCTTTTATCAAGAAGTCTTCACCTTTAAAAGGGTTGACCTGGACTTCCCTGGCAGTCCAGGTGTTAAGACTCTGAGCTTCCAGTGCAGGGAGCTTGAGTTCAGTCCCTGTTGGGGAACTAAGATCCCGCATGCCACAAGGCCAAATTAAATAAATACATAAAAGTTTAAAAGGTTGATCTGAAACCCTACTATATTAATGAGTTAAATGCTCCAAATTCAAGAGGGATGGTTTAGGTGTCACTTTGTGGGCATTAAGGTGAGTGCTGAGTTTTAGAATGATTTCTGGAAGAATTCTTTAAAAGTTGGCAAGCAGTTGGAAGTGGGCAACTATTTTTTCCACTTCCTGTGTATCTTCACATGTTGAAAGAAATGAAAGCAGAATAGCTTCCTACTGTACTTCAAGGGCAAAACCAGGTTTTGACTGGAATGGGATTATAAGACACATCATGCCACAGAAAGTAAAATTTGATTTCATCCCTAAAAATTTCCCTGAGCAGGGGAAATGGTGTAAACAAGCCATCTGTGTTGTGATGTGAAACACATTCCCTGGTGGTGGCCCTTGCAGGGTGCCCGTATTATTTGCAAAAAAAGGAGGGGGTATTTGCGGTGGGACCAAAGACAGTGGGAATTCTGATCAACTTGTTTTCTAAATTTGCACAAAATTATTCCTGTGAGGAGATGAGATATTCAGAAGTCAAGCAATGGATGAATTAGTATAAATCTAAAAATTAAATAAAATCCAGTATTGGCAAAGCAGAGCTTTGATGCTGCTCTACATAAACACAAAAATGAACTGTTAAATTTAGAAATGAACAGATTCAAATGCAGTTTGTCCTTTTTCTATCTATAGCAGGAATCCTTCTGATCATGTACTGTACATTTGATGGAAGCATGTGGCTGTGGCAAATGTCCCCCAGGAACGGATCCAAAACAGAAGTTCAATTTGCTTGAAGCTCTTTAAAGTGTTCCAGGGGTGCAAAGTGGACTGAACACCCCCCAATTCTTACAGTACCTTTGAAAATATTGAAATAGACAAAAGGAGATAACGGAGATGTGAAACTTGAAAAAGCACAAGTTTGTTTTATCAGAAACATTTTATTTTCAATGAAAGATGCATTTTAATAAAATTTTAAAAAATCATATGCTCCATCTTCTGGACCTGCTATCATTCCCCCTCACAGCCTTTTTTTTTTTTTTTTTAAGTCTCTAAGGTGTGGGCTGTCCCTGTGTCTTGAATTTAGACAGGCCTGGGTACAAATTCCAGGTCTAGCTCTTATTACCCTTGATTTCAGGAAGCTGATTGGCATCATCAATCCAGAGTTTTTTTTCCAATAAAATGGAAATAATGTCATTTCCCTCGATAGTTAGTTGTAAGGATTACTTTGGTGGCAATGAAATCATGTCAGAATTGTAAACTAGACTATTACTCAGCAATAAAGAAGGTACATGCATAGCATGGATGAATCTCAATAGTATTATGCTAAGTCAGACTCAAGAAGCTGTATACTATTTGTTTATATTACACTCTAGAAAAGGCAAAGCTGTAGGGCCTGAAAACAAATCAGTGGGTACCAAGGGTTCAGGGTGGGGTGAGGACTTACTGCAAAGAGACAGGAAATTTTGAGGGTGATAAAAATATCCTATAATCTTGATGGTGGTGCTGGTTATACCACTGTTCATAGAACAGTATAAACAAAATAAATGACCTGCACCATTAAAGCATGTCAGTAAAAATCCACCTCCCCACACCAAAGATAATGTGTTAAAAGGTTAAATGCAAAAATAAAGATTAAAAAACTTGGAAGTGCCTATCATGTTGGTCTATAAACATACTTTTGTTACCTGACTCTGTTTCAAAGCCAAATAATTTAAATACAAAATCTACCTTTGAATTAAATTCTTTACAGCTTTATCCTTTACTTGTAAATTTTTGCTCTCACAAAATACCAGTGATTAATTTATTGTCAGATCCACTGTTTTCTTCAAGCTCTTTAATGTGTTTAAAGTTTCTTACAGTAGTATGCAGGCTTCCCGGGTGACTGAGTGGTAAAGAATCTGCCTCTCAATGCAGAAGACACAGGAGATTCGGGTTTGATTCCTGGATCGGGAAGATCCCCTGAAGTAGGAAGTGGCTACCCACTACAGTTATCTTGCCTGGAAAATTCCATAGACGGAGGAGCCTGATGAGCTACAGTCCACACGAGGCAAAAAGTTGGACACAACTGAGCAACTGAGCATGCATGCACAACCTTGTACAGTGGAAGTATCATAGCCAATGAGGTTTATTGAGGTGCAATTATTTCTAAATAAAATTTCTTAAAATGCTTCTTTCTTGCTACTGCTTGCTTTCTACATTCTTCACAGGTTCTTTCCTTTTCTGTCCGTAAGCGTATTAATTCCTCAAAGTTTCTACCAGTTCATTTTTTAATCATTTTTTGCATTCATACCTGCTTTTGTACAATTTCAATCCTGAATGACTTTCAGAAAATAGGTACCTAGAGGTACCTATTGTTCCAGTTTCCAAAAACAGATCCAATTTTTGTTTACCTGTTGAGTAGCTCTGATTCTAATAATAATAGCTTTCCAATTAAAAGTGTTCCAGGATTATTTGCTAATTAACTACTTTCTTACTGATTTTTTGTGTCACCATTATAATTTATATATCTCATTATACTGTGAGTGTGTGTAAACATCTTTTTTCTAGAGTTTCCATTCTGTTCCAATAATGTGTCATTTCCTGAGCAAATACCTTTGTATGTCTCATTATGGTAATGTTATATTTTTATTTCTGATAATGCAAGTTTCCTTTACTACTTGTTTTTCATTTCTCCTTCATGGCTGATTTTGTCACTGTATTATTCCAGATGAAAATTAGAATTATTTTATGAGGTTTCTCATGAAGGGATTATGATTGTATTACTTGTATAAATTATATGAAGGCAAATAGCATCTTGACAATATCAATCTTTCCTTCCAGTAACGTATTTATTTCTACATTTATTTGTCTTCTTTATGTTCTTCAGTAAAGTTGCATGGCATCAGGTCTCATCACTTCATGACAAATAGATGGGGAAACAGTGGAAATAGTGGCTGACTTTATTTTTGGGGGCTCCTAAATCACTGAAGATGATGATTGCCAGCCATGAAATTAAAAGACGCTTACTCCTTGGGAGGAAAGTTATGACCAGCCTAGACAGCATATTAAAAAGCAGAGACACTGCTTTGTTAACAAAGTCCATCTAGTCAAGGCTATGGTTTTTCCAGTGGCCATGTATGGATGTGAGAGTTGGACTATAAAGAAAGCTGAATGCCAAAGAATTGATGCTTTTGAACTGTGGTGCTGGAGAAGACTCTTGAGAGTCCCCTGGACTGCAAGGAGATCCAACCAGTCCATCCTAAAGGAGATCAGTCCTGGGTGTTCATGGGAAAGACTGATATTGAAGCTGAAACTCCAATATTTTGGCTACTTGATGCAAAGAGCTAACTCATTTGAAAAGACCCTGATGCTGGGAAAGATTGAGGGCAGGAGGAGAAGGGGCCGACAGAGGATGAGATGGTTGCATGGCATCACTGACTCAATGGACATGGGTTTGGGTGGACTCCGGGAGTTGGTGATGGACAGGGAGGCCTGGTGTGCTGTGGCTCAGGGGGTCACAAAGTGTCGGACACGACTGAGTGACTGAACTGAACTGAACTGAAAGATGTATATCTTTCTTCACGTAGATTCTGTTTATCATTTGGCTAAATATTGTATGTATGTTTCTGCTATTATGATTAGAATAACTCCTCAGTAATTTTTTACCTGATTTTTGCTGCTTAACAGAAGAGGAATTTCCCTGTTGTTTCAGTAATATTTTAGTTTATCCTCTTAGTTTTTCTAATTATACAATCATTTCATTTTAAACATTAATAGTTTTATCCATTTCCAAGAAATTTGCCTCATTCATTTCTCCTGTCTTATTGATTTGATCAGAACTTCCAAAACTATGTTAAATAGCTGTGGTGCTAGAAATCAACTTTATCTTAGACCGATATTTTGATGATAATGCTTTGTGCTTCCCCTTTAGCCAAACAAGTATTAAGATTTTAAAAGCTCTTGCTGAAGAATTATTTATTTAGTGCATTGGATTTTTTTTCATAATGAGGTATTTTTTTTTCTGAATGTTTTTATTTGAAACGTTTGAGATATATATCACATTCCCTCCCTTTTATATGATGAAATAAAGATTTATGATGTACATGAGGTAGGAGGAAGGGGAAAATACATGGTCTCACTGATACATTATTTATTAAGTTCCCTGAGCTCTTAAGATTACATAAGGGCATAAATGTCATCACTATCTAAAAGTATTCACTAATAATTGAACATTTTTAAATTTAGTCCTTTTCTTTGAACTTATCTCATTGTAATAATATTAATTTTATGTGTTATATTGATTTTAGACACTATTACACAATTCAAATGAATTATAGAACAAAATAGTAAATATTAGAAAATATATATTATTTCATGAAATTGAAAAAAAAAAGTTGAGCAACTCCTAAAGTCATGCTGAAATCCAGTAGCACACAAGGTTCAGAGATTTAAGCCAGTACAGTCTGTAAGGAAGAAAACATCAAAAAGGTTAAAGACATTAATGCATTTGAGAGAAAATGCTTTGACTCTAAAGGAATAAAAATTCCTTGAAAACTAAATGAAGTTCTCCAGAAATTTTGCCAGAAGGATTTTTCTAGGATAATTAGGAAAATGTTTTCATATAATATTATTGGAGAAATACTTTAAAAAATTCTTTACATTTAATTTATTTTTATCTTAGACTGAAAATTAGCTCATATTTCAATTCCAAGCTATATTTTGTTAGATATGAGTAAACACATTTCATAAAAATATTTCTGTTTTAGATAAAGTCCCAATACCTTAAAAAAATTTTTTTTGAAACTACCTACTGTGAAAATACAGTTTATTTTAACTGAGTTAACTTAAAGATAAATTCCTATTATTCTAAGATAATGAAGACTTCCATGGACAATAATTAATTTTTAATATTAAAACACTTTTATGTCATGGGAATAAAACTTACTTGCCCTTGGAATATCATTTTCTTAACAGTCTTGGGATACGAGTCATTAGAATTTTATTCTTAGGTTATTTTAGTTGTTATGACATGTATTAATTTTGGAACTGGAAAAAATTAAGAAAACATTTTGAAAGATTTGCTAATATACAATATACTAGAATAGTAGTATATGTTATCAGTTCAGTTCAATCGCTCAGTCGTGTCTGACTCTTTGAGACCCCATGAATTGCAGCACGCCAGGCCTCCGTGTCCATCACCAACTCCCGGAGTTCACTCAGACTCACGTCCATCACGTCAGTGATGCCATCAGTCCATCTCATCCTCTGTCGTCCCCTTTTGCCCCTGCCCCCAATCCCTCTCAACATCAGAGTCTTTTCCAGTGAGTCAGCTCTTTGCATGAGGTAGCCTTTTCTCTTTTGCTGAGAGATTAAGCTTTAGCATCATTCCTTCCAAAGAAATCCCAAGGCTGATCTCCTTCAGAATGGACTGGTTGGATCTCCTTGCAGTCCAAGGGACTCTCAAAAGTCTTCTCCAACACCACAGCTCAAAAGCATCAATTCTTTGGCACTCAGCTTTCTTTATAATCCAACTCTCACATCCATACATGACCACAGGAAAACCATAGCCTTGACTAGAGGGACTTTTGTTGGCAAAGTAATGTCTCTGCTTTTGAATATGCTATCTAGGTTGGTCATAACTTTTCTTCCAAGGAGTAAGCATCTTATAATTTCATGGATGCAGTTATATTCTGCAGTGATTTTTGAGTCCAGAAAAATAAAGTCTGACCCTGTTTCCACTGTTTCCCCATCTATTTTCTGTGAAGTGATGGGGCCAGATGCCATGATCTGCATTTACTGAATGTTGAGCTTTAAGCCAACTTTTTCACTCTCTTCTTTCACTTTCATCAAGAGGCTTTTTAGTTCCTCTTCACTTTCTGCTATAAGGGTGGTGTCATCTGCATATCTGAGGGTATTGATATTTCTCCTGGCAATCTTGATTCCAGCTTGTGCTTCTTCCTGCCAAGTGTTTCTCATGATGTACTCTGCATAGAAGTTAAATAAGCAGGGTGACAATATACAGCCTTGACGTACTCCTTTTCCTATTTGGAACCAGTCTGTTGTTCCATGCCCAGTTGTAACTGTTGCTTCTTGACCTGCATACAGGTTTCTCAAGAGGCAGATCAGGTAGTCTGGTATTCCCTTCTCTTTCAGAATTTTCCACAGTTTATTGTGATCCACACAGTCAAAGACTTTGGCATAGTCAATAAAGCAGAAATAGATGTTTTTCTGCAACTCTTGCTTTTTCCATGATCCAGCGGATGTTGACAATTTGATCTCTGGTTCCTCTACCTTTTCTAAATCCAGCTTGAACATCTGGAAGTTCACGGTTCACGTATTGCTGAAGCCTGGCTTGGAGAATTTTGAGCATTACTTTACTAGCATGTGAGATGAGTGCAATTGTGTGGTAGTTTGAGCATTCTTTGGCATTGCCTTTCTTTCGGATTAAAATGGAAACTGACCTTTTTGAGTCCTGTGGCCCCACTGCTGAGTCTAGTCAAGGCTATGGTTTTTCCAGTGGTCATGTATGGATGTGAGAGTTGGACTGTGAAGAAAGCTGAGTGCCGAAGAATTGATGCTTTTGAACTGTGGTGTTGGAGAAGACTATTGAGAGCCCCTTGTACTGCAAGGAGATCCAACCAGTCCATTCTAAAGGAGGTCAGTCCTGGGTGTTCTTTGGAAGGAATGATGCTAAAACTGAAACTCCAATACTTTTTGGCCACCTGATGCAAAGAGTTGACTCATTGGAAAAGACTCTGATGCTGGGAGGGATTGGGGGCCGGAGGATAAGGAGACACTAGAGGATGAGATGGCCGGATGGCATCCCTGACTCAATGGACGTGAGTTTGAGTGATCTCCAGGAGTTGGTGATGGACAGCGGGGCCTGGCGTGCTGCAATTCATGGGGTCGCAAAGAGTCGGACATGACTGAGTGACTGAACTGAACTGAAATAGTATAGAAATTTGTCTTATATAAAAATTACTAGAATTGTTATATTGTATTTAATAGGAATTTTTTAATAATTATATATTTTCTATATTATTATGTTATTTCGAAATCTCCTTTCTTTAAGTAAGTTTTGGAAAATATCTATTAATAAAGTGTCAAGCTCTATGGCTGTATGCCTGTTCCCAGTTGTGTCTGACTCTTTGCAATCCCATGAACTGTAGCCTGCCAGGCTCCTTTTTCATGGGATTTTCCAGTTAATAATACCGGAGTGGATTGCCCTTTTTTCCCCCAGGATATCTTGCTGACCCAGGGATTGAACCTGTATCTCTTGTATCTCTTGCATCAGTAAGCAGATTCTTTACCTCTGGGGACTTCCCAGGTAGCTCAGTCCCTGGGTCAAGAAGATCCCTTGGAGGAGGAAATGGTAACCCACTCCAGTATTCTTGCCTGGAGAATCCCATGGACAGAGGAATATGGCGGGCTACAGTCCATGATGTCCCAAAGTATCAGACACCATAGCATGCAGCTAGTAACAGTAACTCACATGGGAAGCCCAAGCTCTATGATTACATGGCCATAATAAATTTATAAAAATACATATCAATGGTAAACTTTCTTGCAGCAAATTTTGTGTAATTGTACTTTCCCTAATATTTTAATGGTTACCATAACATTTTGTTTCCTTATGCTGATGTACACATTGAATGCATTAAGTGTACAATTTGTATTTTCTGATTTATTAAGAAATATTACATAACAACATTTGCATTTAGAATTTTGTTAGGTTTACAATTATTTACAATTATTTTTATTTATGTCTCTGTTTAACTGACTTCAGTGTCTATGGAATCTTTCAAGAATACTATATTCTCAAACTTTTTGTTTTCTTTACCTCAAAGTCTGTGGAATAGATCTTCAATTATTTTTTTCAGCAGGAGGATATGATTATTAAATTTCCTAAGCCTTAATATTATTTAAGATTACCTTTATTTTGTTTCCACAGATTAAATATAAACTTTTAATTCCAGAGAAATGCAAATGCAAAGACAGCTGACAGAATTGGAGAGGATTTTTTAAGTAAACGTTTTAGAAATGCTTCACTATCAAGTAAAAATAGACAACATAGAAATTACAAGAAAATTGGAGATTCAAAGGAGAAAAGCAGAAAACTAACAAAAATGGAGACAAGTATTTAAGAGGGAAAATATGAGAGAGGCAAGGTAAGAATAATTCAGCACATCTATGAACGTAGCCCAGGAGAAGAAAAGCAAAGCAGTACTACTACTACTACTACTAAGTCGCTTCAGTCATGTCCCCGACTCTGCGACCCCATAGATGGCAGCCCACCAGGCTCCCCCGTCCCTGGGATTCTCCAGGCAAGAACACTGGAGTGGGTTGCCATTTCCTTCTCCAATGCATGAAAGTGAAAAGTGAAAGTGAAGTCGCTCAGTCATGTCCTTGCGACCCCATGGACTGCAGCCTACCAGGCTCCTCCGTCCATGGGATTCTCCAGGCAAGGGTACTGGAGTGGGGTGCCATTGCCTTCTCCTAAAGCAGTAGAATAGAACAAATACTAAAGACTATCATTCAAGAAAATTTCCTGAGAGAAGACAATCCTACTTATTGAAAGGACAGCCTGAAAAGTTAACCCAATATTGTTAGCACCAAGGAATATTCCAATATATCTACTGTATTTTAATAACAAAGAGAGTTATTGTTGCTGTTCAGTCATGAAGTTGTGTTCATCTCTTGGCAACTCCATAACAAAGGGTGAGGGACCTATGAATATTCAGATAAAAAGACAAAAGAAAGAAAGTTAGATTGGTCTGAATCTATATTAAAATATTTTATGCTAAGAAAAATGCAAGCCAAAGGTTTTACACAGAGCCAAAATGACCTTCAATAATAACAGTCACAAGAGTTATGAACACATAAGAATTTAGAGGATATTGTTCCCAATGGCTCTCCCTGAAAACTATGCAAACAAAAATTTCACATATGCTAAGAAACAATTGGAAAAGTTTCTGCATGAGAGTTGCTGTGTGTGTGTGCATGTGCTCAGTCTTATCCGACTTGCCACCCCGTGGACTGCAGCCAGACAGATTCCTCTGTCCATGGGATTTTCCAGGCAAGAATTCTGAAGTGGGTTGCCATTTCCTCCTGCAGGGGATCTTCCCAACCCAGGGATGGAACATCTATCTCCTGTGTCTCCTCCATTGACAAGTGGATGTTTTACCATTGAGCCACCTGGAAATCCCCGCATAGGCTAGTACCAGAGTTACTGGTAGGGTATTAATGCAGAGAGAATCAAGGGATCCTTAACTACAACTTTCTCAGCACAAACAGTAGCTGAGAAAAGGTGTTGGGTATTTTTAAGGAAGCAAAAGAGCAAATCAATTTGGAAGACTAGTTCTATAGTCAGATAATGCTGGAACAAGTCCTCCTGACATTTTACTACCTGCAGAACCCTGAAGACAAATACTAAGAAAAGATGGTGCCTCCCCCCTCTGCCTCCACGAAAAGTAACATGAGTTATTGAACCACCTCTCCAGATTCCTAGGCAGATGAACAAACAAGTGGAATGATCCTTGTTGAACTGCAAGGTGTTAAGAGTTGCTGAAGCTGCTCTGATTGGGGATGGTTTGTTCAAGCTTTATATAGTCTCAGTTGGATGTTGTGAGTAACAAAGTATTTTTAAAAAACAATAAATACAAAAAATTGAGAAATGCAAATAATTAGCTTTAGTCATTCCACCCCCCCTCAAAACTCTATTTTCTTTTGTTTAGTGTTACAGACAAGTCCAAAAATAACCTGATTTTATTGTTTTGTTTTGCTTTGCTTTTGTCATCTTCCTGGATGAGTGTATCCTAAACTTCAGTTTAGAAAAACAACAACAACAATAATAACAATAACATAATACTATCCTGATCTGTCTTGCAGTGTAAGTAATCTGTCTTTTGAGAAAGTATTTCCAAAAGAATGGAGAGGGCAGGATACTTTTGTCTAGTGAAACACATCGTCCTGTTTCCATTTGTTCTTTGCTCTGAAAATCGGCTTGTGTGCAGCACAATTTCTGTCATCGTTTTTCATCACTCAGTCCTTTCCTGTGTGTTCCTTCCGAGTCTACAACCAGGGCTTCAATTTAGATGCTATTTTATCTAAGACCTCATCCCTGACCAAGTCCTCAAACTTCCTCAGTTTGGATTGTGTTCTTTTTGTGTGTTTCAGTAGCAGTTTACAAAATTTTGTAAAACTTACTGCATGCTCATGCATGCTCAGTTGTGTCTAACTCTTTGCGACCCCGAGGACTATAGCCTGCCAGGCGCCTCTGTCCATGGGATTTCCCAGGCAAGAATACTGGAGTGGGTTGCCATTTCCACCTCCGAGGGATCTTCCCAATCCAGGGATTGAACCTGGGTCTCCTGTACTGCAGGCAGATTCTTTACCACAGTCATCAGGGAAACCCCCAAACTTACTTCATGATATTATAAATGCCTGTTTATTTGATGGTATCTCCATCTAGACTGAAGTTTTATGAGGGTAAAAATTATGTATATCTTTTTTTTTAATTAACTCTGCCAGAGACAAACAATGCCTGGATATATTAGGCACATAATGAATCTTTGTGGAATGAATTAACCCGACTATATACTATTTTCCTATTTTCCAAACATCTCCTCATAGTCAAAGTCTTCAGAATTCTATTTTCTTTATCCTGTTCGCAGCCTTTTTTCCCATACAATACATAATTTCCTCTGTATGAAAATGCAAATGAGATGTGTCTTGGCCAGATGCATCTTGATACTGAATCCATAGCTGTCTCTTGTACAGCTCACTGTCCACTTGGATGACCAGCTGGAAAGAAGGTTGCTGTACTCTGATACTAGTACAAATTTAGGTATTTATTGGGAATTCTTTCATGATTCTGATAAGTGAGGCGGGATCTTCTCCTCCTCTCCTGCCCTGGTTCTCCAAGACCTTGAACCAGTAGAGTACATCAAAAGTCACAGTTCTAAAAATATGGGATTGATAAGATCCCTCCCCTGAATACTGAACCTTCCCTTGATGGCTCAGCTGGTAAAGAATCTGCTTGCAAAGTAAGAGACCTGGGTTTGATCCCTGGGTCAGGAAGATCCCCTGGAGAAGGGAATGACTACCCACTTCAATATTCTTTCCTGGAGAATTTCATGGACAAAGGAGCCTGATGGGCGACAGTCCCTGAGGTCACAAAGAGTCAGACAAGATTGAGTGACCAACACTTTCACTCTGGGGGGGCTTCTCTGGTGGCTTAGACTGTAAAGTATCTTCCTGCAATGCAGGAGGAGAAGACAATGGCATCCAACTCCAGTACTCTTGCCTGGAAAACCCCATGGATGGAGGAGCCTGGTAGGCTGCAGTCCATAGCGTCGCTAAGAGTCGGACACGACTGAGCAACTTCAGTTTCACTTTTCACTTTCATGTGTTGGAGAAGGAAATGGCAACCCACTCCAGTGTTCTTGCCTGGAGAATCCCAGGGACAGGGGAGCCTGGTGGACTGCCATCTATGGGGTTGCACAAAGTCGGACATGACTGAAGCAACTTAGCAGCAGCAGCAGCAATGCAGGAAAGCAAGGTTTGATCCTTGGGTCAGAAAAATCCCTTGGAGAAGGAAATGGCGATCCTCTCCAGTATTCTTGCCTAGGAACTTACAGGGACAGAGGAATTTGACAGGCTACAGTCCTTGTGTTTGCAAAGAGTTGGACATTACTGAGCAATTAACACACACACATACTTGTGACTACTACTGACAGAATCCATATTTTGTCCCCACTCTTACTTCCCATCACATTTTTTCCTAGAAGTTCTTGACTCTTGAAGGATGTAGGAAAACATAGTTTGGAATTGTTACGAGGATACGTGGGACTGAAAATCTCAATTTTCACATGTGACAGCAAAACATCAATGGAATTTAGAAGAATTCTAAGACCACAGTTCTCTGAATCCAATCAGACTAAACTGTTAATGGTGTTCATTGGGGTTGAGAGGTTCTCTGAACTTTTTCCAGGTAAACTTTTTAAAGGAACAAAGCTGAATATGTTATAAAACTAAATACATATCATTTCTCCCCCTCAATCCACTGCTTTAATGTCATATTTAGTTGAAGTATATGCCTGATTCTGGGCTTCTGGTGGCTCAGTGGTAAAAACTCCACCTACAGTGTGGGAGATGCCGGTTGATCCCTGGGTCAGGAAGATCCCCTGGAGAAAGAAATGGCAACCCACTCAAGTATTCCTGCCTGTAGAATCCTGTGGAGAGAGAAACCTGGCGGGCCATGGAGGTCACAAAGAGTTGAACATGACTGAAGCAACTTAGTATAAAAAGCAGGGATACCCTGCTTTCATGCTCTAGTTTTCAGCATCAGCTCTTTGCAGGGCATTCCTGATCTGAGAAAGCAGGGCATTTTGCACAGATGCACTGCTTGCAGAGGCAAAGGCTTCTTTCTTTCCTGAGTTCCCAATTTACCAATAGACATAGTCAGTTGAGTTCAGCCACTCAGTCGTGTCCAACTCTTTGTGACCCCATGAATCGCAGCACACCAGGCCTCCCTATCCATCACCAACACCCTGAGTCCACCCAAACCCATGTCTATTGAGTCGGTGATGCCATCCAGCCATCTCATCCTCTGTCATCCCCTTCTCCTCCTGCCCTCAATCTTTTCCAGCATCAGGGTCTTTTCCAATAAGTCAGATCTTTGCATCAGGTGGCCAAAGTGTTGGAGTTTCAGCTTCAACATCAGTCCTTCCCATGAACACCCAGGACTGATCTCCTTTAGGATGGACTGGTTGGATCTCCTTGCAGTCCAAGGGACTCCCAGGAGTCTTCTCCAACACCACAGCCCAAAAGCATCAATTCTTCAGCACTCAGCTTTCTTTATAGTGCAACTCTCACATCCATACATGACTACTGGAAAAACCATAGCCTTGACTAGATAGACCTTTGCTGACAAAGCAATGTTTCTGCTTTTTAATGTGCTATTTAGGTTGGTCATAACTTTCCTTCCAAAGAGTAAGCGTCTTTTAATTTCATGGTTGCAGTCACCATCTGCAACAATTTTGGAGCACAAAAAATAAAATCAGCCACTGTTTCCACTCTTTCCCCATCTATTTTCCATGAAGTGATGGGACCAGTTTCCATGATCTTAGTTTTATGAATGTTGAGGCTTAAGCCAACTTTTTCACTCTCCTCTTTCACTTTTATCAAGAGACTCTTCAGTTTTCTTCACTTTCTGCCATAAGGGTGGTGTCATCTGCATATCTGAGGTTATTGATATTTCTCCCGACAATCTTGATTCCAGCTTGTGTTTCTTCCAGTCCAGCATTTCTCATGATGTACTCTGCATAGAAGTTAAATAAGCAGGGTGACAATATACAGCCTTCATGTACCTCTTTTCCTATTTGGAACCAGTCTGTTGTTCCATGTCCAGTTCTAACTGTTGCTTCCTGACCTGCATACAGGTTTCTCAAGAGGCAAGTCAGGTGGTCTAGTATTCCCATCTCTTTCAGAATTTTCCACAGTTTATTGTGATCCACACAGTCAAAGGCTTTGGCATAGTCAATAAAGCAGAAATAGACATAGTAATACCAATCAATTGAATCTTCCAAGGATGAGACTATTGCCTGGAAAACTGACATATTATTTTCGTTCTCTTTTTGGTTGCACTGGGTCTTTGTTGCTGCCTAGGGGCTTTCTCTGGTTGTGGAGACTGGGGGCTCTGTAGCTGTGGTATGCAGGCTTCTCATTGTGGTGGCTTGTCTTGTTGCAGAGCACAGTCTCTAGAGTGTGTGGACTCAGTAGTGTGGCTCACTGGCTCTAGAGTGAGGGCCCCGGAGTTGTGGTTGTGAGAGTCACAAGATGTATGATCAGCTCATGCACAATTTTCTGATTGGTTGATGGTGAAGTAACAGGGTGATGTTCTGAGAATTTGAATGATCAATTTTTTGGTTCCAATCTGTCTAGAGTCTCCCTATGGGTGGTCAGGATGCAGTTATCTTCCACCTGGTGGAGGTTTTAGTGTCTGCCAAACAACTCATGGACAGGGCTCAAGATATCCCTTGAGGAGGAACTAAAGGTCCCTGACTTTGTTTTATGGCTAAACTATTATTGTTTTGGCTTGCTTGTTTTCCTTTGTTTCTGCATTTCCTCACTTCTCTGACTAAATTTGCTCTTTGAAATTTGGAGAAGGCCTAGAAGGCTAAAGCTTTTCTATAAACAAGAAACAAGGTTCATGGTGGGGAGGATAGGGGGTGTCTGTCCCTGGGAAAGCCCCACAGAACCTTGACAGTTTCACTTATAGAATAGTAAAATGGCCATTTAAGACTCTGGTAATGTGTCAGACGATCACTCTGTCAAATTGAAATGCTCTTCTACAAGGATATATGGATCTTTTGAACTAATGTATAATCTAAACCCTTATGGCAGAAAGTGAAGAGGAACTGAAAAGCCTCTTGATGAAAGTAAAAGAACAGAGTGAAAAAGTTGGCTTAAAGCTCAACATTCAGAAAACGAAGATCATGGCATACGGTCCCATCACTCCATGGGAAATAGATGGAGAAAGAGTGGAAACAGTGTCAGACTTTATTTTTGGGGGCTCCAAAATCACTGAAGATGGTGATTGCAGCTATGAAATTAAGACACTTACTCCTTGGAAGGAAAGTTATGACCAACCTAGACAGCATGTTAAAAAGCAGAGACATTTTTTTGCCGACTAAGGTCCGTCTAATCAAGGCTATGATTTTTCCAGTAGTCATGTATGGATGTGAGAGTTGGGCTGTGAAGAAACCTGAGTGCCGAAGAATTGATGCTTTTGAACTCTGGTGTTGGAGAAGACTCTTGAGAGTCCCTTGGACTGCAAGGAGATCCAACCAGTCCATTCTGAAGGAGATCAACCCTGGGATTTCTTTGGAAGGAATGATGCTAAAGCTGAAGCTCCAGTACTTCGGCCACCTCATGCGAAGAGTTGGCTCATTGGAAAAGACTTTGATTCTGGGAGGGATTGGGGGCAGGACGAGAAGGGGACGACAGAGGATGAGATGGCTTGATGGCATCACTGACTCGATGGATGTGAGTCTGAGTGAACTCCGGAAGCTGGTGATGGACAGGGAGGCCTGACGTGCTGCAATTCATGGGGTCACAAAGAGTCGAACACGACTGAGCGACTGAACTGAACTGAACTGAACTGATAATCTAAACCAATATACGTTGTTTTCTTCTCAATGTTTGCATCTCTGTTCTATAATTCTTCACTCTGCTTTTTAGAGATTTTACCATCTAAAGAACTAATGCTTCCATCAAGAGAAATGGTTTTTATTGAGTGGATACTTCTACTTAGCCTTTTTGGGATCTCCATGTCGGGAAAAACTGGAAGGGTAGACATGCTAAAAACAAACAAACAAATACTAACAACAATAACAAACCAAGTAATCCCTGTGATACCTCTTTGTACAACTAGTTCCAGTGTTTAAATTCAGTGGAATGCCATGTTAATAACAATGTCAAGGTGCAGATTTCTCAAAAATAAAGGTTTATTATGTCATTGAATAAAGAACTTAAACTTGCTGAAGCACAGGTTGAAGGCAAAATGAAAAGGAGAAGAGTTATATTGTGACTAGCTATCAAAACAACTGCTGTAGCAGTTTTTTGCTCTTCCCTTCTTGCTGTGTCATGAAAGTGAAAGTTGCTCAGTCCTGTCTGACTCTTTGTGACTCCATGGACTACACAGTCCATGGATTTCTCTAGGTTAGAATACTGGAATGAGTAGCCTTTCCCTTCTCCAGGGGATCTTCCCAACCCAGGGATCAAACCCTGGTCTCCTGAATTGAAGGCAGATTCTTTACCAACTCAGCTATCAGGGAAGCCCCTTGCTGTGTCATGTATATATTTTAACTATTTTTCCTGTCCATTCCTCTTCCTAGCTCCCATTATTGAATTTCAAGGTTGTGGTGACAGACAACTAAAAGTTAATGCATAGATACCAGACTATCCATTCAGGATTTTGACAAAACTAGAGAATGGACATCATTCCAAAGTTCTGTGCTTGAGTCAGAGGAACCATCTGAGAAAATCTGAAGAGGAAGTGTGTGTGTGTTTATGATGGGGAGGAAGGAGTAGTTGCATCATATGTTTTGGAGCTACGAGTTTAAGAAAGTGATAAATAAATATTGGAGAATTAAAGGAGCGGAGCTTAGTGGAGTTTGTTCAGCTTTGGCTACCCAGAAATGAAATACATTTTCCTTTTGAGGAAATTCCAAAATCAGTGGGAGGGAGAGCTCCACATTCTTTTTTGGAAACTAAAGTAAATCAGTTGTTTCTACTTTTTCTGAGACAGGGCATGGATTTGACCTTAACTTATCCAATCCAGGGTCTACATTCACAGGGAATTTAAGTGATTGGTAGCATGACAGAGGAGTCTACCTGTAGTGTCAGTGATGTCACTAGTGAGTGCTTCAGTGGTTGCAGTTCCTATTACATCATCCAGACTCTACGGTCTCAATGGTTAGATGAACTACATTCTTGCTGCCTAGTTTTCCTGGCTCTCCGTGTTTCTTCACCTGGTTCCCCAATAATCTTACTGAATCAGGAAGCTCCCTGACATTCTTCCAGGAATTATTTTTTTCTGCATAAGTAAAAACTACTTATGCATAACTCCCAGAGTAGAAAATGGCAACCTACTCCAGTATTCTTGTGGAGAATTCCAGGGACAGAGGGGCCTGGCAGGCTATGGTCCATGGGGCCACAAGCATCGGACAGGACTGAAGCGACTTAGTGTAGCCGCAAGCCAGAGTTAATATCTACTGTTTGCAGCTGAGAATGCTGTTACTAGCACTAAACCCAGGGCCTAAAGAATGGTAGAAAAGGGTAAATGTTTGAGCAATTTGGCCAACAAGAGCAAATGACCATGAATGTAGGGTCTGTGTTTGTAGCCAGAGTGCCTGATGTGACAATGCCTGTGACCTCAGGGCTTCCCCATTTACATTATTGAAAAAGGAATGTTTCAGTTCTTTCATCAAGAGTTCTTTCCAAAGCCTTGCTTTCCTTAGGTCTTCTTTGGAAAAATGAACATGAGTTTTACCTTTGTGAAGAAGTCCTACATATAAACATGAATTGCATAAGAAGATCCACTTTGATAATAGAATTTATGAGTTGGTTATAACCATGACTTTCCAAAAGAACAGGCTTGATTTATTGATGCTGTAAAAGTAAAAACTGGCAAATAACTATACAACCAACCATCATCTCTCATAAATATAAGACCCGAAACAAAGCAGAGGTGTAATGTTTTCTAGATAATTGGAATTTTCACCTAGAGCAAAGCATAACCTGTCTGTTGTGAAAATAGGCAACAAACTTCCAAAAGAGAGGAACTGAGGGACAATTTCCTATTCATAGTTTTGTTCACTCTAGAGATAGTTGTGAAAATCTGCAAGCTGAATTTTTATAGATAATACAAAAACTCTTCATGCAATTTTAATCATTATAATCAGCCACTCTGAAAACTTTCTTTCATCTCTCAATTTGTGAAAGGGACAGATTTTCAAACTAAAAAAAAAATATGTTTTTAATCTCTTACCCTATAATACTCAACTGAATATTTTTTCTAATTTTTAGTGAAATTTTATTTTATTACCTTTTTTACAAATGTACACCTCATCATCATATTTATATATTCAGCGGAAGGCTAAAAGATTGATATTTTGTAAGCAAAAATCATCCTGAATATTTTATAATTTTATCTCCATCTTAATAATTTATAATGCAGCATGCAGAATAAGATGGGTATGAATGAAGTTTGACTAAATATTCACAGTTTGGGAATATCTGGGTTCATTGCTAACACTTTTCAAAAAAATTAAGCACAGAAAAATATTCATTACAATTAAATTATTTCAGTACTCAGTTCAGTTCAGTTCAGTCACTCAGTTGTGTCCGACTCTTTGCGACCCCATGAATTGCACCACGCTAGGCGTTCCTGTCCATCAGCAGCTCCTGGAGTTCACTCAGACTCATGTCCATCGAGTCAGTGATGCCATCCAGCCATCTCATCCTCAGTCGTCCCCTTCTCCTCCTGACCCCAATCCCTCCCAGTATCAGAGTCTTTTCCAATGAGTCAACTCTTTGCATGAGGTGGCCAAGTACTGGAGTTTCACCTTTAGCATCCCCACAAAAGCCTACATCGTGGTGAGTAACCTTGAGGGTTAATATATTTTAAGTGTCTGTACAGACCAGGTGAGGAAACAGGCACAATAGGAGCTTGATGGTATGTTATCCATTTTTACAAATGATTTTTCTATCATTTATAAAAGTGAGTAATCCTGGAAGTGGTAAAACAAGTGGCTTAACCCTCTCCTATCAGGAAGCTTCCATAAGGCTCTTATCCTGATCCCTCAGAGGCAGACAGAATGAAAACTACAAACACAGAAAACTAATCAAACTGATCACACGGATCACAGCCTTGTTTAACTCAATGAAACTATGAGCCACGCAGTGTAGGGCCATCCAAAATGGTTGGTCATGGTGGAGAGTTCTGACAAAACGTGGTCCACTAGAGAAGGCAATGGCAAACTACTTCAGTATTCTTCCCTTGAGAACCCCATGAATAGTATGAAAAGGAAAAAAGAGAGGACACTAAAAGATGAACTCCCCAGGTCAGTAGGTGCCCAATATACTGCTAGAGAAGAGTGGAGAAATAACACCAGAAAGAATGAAGAGAGGAGCCAAAGCAAAAACAATGCCCAGCTGTGCATGTGACTGGTAATGGAAGTAAAGTCCAATACTGTAAAGAACAATATTGCATAGGAATCTGGAATGTTAGGTCTATGAATCAAGGTAAATTGGAAGTGGTCAAACACTTGGAAAGACTGAACACTGACATTTTATCCACTACTGTGGGCAAGATTCCCTTAGAAGAAATGGAGTAGCCCTCAGAGCCAAAAAAAAGAGTCTGAAATGCAGTGCTTGGGTGCAGTCTCAAAATGACAGAATGATCTCTGTTCATTTCCAAGGGAAACCATTCAATATCACAGTAATCCAAGTCTATGCCTCAACCAGTAATGCTGAAGAAGCTGAAGTTGAACGGTTCTAAGAAGGCCTACAAGACCTTCTAGAACCAACATCCAAGAAATATGTCCTTTTCATTTTAGGGGACTGGAATGAAAAAGTAGGAACTCAAGAGATATATGCAGTAACAGGCAAATTTGACTTGGAAAACAGAATGAAGCAGGTTAAAGGCTAACAGAGTTTGGCCAAGAGAACGCATTGGTCATAGCAAACACACTCTTCCAACAACACAAGAGAAAACTATAGTCATGGACATCACCAGATGGCCAATACCGAAATCAGATTGATTATATTCTTTGCAGAGAAAGATGGAGAAGCTCTATACAGTCAGCAAAAAAAAGACCAGGAGCTGACTGTGGCTTGGATCATGAACTCCTTATTGCAAAATTCAGACTAAAATTGAAGAAAGTATGGAAAACGACTAGACCAGTCAGTTCAGTTCAGTTCGGTAGCTCAGTCATGTCCAACTCTTTGTGACCCAATGACCTGCAGCACGCTAAGCCTCCCTGTCCATCACCATCTCCCGGAGTTCACAAAGACTGATGTCCATTGAGTCAGTGATGCCATCCAGCCATCTCATCCTCTGTCGTCCCCTTCTCCTCCTGCCCCCAATCCCTCACAGCATCAGAGTCTTTTCCAATGAGTCAACTCTTCGCATGAAATGGCCAAAGTACTGGAGCTTCAGCTTTAGCATCATTCCTTCCAAAGAAATCCCAGGGTTGATCTCCTTCAGAATGGACTGGTTGGATCTCCTTGCAGTCCAAAGGACCCTCAAGAGCCTTCTCCAACACCACAGTTCAAACGCATCAATTCTTCGGCACTCAGCCTTCTTCACAGTCCAACTCTCACATCCATAGATGACCACAGGAAAAACCTTGACTAGACGGACCATAGTCGGCAACGTAATGTCTCTGCTTTTGAATATGCTAACTAGGTTGGTCATAACTTTTCTTCCAAGGAATAAGCATCTTTTAATTTCATGGCTGCAGTCACCATCTGCAGTGATCTTGGAGCCCCAAAAAATAAAGTCTGACACTGTTTCCACTTTATCCCCATCTATTTCCTATGAAGTGATGAGACCAGATGCCATGATCTTAGTTTTATGAATGTTGAGGTTTAAGCCAACTTTTTCACTCTCCTATTTCACTTTCATCAAGAGGCTCTTTAGTCCTTTTTCATTTTCTGCCATAAGGGTGGTGCCATCTGCATATCTGAGGGTATTGATATTTCTCCTGGCAATCTTGATTCCAGCTTGTGTTTCTTCAGTCCAGCATATCTCATGATGTACTCTGCATATAAGTTAAATAAGCAGGGTGACAATATACAGCCTTGACGTACTCCTTTTCCTATTTGAAACCAGTCTGTTGTTCCATGTCCAGTTCTAACTGTTGTTTCCTGACCTGCATACAGATTTCTCAAGAGGCAGGTCAAGTAGTCTGGTATTACTATCTCTCTCAGAATTTTCCACAGTTTATTGTGATCTACCCAGTCAAAGGCTTTGGCATAGTCAATAAAGCAGAAATAGATGTTTTTCTGCAAATCTCTTGTTTTTTCCATGATCCAGCAGATGTTGGCAATTTGATCTCTGGTTCCTTTGCCTTTTCTAAAACCAGCTTGAACATCAGGAAGTTCATAGTTCATGTATTGCTGAAGCCTGGCTTGGAGAATTTTGAGCATTACTTTACTAGTATGTGAGATGAGTGCAATTGTGCGGTAGTTTGAGCATTCTTTGGCATTGCCTTTCTTTGGGATTGGAATGAAAACTGACCTTTTCCAGTTCTGTGGCCACTGCTGAGTTTTCCAAACTTGCTGGCATATTGAGTGCAGCACTTTCACAGCATCATCTTTCAGGATTTGAAATAGCTCAACTGGAATTCCATCACCTCCACTATCTTTGTTCGTAGTGATGCTTTCTAAGGCCCACTTGACTTCACATTCCAGGATGTCTGGCTCTAGGTGAGTGATCACACCATCGTGATTATCCAGGTTGTGAAGATCTTTTTTGTACAGTTCTTCTGTGTATTCTTGCCACCTCTTCTCAATATCTTCTGCTTCTGTTAGGTCCATACCATTTCTATCCTTTATCGAGCCCATCTTTGCATGAAATGTTCCCTCGGTATCTCTAATTTTCTTGAAGAGATCTCTAGTGTTTCTCATTCTGTTGTTTTCCTCTATTTCTTTGCATTGATTGCTGAAGAAGGCTTTCTTATCTCTTCTTGCTATTCTTTGAAATTCTGCATTTAGATGCTTATATCTTTCCTTTTCCCCTTTGCTTTTCACCTCTCTTCTTTTCACAGCTATTTGTAAGGCTTCTCCAGACAGCCCTTTTGGTTTTTTCCTTTTCTTTTCCATGGGGATGGTCTTGATCCCTGTCTCCTCTACAATGTCACGAATCTCCATCCATAGTTCATCAGGCACTCTATCTATCAAATGTAGTCCCTTAAATCTATTTCTCACTTGCACTTTATAATCTTAAGGGATTTGATTTAGGTCATACCTGAATGATCTAGCAGTTTTCCCTACTCTCTTCAATTTAAGTCTGAATTTGGTAATAAGGAGTTCATGATCTGAGCCACAGTCAGCTCCTGGTCTTGTTTTTGCTGACTGTATAGAGCTTCTCCATCTTTGGCTGCAAAGAATATAATCAGTCTGATTTCGGTGTTGACCATCTGGTGATGTCCATGTGTAGAGTCGTCTCTTGTGTTGTTGGAAGAGGGTGTTTGCTATGACCAGTGCATCTTCTTGGCAAAACTCTATTAGTCTTTGCCCTGCTTCATTCCGCATACCAAGGCCAAATTTGCCTGTTACTCCAGATGTTTCTTGACTTCCTACTTTTGCATTCCAGTCCCCTATAATGAAAATGACATCTTTTTTGGGTGTTAGTTCTAAAAGGTTTTGTAGGTCTTCATAGAACCATTCAGCTTCAGCTTCTTCAAGGTTACTGGTTGGGGCATAGACTTGGATTACCATGATATTGAATGGTTTGCCTTGGAAACCAACAGAGATCATTCTGTCATTTTGAGACTGCATCCAAGTACTGCGTTTCGGACTCTCTTGTTGACCATGATGACTATTCCATTTCTTCTGAGAGACTCCTACCCAGACTAGTAGATATAGTGGTCATCTGAGTTAAATTCACCCATTCCAGTCCATTTTAGTTCGCTGATTCCTAGAATGTTGATGTTCACCCTTGCCATCTCTTGTTTGACCACTTCCAATTTGCCTTGATTCATGGACCTTACATTCCAGGTTCCTATTGCTCCTTACAGCATCGGACCTTGCTTCTATCACCAGTCACATCCACAACTGGGTATTGTTTTTGCTTTGGCTCCATGCCTTCATTCTTTTTGGAGTTATTTGTCCACTATCTCCCGTAGTGTGTTGGGCACCTAATGACCTGGGGAGTTCCTCTTTCAGTATCCTATCATTTTGCCTTTTCATAATGTTCATGGGATTCTCAAGGCAAGAATACTGAAGTGGTTTGCCATTCCCTTCTCCAGTGGACCACATTCTGTCAGGTAGACCTAAATCAAATCCCTTATGATTATACAGCGGAAGTGAGAAATTGATTCAAGGGATTAGATCTGATAGACAGAGTGCCTGAAAAACTATGGATGGAGGTTTGTGACATTGTACAGGAGGCATTGATCAAGACCATCCCCAAGAAAAAGAAATCTAAAAAAGGCAAAATGGTTGTCTGTGGAGACCTTACAAATAGCAGTGAGAAGAGGAGAAGCTAAAGACAAAGGCAAAAAGGAAAGATATACCCATTTGCATACAGAGTTCCAAGAAAAGCAAGAAGAGATAAGAAAGATTTCCTCACTGATCAATGCAAAGAAATAGAGACAAACAATAGAATGAGAAAGACTAGAGATCACTTCAAACAAATTAGGAATATCAGGGGAACGTTTCATGCAAAGATGGGCACAATAGAGGACAGAAATGGTATGGACCTGACAGAAGCAGAAGATATTGAGAAGAGTTGGCAAGAACACACAGAACTGTAAAAAAAAGATCTTCATGACCCAGATAAGCACGATGGTGTGATCACTCACCTAGAGCCAGATATCCTGGAATAGAAGCTAAGGGGCCTTAGGAAGCACCACTATTAACAAAGCTAGTGGATGTGATAGAATTCCAGTTAAGCTATTTCAAATCCTAAAAAATGATGCTGTGAAAGTGCTGTGCCAGCAAATTTGGAACCCTCCGCAGTGGCCACAAGACTGGAAAAGGTCAGTTTTCATCCCAGTCCCAAAGAAAGGCACTGCCAAAGAATGTTCAAACTACTGCATAATTGCATTCACCTCACACACTACCAAAGTAATGCTCAAAATTCCAAAGCCAGGCTTCAACTGTGAAATTGTCAACTGTGAAATTCCAGATGTTCAAGCTGAATTTAGAAAAGGCGAAGGAACCAGAGATCTAATTATCAATATCCTTTGGATCATCAAAAAATCAAGAAAGTTCCAGAAAAACATCTACCTCTGCTTTATTGAATATCCCAAAGCCTTTGACTGTGTGGATCACAACAAACTGTGGAAAATTCTTAAAGAGATGGGAATACCAGACCACCTGACCTGCCTCCTGAGAAATCAATATGCAGGTCAAGGAGCAACATTTTAGAACCAGACATGAAACAATAGACTGGTTCCAAATTGGGATAGTAGTATGTCAAGGTTGTATATTGTCACCCTGGTTATTTAACTTCTATACAGAGTAAATCATGAGAATGCCAGGCTGGATGAAGCACAATCTGGAATCAAGATTGCTGGGAGGAATATCAGTAACCTCAGATATGCAGATGGCACCACCCTTATGGCAGAAAGTAAAGAGAAACTAAGGAACCTCTTGATGAAAGTGAAAGAGGAGAGTGAAAAAGTTGGCTTAAAGCTCAACATTCAGAAAACTAGGATCATGGCATCTGTCACCATCACTTCATGGCAAATAGTCCGAGAAACAATGGAAACAGTGAGAGACTTTATTTTGGGGGGCTCCAAAGTCACTGCAGATGGTGACTGCAGCCATGAAATTAAAAAGAGACTTATTTTTTGGAAGAAAAGATATGGCCAAGCTAGATAGCATATTAAAAAGCAGAGACATTACTTTGCCAACAAAGATCTGTCTAGTCAAAGCTGTTGTTTTTCTAGTAGTCATGTATGGAGGTGAGAGTTGAACTATAAAGAAAGCTGAGTGCCAAAGAATTGATGCTTTTGCAGTGTGGTGTTTGAGAAGGCTCTTGAGAGTCCTTTGGACTGCAGGGAGATCAAACAAGTCAAGCCTAAAGGAAATCAGTCCTGAATATTCATTGGAGGGACTGATGCTGAAACTGAAACTCCAATACTTTGTCTACCTGATATGAAGAACTGACTCATTGGAAAAGACCCTGATGCTGGAAAAGATTGTAGGTGGGAGGAGAAGGGGACTGCAGAGAATGAAATGTTTGGATGGCACCACTGACTCAATGAACATGAGTTTCAGCAAGCTTCAGGAGCTCTTGATGGACAGGGAAGCCTGGCATGCTGCAGTCCATGGGGTCACAAAGAATCAGACATGACTGAGCGACTGAACTGAACTGAACCTTCCGGAATGCACAGTACACCACCTGAGAACAGAAGCAGCTAAGATCTCAGGGATAGAGATTTAAGGAGAGTTACAAACTTGTGACTCATAAACTGAGTATAACTTGTAAGTATGTTTTACCTGGACTTCCCATGGATTAAAAATGTTAGACAAAGAAAATACTATGTATGATACCATAATGGATGGATACATGTCATTATATATTCTTTCAAACTCATAGAATGTATACCACCAAGAGTAAACCCTGATGTAAACTATGGACTTTGAGTGATTATAATGTGTACACTTGGGTTCATCATCATTGGCTATTACCAATGCACTAGTCTGGTGAGGAATGTTAATAATGGGCGAGTCTAGGCATGTGTGTGGGCAGAGGGTATATGGAAAATCTCTGTTCCTTATTAATTTTTCAGGGAGCCTAAAACTGCCTTTTAAAAATATTTATTTATTTTTTTAATGGAAAGCACTGCTTACATAAATCTTCCACAGCTCCTTGTATTAGGAGTTGAATTATCTTCCCAATGCAGATGTTGAAGTCCCACCCTCTAGCACCTTAGAATAAGATCTTATCTGGAAATAGATGCAGATGTCATTGCACAGATAAATAGTTAAGATGATGTCATACTGGAGCGAGTTTCCCTGGTGGCTCAGCAGTAAAGAATCTACAGGGCAGGAGACGCTGGAGACATGGGTTTGATCACTGGATTGCAAAGATTCCCCTGGGGGAAGACATGGCAACACATGCCAGCATTCTTGCTTGGAGAATCCCATGGACAGAGGAGCATGATGGGCTACAGCTAATGGATTTGCAAAGAGTTGAACAGGACTGAAGTGCAGGCATGCATACTGGAGTATTCTGGGCCCCCAGTTCAGTATGACTAGTGCCACTATAAAAAGGGTAAATTTGGACATAGAAGTGCACACTGGGAGATCATCATGTGAAGAAGAAGGCAGAGTTTGGGTGACACTTTGACAAAACAAAGAATAATATTTGCCAGGAAACCACCAGAAGCTAGGGGAGAGGCATGGAACACATTCTTTCCCATCAACCTCAGAGGAAACCATCCCTACCGACACCTTAATCTCAGACTAGCTGCCTCCAGAACCAGGAGACAATAAATATTTGTTGTTGATGCTACTGACCTAAGTCACTCAGCCATGCAGCCCTAGGAAATGAATGCAAATTGCATATAGAATTTCTGTTTTCAGATTCCCTGAAAATAGCCAGGCTTGACAACACTCAGTAAATCAGCTAGAACAGAAAAGTTCACCAAAGGCCCAGACAGGCTGTTTTAATAATTCAAATTTTCTTCTTGATGCCTGACACCACCTTGAAAGAAGATGGTCAGGAAATTTGGGAAGAACCTAAATAAATATAATGTGACAAAGCATTCTCTTGCGATCTTTAAAATGAATGAAGTTTCTGAACATAAAGAAAAGAAAACTAAAGAAAATTTAAAAAGCTACCCAGGGAGTGCCTGATAGCCCCAATTTTAAAGAATTCTTTAAAAATAAAAAAGGATATCTTCATCTTAAAGATAGGGAAAAAAAAAAAAAAAAGCTTCCCTGATGGCCCAAGAGATAAAGAAACTGCCTGCAATGTAGGAGACCTGGGTTCAATCCCTGGGTTGGGAAGATACCCTGGAGAAGGGAATGGCAATCCACTTCAGTATTCTTGCCTGGGAAATCCCATGGACAGGGGAGCCTGGTGGGCTGCAGTCCATGGGATTGCAAAGCGTCAAACATGACTGAGCAACTCATATTTTTACAAAGATTAAAAAGGGAAAAAGTAAAGGCAGAAATAGCATAGAAAAGTTAAGTAAATACAACTGTGATAATGATGCCAAGAGGATTCCTGGATCCCCTAAATTGAGACTTTTGTGCATAAGAGGAAGACGGAAAGGATATCCTAACTGCTTGAGGGATCTGTTGATGCTGAGAGAAAGCTCTGGAAAAGCCACTACTGACACAGTCAAAAGACAGGGCCCAAGAAAGACATGCATCTGGTTAAAGCACATGCTTCTTCACTTAAATTCCACTTTGAACAAGATCAAGCCACAAAATCGAGAAAAATTACATCCCCGGATTCTCAGAAATGTTGATCACTGACCTGCTGCTGATAACCCTTGAGAAACAGTAGGGAATGAGAGAGGATCCTGAAGATGGGACATGGACAATAATATTATAGTTTTCAAAGAATGAATGAGTTGAAAATCTTTAGAAAATGCTGACAATAAATCTGATAAAGTTCCCTAGGAAATTAAAAAACAAACAAACACTATGACTCAAATGTATGTTCGAAATTAAGAGAAAAAAAGTGATTTGGTTTAAAAATCTAGAAGTCCAAAGGAAAAAAAAAAAACAGTCAAGTAGTAAGTAGAGGCACCAGAGAGGTGACCCACCTTCTACTAGTCTGCTTCTCTTACTTTTCCAAGCCACACTGGACGCCGGCTTCACATTCCTACCATATGCTCCTGCTTCTCAGCCTGTGCACCACCTGCTCCTTCATTCTGGAACTCTCCCCATGAAGGGATCTGCAAGCCTTGTGCCCTTTCTTTTAAGGTTCTATTCCAGGGTCACCTTCTCTTTGAGGCCTTCCCTGGTGATCTTATATTCCAGCCTCCCTGCCCCCTCATCCATGCCCTACTCTGAGTTTCATTTTCTTCATTATAGTTATCTTTTTTTCCTTAGTTTTTTTTCTTTATTTTTCCTTAATAAATACCACATGCACTTCAAAACCATACCAGTACTATTCCAGAGGCTTTAAAAATATTGACTCAGTTAATCCTCTGATAACTCTAAGAAAGAAACACTATTAATAGCATCTTCCCCATTTTGCAGTTGGGAGGACTAAACACAGAGCAGCTGGAATGATGGTAAGCAGTGGAGTTGTGTCTGAATACAGAAAATCCAGCTTCAGAGTCAGATATTTACTGTTTTGCTATTCTGCCACTGTCTAAAATATCTTGTATTTAACTTATCTATTGTGTATCATCTTTCTCCATATTCTTTCCCCAAAAATGTAAGCTCTATGAGGGCAGACTTTTTTTTTTTTTCCATTTCACTTTTGCTCTTAGAATAAGGTATGACATGTTGGAGAGAAAGTTGCTCAGTCATGTCCTATTCTTTGTGATCCCATGGACTGTCACCTACCAAGTTTTTCTGTCCATAGTATTTCCAAGGCAAGAGTACTGGAGTAAGTAGCCATTTCCTTCTCCCGGGGATCTTCCACTGGAAGTGCTCAGTAAATGTCTTGTTAAGTGAGTACAATGCAAATATAAGAGGTTGGAAATGGAAGAGTCTTCTTTTGTGGAGTAAGACTCTCCTCTTGTTAATAACAGAGATTAAAGGCTATTAATTGTTGAATCCTAGATTCCTGGCAGAATGCTTGGCTTGTGTTGTGAGAGAGGAGAGGAAGTGAAGAATTGGAAGGGAAGCTGGAAATATGAGGTACTTGGTAGAACATGAGCTAGGATAGTTCAACATCCTGAAAATTCACAGAAACGAGATTTATCAGTAATGAGAGAGTGGTTCTTTATTAAAGGAAGGCAGGGACAATGGCTTTGTATTTTGCATTCAACCACTCTAGTCACAAATAAAGTAATCTGTCATTAAAATAGGAAGACATTTTAATGATAGATATCGATTAAACATTGCTCATATTTAAACCATTTTGGTAAGTGCTATTGAGGCCTCCCAGCCCGGAAAAGGCCTGCAAGAGAGAATCTGATAATCAAAATGGTACCACTGTGTAGAAACAGCAAAAGCAACAATAGAGGACAACAGAAGTGCTGAAGGGCATCAAGTTCCCTGTGATCTGTGCCTAAAGGTAAATGTTTTCAGAAGAGCGTAGGGTCACAGTAGATTGGCAAAATACACTTCTAGAAATCTTTGCCTCTCATTAGCATAAATGTATGTCTTCATGAGTATAAAATCAACTTCAGTCAATAAACAAAAGGCAGGATTACTAAAATAAATGAGTGTAAGAAAACTATTAATGACCAAATAGCATTAGATGCCAGCATGATCTTACCTAATGCTGTCAGTGTTTGAAGGAAAAGCATTCAGATTTCTAATCTGTTGAGGAATATTAACATAATGTGGCTTTGAAAATTTTTAAAGACCTCATAATTAATTTAATCACCATTTTGCATAGCATTCCCACTTGTAATCTGCATTTTTGCTTTTAAAATTCTTACTATATAGCTGTCATTCTGATCTAATGAAATGCTTCTTACTTAGGAAGAGATGAAATTTTCCAATGTTGAGGCTACACAGACATGAAGATTGAAACATGTGTCTGTTACTGCAATTTCACCATGGTAGACTAATTGCAGAGGCCTGTGGGTATGGATTGATGTTGCTGAGTAGTCAGCCTTTACTGCCATCGCTTTCAGGGCAATTTGCATAGCATGGCTCATAGTGTTTTATGATTTTTCTTTTAAAAATAATTCTACTTGTTAGTCACTAAATCTATTTAACTCTTCCAGTGCTGAATAGCATCTGGGGCACGTCTGCACAGCAAGTGCACATATCTCTCACTCTGAAAGGGCCAAGGGAGTTTGGAAAGGGTATCCCAGCTGCTGCGGTTCCATCTGTCCATCCTCTAGGAAGATTATCACTGTAGGCTGGTCTCCCTAGGAAGTAGGTCCTGAAGCAAAAAAGAGTATTTGGGAGGTTTGTTGTGTAAGTGCTCACAGGATTAACACACGTGGAAGAGAAGCAAGGAGGATTAGGCGGAGGGAGAAGCTGGACTACGATGCAGTCTGCATGAAAACCTAGACTAACTCTCAGGGGACTTCAGAAGAGGAGACGGTGCCTCAGAGTTGACCCAAGTTATGGCAAGAAGGATGGGTTTTTATATCTTCCCTCCCCCCAGCATTGATTGATCCTGGGTAGGGGATGATTCAGAAATCCGAAGAAGTCCTTGAAGATGGCTGATGGCTATGGACTGTCTGCCAAAGACCCTCCCACCAGCTGGGAAAATAAATTCTTTATTCCTGAAGAGGGACAAACCTGGGTGGGACACCACAGTGTCTGCCATAATCATCATGTATCTACTACTGACAGAGGAACCTAGTTCCTAACCACCTAACCAAGTATGACCTGCTGACTTTCATGAGAAGGTCTTTCAATGGAATATTCAAGAATCTCTTCCTCATTGCCTGGTAATTTAATGTATTGTTAATCATCAAAATTAACTCCATAATTAGGAGCAATTTAAAGGGATCTTTGGAAATTCCACTCATTTGTCTCCCACCTGAGAGAAATAAGATGATTATATTACTGCAAGTTTATATAGAAATATACTGATTTTTCTATCTCAGTCAACATAGGCACTAAAGGTTAGTATTTGCATGACCTTTTTGGACTGGAGATGATGTTTTCAAGAGACTTACTAATGGTCAGGTTTTCCTGATAATGCTTTTTCTGGAGGGGAGGGGACTACACTAAAAGGAAGTTTGTATACTATGGAGATGTATTGCCTCTATCATGCTATAGTTTTTACTTTGTAAGTTGATACAGTTACTCTTACAGGACATTTCTGAAGGAAGCAACAGAAGAACAGTTTTGAAATGACACATCGGTCATGGAGACATTGACTTTACACTTTGCTGTAATGCACAAAGGGAATGTGTTCACTTCATGGAATCTTTGCATTTGAATCAAGGGGAAACAACTGAAGTTAGCACAGGCGAAGGCTTAGAACATGGTTCAAATTTAAACACAAACAAAGGGTAATCTGGCCTGGCACAGTCTGGCCACTGCAGCAGTGTATCTGAAGGTTATGTTTTATGTTTATTAGCTCCATCCAGATGGTGTTTTATGTCCTTAATAACTTTGTCCCTGACTAAGCCATGAACCTACCATTTGACAAACACAGTAGGAAATGTCTATCAGCAGAAAAGTCATTTTATAATCAGAAACATTACTTGAACCATTTGGAATACGTTTTGAAAGAGTTTTATTCCTTTTATGGGTCAATGCCTACAGTTTTCTATTGACAAACACAAGCTTTTCCAAACAACCAAAATTCAGTGAGAACCTAGAATTCCTTTATTTATGCTAATATTTCATATGAGTAGTAACTTTCATTGCAAAGGATCAAATTGATGTACAATTATTCATCTTTATATGTCCATAAAATTAGAGTATGTATTAATATTCCATGGTTACAAAGAGACTGTAAAACAAGTTCTGAGGCCATCCTGTGAATTTCCTGAACTAATCCTGATTTCTCCTGGCTTTGTGCACAGAACTCTGTCGAGATCAGTCTGCACACTGCTCTTAGAGAAAGTTGTAAGTAGGCTTTTTGTGATGGGCATTTATGTCACTAAATTTTGATTCCAGATTTCAACCTCATTGAGGGTAGCTCTTATGTTTTATATCTCTGTATCTCAGAGCACTGATTTTAGACAGTCAACATATATGCATGGATTTTACTGAAGTAATTCACTCTTTGTCTTCCTAAACTCTGATCTTTAACTCTCTTGTGAAGAGTGGAGGAAATATTTTCAATATTTAAAAAAATTCTTCTGGATTTTTCAGTGAGAACAAAAATTTATCTGGAAATAATTTTAGATCAGAAAAATATTGTTTTTAATGTCTATTTTAATTTAAAAACATTTGGTGTTATTAATCCCATTTAGTTTTAATTTCAAATCCCATCTCTTTCCTTTCTTCTTTTCTTCCTTTCTTTGTTCCTTTATTATTATTTTTTTGATTCAATAAACACTTATTGAAGTGTTGATTATGTACCAAGAACCATGCTAGGCATATAATTATTTAAGAAAAATGTGAGTGTTCAAATTTTTCTTAAAGCATTCATTTTTTTTTCCCAAAAAAAGCATTGGTAAGCTTTTTCCCTGTATTCTCTAATTTCCTCAAAAAGAATATAAAACATGATTAAATATTATGATAAAAATTTATGGTAGCTAAACTTCAAATTATAGTAACAGATTTTAAAAATATTATTTTAAAGATTACTCCAGAGTCATCTATATTTTAGAAAACTTTGGCTTGACTTTAAGGCACAGGATCTGAAATCATTTTCAGGGGCAACTCGTTCTCCTTAGAACACAGTAGAGAATTGTTCACACATTTAATTAGTCAACACTAACCAGGATGCATTTTTAAAGGACTGAGGTTCACCTCTAGGGAATTTAACTTGATTGCAAGAGAGGTTAAAACTCTGCAATATAGTAGGAAGTAAGCTTAGAATCTCCCTCATTAGAGACTATCAGGGGAGAGATAGGAAAGTATTTTCCTTGCAATTTTTATGTAATTTTGACTGCAAAATATTATTTTTTTCCATCGTTTTTCTCGGTATCCTCATCCATGACTTACAATTGAACATGTTTAAGAATGGGTGGATAGCTACCATTTACCAGAATTTAGCAAACTAAGCAACTTGAAAATCTTTGTAAAGAATCATTAAGCTCTGCACCCAAATTCCTATGTGTGGGGATCCCCCCCTCCCCACACACATCAAGTAAGCCTCCTCCAACACCTACAAGTCAACTCAATTCTGACTCTGGATACAACAACAGGTCCCACAGGTTAAAGCTCTGTCTCATAGGACTGCTTCCTCCCCACTCCACTTCTGATGACATTGGCAATTCCAGGTTGTTGCTGTAATTCTGTCCAACCTGCTATAGATCGAAAGTTTTAGTGACCTTCTTGTTGGATTAGATTAGTCTACTGGAGTGGCTCACAGAACTCAGAGAAACTTTTCATGTACTAGATCACCAACTTATTATCAAAGGATATAACTCAAAACAGCCAGATGGAAGAGATGCATGGGTCAGGGAGTAGGGAAAGGACAAGGAGATTCCATGCTCTCTCTCAGTCATTCTCTCTAAATTTCCACCTGTTCACCAACCCAGAAAATCTCTGAACCCTTTGAGTTTTTATGGAGGCTTCATTATACAGACATGATTGATTAAATCATTGGCTACCGGCAATTGATTCAGCTTCCAGCCCCTCTCCCATCCCAGAGAGTTTCTGAGGAAGGACTAAAAGTTCCAACTCTCTGATCACTTGGTTGCTTCTCCTGATAACCTCCTCCATCCTTAGATTCAGTACAAAAGTTTCCTCATTAATATAACAGAATGTGCCAATATTACTCTATTTATTTAGGAAATTCCAAGGATTTTAAGAGCTCGGTGCCAAAGATGGGGATACATTCTTATTATAAATCAAAAACCAACTGTTTTTCTTTCAATTAACACCACAGTTTCCTAACAAAGATGGTGGAAATGAAAGAAGAGCTTGATCTGTTTATGGAAAACCAGGAAGTGAGCAGTTAGTAGGCAAATGACTTCACCTCTCTGCCCCTCAGTCTCCACATCTATGTCATAAAGATAATATTATCGATATGCCATAGCGTATGGCGAATGTGAAAGAGGATGACCTGTTAGTGACCTGCTCAATGTATTGGCCGAGGTTACTGAACTTTCTTCACATAGTTAAACCTCTGTTCAGACTGCAGCAATGGCAAATCTTGGATGTATCAGGTCAGACCAGCTGAAAAAAACACATTTAGGGAATAATGCATAGGAAATATCAAGGACCAGGAGAAGGGACCAAACTGCTGAGCCACACTTGTGAAGAAATGAAATTTTTAACAATAAGACATGTTAAGAAACCTAATAGTCCCAAGCTGACCACAGAGGGCACTTGGACCTATTGAAAATTGTGCCTCTGTGTCATGTGCCAATTTTCAACCCTAAAATCGTGCAATTTTGTTTGTGTTTAGGTGGAACATTGCAAACAAACAAATGCTGATAGAACATGAGCTAAGCCCAAACTAACTGTGAAAAATACTTGCAAGCTTGGATGCTAGAAATCCCAAAAGAAGGAAAGAAATCAAAAGCAGAGAAGGTCCTCTGCCTGATTCGACTTTTGCCTGAGAAAACTGGAAATACTTGGCATCTCAAAGTCACCCACCTACCCCTGCCTCTAGTCCACACCATGAACCATCAAATAGCCGCTTATTTACTATTAACTTCTTACATGCAAGGTGCCAAGACCATGAACTGCTTTGTACTCAGTTTAGGCTTTTGCTTCTTTGTTTTCTGAGTGACAGTTTGGGAGACAGATGCATTTTTTACAAAGAGGGCTGCCTTTATAAACAAAAACAAAAACGGAAGGATCCATTCTTCTGCCCCAAAGAAACTGCTCTGTGTCCTAATTTAGGAAAGGAGTAAATGGATGAAAGAATGTGTTAGCATAATAACAGATTTGAACTCTAAATAGCTAATTGGGGCCCAAACACATTACCTAGCAAATGATAAAGTGACAATAGAACAACAAATTATTTTAAAGGCATTTGAGGCAGTGGAAGAGAAAGATTTCTTGTTCCCATCCAAATGGATTAAGATAGGAAAGAGATGATGATAACTTGTCCAGGTTCTGCAAAGCACATGCCATACCCGTGGACCTTCAAGGCACAGCTCTGATGAACCTTGAAAACGCCCTTGTTCAGTGGGAGGTGGAGAAGCAGCCTTTGGCCGTTTACCTCCAAGAGCCTTTTGTTGCAGGAGCTAAGAACAGGAACACTTGAATTTTAATCTCTTGATAAAATGAAGTCTATCCATTTTACATTTGTGGTTTTAATGATCTAAAATGTTAGTGCCTTGTTATTAGGAGATGCTGTGTTAGACATTTTCTTTGATTTTATTATAATACAGCTATCAGGAAAGGAACTTCTGTTAGGTTCTTTCTTCCCAGCCACCCCTGGACCCCAGCATTTTTTTTTTGGTCTTTATATAAAATGAAGAGCAATATTTTTTTTTCCGTATACTATCTCAGTACTTTACATTTTAAAAAGTAATTAATCATACCTTTTGTAGTATATACCTGTAGTAATCATACCTGTTTAGCATGTCCAATGAATTATAGCTTATTTGGGATTTATTTTAAATATAAAGATCATCAATAAAAAAATGAGTTAAAGCATTTTTAAGTGAGCTAAGTTTAAGAAGTATCTAGCAAAATATATTTTTTGAGTAATAAAGGAAACAGCCACTGAAACTGCCATCATCTTTTACAATAAATACTGTTTTTACTGAAGGCTGTCATATAATTAAGTTAAATATTTAAATTGAAATGTCACTGTTAATTGATGCAGTCCTCTGGTACCGCTTAAGTGTTTTGATTTTAAGGAAGAACATGAAACATGTGAACATGAAATCAATAAGTTTAAGAGGTGGATATACTGTTATCATTTCATAATTATATGCATATAAAATAAATGTATACACAACATAACATAAAATATTTGTATAATGCATATGGCAAAATATAATGTATAGCAAAGTGCATAACACAATATGGTGTAAAATGTTTGGTAACTCATATAATTAATTATAAATTACCATCAATTTAATGTTATATAATGAGTCTGGGAATATTTTGAGAGTATATTAATAACACTAAGTTATAACAAGAGCCTGCTGCTGCTGCTGCTGCTGCTAAGTCCCTTCAGTCGTGTCCGACTGTGCGACCCCATAGACGGCAGCCCACCAGGCTCCCCCTGTCCCTGGGATTTTCCAAGCAAGAACACTGGAGTGGGTTGCCATTTCCTTCTCCATAACAAGAGCCTATCAGAGTAGTAATTATTTGTAGAGTCATCCTGTGTTTCTTAATTATCAAGTGGAAAATATTATTTAAATGGTACATTCATTAAAGAAGAAAGAAATGTACCCTGATGGATTTTAGGCACCGTTAACATTTCAGAGTGCCAGGAGCTCTTGACTTCATAGTAAACATCTAGGCTGGCTGAAAGGTAAATAGCTTCAGCTAATATTTATCCTTTTCGGTTTTATACAAAGAATAAATGGCCTAAAAGTATTGGATTTCCACAGAATCAATTCCTTACAAACTTTTTCTATGGGTTAGAAATGTATGAGATCCAAAACCAGGTCCTCTCTTTATAAATAATTCTTTTCATTTTCAGAAATAATAGAGCATCAATGTGTCAGAAGTACTGAAATTCAAAGTATTTACCACCTAATACTAGTAAAACAGTTTACTCCATTTTGATGTTGCTGATTCCTGGGAATGTGAAGGGCTTTTGTGTGTGACCCACACCCAGATGCACCCTGCCACCTGCTCAAGGAAGAGTGCGATTCGAATGAACTAAACAACTTCACTTCACCCAAACCTGTTTGCTCCGAGTCATAGCACAGCTGACGTGGGTTGAAAAATGAACACCTTGATGAACTGATCTAGTTCAGTGTACCCCAAGGCTGTTTGTGAGACACAGTCCCAGAAAGTTCATTTGCCTCTCAGCCCTGCGGAGCTGGCGATGTGGCTTGTCACAGAGTTGCTTTTAGCTTATGTGATTGCTCGCTCCACATGCTGCCATTTACAGTACACGGTATACAGTAAATCTATTTTTTGTCAAGATGGGCTGGGTTTTCACAGCTCTTCACATGACATCCAGTCACTCTTCTTGGCTCTTAATGCTTAACATGGTGTAGTCTTGATTTTTGGCTGATTGCCTCCAATATGTTCAATTTGGGAGGATTTTTTTCATGTACGTTTGTGAAACGATGCCCTAGAAATGTGAAAAATGCATAGGTTTCCTTAAAGGGCTTGCAGGCATCGGTCTGCTTCCCTGGGCATCATTTTGGAACTGTAATATTTTCTCGAGCGTTAGTGATATGCCCTCAGTAGGCACTGGAGAACATTCAGGAGGCAGATAAAAGTAGGCTGAGAAAATACAAGTGGCTGTCTCTGGGGAGTGGAATTAGGAGTAGAGGTGGATAGAGGCATACTTTTCATTATGCAGTTTATCTGTTTGCACCATTTTTCTTTCAACTTAGTTTATGTCTCATTATGACAATTAAAAATATGAATTAAGAGAAAATAATAAATATATCTAATATTGTCATTGTTAAAATCACCTCAGCCTGTTAATCATGTTTTTCTAATAGCACTAAATTCCATGAACACAAGTTCTAGTGAATTATACTGTGTTCCTTCCTGAGCTTTAACTTAACAATCTCATTTCTCAACAGTTTTGGCATTTCCATGTGAACATTGTGTTTTCAGTTCCCATTTACCATCCCCATGGTTTATTTTAACTGCAAGACACTTCTTTCTGGTATATGTATAGGGTTTTATCTGTGTATTATTAATGCAGTTTGGGGTTATCTGAATTGTCCAGGAAAATGTTCTAGGAAGCACTCCTGACCAAATGCCTTCTAGAACTTACTTAACTGGAGCTTAGGTCAGTTGGTTATGAATCTGCATTACGTAGGCTACCTTGTCACTAAATAAAGTAACCAATAGCTTACTCAAAGATGAAATTTAAGTGGGAACCTGAACTGATTCACAGAAAACTTGATGCTTTAAATTTTTTAATATTTAAAATGATTACATATAAAAATTATCTGCAAGAAATCAGAGAATAAGTGTGAAGAAATTCAATATTCAATACTGGATCTCTTTTCTCCCTCATGGTTCCATTTTTTTTTAATTTGTATTTGAATATTTGTGAGAAAAGTGTGCACACAAATTCAGTTTCTTTTTTCATTTTCCTGAGTCAGACGATGTTACCAGATACAAAGATATAGACCGAGGTAATAAGAGGATGCTGATACATGTGACAGGAGTTGTATAAATTATGTACCCTAAGTTGACTATTTTTAATTGACCTAAATAAAGTCCTCTAGTTAAGAAAATAAAAAAAATAGAAGGCAAATAAATTGTCAAATGTGGGAGAGTTCTATGCCTAACCAGTTGACCAGAAAACATGAAATAGCAGCAGAGTAAGAAAAGAAAGGGAGGGGACCTAATTACCTTGGGAATCTGCTAATCTCACCACCTGAATGACTAAGGGATTGGACTGGGTGATATTGCATGTTCTTCTTATTCCTAAATTCCACAAGAAAATCAGTGTTCCAAAGTTAGGGGCACTTTGCCTCTCATGTGCCTAACACAGGGGCACTTACTAAATCTGCATAAGAAGAGTAAACAACGGGCAAGGAAACAAATAAGAGAGAACGAATCTCAACTACACTGTAAATAATGGAGAGCAAGGTTAAGAACGCCCCTGTAAACAGATTAGACAACATCCCATCATGCCAAACTCTCAGGCATAGTTGCATTGGCAGTCCATGGGCAGGTATGCAGATACACACAAACACCATTTATGGTGATTCATCAAGGCCTTTACCGACAGTGAAAATCTATAGGATGTGTGCCATAGGCAGAAGTACAAACTGGCTTGGAGATTTCCTTAAAATAGGTTAAACTCAGCAAGTTGTTTAGTCTAATATATCACTAATCAATCACTCAGTAACTGAGAAGCAGGAACTGTGTTTATGGAGGGTTATATATGCAGTCATTCAATTAGCTGAGTTCTCTGAATCTGAGAAAAACCGAGATCAAGGAAAGTTTCACAGATCCTTCTTGGATCATCTGAATAGTTAATCTAGACTTTCAAATTATAGAACTATGCTAGTAATCACAGCAATAGGCATTGTATCTGCATTTACCAAATATGTGCCAGGCGTCATAGTAAGTTTTCTATACACATTTGCATCTAAGAGGTAGACACTGTGATTTAGGGCCATTTTATAGACAAATGAACAGAGGCTTCACACTCATTCAACATATCTTTATTGAATGACTACAATCTTATAGGACATGTACTGAGTGCTGAATCCATGGTGATGAATCAAACAGGTTGAAAGAGTGCTCGGTCAGGCCTGTCTTGTTCGGTTCCTCCAGGGCCAAGTCATGAAGCAGATAAAGCAGTGCACAGGCCTCTGAACCAGTCAGTGTTGGGTCATTGAAGTACACCTGTGCATGCATAAAGCTTAGTGGTTGTTTCAGTTCAGTTCAGTCTCTCAGTCGTGTCTGACTTTGTGACCCCATGAATCGCAGCACGCCAGGCCTCCCTGTCCATCACCAACTCTCAGAGTTCACTTGAACTCATGTCCATCGAGTCGGTGATGCCAGCCAGTCATCTCATCCTCTGTCGTCCCCTTTTCCTCCTGCCCCCAGTCCCTCCCAGCATCAGAGTCTTTTCCAATGAGTCTTTGCATGAGGTAGCCAAAGTATTGGAGTTTCAGCTTTAACATCAGTCCTTCCAATGAACACCCAAGACTGATTTCCTTTAGAATGGACTGGTTGGATCTCCTTGCAGTCCAGGGGACTCTCAACAGTCTTCTCCAGCACCACAGTCCAAAAGCATCAATTCTTTGGCGCTCAGCTTTCTTCATAGCCCAACTCTCACATCCATACTTGACCAAGTGGTTGTTTGCTGACTCACAAATACTGTAACACAAACTATATTTATACCCAGTCTGGACGGTTAGATTCAAGAATATGAGGTTAGATGCAAACACAATTGTTTCAGGATGGCATGGCAGGGAATATAGGAACGTTGATTAACGCAGCCATGAAATTCTTTGCACAATGTAATGACACTGTCACCTCATTTAGCTTAATTATTACACCTTACAGAGTGTCTCAGGAAGGAACTTAGAAAGATCCAAAAATCACATTCATCCAATGTGCTGTTACCTCCTGCCCTTGTTTATTTTCCCCAAGCTTGATGTAGTGAAGTGGAATTTGCACCAAATCTATGTGTCTGAGTGTTCTCAATTCTCAAATCCAAGTTCCTGTTGAACCAACCTAGTCTTTGATCTCAGAAAGCTTACAGTCTCTCTCTCTGTCTTTTTTTTTTACATTTTGAAAGTGAGTTTTAATAATTTAATTATGCTTATTTACATATCTGAGGTAAGCACAAACAGATTTATTAGTAAAAGAACCCACTGGCATGCTAATTGGTCATGTGCTCAATGATCTATGAAGTCATCTCACTATTTTGTATTAGTTTAAGGGCCAGAGAGGGTGAGATTAGTGGGGTTATGCCAGCTGTGAAATTCTTTACCAATGGTACGGGAATTTCCCCACTCTCAGAGACCTTACATTTTTTTTTAGGAAAGATTCTGTTACTGCATGCTTGCTCAGTCTTGTCTGACTCTTTGCAACCTCATGGACTATAGCCCACCAGGCTCCTCTGTCCATGGGATCTCCCAGGCGAGAATCGTGAAGTAAGTTTCTATATCCTCCTCCAGGGGTTCTTCCTGACTCAGGGATTTAACCCAAGCCTTCCTGTGTCTCCTGCTTTGGCAGGCAGATTCTTTACTACTGAACCACCTAGGAAGCTCCATTTTAGGGAAGATAGATGGTTAAAACAGTCAACAAAATAAAAATCCTGTGAAAGGCAAAACTACAGTGATAGAAAGCAGAGGATAGGAACTGACTGCAACTGGGCACAAAGAAATTGTCTGGATGATGGAAATGTTCTATATCCCAATGGTCATATGGTCTTGAGATTCAATATATTTGTCAAAACGTATAAAGATGTACATTTAAAATCATTGAATTTTATTGAAATTAAAAATTATATTTCAATAAGGCTGGCAAAAATTGCAATAAACTTTGTAATTTTAATATTATTTTCAATAAAAATATTTGAGACTTTTAATTTTTTTAAATTTATATATACATATATGTCTATCTATATATATCTATATATACAAGTATACAGTTTTAAAAAACATATATGACAAATAAAAATATGAGTATGTACATATACATGCATGTACGTATTTAAGACATTTCTAATTTGCTTAAAATTATATATAAGTGTATATACATATGTACATACATATGTATGTATATGTACATATGTATATCGTATTTTGAAAAAAATGATATTTAAAACCAAAGTTTAGGAGGTCTTGAAGGATGTCCTCCTTTAGATTTAATGTGAGCAATAAATTCAAAATATATTATTCTTGAGAATAATCAAGAGTTCCTTATAGGTTTCCTCATTAAGTAGTAAAATGTTTTAGAATGGGTTTTATAGACTGACTTCTAAAACAGACAAGGCTATAGGTTTCATAGTACTTATTAAAGTATTTACACATAAAGAAAAATAAAATGAGATCAAAATTATAAAATTTGATAAATGTTTTGAGAGAGAAATATCAGAGTACTAGGAAGAGTCTGGAAAAATAAAATTATTTATTTTTTAAAAATAGCAAATTATTTTACTGAAAGTAAAAATAAGTGTTAAAAAAACCATATAACTTTATACAAGTTATAAAGTATGGATTTAGAAATAAACTAGTTTTCCTGTGGAAAGTTCAGAAAGCTTAGATGTCTAAACTTGCTTATAGCTGACTTCCCATAAAGACATGGCACATAATTTTTTTTTCTCTTTATATGCTTCCTTTTTACTACATCTCTTTAACTGATTATCTCTAGACCAGCAAGAAACGGACCATAATACTGATAATCATGCATACTTTTCACTAGTAACTTTGTTTCTTTTTATAAAGGCAATCATGCAAAATATTAAATTATTTTAAAAGAGTTTCCATATTTAAGATAATGTGCTAATGACTATCACACACTTGCCTGAGAAAATGGTAAGGATATGAAAACTGGCTTCATTAGACAGAGGAGGAGGAGACAAGCGCCAATGTCTCATTAAAGGGTTATATATTGTGAAACAGAACAAGGTAATACTATGTGATTTTATATAGAAAAACACTATAGGGTAAAAACATTGACATGTTCAGTTAAAAATAATCCTTCAAAAGGCCAAAGTTAACAGTTAAAACCACTTTTTATCTAGAAATTGGCAAAAGATTTATCTAAAATGTTTATATTTTTGCCACTCCATAAATCAAAATTAGTTTTCCATTAAAAAAATTGGATCAGAGATGATGATCTTCTTGCCAATTTTTAGCTAAATGCAAATGGAAACATCTGAGATTTTAAACTGAAAACCGAAGTTTATAGATATATAGTAAAACTACTGCCTGTGAGTGTTACATTGTGAGATCTGAGTAGCATATGAGGTTATGAGTTACCAATAATTTCAGATATATTGATTTTCTTACATTAAACTTATAAACACAAACCTAAAGCTTAGATTTGTTTATTGTGTTTATTACGTGATTTCTACCCTTTAATATTGATGCAATGATAGTGTAACTTCTATTTATTCTTCACATTTCAACTCAAAACTTTCTGGGTTCCCAAAGCAAGGCCAGATGCTGGTTATCTGCCTTTCATAGCACCATATATCTTTTCTTTGTAGGTCTTGAATTTTTACCTGCCTTTGCCCTTGTGTTACTATTTGATGAATAAGCTTGTAAGCTACACAAGAGATCACATGTGGGTTTTACTCACTGTTTCATCCCTAGCACCTAATAGTACGTCCAGGGCAAAGTAGACAATTAGCAAACATTTATTAAATGAATGAAATCTGATTGCCATAACATTACTTCTATGATTAAAAAAAAATATGACTAATGATTTAGTAATGACTCTATTACCATTAGGTTTTTCTCTTCCATATTTCCCAAGTGTTATCTGCCTTGAATGTATCAGAGCAGCAAATTGTACCCTGTGCCTCAGGCTAGTGGCTCTCTCTCTGCTTTTCATCTTCCTTCCGCAGCCTGTGGGTGTGACTATGGACAAGGTAACGCTGAGGTGTTAGGCCTCCTGCACTTGTGGCATATTTTTCACCTGGACTCCACTATCAGAATCCTCTCTCTTATCAAAGTTTGTGGAAGAGAAAACAAAACTCTTTCACCCTAAAACAGTTTTGAGGTTTTAGAATCCTAATAAAATGACAGAGGAACACTATATTAAAATGTTTTTTGTTTCTTGAAAAACTCAGTACTTTTAAAAATGTAGGAGCTGCAGATCACCTCGATCAAGTTACTAAGGTCTATGCAAGCAACAAATGACTTTCAGAATATAGATGGTCTTTGGGCTTAAATGAATTGGTCCCAGACTTCTACTGATATCCTTCCAGTTACAACCATTGTCAGTAGTTGCAGTGTGTATCTACACTGACAGGGCATAACCAGACTAGGGATGTGTAAAATAGATAACCAGGTACTAGTATTTTGATGGACAAAGCACATTTGATGAGGTGGAAAGTCAATGAACACAGAATAAATTATTGGCAGCAGTGTAACCTCAGTGAGATTCAGTTCTTTCCCCTGGGACAGAAAAAGAACACTAACATGAAAACCAAATTATAGCTTTTACCGTGGGCCATAAAGACAGCAATAGAAAAGATTCATTCTTGATGATCGATTTCATTTACCCAGTGTAGGTCCATTGTGGTAAAAAGAATGATTTTTACCAAAAGACAAACTTTGAACAAATGAGCTCATTTCCATCATGTTGACAAGTCTTAAGTCATGCGATATGCTGAAATATGCATCCCAAAGCTCCATTATAGAATCATTAAGCTGATTTCTTCACCAAAATATATATCTTTTTCTTTTTAAATTTTAAAGGGGAAGACAGGTGGCTAAAGACTAATACATTTTAAAAGAACTGATGGGATCCAGCCAGCTCCCTCCTTGTCACACAACTCTGAATGATTAGGGATACTGACTGCCAAATGTGTTTAAAAACTCATTTGAAATGAAGAAAAGACTCAGAAATAAACAAAAAGAGGAGGGAGGAAGGGGACATTTTAATTTTACATTTTTTTTCTTTATTTTTAAAAGGAGAAATAAAGCTGTTCTTTTATTAAAAAATGGCAAAGTCATATTGAGGTAGGCTGAACACTTACATTTTAATTCTGAAGTCTGAAGGAATTTTTAGTTGTTGCTATTGACTTATAGATAGGAAGTTAGCAGGAGATTCGATGATGAGATTTTAACATTTATAATATTATAAAACTTCTTTCATACAGATTTCTATCAAGGTGTCTGCAAAAGTAATAGCTCTGTGACTAAAGCATGTAGAAGTATGATAGCACTGAAGTATTAAGAAAGTAATGCTTTTATATGCTTAAATGTGTCAGTCACATTCATCAAATATGTGTCTGTATTAAAATATGGAATATAAATATACCAGTGCAAAGATACACTCATACAAATATATATATATTATACATAATATATATGTTATAGATATGTGCTGAAATACATAATTTAAAAGTCACATGTGTCTTTTCTAGTATTTTTACTGTTTATTCAATAGCTCTTCCTCCAGCTCAGAAGAAAAGGAGACATTTTTCGAGAGAAGTTAGAAACTATTTGAAAATAAATGAAATCCTGAGTTTTCCAACATGGTAGAAGAAATGTTGATGGCATGTAAAAGGTATTTTGGAATATACTTGAATGCTTATTATTGCTGTAAGTGTAGGAAGACACATGCGCATGGGTTGGGGTCAAGAATGTTCTCATTGCCCCAGTGTATAGGACCCAAATCTGCCATGGTCCATTTGAACTGTGGCACTCCTTTAAAAATAAAGGACTTGCTTTGCAATTACCAATCTGCCTGGGCATGTACATAAAGAGAGCTGACAAATGATAAAGGAAATTGGAAAGGTTGAGAGGATGAAGTCAATAATAGATTTATCTCCAGACATTTAGCACTTGAAGTGCATCTGTTATACAATATGTAGACATATTTTACAGCAAATTTGGAGATACTGTGAGCCCACTGGGAAGGGACAATATCTAATTTTATATTCTATATAATTCTGAGCATAACTTTGGTGCTTAATCAGTAAGAGCAGGAGGTACCCCCCTTGTGCTTACAAAAGGAGAAATGCATGAAAAGAATATGGGGACATAACCTGAGGTTCTGTAGGCAGTAACAGTGTGGAAGAATGGTGCAAAAAAGAGCAAAGCCAAATGCAAAATAAGAGAGCTATATTTTATGTGCAACATGAGAAGATTGTATTCTGAAAGTTTTTTCGATCATTAAAAGTAAAAATTTATATTTTTTCCCAAACTCAGAAACAGTTATTATGTTTTTATTCTAAAACAGTACAAAAGTTCAGTAATAAATTGAAAATGATTTTTAACTTTCATTGGAATTCATTTTGGAAGCAATTTCATGCTGGCTTGAACATTATGTCCCCCTAAGAATTTGTCTTGTTCTTTCAAAAAATTTGTTATTTCATGAATTCTGCAAATATTATTAATCATAGATATTGTAACTTTTTTGTTTTTACATTTCTAGTATTTAAAATAATACGGCCTCATTTATGACATGTGTGGGAAAAAAAAACAAATTAAGCCTATTTATGTATGTATAATAGACAAATTTCTATTTTACTATCCATGTTTTTCACTTATTTATTTTCTTTCCTTAACCACTCATGTATGCAAAAACACACACCTTAAGACTTTAATTTTATTTAATTTTATATGTCTGTCCAATATAGTTAAAAAATATGTTAAAAGACTAAAATGGAAAAATATTTTTAAAAATTCTTGCATCATAGCTTATTGCCCCAAGAAAGAAAAAAATATGCTTTGGCCCTGTTGTTACTTCTTCTATAGTATGTGATGCTAAATCAGTCAATTCGGCTAAAAAATGTTTACCCAAAGGAGTTACTTATGGCTTTTTAACTGAAACAGGCAGTTGGCTGATTTTTGCCCTGCCATCTCCCCACACACTTAATTTTGTAGCCACTGTGTAAATTTCTAAAGTCTCTGTTTTAGCTGTCAATTAAAATGAATTATGCCCCTTTGTTGTTAGAGGAGGTTATTTGACTTTATGAAGAGGGCTTGGTACCCAGACCCTTGATATGGGAGAGTTTTCTGCTATTATTGAGAAGCCAGTTGCTTAGCTTTCAGTGGTGTGATACCACTCCTTTCCCAAATCACAGCACTCTGTTCTGTCTTGAGAGTTATAGGTATATGTTTTTTTTAAAAGGTATTCTACATCAGAATGATCTGTCTTAGACAGTAACTCCAAGATGGAGTGTGGCTAGACATAGCTTACAGTCTTTTCACTTAACCTACTGCCTGTAGTTCACATGTATTAAAAGTTTCTGGTAAGAAAAATGACAAATTTCTCACAATCTGATGCAACAATTTAAAAAGGTTTACCAAGCTTGTTACTACTTATTTTTAGTGGTTTCTTAAAGTTATTTAAGAAACTCAAGAAATTCAATTCATTTTCTTTCCCCTACTTCCTTCTTTTGAAAAATCAAATATCAAATATATACATGCTGTCCATGGCACTAATAACAGAAAAAGCTTAGGAGTAATTTTAACATCTAAGATTTCCCCTTTTAGAAAAACTTAATTTTTTTTTCTGATTTTAATATTTAAAGTAGATATCATGATCTAGATGTTGGTTAAAACAAATAGTTTCTCTTCAGAGAATTTTTAAAAAAGGAAAATGAGATCCTGGCATTATCTCAGCTGACCTTAAGCTAACAACTGGGAAAGAACACAGAAAACATGAAGAGTTGCTGATTCTTTTTTCTGAAGACATTGTAGCATCCCTTTTGGAACTTGTATGCTGGTAAAATCCAGTTACATTACTGGACAGTTGTTTGAAAGAGTTGTACAACAGTGTTTTAAAGAAAGAGTTTTCTAATAGATTCAAGGCCATTCTCTCTTACATTAAGAAGGGAATCAAGACAACAAACAGTTCTACCATAGCTTAATTGTATTCTATTTAAGCTTTCAACTGTTAATGTGGATCAAAGCAACCTTAGAACTCACAACACAAAAACTGACTAGACTACACTCTTGATTAGTTCCATTCCATTAAGCAAAATAGAAATTCCTCAAAATCCTCAGTAAATCGATCTTTGAAAATAGTGAGGAAAACATAGTATACAGTTAAATGTACTGTTAAGAAAATACAATAACCTGTGGGACACTCTTCTAAGTCTTAGCAGTGAACTAAAGAAGATATAACATTCAATTGTGTACTGGATACCAGCTATATTTTGCAGCTGTATAGTATTTTAAATAAAATATGAGGGAAAAGAGCCAAATAGAACTTTCTGAAAGAAATAGAGAACAGAATGGTATGTTCGATAAGCTGAGATTTTAGTGTGCTTGACATAAAATAAAAATGCACCACTGTGATTCAGAGAATGGTTAGGCAAGATTATCATGTGCTCCTGGATATTCAGAAAACTGTGTCCAGATCCACTTTATCTTATAGGTCCCTGAAGTCCTGTGTGTGTCTTCTTATGTGAACATGAAGAATTCTGGACTAGACACTGTGGATTCACCAAGAGAATGAATTGGGGATTATTTTATAAACAAAATTTCAGTAAGAAAAAGAAGCAATGTGAATTTTTGTTTTGAAATTTTGCAAGTAGATAAGGAAGAATGAGCCAAAATAGTCACTTTCAGCCTTTTTTCACTGATCAATTTATGGTTTCAAATAAAAATACTCCTTTAGATTTTTAAATGAGAAAAATGTGTATAACAGTATATATATATATACATATGTATACATATATATATATATATATATATATTCCTGCCTGTTTCCAATATTAGCAATTACAAAATTGTTTTAAACATTGCTTCTTCTAGGAATGGGTTCTATTCCTTTCATGAGTAAATATGGATTTGCAAGAATTTTCTCTGACCTTTATAAAATGCTATGGCAGATTATATTACAGTGTTTTATTCTTCTATATACAATATGAAGGTCACTTATGTTCTGTAATGAGTGAGGGCTCTATTTTACTAATGTTTTCCATATCTCATTTCTAAACTGATCTCTAGCTTTATCCTTGTAGTCTGGAAGTCGTTGGGTGGACTGATTCATTGTCTAGGGTTAAATGAAAACAATTCTAAGAAAAAGTGCAGTTGAAGAAAATGAAGATTAAAAGAATGATTTAACTTTAACATTAAAACATCAAGTGTTTGAATTTCTTTCTTTTTCTTTAATGTATATTTGATTATGTGAAATTTTCATAATTGTTTTCTGATTATCAAGAAAGCTGATGCTTTTGCTATTTTAGGTATTCTAAAATATTGTGTAGTGCCTTTTTCTATGTTCACACTCTTTTCCTTTCTTCTAATACATCCCTACCAGGACTTTTTCTCTACATTCAGCATATTTTCTTCATTCTTTCTAATTGTTGTTTTTGATCTCTCTTCTCTCATTTAGAAGCTTTCTTCAATTCTTCAGACTCTAGATGAATCAAAGAGGGCTTCTATGGATGATTGGTGCACCTAGGCCTAGACATGCTAAGTGCTATGGCTGAGTTTCTTAGCAGGTAATACTTTGTTCTTTCATATACGTCATTGTATCACATGCAAAGAAAAAAAAAAAGAAAATAGGGATTTCTTTTGGAAAAGGATAATAAAGTTACACATGCTAAAAATTTAATTTCATATGAAGAGTTTATTACTGCTAGTGTGGTGAGTCATTACAGTGTAGAGATTTTATAGGTTCAATGTGACAAGAATGAATCCTTTTCAAACACAGCAATCTCTTTGTGGGTGGGATTAGAGAATCAGGTATTTTTTTTGAACACATGGGAAAAGTACGTGCTGCAAAATTCTTTGAGGCTTTTGATTTTAGTGCCAGAAATTTGTCAAGAATCTGAAAATTTTCTTCTATTTTTAAAAAATTTTAGTCATTCTTTTCTAATTAGGAATTAAGGATGACAAGAGTTTGAAGTCAGGCTCTGTGGGGGCACCAACCTCTGCAAACCGTTGGTGCGCACAAGCATGATATTTGCTCATACAAGGGTATTTAACCATATACAGCACACAATGTAGCGTTTTCACAGCAGAAAGAGGAGGCTTGGGCAATTTGGAAAACTGCCATAGAAAAAATCTGGTCTTGAGTGTCTAAGGCAGTTGCCACCAGAGGGCGATTATTGTAGCAAAGCTTCATCCTACACTATTGCTTTTTTTTTTTTTTTTTTGTGGTCCTAGTTGTCCAGTTAACAAAAAATGTAGCATACTCATAAGGAACTTTAGATTTCATGCAGGATAACTCTTATTGCAAGTTCATTTTCAATTTCAAAAGGGAAGTCAATATTGTTGATAGTGAATAAAGATGGAAACTGAAATTTCTTATTGGTAGATTTGCTAGTGGATTTTATGTGACAAATTGAAAGAAGATAGTGCCTTATTAGATGATTAACACTCCAATGTATTACCCTCCTCCCCCAAAGAGATATTTATTTACTCTGTTTTACTCCTTTGTTTTCATAGGCGTGATGGAGCAAGTTGATATTTATTGCTAGGGACTTAAGCCATTAATTTTTAAAGGACTTTTTTCTTCTCCTTGCCAAGAGGCATCTTAGTGAGATATTTTGGATTTGATCCTAAACATCCTTTATAGTTTTGTATACATTTTATCTTGGTCGGAACATCAGAGGATATAAATATAGAGTCATGCGTTTAATAGCACAAAATGTAACATAATGCAAGCTTTAATACCTGGAATACAGTAAACCAGTAGCTCTGAGTTATATTACCCATCGTAAACTTCTTTAACCTGTGGCTCATTTTCAAAATAATAAACGTAACTATTCCATAAAAATATCTCAACACAGAAGAGCCAGAAAAGTGAAGGACATGAACAGATGGTACATCAATCTTCTGCATTTATACAATTTGTTTTTTAATGCAAATAGTGTGGGTTGCCTGCTCATGCCTTGGATATTTGTTCCAAAGATGAGCACATTTTCTTATCTTTCTGGATCAATGTGACATTTGCAGTTATCATAAAGTGGGAGCCCATTTAATGATGTTAATGCTTCCTTAATGTAAAAATAAAATCACCTTCTTTATAAAAGCAAACAGATTAAAAGTCCCAAAGAGACCATAGAAATCTGTGACATTTGCAGTTACTGGTAACTAGATGGCTTGATTATACACAGGTTAAAAAAAGGAATCTTAAAAGCATTGTTTATGATCATTAATCATAACATTCAATGTGAATTTTAGATTCCCTTATGAACAAGAGAGTAAATAAGAAACTATTTGGATAAGGAAATCAGCAAGTTGAAGACTTTTTCAAAAGAGTTACCACAGTTAAATGTTAAATAAGCATCTCTAAATTTTTAGAGAGCTTGCAGATTTTTATTCTTTGTGGATCCTTAAAAATAAATGATAGTATTTCTGAGATGTAATGTTTTCCTAAAACAGAAAACACTTAAAAATAGTAAGACAGTTTAGGTAGTAATAGTAAAACAGAGTAGGTGTGGCATTGATTTTTTAGAAAATCTTAATTCACAGAACGATTCCAGTGTATACTCACTCCCCTCCTCCATATATTTCATCTTTCATGGAGAAAAGCCATTTATAGAAGAGTGATGTTTCTAAGTCTCATTCAGTTCCATCAGTAGAGCCTGCTTGGCTACTTCATGGGGAGCCTGCTTTGGGAATTCGTTTCATTTTCGTGTGTATTGTTGTGTCTGTTTTCGATGTTTCATACACATGCCCAGAGGCCGTCTGGCAGCCTATACACTTTTTAAAGCCAATTTGAAAAACCAAATCATTTTCCTTCCTGCTAAGACAGCTGGCTGTTGCATATAGTGTTTTCCACTAGAAATGAATTATGGTCACTAACTAATTCCAGAAGGTCCAAAGAGTTGGCATCTGATGAGAGCAAATTTTGATCACTATCAAATTGGCATCAACTCCAATAATGGGCTAATGTATGAAATGCAGAACACAGGATTGTCCTATAAGTAACCTCAGCCACTCTGTGTAATGCTAATGGAGATAAAACAAGGACAACATCACCACAGGGATGTTCTCTACAACAAGTGGAGGTAAGTCTTGGGTGTTTACAGCTTTTATAGATCTCATTTCATGTGAGATCATAATCAACTCCCTTCCGTGATAGGTGGGGCTGTGTTGACAGAGGTTATCTATAGATTTGCCATAGATCACACACCCAGTTTAATAAATAGAGCTGATGGAGTGAGACAACTTAAATCTGAGAAACAGGACCTTTATTGCAGCAATGAAGTATTTTTCAGATTCAGGTTTATGTGCCCAGGATTAAAATGAAATCATGGTGACTTGAAATAATTGAATTATATTTTGAAAATAAAATAAACATGCTAGCTGAAACTTAGCATCTCAGAAAGGCTGTTCATCCATTCTCTCATTCAATCACCTATTTACCAACAAATATTTAACACCTGTTTTGCAAACCAGGTTCACATGACAAACATTAAAGATAAAGTAATAAGACAGACACACTTTCTATGTCTCCAGAGTTTGTTGTCCATCAAGGAAAAATATTGGCCAGTAATTATAATAAGTTATAATAGAGGATATATAGAGTATTTATGGTGGCATAGTATATTTGCTGGAGCAGCCATGAAGAGATACACCACGTCCAAGGTAAGAGAAACCAAAGTAAGATGGTAGGTATTGTGAGAGGGCATCAGAGGACAGACACATTGAAACCATAATCACAGAAAACTAGCCAATATGATCACATGGACCACAGCCTTTCTAACTCAGTGAAACTAAGCTGTGCTGTGTGGGGCCACCCAAGACGGATGGGTCATGGTGGAGAGGTCTGACAGAATGTGGTCCACTGGAGAAGGGAATGGCAAACCACTTCAGTATTTTTGCCTTGAGAACCCCATGAACAGTATGAAAAGGCAAAATGATAGGACACTGAAAGAGGAACTCCCCAGGTTGGTAGGTGCCCAATATGCTACAGGAGATCACTGGAGAAATAACTCCAGAAAGAATGTAGGGATGGAGCCAAAGAAAGAGCAATACCCAGTTGTGGATGTGACTGGTGATAGAAGCAAGGTCTGACACTGTAAAGAGCAATATTGCATAGGCATCTGGAATGTCAAGTCCATGAATCAAAGCAAATTGGAAGTGGTCAGACAGGAGATGGCAAGAGTGAATGTCGACATTCTAGGAATCAGCGAACTAAAATGGATTGGAATGGGTGAATTTAACTTGGATCACCATTATATCTACTATTGCAGGCAGGAATCCCTTAGAAGAAATGGAGTAGCCATCATGGTCAACAGAAGAGTCCGAAATGCAGTACTTGGATGCAATCTCAAAAACGACAGAATGATCTCTGTTCATTTCCAAGGCAAACCATTCAATATCATGGTGATCCAAGCCTATGTCCTAACCAGTAACACTGAAGAAGCTGAAGTTGAATGGTTCTATGAAGACCTACAAGACCTTTTAGAACTAACACCCAAAAAAGATATCCTTTTCATTATAGGGGACTGGAATGCAAAAGTAGGAAGTCAAGAAACACCTGGAGTAACAGGCAAATTTGGCCTTAGAGTATGGGATGAAGTAGGGCAAAGGCTAATAGAGTTTTGCCAAGAGAACACACTGGTCTTAGCAAACATCCTCTTCCAACAACACAAGAGAAGACTCTATACATGGACATCAGCAGATGGTCGACGTTATTCAGATTGATTATATTCTTTGCAGCCAAAGATGAAGAAGCTCTATACAGTCAACAAAAACAAGACTGGGAGCTGACTGTGGCTCAGATCATGAACTCCTTATTGCCAAATTCAGAATTAAGTTGAAGAAAGAAGGGAAAACCACTGGACCATTTCAGGTATGACCTAAACCAAATCCCTTATGATTATACAGTGGAAGTGAGAAATAGACTTAAGGGACTAGATCTGATAGAGTGCCTGATGAACTATGGACGGACGTTTGTGACATTGTACAGGAGACAAGGATCAAGACGAACCACATGGAAAAGAAATGCAAAAAAGCAAAATGGCTGTCTGAGGAGGCCTAACAAATAGCTGTGAAAAGAAGAGAAGTGAAAAGCAAAGGAAAAAGAAAAATATCTCCATTTGAATGCAGAGTTCCAAAGAATAGCAAGGAGAGATAAGAAAGCCTTCCTCAGAGATCAATGCAAAGAAATAGAGGAAAACAACAGAGTGGAAAAGCCTAGAGATCTCTTCAAGAAAATTAGAGATACCAAGGAAATATTTCATGCAAAGATGGGCTTGATAAAAGACAGAAATGGTATGGACCTAATGGAAGCAGAAGATATTAAGAAGAGGTGGCAAGAATACATGGAAGAACTGTACAAAAAAGATCTTCATGACCCAGATAATCACTGTGTTATGATCACTCACCTAGAGCCAGATATTCCAGAATGTGAAGTCAAGTGGGCCTTAGAAAGCATCACTATGAAAAAGCTAGTGGAGGTGATGGAATTCCAGTGGAGCTATTTCAAATCCTGAAAGATGATGCTGTGAAAGTGCTGTACTCAATATGCCAGCAAATTTGGAAAACTCAGCAGTGGCCACAGGACTGGAAAAGGTCAGTTTTTGTTCCAATCCCAAAGAAAGGCAATGCCAAAGAATGCTCAAACTACCGCACAATTGCACTCATGTCATACGCTAGTAAAGTAATGCTCAAAATTCTCCAAGCCAGGATTCCTCAATACGTGAACCGTGAACTTCCAGATGCTCAAGCTGGTTTTAGAAAAGGCAGAGGAACCAGAGATCAAGTTGCCAACATCTGCTGGATCACTGAAAAAGCAAGAGAGTTCCAGAAAAACATCTATTTCTGTTTTATTGACTATGCCAAAGCCTTTGACTATGTGGATCACAAGAAACTATGGAAAATTCTGAGAGAGATGGGAATCCCAGACCACCTGACCTGCCTCTTGAGAAACCTATATGCAGGTCAGGAAGCAACATTGAGAACTGGACATGGAACAACAGACTGGTTCCAAATAGGAAAAAGAGTACGTCAAGGCTGTATATTGTCACCCTGCTTATTTAAATTCTATGCAGAGTACATCCTGCGAAATGCTGGGCTGGAAGAAATACAAGCTGGAATCAGGATTGCTGGAGAAATATCATAACCTCAGATATGCAGATGACACCACCCTTACGGCAGAAAGTGAAGAGGAACTAAAAAGCCTCTTGATGAAAGTGAAAGAGGAGAGTGAAAAAGTTGGCTTAAACCTCAACATTCAGAAAGCTAAGATTATGGCATCTGGTCCCATCACTTCATGGGAAATAGACAGGGACTCAGTGGAAACAGTGTCACACTTTATTTTGGGGGGCTCCAATATCACTCCTGATCATGATCGCTGCCATGAAATTAAAAGACACTTACTCCTTGGAAGAAAAGTTATGACCAACCTTGATAGCATATTAAAAAGCAGAGATATTACTTTGCTAACAAAGGTCTGCCTAGTGAAGGCTATGTTGTTTCCAGTGGTCATGTATGTATGTGAAGTTGGACTGTGAAGAAAGCTGAGTGCCAAAGAATTGATGCTTTTGAACTGTGGTGTTGGAGAAGACTCTTGAGAGTCCCTTGGACTGCAAGGAGATCCAACCAATCCATCCTAAAGGAGACCAGTCCTGGGTTTTCATTGGAAGGACTGATGCTGAGGCTGAAACTCCAATACTTTGGCCACCTCATGCGGAGCTGACTCATTGGAAAAACCTGATGCTGAGAGGGAATGGGGGCAGGAGGAAAAGGGGACGACAGAGGATGAGATGGCTGGATGGCATCGCTGACTCAATGCACATGAGTTTGAGTGAACTCTGGGAGTTGGTGATGGACAGGGAGGCCTGGCGTGCTCTGATTCACGGGGTTGCAAAGAGTTAGACACAACTGAGTTACTGAACTTAACTGAACTGAACTGAGCATATGGGGATGTAATTAACTTAAAAGTCAGGAATGCGAGAAAATAAGAGTGTTCCAGAAGAGGGAACAGGAAGAGTAAAAGTTTAATGTTAGGACCCACATTAGGCATTACTGACAAAATGGAGGCACGACCCCGATCCCTTCTCCTCATCTCGCAGTCATGGCCCTGGGATGAAGGAGTTAGACCTTGTGATTCTGACTTGTTCTTTCCTTTCTTCGGTTGAGTTGGCTGGAAAGAATGTTAAGGTGCTTGAGAGAAGCATGAGATAACACAAAGACTTTTACAGTTGTGCCCAGAAAATAATCTATAAAGTAACCATTGACATTTGTTCTAGAATCTTTACCAAGAATATCCCAGGATGAGCAGGTAGGCCGCAGCTTGAGGCCATAGGAAGGATTGTTTTCTGAGACCTGTTTGTGAGGGAAAATTTTAAGGAAAAACTAGTTTGCTAAGTTTAGGGTTTAGGAATAATTAAGAATAGCTTTTTAGGAGATAGCGATCTTAAGATGCTAGGGGCAAACAGGATTTAGAAAGATAAGAAATAAACTGAGGAATGTAGCATGAGTTACAATGTAATCACAAGTTAAGTATAGGACACACAAGAAGAAGTAGATAATAGATAGTATAGCCGATTCTGAGAGAATGGCTGAAGTAGGAACACTGTTTGTAGGACAACAATGATTTCTGGAGACAGTAAATCTGGGTGGGGGAAACTGAAAATGTTAAACCTCTGACCTAATGCTTTTGTCAAAGTATAAAAGAGAACCTGAAGCTTGAAATAAACATGTAGTTCCATACTATGAGTCAGAGGCTACATCATTGTCCGTCAACACTGCTCACCTCTTCAGGCTGATTCCCTGGCTGCCAGAGCTGGACTCCAGCAGTTTAGTGTTAATGGTGGTATACTAGAGGAACCGAAAATAGTTCAGAAAGGCTCCAGTGTGTATAATGGGAAAGAGAGAGGATAAACAATGAAGATAAGCAGGGAAGACAAGTAGGGTCCATGTAGTAGAATTGAGAAGAGATACCACTGAATGGTTTTACATGACAGTGAGAACAGAGGGATGGAATGCTAATCACTTCTGTTGACTGAAAGGATCTGGGAAAGATCATGTAATTCTTGGCACGTCTTGGCAAAAGTTTAGTTGGTACACCTTTACTTTCTGTACCTAAAGAGTGTTTTAGAATTTCGTATGTTGCTACAGAAGTAAAGTCATATTTGTCTTTGTATATTCATAAACCCTTTCATAGTTCTAACCTAGTGAACGGCAAATAGCAGCTGCTCAATAAAATACTGTAAAATAGAATTCAAAGGATGTATCTGTACTATGACTGATGTACCAAGTTACCACAAACTAAGCGGCTCAAAACAAAAGAAATTTATTCTTTCACAGCTCTGGAGGTTGTAAGTCTAAAGTCAGTCCACAACCGAGGTGGTGGTAAGGCTGGTCTATGTGTGTGCTAAGTTGTTTTAGTCCTGTTAGATTCTTTGCAGTCCCATGGACTGTAGACTGCCAGGATCCTCTTTCTATGGCATTCTCCAGACAAGAATACTGGAGTGAGTTGCCATGACTTCTTTCAGGGGACCTTCCCAACACAGGGATGGAACCCACGTCTCTTATGTCTCCTGCATTGGCAGGCAGGTTCTTTACCACTAGCACCGCAGAGGAGAATTCACTCCTTGTTTCTTCCAACTTCTGGTGCCTGATGACATTCCTTGGTTCCTGTTGCCTCTCTCTATTCTCTGTCTCTGTTCACACAGCCATCTCTTTTATGTATCTGTCTAATCTTCCCCTGTCTCTCTCTTACAAGAATGCTTGTGTAGCATTTAGGGTTCACCCTGATTATCCAGTATAATCTTCTTTGCATACTTTGCCACATATAATAGCATTTGAAGTTTCCTGTATTAGGATCTTATATCTTTGGTGGAGGGGAGGGTATTTTTCAACCTACACCAGTACTTATTCACAGTTCTCATATTCAGGATTTCAGTGTTGAGGAAAAGGGTGGATAGTTCTACATTTAACTATGCACCCTTGATCTGGATATGACTCTAGAACTCTGGCAGTTCTGTGCTGTGAGGACCATGTGGGCATGAGAAGGGTTTCTAAGAACAAGTTATCACAAAGATGCTTTGAATAATTTAGGGCTTATTTGAAGCTTCCTTGGTGGCTTAGAGGTTAAAGCTTCTTCCTGCAATGTGGGAGACCTCGGTTCGATCCCTGGGTTGGGAAGATACCCTGGAGAAGGAAATGGCAACCCACTCCAGTATTCTTGCCAGGAGAATCCCATGGATGGAGAAGCTAGGTGGGCTACAGTCCATGGGATCGCAAAGAGTCAAACACGACTGAGGGACTTCACTCACTCACTCATTCGCTCAGTTCAGTCGCTGAGTCGTGTCCTACTCTTTGTGACCCCATGAATTGCAGCACGCCAGGCCTCCCTGTCCATCACCATCTCCCGGAGTTCACTCAAACTCACGCCCATCGAGTCAATGATGGATCCAGCCATCTCATCCTGGGTCGTCCCCTTCTTCTCCTGCACACAATCCCTCCCGGCATCAGAGTCTTTTCCAAAGAGTCAACACTTCTCATGAGGTGGCTTCAGCTTTAGCATCACTCCTTCCAAAGAAATCCCAGGGTTGATCTCCTTCAGAATGGACTGGTTGGATCTCCTTGCAGTCCAAGGGACTCTCAAGAGTCTTCTCCAACACCACAGTTCAATAGCATCAATTTTTCAGCGCTCAGCCTTCTTCACAGTCCAACTCTCACATCCATACATGACCACAGGAAAAACCATAGCCTTGACTAGACGGACCTTAGTCAGCAAAGTAATGTCTCTGTTTTTCAATATGCTATCTAGGTTGGTCATAACTTTTCTTCCAAGGAGTAAGTGTCTTTTAATTTCATGGCTGCAGTCACCATCTGCAGTGATTTTGGAGCCCCCCAAAATAAAGTCTGCCACTGTTTCCATTGTGTCCCCATCTATTTCCCATGAAGTGATGGGACCAGATGCCATGATCTTCTTTTTCTGAATGTTGAGCTTTAAGCCAACTTTTTACTCTCCTCTTTCACTTTCACCAAGAAGCTTTTTAGCTCCTCTTCACTTTCTGCCATAAGGGTGGTGTCATCTGCATATTTGAGGTTATTGATATTTCTCCCGGCAATCTTGATTCCAGCTTGTGCTTCTTCCAGTTCAGCATTTCTCATTATGCAGTGGCTACAGGACTGGAAAAGGTCAGTTTTCATTCCAATTCCAAAGAAAGGCAATGCAAAAGAATGTTCAAACTAGTGCACAATTGCACTCATCTCATATGCTAGTAAAGTAATGCTCAAAATTCTCCAAGCCAGGCTTCAGCAATACGTGAACCGTGAACTTCCTGATGTTCAAGCTGGTTTTAAAAAGGCAGAGGAACCAGAGATCAAATTGCCAGCATCCACTGGAACATCAAAAAAGCAAGAGTTCCAGAAAAACATCTATTTCTGCGTCATTAACTATGCCAAAGCCTTTGACTGTGTGGATCACAATAAACTGTGAAAAATTCTGAAAGAGATGGGAATACCAGACCACCTAAACTGCTAGACCATTCAGATATGACCTAAATCAAATCCCTTATGATTATACAGTGGAAGTGAGAAATAGATTTAACGGTCTAGATCTGATAGATAGAGTATCTGATTAACTATGGACTGAGGTTCATGACATTGTACAGAGACAGGGATCAAGACCATCCCTGTGGAAAAGAAATGCAAAAAAGCAAAATGGCTGTCTGGAGAGGCCTTACAAGTAACTGTGAAAAGAAGAGAGGTGAAAAGTAAAGGAGAAAAGGAAAGATATAAGCATCTGAATGCAGAGTTCCAAAGAATAGCAAGAAGAGATAAAAAAGCCTTCTTCAGCGATCAATGCAAAGAAATAGAGGAAAAGAACAGAATGGGAAAGACTAGAGATCTCTTCAAGAAAATGAAAGATACCAAGGGAACATTTCATGCAAAGATGGGCTCAATAAAGGACAGAAATGATATGGACCTAACAGAAGCAGAAGATATTAAGAAGAGGTGGCAAGAATACACAGAAGAACTGTACAAAAAAGATCTTCACGACCCAGATAATAATGATGATGTGATCACTAACCTAGAGAAAGACATCCTGGAATGTGAAGTCAAGTGGGCCTTAGAAAGCATCACTATGAACAAAGCTAGTGGAGGTGATGGCATTCCGGTAGAGCTATTTCAAATCCTGAAGGATGATGCTGTGAAAGTGCTGCACTCAATATGCCAGCAAGTTTGGAAAACTCAGCAGTGGCCACAGGACTGGAAAAGGTCAGTTTTCATTCCAATCCCAAAGAAAGGCAATGCCAAAGAATGCTCAAACTAGCACACAATTGCACTCATCTCACATGCTAGTAAAGTAATGCTCAAAATTCTCCCAGCCAGACTTCAGCAATACATGAACCATGAACTCCCTGATGTTCAAGCTGGTTTTATAAAAGGCAGAGGAACCAGAGATCAAATTGCCAACATCTGCTGGATCATCAAAAAAGCAAGAGAGTTCCAGAAAAACATCTATTTCTGCTTTATTGACTAATCCAAAGCCTTTGACTGTGTGGATCACAAGAAATTGTGGAAAATTCTGAAAGAGATGGAAATATCAGACCACCTAACCTGCCTCTTGAGAAATCTGTATGCAGATCAGGAAGCAACAGTTAGAACTGGACATGAACAACAGACTGGTTCCAGATAGGAAAAGGAGTACGTCAAGGCTGTATATTGTCACCCTGCTTATTTAACTTCTATGCAGAGTACATCATGAGAAACGCTGGACTAGAAGAAACACAAGCTGGAATCAAGATTACCAGGAGAAATATCAATAACGTCAGATATGCAGATGATACCACCCTTATGGTAGAAAGTGAAGAGGAACTAAAAAGCCTCTTGATGAAAGTGAAAGAGGAGAGTGAAAAAGTTGGCTTAAAGCTCAACATTCAGAAAATGAAGATCATGGCATCCGTTCCATCACTTCACAGGAAATAAATGGGGACACAGTGGAAACAGTGTCCAACTATATTTTTTTGGGCTCCAAAATCACTGCAGATGGTGACTGCAGCCATGAAATTAAAAGATGCCTACTCCTTGGAAAGAAAGTTATGACCAACCTAGATAGTATATTCAAAAGCAGAGACATTACTTTGCCAACTAAAGTCCGTCTAGTCAAGGCTATGACTTTTCCTGTGGTCATGTATGGATGTGAGATTTGGACTGTGAAGAAAGCTGAGCACCGAAGAATTGATGCTATTGAACTGTGGTGTTGGAGAAGACTCTTGAGAGTCCCTTGGACTGCAAGGAGATCCAACCAGTCCATTCTGAAGGAGATCAACCCTGGGATTTCTTTGGAAGGAATGATGCTAAAGCTGAAGCTCCAGTACTTTGGACACCTCATGCGAAGAGTTTACTCATTGGAAAAGACTCTGATTCTGGGAGAGATTGGGGCCAGGAGGAGAAGGGGACGACCCAGGGTGAGATGGCTGGATGGCATCACAGACTCAATGGACGTGAGTCTGAGTGAACTCCAGGAGATGGTGATGGACAGGGAGGCCTGGCGTGTTGCGATTCATGGTATCGCAAAGAGTCGGACACGATTGAGCGATTGAACTGAACTGAACTGAACTGAACCTGGCTCTTGAGAAATCTGTATGCAGGTCAGAAAGCAACAGTTAGAACTGGACTAGTACAGCCACTATGGAAAACAGTGTGGAGATTCCTTAAAAAATTGCAAATAGAACTGCCTTATGACCCAGCAATCCCACTGCTGGGCATATACACCGAGGAAACCAGAATTGAAAGAGACACATGTACCCCAATGTTCATCGCAGCACTGTTTATAATAGCCAGGACATGGAAACAACCTAGATGTCCATCAGCAGATGAATGGATAAGAAAGCTTTGGTACATATACACAATGGAGTATTACTCAGCCGTTAAGAAGAATACATTTGAATCAGTTCTGATGAGATGGATGAAACTGGAGCTGATTTTACAGAGTGAAGTAAGCCAGAAAGAAAAACACCGATACAGTATACTAACACATATATATGGAATTTAGAAAGATGGCAATGATGACCCTGTATGCAAGACAACAAAAAAGACACAGATGTGTGTAATGGACTTTTGGACGCAGAGGGAGAGGGAGAGGGTGGGATGATTTGGGAGAATGGCATTGAGACATGTATACTATCATGTAAGAACCGAATCGACAGTCTATGTCTGACGCAGGATACAGCATGCTTGGGGCTGGTGCACGGGGATAACCCAGAGGGATGTTATGGGGAGGGATGTGGGAGGGGGGTTCATGTTTGGGAACGCATGTACACCCGTGGTGGATTGAAGTCAATGTATGGCAAAACCAATACAGTATTGTAAAGTAAAATAAAGTAAAAATTAAAATTAAAAAAAAAAAAGAACTGGATATGGGACAACAGACTGGTTCCAAATAGGAAAAGGAGTACGTCAAGGCTGTATATTGTCACCCTGCTTATTTAACTGATTCACTCACTCAGGGCTTTTTTGTAGTGGTTAAGTGGGTTATAAGTCGCTAGTACCGCAGGGGAGAACTCACGACTTCACTTTCACTTTCACTTTCAAGTGGGTTATAAGAAAAACAAGGGCAAAGCCAATGCCATTTTGTAGTTTCCATAGGGATTAAGTCCAAAGGAATCTTCTCTGTGATCTCTGGTAGATCCTCCCACAGTCCTACTAAGTTGGGCTAAAACTTCCAAAGTAGGGTCTTTGTTTCACTTGAACCATGCACCCAATGCTGTGAGTTCTATTATTATTTATAACAAACAAAAAAAGCTAAGATAAATTGTGTCTTTATGCCAGATGGTTTCTTAGGTTTCAGTTCACCATTATGAGATCTCTTGCAAGAAGTTCCACTCTACAAATAAATAAAATAAGTTATAGGTATTCTTTGGCATAGCATTATAGCATCCAAATTACATCAGTAACCTTGAGGGACAGTTCTAACCCAAAACATGGTAAGAAGAATATTTAGAAGTATGTTGGGTATTTTTCATGTGCTGTGATACTCCATTCTCACAGCTTGGTGAAATTGTATTATCATCTCCATTTAAAAAATAATAAATCATGGGTGAAGAAGTACAATATATTTATGAAGTCATACAGCCAACTTGGAAGGGATCGGTGATTAGAATTCAAGTCAGCCTTACCCCTTTGCTTATGATTATTTCATCACACCAGTTACCACTCAGAAGCAGGACTGGAGGTTAGATGTCCTTGGATTCAGCTTGGTGTTTTGCCATTATGCCATACAACACAAGCTCAGTACTCAAAAGAGGACATTTCAAGATAAATAGGAGAACGTGTCATTTTACCACCACCTTTAAGGAGTCCATTGCCTTGAGATGGAGTATAGTTCAAAAAAATCAATTCAAGTAAAGATTAGTTAAACTAGTGAATCATGGGGCCATAAACATCAAGAAAATGATCTTCATGGAATATTGCTCACTTTTTGAAGATGCTGTTATGAAGGACAGTCATGACCTTACTCCAAATACCCATGGGGACATTGGTCAACTATCTTTCTGATTTCTCTTGGTTCAGATGAGAAATTTGAACAGTTTTTGTTTCTTCTAAGTTTAATGCTATGACTCATTAATATTAGCACAGCTCTGAGAACATATTTTTCTGATATATATGACTTTTACATGAGTCAGAGGCACAACTACAAATAGCAAACATTTCTTATTAAGTCATAGTAGAGTAAGCGTTCTGGGTATGCCAAGGACATGGCTACTGCCTTCTCTTCAATAGTCTTTGGCATCCAAAGGATGTCACACGGTTTCTTCCTACAGCGAAGGACAGATTCATGCTGTTACTTTTTTTTGGGAAATCTTGGTTGAAAGCACCAACAGTGATACAACTCGGTTCATTTTGTCATTTTTTACTCCCTTGAATTACTACATAAATATTAATAGCTAAACACATTGCAAACAGGTGGAGCTCATTCTGTCCCTGGAGCGCTGCCACCGTTATGTGATATCTCAGATGGGTGACGAGATTTTCCATGTGGGGAGGGCGGTCTGTCATTCCATGCCAGCCCCATTGGACACACCCTTGGCTTGGAGTTCTTTATTTCCTGTGATATCTCTATGACAGCCTTCTTGGTCTTTTAACAGTTCATTCAGTAGAGTGGGAAGGAGTAACACACTCCATTTAAATTCCACATTCACTCCACTGTATATCTGGTTACTTATTTTCAGAGAGTGGCTGCTACTGATAAGAACATGGAAGAGAGCCCCAATATTTAAAGGTACACATCAGCTATGCACGAAATATTTTTGCCACACATCCAAATTTGTGTAAACCAGATGAACTTTTCGAACAAAAGGAGCCACAGACTTATTATGGTAGATAATATGATCAAGTCTCCCTTTTCTCCCCTGATTTGCAGATACAAAGTTTAAACTATATATTCCTGCAAAGTAAAAATGTATTATTCCAGTCATCAGTATGTAAGTGGCATGATTGTTTCCAAAGGCCTTAGGTATGTAGATATGTTTGTCTACCTTTTATGTTGAATTGTTTTCTTTATGTATGTTTGCCTCCAATGTACAGACATATTTCAAAATAAATTCAGAAATCTGGATGGACATAATGCTAGTCATAGTGACTAAAATATTCTTCCTCTGTCAGTAACATAATCCACCTAAATAGACTTGTTTTCATAGGACACAAGTACATTTAGAATTGTCCTGGAATATGTTAAATATATGTGATTGTGTATGGTTCATTAGATTAGAAAATGTATGAGGCTCAGTGTACTTGAATTCCTCAACTGCTTTACAAAAGATCCACTCATAAATTTTGTTATAAAAATTTAAAACACTGATTTATAAGCCCAAATGGCTCAACTTTAAAACTGTTCAGTATAGAACGTTCTGATTTACCCTGGCAGTCAGACAAAATTAAATTCTATAATTTTATGAAAGAGGCTTGATTTGGTCCAAATTATGAAACAAAATTATATTCTGCAGTTATGTTATTGGTTACTTACCATATATTAACTTAAAGCAAGATATTGAGGTAAAATCACATTTTTAATTTTCTTCATTGAGAAAGAAGCAGTAAACACCTTTGACATGAATCGTTTTAGTGTCCATTAAAAAATCTGCAGTAAAGACCAGTCTTCCGTTAGAGTCAAAAGATTTTAGTCAGTCTTGATGATCTTTCTCCTTCCCTACTTTGGCTTAGATTCAATCCCTTCCCTCATTATTTCCTATCCGATGTGCATTGTCTTCAGCACAGACACCCTCTTCAAGGTGGTTTACATGTGTAATTCACTTTGTTTGGGGATACAGACCATAGCTTCCACCAGTTTGACAGAAACCTGTGACAGTCTACTGTGTGCATGATCAGTTGCTTCAGGAGTGTCCAACTCTTTGCGACCCTATTGGTTGTAGCCTGCCAAACTCTTCTATTCATGGGATTCCCCAGGCAAAAATATGGAGTGGTTGCCAATTCCTTCTCCAGGGGATCTTCCTGACCCAGGGATTAAACTCATGTCTCTCACATCTCCTACATTGGCAGGCAGATTCTTTACCCACTGAGCCACCTGGGAAGCCCCGTGTCTATGATAGGGACCAACATACTTAAAGAACTCAAGCTACTAAGTGTGCAGGAGATTAAGTGATGGGAGGAGGTGGACACAACTTCTATTTTCATCAGCCTTCATGCATATTAGACAGCTTTGATATAGAGAAGATTAGAAGCACCAGTGCAACTTAGAGCTCACAACATTGAGCACAGCATTTTGCTCAGATTATTAAACAAGGGACTATATCAGGTAACCCCAATTGCCCCTGCCTGTTTATTGATATATCTTAAAAACTGAGTTCTATGTTAAATTCAAAGGCTTGTATTGCGTTGATTATATATGAGCTTAACATCTGAGAGATAATGGAGGTCAGAGAGGCATCCTTTTATGAAATTATTTCCTGATTGAAAAAAAAAAAAAAAGACCAATGGAGAAGCATAGGGAAGTTTCCTACCATAATAACTTGAAATTCCACCTCAAATCTTTCCTATTTATCTATTCAAATATAATATATAATGAAAGAAAGTGGAAGTTTTTCTGTCTGACTCTTTGGGACCCCATGGACTATACAGTTTGTGGAATTCTCTAGGCCAGAAAACTGGAGTGAGTAGCCTTTCCTTTCTCCAGGGGATCTTCCCAACCCAGGGACTGAATCCAGGTCTCCCTCATTGCAGGCGGATTTCTTACCAACTGAGCTATCAGGGAAGCCCAATATACAATATACATGCTTAATAAGAATAAACTGTCTGGATCACTTGAAGCAACAATTGTTTGCTTTTTTAAAAAAGCAGTTTTTAGATCAGTTTTTCAGTTCTTACTTACTTGTTTTCCCCTATTGGCCTATGAGTTTATAGGATATTGGATTGGTATCCTTTTTGTCTTTGATGTTTCAGTTTAGCACAAATCATAAAAATGAGATGGCAGCTGAAAAATATTTGCTGGATGCTGAATGAATAAATGCTTACACTTATCATATAGTGTGATAGGCTTCCCTTGTAGCTCAGTTGATAAAGAATCCATCTGTGATGCAGGAAACCTGGATTCTATTCCTGTGTTGGGAAGATCTGGAGAAGGAGATGGCAACCCACTCCAGTATTCTTGTTTGGAGAATCCCATGGACAGAGGAGCCTGGCAGGCTTTGCAAGAGTCAGACACCACTTATCTACTAAACCACCACATCACAGTATGATGTTTGTGTATGTGTATGTATATGAGTAGAAAATGATATTTTACACAAATAAAATAAAATATTCTTTCATTAGTTTTTGAATTTCATTTTTCAAGTGCTACATTTCTAATTAATAATATTGATAAAATGTTGAAGATTATTTCTACCATTAAACATTAAGGGGCCATGAATCAAATATAGTTGCTGACATTCTGTTAGGTACCAAGACTATATGATTCTGGTAATGTTTTATGTAGTAACAATAGAGATTAAAGGATAAAAGAGAGAGGACACAAAAAGGGAAAGTTTAGACAGACATATTATAATTTATCAAGATATGATTACTGGTGGTTCTTTTCTCCCTGCCCTTCCTATCACCACCACCACCAAAAGGAAAAAAAAAAAATGATTTTGACATCTCAAAGACATCTAGGAGATATCCTCATTCCTGCAACAAATATTTGTAATTTCTTCTGTTGAAACCTATTTGAAGATTATAAATTTCAATACAAAAGACATGTTAATCTTTCTGCGAGTGGAGTTTTATAAACAGATTTCATTTGTGGAATTTATACAACACTGGTCAAATCCACTTCACTGAATTTTATCAGCATTAGTAAAGCATCAGAGATCTGCAAATACTCTGTCAGATATTCAAGTATATTTTAATGTGCCTCATTTTTATGAACATTGTTAGACTTCTCTGTTTCTAAACTCAAGATGAACAAACTTCCAGAACCATAATTTCTTGTTGAATGCATGCCTTGTAACTTCACGGGAACCCCTTTCAGAAGCAGTAGGTTTAACACAGCACTGGACCACTAGTCACAGAGCCTGGGTCCCAGCCTTAATTCTACTGTTGCTTAGTTAGTTGGTGACTCTCAATAAGTCATCTTCACGGTCTCAGTTTTTTTATATGTATTATAAAGAAGATACTGAATGGAGACAGATGCACCTGGATTCAAATTCAAGGCCTGTCACTTACCACTGTGTAACCTTGGACAGGCTATGTATTTCTTGATTGCGTCTATCTCCCCATTAGTTGGGAAGTATGTACATTGTGGGGTTATTTCAAGAATTAAATGAGGAAACATAAACAAGGATTTAGCATATGACCTGACACATAGTCAGTCTTGTAATTATTGTTCATAAAGGATTATTTAATGACAGTTCTGAATAATTAGGATTTTGGTTTTTTGAGTTGCGGTTATCTCATCATTTCATTCTCCTCATAAGCTCAAAAAGGTAAAGAAGTAAATATTATCCCTCACTTGTAGTAAACGGTAATATATCCTTTGCTTCTAAAACTTCATTTTGTTTCTAATGTGTACAGACACCAGGAGGACTTTCTAAAAGAAAACGGATCTTGGTCAGGGAACTGTATGGAGAGCACTGAGTGAAGGGAAACTATGTTATAGAACAAATGACTGGTTGTCTGATCTGGAGATAATTAGCTTGAGGAGTCCTGGCTCAAAGTGAATGAATTATCATCTAGTACTTACCACACATTGCTTCATGGAATCTTGGGACTTATTTCCATAATGCTCAGGGGTAGGTTGTGAGAAGGTGAATGAAAGTTACATGAGAACAGAATTTGGCTCCCTATAAACAAGATAGTCTTTAATGTCAGAGCTCACTCAAAAATGGAATGAACTGGGTTTCCCTGGTGGCTCAGTGGTAAATAATCCACTTGCCAATGCAGGATGCAGGGTTTTGATCCCTGATCTGGTGCTGTGGACCAAATAAGGCTATATGCCACAAATACTGAGCCTGTGCTCTAGAGTCTGGGGGACTCAACTACTGAGTTCACATGCTGCCTCAGCTGAAGCCTGCTTGGTTCAGAGTGCATGCTCCCTAACAAGAGAAACTACCACATTGAGAAGGGCAAACACCACAACCAGAGACAGGCCCCTGCTTGCTGCAAGTAGAGAAAAATCCCATGCAGCAATGAAGATTCAGAACAGCCCAAAATAAAAATAAATCAGTTCAGTTCAGTCGCTCAGTTGTGTCTGACTCTTTGTGACCCCATGAATCGCAGCATGCCAGGCCTCCCTGTCCATCACCATCTCCTGGAGTTCACTCAGACTCATGTCCATCGAGTCCGTGATGCCATCCAGCCATCTCATTCTCAGTCATCCCCTTCTCCTCCTGCCCTCAATCCCTCCCAGCATCAGAGTCTTTTCCTATGAGTCAGCTCTTCTCATGAGGTGGCCAAAGTACTGGAGCTTCAGCTTTAGCATCAGTCCTTCCAAAGAAATCCCAGGGTTGATCTCCTTCAGAATGGACTGGTTGGATCTCCTTGCAGTCCAAGGGACCCTCAAGAGTCTTTCCAACACCACAGTTCAAAAGCGTCAATTCTTCAGAGCTCAGCCTTCTTCACAGTCCAACTCTCACATCCATACATGACCACAGGAAAAACCATAGCCTTGACTAGACGGACCTTAGTCGTCAAAGCAATGTCTCTGCTTTTGAATATACTATCTAGGTTGGTCATAACTTTTCTTCCAAGGAGTAAGCGTCTTTTAATTTCATAGCTGCAGTCACCATCTGCAGTGATTTTGGAGCCCCAAAAAATAAAGTCTGACACTGTTTCCACTGTGTCCCCATCTATTTCCCTGAAATGATGGGACCGGATGCCATGATCTTCGTTTTCTGAATGTTGAGCTTTAAGCCAACTTTTTCGCTCTCCTCTTTCACTTTCATCAAGAGGCTTTTAGCTCCTCTTCACTTTCTACCATAAGGGTGGTGTCATCTGCATATCTGACGTTATTGATATTTCTCCTGGCAATCTTGATTCCAGCTTGTGTTTCTTCCAGTCCAGCGTTTCTCATGATGTACTCTGCATATAAGTTAAATAAGCAGGGTGACAATATACAGCCTTGACGTACTCCTTTTCCTATTTGGAACCAGTCTGTTGTTCCATGTCCAGTTCTAACTGTTGCTTCCTGACCTGCATACATATTTCTCAAGAGGCAGGTCCAGTGGTCTGATATTCCCATCTCTTTCAGAATTTTCCACAGTTTATTGTGATCCACCCAGTCAAAGGCTTTGGCATAGCCAATAAAGCAGAAATAGATTTTTTTCTGGAACTCTCTTGCTTTTTCCATGATCCAGAGGATGTTGGCAATTTGATCTTTGGTTCCTCTGCCTTTTCTAAAACCAGCTTGAACATCAGGGAGTTCACGGTTCATGTATTGCTGAAACCTGGCTTGGAGAATTTTGAGCATTACTTTAAAGTGATTTGATATAGGTCATACCTGAATGGTCTAGCGGTTTTCCCTACTTTCCTCAGTTTAAATCTGAATTTGGTAATAAGGAGGTCATGATCTGAGCCACAGTCAGCTCCTGGTCTTGTTTTTGTTGACTGTATAGAGCTTTTCCATCTTTGGCCGCAAAGAATATAATCAATCTGATTTCGGTGTTGACCATCTGGTGATGTCCATGTGTAGAGTCTTCTCTTGTGTTGTTTTAAGAGGGTGTTTGCTATGACCAGTGCATTTTCTTGGCAAAATTCTATTAGTCTTTGCCCTGCTTCATTCTGCATACCAAGGCCAAATTTGCCTGTTACTCCAGGTGTTTCTTGACTTCCTACTTTTGCTTTCACATCCCTCTAATGAAAAGGACATCTTTTTTGGGTGTTAGTTTTAAAAGATCTTGTAGGTCTTCATAAAACCGTTCAACTTTAGCTTCTTCGGCATTACTGGTTGGGTCGTAGACTTGGATAACTTTGATATTGAATGGTTTGCCTTCAAGACAAACAGATATCATACTGTCGGTTTTGAGATTGCATCCAAGTACTGCATTTTGGACTCTTTTGTTGACCATGATGGCTACTCCATTTCTTCTGAGGGATTCCTGCCCACAGTAGTAGATATAATGGTCATCTGAGTTAAATTCACCCATTCCAGTCCATTTTAGTTCACTGATTCCTAGAATGTTGACGTTCACCCTTGCCATCTCTTGTTTGACCACTTCCAATTTGCCTTGATTCATGGACCTGACATTCCAGGTTCCTATGCAATATTGCTCTTACAGCATCGGACCTTGCTTCTGTCACCAGTCATATACAGAGCTGGATATTGTTTTTGCTTTGGCTCCATCCCTTCATTCTTTCTGGAGTTATTTCTCCACTGATCTCTGGTAACGTGTTGGGCACCAACTGACCTGGGGAGTTCCTCTTTCAGTATCCTATCACTTTGCCTTTTCATACTGTTCATGGGGTTTTCAAGGCAAGAATACTGAAATGGTTTGCCATTCCCTTCTCCAGTGGACCACATTCTGTCGGACCTGTCCACCATGACCCGCCCATCTTGGGTTGCCCCGCAGGCATGGCTTAGTTCCATTGAGTTAGACAAGGCCGCGGTCCTAGTGTGATTAGATTGACTAGTTTTCTGTGAGTATGGTTTCAGGGTGTCTGCCCTCTGATGCCCTCTTACAACACTTACCATCTTACTTGGGTTTCTCTTACCTTGGATGAAGGGTATCTCCTCACTGCCCCCCTTCCTGACCTTCAACGTGAGATAGCTCCTCTAGGCCCTCCTGCGCCTGTGCAGCCACTGCTCCTTGGACCTGGGGTTGCTCCTCCCGGCCGCTGCCCCTGGCCTCGGATGCGAGGTAGCTCCTCTCAGCCACACTATATTTAACCCCAAATTTGTCCTTCTATATTTTCTACCTCTTTACTTCAAATTGTTCACATTTATTTTCTAAATTAATCACTTGACCGGCAGGTCCAGTGGTCTGATATTCCCATGTCTTTCAGAATTTTCCACAGTTTATTGTGATCCACACAGTCAAAGGCTTTGGCATAGTCAATAAAGCAGAAACAGATGTTTTTCTGGAACTCTCTTGCTTTTTCCATGATCCAGTGGATGTTGGCAATTTGATCTCTGGTTCCTCTGCCTTTTATAAAACCAGCTTGAACATCAGGGAGTTCACGGTTCACGTATTGCTGAAGCCTGGCTTGGAGAATTTTGAGCATTACTTTACTAGCATGTGAGATGAGTGCAATTGTGTGGTAGTTTGAGCATTCTTTGGCATTGCCGTTCTTTGGAATTGGAATGAAAACTGACCTTTTCCAGTCCTGTGGCCACTGCTGAGTTTTCCAAACTTGCTGGCATATTGAGTGCAGCACTTTCACAGCATCATCTTTCAGGGTTTGAAATAGCTCCACTGGAATTCCATCACCTCCACTAGCTTTGTTCTTAGTGATGCTTTCTAAGGCCCACTTGACTTCACATTCCAGGATGTCTGGCTCTAGATTAGTGATCACACCATCGTGATTATCCAGGTTGCGAAGATTTTTTGGTACAGTTCTTCCATGTATTCTTGCCACCTCTTCTTAATATCTTCTGCTTCTGTTAGGTCCAGACCATTTCTGTCCTTTATCGAGCCCATCTTTGCATGAAATGTTCCCTTGGTATCTCTAATTTTCTTGAAGAGATCTCTAGTCTTTCCCATTCTGTTCTTTTCCTCTATTTCTTTGCATTGATTGCTGAAGAAGGCTTTCTTATCTCTTCTTGCTATTCTTTGGAACTCTGCATTCAGATGCTTATATCTTTGCTTTTCTCCTTTGCTTTTCGCCTCTCTTCTTTTCACAGCCATTTGTAAGGCTTCCCCAGATAGCCATTTTGCTCTTTTGCATTTCTTTTCCATGAGGATGGTCTTGATCCATGTCTCCTGTACAATGTCACGAAGCTCATTCCATCGTTCATCAAGCACTCCATCTATCAGATCTAGACCGTTAAATCTAGTTCTCACTTCCACTGTATAATCATAAGGGATTTGATTTAGGTCACACCTGAATGGTCTAGCGGTTTTCCTACTTTCTTCAATTTAAGTCTGAATTTGGCAATAAGGAGTTCACGATCTGAGCCAGTCAGCTCCCGGTCTTGTTTTGTTGACTGTATAGAGCTTCTCCATCTTTGGCTGCAAAGAATGTAATCAATGTGATTTTGGTGTTGACCATCTGGTGATGTCCATGTGTAGAGTCTTCTCTTGTGTTGTTGGAAGAGGGTGTTTGCTATGACCAGTGCATTTTTTTGGCAAAACTCTTTTAGTCTTTGCCCTACTTCATTCTGCATTTCAAGGCCAAATTTGCCTGTTACTCCAGGTGTTTCTTGACTTCCGACTTTTGCATTCCGGTCCCCTATAATGAAAAGGACATCTTTTGGGGTGTTAGTTCTAAAAGATCTTGTAGGTGTTCATAAAACCGTTCAGCTTCAGTTTCTTCAGCATTACTGGTTGGGTCATAGACTTGGATAACTGTGATATTGAATGATTTGCCTTGGAGACGAACAGAGATCATACTGTTGTTTTTGAGATTGCATCCAAGTACTGCATTTTGGACTCTTTTGTTGACCATGATGGCTACTCCATTTCTTCTGAGGGATTCCTGCCCCCAGTAGTAGATGTAATGGTCATCTGGGTTAAATTCACCCACTCCAGTCCATTTTAGTTCGCTGATTCCTAGAATGTCGATGTTCCCCCTTGCCATCTCTTGTTTGACCACTTCCAATTTGCCTTGATTCATGGACCTGACATTCCAGGTTCCTAAAGACGCTTACTCCTTGGAAGAAAAGTTATGAGCAACCTAGATAGTATATTCAAAGGCAGAGACATTACTTTGCTGACTAAGGTCAGTTTAGTCAAGGTATGGTTTTTCCTGGGGTCATGTATGGATGTGAGAGTTGGACTGTGAAGAAGGCTGAGTGCCAAAGAATTGATGCTTTTGAACTGTGGTGTTGGAGAAGACTCTTGAGAGTCCCTTGGACTGCAAGGAGATCCAACCAGTCCATTCTGAAGGAGATCAACCCTGGGATTTCTTTGGAAGGAATGATGCTGAAGCTGAAACTCCAGTACTTTGGCCACCTCATGAGAAGTGTTCACTCATTGGAAAAGACTCTGATGCTGGGAGGGATTGGGGGCAGGAGGAGAAGGGGACGACAGAGGATGAGATGGCTGGATGGCATCATAGACTCGATGGACGTGAGTCGGAGTGAACTCCGGGAGATGGTGATGAACAGGGAGGCCTGGCATGCTGCGATTCATGGGGTTGCAAAGAGTCAGACACAAGTGAGCGACTGAACTGAACTGAACTGAACTGATGCAATATTGCTCTTTACAGCATCCAATCTTGCTTCTATCACCAGTCACATCCACAACTGGGTATTGTTTTTGCTCTGGCTCCATCCCTTCATTCTTTCTGGAGTTATTTCTCCACTGATCTCCAGTAGCATATTGGGCACCTAATGACCTGGGGAGTTCCTCTTTTGGTATCCTATCATTTTGCCTTTTCCTACTGTTCATGATATTCTCAAGGCAAGATTACTGAAGTGGCTTGCCATTCCCTTCTCCAGTGGACCACATTCTGTCAGGCCTCTCCACCATGACCCGCCCATCTTGGGTTGCCCCGCGGGCATTGCTTGGTTTCATTTAGACAAGGCTGTGGTCCTAGTGTGATTAGATTGACTAGTTTTCTGTGAGTATGGTTTCAGTGTGTCTGCCCTCTGATGCCCTCTTGCCACACTTACCATCTTACTTGGGTTTCTCTTACCTTGGCATGTGGTATCTCTTCACGGCTGCTCCAGCAAAGCACAGCCACTGTTCCTTACCTTGGATGAGGGGTATCTCCTTACGCTACCGTTCCTGACCTTCAATGTGCTATAGCTCCTCTAGGCCCTCCTGTGCCTGCGCAGTCACCACTTCTTGGGTTGCTCCTCCTGGCCTCCCCTGATCTCATACTCGGGGTGTCTCCTCCCGGCCGCCACTGGCCTCAGACGCAGGGTAGCTCCTCTCGGCCCCCACCCCTGACCTCAGACACTGGGTGTCTCCTCCCGGCCGCCACTGACCTCAGACGCAGGGTAGCTCCTCCCAGCCGCAGCCACTGACCTCGGACACAGGATAGCTCCTCTCGGCCATGCTTAGTGAGCCGGCCTGCAGCCGCCTGCTCTTAGTGAGCCAGCCCGCAGCTGCCTGCACTTAGAACCAAGGAAGGCTGAGAAAGACAACTCCAAAATATGGTCCAGAACACTCAAGATCCATGTTTCCAATATCTTACCAGCCAATGGCTAGACTGAGCAGGGTCCCTCCAACCCATCATTTTCCCATCAAAGCTTTCTCTTCATTTTCAGATATAATGGTACACCACTCTACAATCTCTTGCTTCAGAAGTTCAGGAGGAACCTGAGTTCTTTCCTCTCTAAAACTTGAAAAGATTACCTACAAAATATGTCACTAATCAGTTGCTTTCTTTTCTGTCCCACTAAGTTTAGTCTTTTATTACATTTTATTTGTTTATCAGGGAGAAGTAGCCCTATATTTTCATTTCTTTCTGAATGAAATCTCAGCCAACTATCACCATCATCTTCAATCTATCCTTTGAAACTGTCAAAATGATCTCATCTAAACATAAGCAAAATCTTTTTAGCCATTTGGCTCAATCTTGGCTCTTCAATTGGCATGGCACACAAGTTTTCTATTGTCTAAGTCAAGTTAACCATGCCAGTTCCCCAATACAACGTCTTCTCATCCTGTTGTACTACTTGAAGTTTTCTGAATGTATGACAGTTTAAAAAAAAGAAAAGAATTCTTAACTTTTATCTTTGCTATTTGTCATCATACTTAGTTGCTCAGTCATGTCTGACTCTTTGTAAAGTCATGGATGGTAGCCCACCAGGCTCCTCTGTCCATGGGATTCTCCAGGCAAGAACTGGAGTGGATAGCCATTCCCTTCTCCATGGTATTTTCCTGACTCAGGGGTCAAACTCTGGTCACCTGAATTGCAGGGAGATTCTTTGCCTTCTGAGCCACCAGGGAATTCCCCTTTATCTTTGCTATTACCCTTTCTTAACTCCAGTACTTTGGCCACCTCATGCAAAGAGTTGACTCATTGGAAAAGACTCTGATGCTGGGAGGGATTGGGGGCAGGAGGAGAAGGGGACGACAGAGGATGAGATGGCTGGATGGCATCACTGACTCGATGGATGTGAGTCTGAGCGAACTCCGGGAGTTGGTGATGGACAAGGAGGCCTGGTGTGCTGCGATTCATGGGGTCGCAAAAAGTCGGACACGACTGAGCAACTGAACTGAACTGAAGGCTGTATATAGTCATGGTGCTTATTTAGCTTATATGCAGAGTACATCATATGAAATGCCGGGCTGGGTGAAGCACAACTTGGAATCAAGATTGCCAGGAGAAATACCAATAACCTCAGATATGCTGATGACACCACCTTTATGACAGAAAGTGAAGAAGAACTAAAAAAATCTCTTGATGAAAGTGAAGAGGAGAGTGAAAAAGTTGGCTTAAAATTCAACATTCAGAAAACAAAGATCATGGCATCTGGTCCCACCACTTCATAGAAATAGATGGAGAAACAATGGAAACAGTGAGAGACTTTTATTTTGGGGGCTCCAAAGTCACTGCAGAGGGTGACTGCAGCCATGAAATTAAAAGATGCTTCTCCTTGGAAAAAAGTTATGACCAACCTGCTGCTAAGTCACTTCAGTCGTGTCCAACTCTGCGTGACCCCATAGACGGCAGCCCACCAGGCTCCCCCATCCCTGGGATTCTCTAGGCAAGAATACTGGAGTGGGCTGCCATTTCCTTCCTAGACAGCATATTAAAAAGCAGAGACAGTACTTTGCCAACAAAGGTCCATCTAGTCAAAGCTATGGCTTTTCCAGAAGTCATGTATGGATGTGACAGTTGGACTACAAAGAAAGCTGAGTGCCAAAGAATTGATGCTTTTGTACTGTGGTGCTGGAGAAGACTCTTGAGAGTCCCTTGGACTGAAAAGAGATCCAACCAGTCCATCCTAAAGGAAATCAGTCCTGAATATTCATTGGAGAGACTGATGCTGAAGCTGAAATTCCAATACGTTGGCCACCTGATGCAAAGAACTGACTCATTGGAAAATACCCTGATTCTGGGAAAGAGTGAAGGCAGGAGGAGAAGGGGATAATGGAGGATGAGATGGTTGCATAGCATCACCGATTTTATAGGCATGAGTTTGAGTAAGCTCTGGGAGTTGGTGATGGACAGGGAAGCCTGGCAAGCTGCAGTCCATGGAGTTGCAAAAAGTTGGACATGACTGAGCAACTGAAATGAACTGAACTGAACTGAATCATTTCTTTATCTATCTGTAAGCTTTAGCCTTCCTTTGTTTTTCAAGTAAAATTCATCATTCTCATTAAAACTATGTAATTTATAGTAGCTAGCAGTTGATTAATAGTTTGCACAGTTTCTGGAACATAGAAAATACTTAATAAGTGTTAAAATGTAAATATATCATTACTGATACATGTTATTTTACTGTTATGCTTTTGAAGTTGGGATGCAGCTTCTGGATAACAGGTTGTACCACAGAACTCCGAATTTCTCCTCATCTAATATCCTATGGGTCCATGATTTATTTTAAATTAAGCGTTTACAAAATCTAAGATTAATCTCTTTCTCCTTCAGTTTATACAACAACATATTAAGACAACAAGGATAATTCTCAACTGGCTAGACTCGAATTCCTGGAATTGATATTGTAATCTTAACTCCAAGATTACAATGTCACATTGACATTTCAAAAAATACATCTTTTAGCTCACTGACACTTCAATAGAATTCTTTATTCATGAAGTTTCCTCATTTATTTTGTGCTCAGTATAAGGCATATTTTATACTAATTAAACATTAAATCACATTTTATTTCCCAGTCAGGCCCCAATCAAGATCTACTTTATGTTCGAAAAATTTCAGGTCACAAAAGTCTCACCTTACCTTATGGAAAAAGAAGACTGGAAAAAAAAAAATCTTTTTTTTTTTTTTTTTAAATCTAAATGAGTCCTTAAATATCTATCCCACCATGGTGCTCTGTGTTTTTACTTTCCTCTTTCCCTCTCCCTTTCTGCTGACATTAGCATAAAAATGTGCTACCCTAACTAAGCAGTCTGTTAACTGATAAGCTATCAAAAAATCATCTGTTATTTTTACAGCTTAAAGGCAGATGCCATTTCAAGAACTAGAGTTGAATGAGTAGGATTTGTTAGTGCTTTTTAGATTCATCATTGTAAACTTGAGGTATTTTAAAATGGAATGATTGGAGCTTTGACATATTGTCCCATGAGCAATCAAGCTTTAGAATCTTGCTAGCCTTAAATTTTTGCCTGCATAAAATAAGTTCATATCCCATTGTATCATAAAGAATTTTGGTTGTCGTCTAATGTTTGCATTGAAAATCTTCCTGCCTTAAATTCAGACCAATACAATTATCCTGAAGACTCAGACCAGAACATCCCCTTCTATTCCAGCAGAGGCCCCCTTTGCCATAAGATGCATCTCAAGGGTCTCTGAAGCAGCAAACATGTGCTTGCTAACCAATTTTCTCAGGTTGCATTTCTGAATTGCTTTGGGCACAATAAGCTGGCATTCAGGTTAGAAGGTGGGTCAGCTCCAGGTCCCAAAGCCTTAAGATACCTGGGATTGTTTGGAAATTTTGGATTAGAAATTGATTTGAATAAAATAACTATTTTAAAAAAGGGAAGGGTTTGCATGCCAACATTTTTCACTGTGGTGAACTGCTTTGTTATCACAGGAACAAGGCATCGATTTAAAGGATATTCATTCACAGAAAAAAATCACCCACTTACAGAAAAATGAAAGGAAACTACAAGTAGTAGAAAGGAAGATAAACTACTTAGTAATAGAAGATGTATATGTTATTATGCTCCAGTATATTTTATACTGTGTAATAGTCCAGTAGTGGCTTGAACAGATTGAAATTTGAATATGGTTTAATTCTCTTTTTTAAATTTAAATTTATTTATTTTAATTGGAGGCTAATTACTTTACAATATTGTATTGGTTTTGCCATACATGAACATGAATCCGCCACGGGTGTACACGTGTTCCCCATCCTGAACCCCCATTCCCACCTCCCTCCCCATACCATCCCTCTGAGTCATCCCAGTGCACCAACCCCAAGCATCCTGTATCATGCATCGAACCTGGACTGGTGATTCGTTTCTTATATGATATTATACATGTTTCAATGCCATTCTCCCAAATCATTCCCCCCTCTCCCTCTCCTACAGAGTCCAAAAGACTGTTCTATACATCTGTGTCTCTTTTGCTGTCTCGCATACACGGTTATCATTACCATCTTTCTAAATTCCATATATATGTGTTAGTATACTGTATTGGTGTTTTTCTTTCTGGCTTACTTCACTCTGTATAATAGGTTCCAGTTTCATCCACTTCATTAGAAGTGATTCAAATATATTCCTTTTAATGGCTGAGTAATACTCCATTGTGTATATGTACCACAGCTTTCTTATCCATTCATCTGCTGATGGACATCTAGGTTGCTTCCATGTTCCGGCTATTATAAACAGTGTTGCGATGAACAGTGGGGTACACGTGTCTCTTTCAATTCTGGTTTCCTCGGTGTGTATGCCCAGCAGTGGGATTGCTGGGTCATAAGGCAGTTCTATTTCCAGTTTTTTAAGGAATCTCCACACTGTTCTCCATAGTGGCTGTACTAGTTTGCATTCCCACCAAGTGTAAGAGGGTTCCCTTTTCTCCACATCCTCTCCAGCATTTATTGCCTGTAGACTTTTGGATCGCAGTGATTCTGACTGGCGTGAAATGGTACCTCATTGTGGTTTTGATTTGCATTTCTCTAATTCTTTGGTAAACTATTTGAAAAATATAATCTCACCAATTCTTAAATTCTAGCTATTGTTGTCATAATCAATACTCAGTTTTTCATAAAAATCACCAACATCTTATGCAGAGTTGATTTGTATACACTGATATACAAATGTATGTATATATGTATGTGTGTGCATATAATGGTTAGATGATTTTTTAAGTAAATAATTATTTCTCATTCAGTTCAGTTCAGTCACTCAGTCGTGTCCGACTCTTTGCCACCCCATGAATTGCAGCACGCCAGGCCTCCCTGTCCATCACCAACTCCCAGAGTTCAGTTAAACTCATGTCCATCAAGTCGGTGATACCATCCAGCCATCTCATCCTCTGTCATTCCCTTCTCCTCCTGCTCCCAATCCCTCCCAGCATCAGGGTCTTTTCCAATGAGTCAACTCTTCTCATGAGGTGGCCAAAGCATTGGAGTTCCAGCTTTAGCATCAGTCCTTCCAGTGAACACCCAGGACTGATCTCCTTTTGAATGGACTGGTTGGATCTCCTTGCAGTCCAAGGGACTCTCAAGAGTCTTCTCCAACACCACAGTTCAAAAGCATCAATTCTTTGGCACTCAGCATTCTTCACAGTCCAACTTTCATGTCCATACATGACCACTGGAAAAACCATAGCCTTGACTAGATGGACATTTGTTGGTAAAGTAATATCTCTGCTTTCGAATATGCTATCTAGGTTGGTCATAACTTTCCTTCCAAGGAGCAAGTGTTTTTTTAATTTCATGGCTGCAATCACCATCTGCAGTGATTTTGGAACCCCCAAAAATAAAGTCTGACACTGTTTCCACTGTGTCCCCATCTATTTCCCATGAAGTGATGGGACCAGATGCCATAATCTTAGTTTTCTGAATGTTGAGCTTTAAGCCAACTTTTTCACTCTCCTCTTTCACTTTCATCAAGAGGCTTTTTAGCTCCTCTTCACTTTCTGCCATAAGGGTGGTGTCATCTGCATATCTGATGTTATTGATATTTCTCCCGGCAATCTTGATTCCAGCTGTGCTTCTTCCAGCCCAGCATTTCTCATGATGTACTCTGCATGTAATAAACAGTGTAACAATATACAGCCTTGACGTAATCCTTTTCTTATTTGGAACCAGTCTGTTGTTCCATGTCCAGTTCTAACTGTTGCTTCCTGACCTGCATACAGATTTCTCAAGAGGCAGGTCAGGTGGTCTGGTATTACCATCTCTTTCAGAATTTTCCACAGTCTATTGTGATCCACACAGTCAAAGACTTTGGCATAGTCAATAAAGCAGAAATAAATGTTTTTCTGGAACTCTCTTGCTTTTTCGATGATCCAGCGCATGTTGGCAATTTGATCTCTGGTTCCTCTGCCTTTTCTAAAATCAGCTTGAACATCTGGAAGTTCACGGTTAACGTATTGCAGAAGCCTGGCTTGGAGAATTTTGAGCATTACTTTACTAGCATGTGATATGAGTGCAATTAAATATTAAATAAATATATGGTTGTTGTAAAACCTCAAACAATATGGAAACATACTGAGTAAAAAGTTGTTCTCTCCCTCTCCATATTTATCATAAAATCAAATACTATCACTACATTAAATCTTTTGAAACCTTTTATCATGCAGTCATACTGTCTATCAGTTTATCATCTGTCTACTTATCCCTGTACTCTTTTGGACATTATAAAATTTTATTTCCTTTAATTTGGTTTTCAGGCAGGCATCATCTCATACACACATGAGACTAAGGAGTTAGACTGTTGGGATTAAGAATCTTTAACCTTCCATAGTCACTGGACAGCTCCATGCTTCAGTTTCTTCATACTTAAAGTATACATAATATAATAATAATACTTACTTTAAAGAATTTTTGTGAGGACTGTTGGGAGCATGTGCATGTGTGTGTGCATATTTCATAGTTCTGGATATCTCACATATCAATTACATACATGTTTGTATGTATAATAAGAAATATTCCTAACACTCAATAATCATTAAATTATTATTATTACTAGTGTTACTGTTAATATTTTATATTTTAATATCCTCTTTTCACTTAATAAAATGTCTTATGGTCTTTCCAGATTATTCCATAAAATCTACTACGTTCATTTTATTTATTTTTTAAAATTCATTTAATTGGAGGAGAATTACTTTCTAATATTGTGGTGTTTTTTGCCTTATATAGACATGAATCACCCATATTTGTACATGTGTCCCCCATCCTGAACCCTCCATCCACTTCCCTCCCTATGCCATCCCTCTGGGTTGTCCCAGAGGACTGGCTTTGACTGCCCTGCTTCATGCATCAAACTTGCACTTGTCAGCTGTTTTACATATGATTATATACAGGTTTCAATGGTATTCTTTCAAATCATCCCACCCTCACCTTCATAGAGTCCAAAAGTCTGTTCTTTACATCTGTGTCTCCTTTGCTGCCTTTCATATGGGATCATTGTTACCTTCTTTCTAAATCCCATATATATGCATTAATATACTGTATTGGTGTCTCTCTTTCTGACTTACTTCACTTTAAGTATAATAGACTCTAGTTTCATCCACTCCATTAGAACTGACTAAAATGTGTTCTGTTTTTTATACTTCAGCATTATTCTATAGCGCATAGGTACCACAACTTCCTTATCCATTCATCTGCTGATGGACATTTAGGTTGCTTCCATGTCTTAGCTATTGTAAACAGTACTGCAATGAACATTAGGGTGCATGTGTCTCTTTCAATTCCAGTTTCCTCAGTGTTTATGCCCAGCTGTGGGATTACTGGGTCATATTGCAGCTCTATTGCCAGTTTCTTAAAGAATCTCCACACTCTTCTCCATTGTGGCTGTACCTGTTTGCATTACCATCAAAAATATAAGAGGGTTCCTTTTCTCCACACCCTCTCCAGCAATTATTGTTTGTAGACTTTTTGATGGCAGTCGTTCTGACCAGGGTGAGATGATACCTCTTTGTGGTTTTGGTTTGCATTTCTCTAATAATGAGTGATGTTGAGTATCTTTTAATGTGTTTATTAGCCATCTGAATGTCTTCTTTGGAGAAATATCTGCTTAGATCTTTGGCCCACTTTTTGATGATGCTGTTCAATATTGAGCTGCTTGTATATTTTGGAGATTAATTCTTTGTCAGTTGTTTCATTTGCTATTATTTTCTCCCATTCTGAAGGTTGCCTTTTCACCTTGCTTATAGTTTCCTTTGTTGTGCAAAACCTTTAAAGTTTAACTAGGTCCCATTTGTTTATTTGTTTTTATTTCCATTACTCTGAGAGGTGGGTCATAGAAGATCTTGCTGTGATTTATGTCAGAGAGTATTCTGCCTATGCTTTCCTCTAAGAATTTTATAGTTTCCGGTCTTACATTTAGATCTTTAATCCATTTTAAGTTTTGTGTGTGTCCTGTGTGTGTATGGTGTTATAAAGTGTTCTGCTGCTGATGCTAAGTCGCTTCAGTCGTGTCCGATTCTGCGCGACCCCAGAGATGGCAGCCCACCAGGCTCCCTTGTCCCTGGGATTCTCCAGGTAAGAACACTGGAGTGGGTTGCCATTTCCTTCTCCAATGCAGGAAAGTGAAAAGTGAAAGAGAAGTCACTCAGCCGTGTCCGACTCTTAGCTACCCCATAGACTGCAGCCTACCAGGTTCCTCCATCCATGGGATTTTCCAGGCGAGAGTACTGGAGTGGGCTGCCATTGCCTTCTCCTAAAGTGTTTTAGTTTCATTCTTCTACAGGTGGTTGACCAGTTTTCCCAGCACCACTTGTTAAGGAGATTGTCTTTTCTCTGTTGTATATTTTTGCCTCCTTTGTCAAATATAAGGTGTCTATAGGTGTGTGGCGGAGAAGGCAATGGCACCCCACTCCAGTACTCCTGCCTGGGAAATCCCATGGGCGGAGGAGCCTGGTAGGCTGCAGTCCATGGGGTCGCGAAGAGTCGGACACGACTGAGCGACTTCACTTTCACTTTTCACTTTCATGTATTGGAGAAGGAAATGGCAACCCACTCCAGTGTTGTTGCCTGGAGAATCCCAGGGATGGGGGAACCTGGTGGGCTACCGTCTATAGGGTCACACAGAGTCAGACACGACTGAAGTGACTTAGCAGCAGCATAGGTGTGTGGGTTTATCTACAGGCTTTCTATTTTGTTCCATTGATCTATATTTCTGTCTTTGTCCCAGTACCCTACTGTCTTGAGGACTGTAGCTTTGTAGTATAGTCTGAAGTCAGGAATATTGCTTCCTCCAGTTCTACTCTTCTTTCTCAGGACTGCTTTGGATATTCGAAGTATTTTTTCAGTTCAGTTCAGTTCAGTTCAGTCACTCAGTCGTGTCCGACTCTTTGCGACCCCGTGCATTGCAGTTTTGTTTCCATACAAATTGTGAAATTATTTGTTCTAGTTCTGTGAAAAATACAATTGGTAACTTTATAGGGATTGCACTGAATCTATAGATTGCTTTGGGTAGTATACTCATTTTCACTATATTGATTCTTCCAATCCATAAACATGGTATATTTCTCCATCTTTTTGTGTCATCTTCGATTTATTTCATCAGTGTTTTATAATTTTCTATATATATGCTTTTTGTTTCTTCAGGTAGATTTTTTCCTGAGTATTTTATTCTTTTTGTGAATGGAATTGTTTCCTTAATTTCTGTTTCTGTTTTTTCATTGTTAGTGTATAAGAATGCTAGAGATTTCTGTGTATTAATTTTATATCCTATGACTTTACTATGTTCATTGATTAACTCTAGTAATTTTCTGGTGGTGTTTTTGGGTTTTCTAAGTAGAGGATCATGTCATCTTCAAATAGTGAGAGTTTTACCTCTTTTCCAATGTGGATTCCTTGTATTTCTCTTTTTTCTCTGATTGCTGTGACTCAGACTTCCAAAATCATGCTGGATAGTAGTGGTTGAGTGGGAACCCTTGCCTTGTTCTTGATTTTAGAGGAAATTCTTTCAATTGTTTTTGCCATTAAGGATAACATTCACTATGGGTTTATCATATGTGGCTTTTATTATCTTGAAATATGTTTCTTCTATGCCTGCTTTCTGGAGAGGTTTTTTTTTTTTAATCATAAATGTGTGTTGAATTTTGTCAAAGGCTTTCTCTGCATCTATTGAGATAATCATATGGTTTTTATCTTTCAATTTGTTAATATGGTGCATCACATTGATTAATTTGCAAATATTGAAGAATCCTTGCATCCCTGGAATAAAGCCCACTTGTTCATAATGTATATATGATCTCTTTCATATGTTGTTGGATTCTGTTTGGTAGAATTTTGTTGAGAGTTTTTGCATCTATGTTCATCAGTGTACTAAATTCATTTTAAATGCTGCATTGTATTGTGGACTTTGGAAGTGATTTGTTTAACTATTGTCTTATGCATGGACCTTAACTTTGTTTCCATTTTTTTTTTCAAAATTAGGATAATATTATAATAAGAATTACTGTATGTATGTGTATCTGAATTTATGTGGCTGTGTCTATAACATAGCATTTAAAAATATACTTATTGGATCAAATGGTACCACAATTAATATGGTTTAAATGTCCATACTTTCCAAAGAGATATACACATTAAATTCAATCACTGTCAGAATTCCAATATCTTTCACAGAAAGTGAAAAAAAATCCTAAAATTCATATGGAACCACCCACCCACATGCAAAGCTTTGATGCTAAAGTAATCTTGAGAAAGAAGAAAACAACTGAAGGAATCACACTTCCTGATTTCAAATTATATAACAAAGTTATAGTAATCACAACACTATGGTGCTGGCATAAAAACATACACATAAGACCAATGGCACAGAATAGAGAGCCCAGAAACAAACCAATGCATATATGGTGTATTAATTTATGACAAAGGAGCCAATAATATACAATGGGGAAATGTTAGTCTCTTCAGTAAATGATGCTGGGAATACTGGATATCCTTATGGAAAAGAATGAAATTGAATCTTTATACCATACACAAAAATCAACTCAAAATGAATTAAAGGTCTAAATGTGAGACAAGACCTGAAAATATAAAATTTCTGGAAAGAAGCAGAGAAAAACTCTATGACATTTGCCTTGATAATGAATTTTTTCAATATGATACTGAAAGTTCAGGCAACAAAAGCAAAAATAAATAAGAAGGTTATATTAAACTAAAAATTGTCTGTGCAGTAAAGGAAAAATCAACAAACTGAAGAGACAATCTATGGTTTGGGAAAAATATTTGCCAACCATAAATACACAAGAAACTCATGATTCAATACCAAAAAGTATAATAATTCAATTTTTAAAAATGAGTAAAGCAATGGAAAAGAGATTTCTCCAAAGAAGACATGCAAATGGCCTATAGATACATGAAAAAGATGGCCAACATCACTAATCATCAGGGAAATGCAAATTAAGACAATGAGATATTACTTATACCTTTTGTTTGCTATTGTTTTTGTTTTAGTTGCCAAGTCATGTTCAACCCTTTGCATCCCATGGTCTGTAGCCTGCCATTATGAACAAACAAAAAAACAGAAAATCGGAACAGAAAATAACAATTGTTGGTAATGATATGGAGAAATTGGAATCTTTGTACACTGTTGGTAGGAATATACTCTGGTGTATCCATTATAGAAAACAGTGTGGAGATTCCTCAAAGCAGGACAAAAAAAAAAAAAAAAAAGAGCTACAATATGATCCAGCAATCACACTTCTGGGTATGTAAAAGAATTAGAAACAGGCTTTTGAAGTAATATTTGCACTTCTGTGTTCATTACAATCTTATTCATGATGTCCAAGAAGTAGACACGATCTAATTGTCTCAGTTCAGTTCAGTCATTCAGTCGTGTCCGACTCTTTGCGACCCCATGAATCACAGCATGCCAGGCCTCCCTGTCCATCTGATAAATAGATGAAGAAAATGTAGTATATACTACAATACAATAAAATTCAGCTTTAAAAAGAAGAAAATCTTGTCACATGATACAAAAAATTTGAGGACATTATGGTAAGTGTAGGGATCGGGGGCAGGAGGAGAAGGGGACGACAGAAGATGAGATGGCTGGATGGCATCACTGACTCGATGCACATGAGTTTGGGTGAACTCTGGGAGTTGGTGATGGACAGGGAGGCCTGGCATGCTGCGATTCATGGGGTTGCAAAGAGTCGGACACGACTGAGCGACTGAACTGAGCTGAACTGAACTGATTAAGACGCAAGACAAATCCTGCATGACTCCTCCTATATGAAGTATCCAAAATATTCAAACTTACAGAAGCAGAGAGAAGAATGGTTGTTTCCAAGGGTTGAGGGTAGAGGGAAATGTGGAGTTACTGTTCAGTGGGTGTGGAGTTTGACTCACGCAACATGAAAATGTTCTAGTGATCTGCAATAGAACAATGTGTATATATTTAATACTGCACTGTATACTTAAGTCTTAAGAGGGTAGATCTCATGTAGTGGGTTTTGTGGGGCTTCCCAAGAGGTGTTAGTGGTTAAAAACCCATCTGTCAATGCAGGAGATGTAAGAGATGGGGGTTCAATACCTGGGTCGGGAAGATCCCCCAGAGGAGAGCACAGTAACCCACTCCAGGATTCTTGCCTGGAGAATCCCAAGGACAGAGGAGCCTGGCGGGCTATAGTCCGTAGGGTTGCAATGAGTTGGATACAACTGAAGCAACTTAGCACACGTGCATGCATGCAATGAGATTTTAAACTACAATAAAAACAAGGGGAAAAATCAAATGTTTATGCTGATTTGCTGCTTTATATTTTTATATTTATTCCTGAATAACATAGCAGAGTTGTTTGGTTTCAACAGTTCCTTTATAAGTGTTTGTCAAACTACTGCCTGTGGGCCAAATCCAGACTGATACCTATTTTTGTAAATATTAATAATTTTTATTGGAAAGTATACATGCTCAATTATTTATGTATTTCCCTTGGTCACTTTGTGCTACAAAGACAGAAATGTATAAGTGTGACAGAGACCATATGACCCACAAATCCTAAACTATTTACTATCCAACCTTTTGCAGAAAGTTTGCCAAGTTTGGCTCTAAATGGTAGGGAATTTTTTTTTGTTATAATGAATCTTGCTTAGTTTGATTTAAAGCCAAGCACGTGTGTGTTCAATAAATGTTTCTGGGTCATGATGATATTACTGTTGTGGCTGATAATAATATTGAAATGTAAACTCCATAATTCTTTGTACACATAAAATTAATACAAAGAATTAGCATAGAATTTCAAAACTGGACTGAAATTCAATCTCATTTATTCCAGTGGACAGGGGAAATGAAATACAGCAGGGCAAATTCTGATAGTCATTGTTATAAACCACTCCAAAATATAGTGGCTTAAAGTATCAACTGCTTATTGATAGCTTACAGTGAACAGTGTTGTATTTGTGATCTCTGAAGAAGATATAACTTCAGGACCAGGGACCAGGCTTTATCACTCAAGAGTTTTTGTATAGCAGAGTTTTATTAAAGTACAAAAAGAGACAGAAAAATCTTCTGACATAGACATCAGAAGGGGGATGGAGAATAACCCCCTCACTAGTCTAAGCAAGGGAATTATATACTTTCTAAATTAGTTATTGCAGTAAATCAAAAGAATGTCTCAAGGTTGTAAAGATCTTCCTAGACCCACTCCCATAATTTACATTTTAAGATAATAGAAGGTTTTCAGGAAGGAGAAACTGTCCTCATGCAGGATACATTGTTATATAAACCTTAGTACAGAGTTTAAACTGGGTTGTTTGTTTTGTAATCATCACTTCTGGGCTTAAAGGGAAAAAAAAACATTTTATGTGACTAAGACTAAGGAATGTAAGGAAAGAAAAAGATGTTTGTGCTTTCCTCCTCGAGAATTCCAGACCCCTATCTCTCCTTCAAGAGCCTCAAACCCCATTCTTCTCCTCGGGAACCCCCAGACTTCTTATCAACCTGCCTAGGATTTGACTCTCTCATTATTATTTCTTGTGAGTCTATGGGTTGACTTAGGAGATCTTCTGTCTGACCAGGCTCTGTTGATATCAACTGGGCTTACTCAAACATTTGTACTGAGCTGATGACTTGGCCAGAAGCTGGTTGGTCAGGGATGGCCTCAGCTTAATGACTTAGCTCCCACTCAAATGCCTCCCATATTCCTTCAACAAGGTATCCTGGACATTTTCTCAGGGAATGGGAGGTTGAGGGGTTCATGAGGTACAACCAGTTCAGTTCAGCTCAGTTGTGCAGTCGTGTCTGACTCTTTGTGACCTCATGGACTGCAGCACGACAGCCTCCCTGTCCATGATCAACTCTCTGAGTTTACTCAAACTCATGGCCATTGAGTCAGTGATGCCATGCAGCCATCTCATCCTCTGTCGTCCTCTTTTCCTCCCCCAATCTTTCCCAGCATTTCCCCAAAAGACATGGGTCTTTTCCAATGAGTCAGTTATTTGCATCAGGTGGCAAAAGTATTGGAGTTTCAGCTTCAGCACCAGTCCCTCCAATGAATATTCAGGACTGATTTCCTTTAGTATGGACTGGTTGGATCTCCTTGCAGTCCAAGGGACTCTGAAGAGTCTTCTCCAACACCACGATACAGAAGCATCAGTTCTTTTGCACTCAGCTTTCTTTATAGTCCAACTCTCACATTGATACATGACTACTAGAAAAACCGTATCTTTGACTAGATGGACCTTTGTTGGCAAAGTAATGTCTCTGCTATTTAATATGCTGTCTAGGTTGGTCATAGCTTTTCTTCCAAGGAGAAGGCATCTTTTAATTTAATTGCTGTAATCATCATTTGCAGCGGTTTAGAGTAAAAAAAAAAAAAAAAAAAACTCTCAATACTTCTATTGTTTCCCCATCTATTTGCTATGAAGTGATGGGACCAGATGCCATGATCTTAGGTTTCTGAATGTTGAATTTTAAGCCAACTTTTTAACTTTCCTCTTTTATTTTTATTAAGAGGCTCTTTAGCTCTTCTTCGCATTATAGAGTTCTATCAAGAGAACTCACAGGTCATAGCAAACACCCTCTTCCAACAACACAAGAGAAGACTCTATACATGGACATCACCAGATGGTTGACACTGAAATCAGACTAATTATATTATTTGCAGCCAAAGATGGAGAAGCTCTATACAGTCAGCAAAAACAAGACCAGGAGCTGACTGTGGCTCGGATCATGAAGTCCTTATTGCCAAATTCATACTGAAATTGAAGAAAGTGGAGAAAACCACTGGACCATTCAGGTTGACCTAAATCAAATCCCTTATGGCTATACAGTGGAAGTGAGAAATAGATTTAAGGGACTAGATCTGACAGACAGAGTGCCTGATGAACTATGGATGGAGGTTTGTGACATTGTACAGGAGACAGGGATCGAGACCATCCCCAAGAAAAAGAAATTCAAAAAAGCAAAATGTCTGTCTGAGGAGGTCTTACAAATAGCTTTGAAAAGAAGAGAAGTGAAAAGCAAAGGAGGAAAGGAAAGATATAAGCATCTGAATGCAGAGTTCCAAAGAATAGCAAGGAGAGATAAGAAAGCATTCCTCAGCGATCAATGCAAAGAAATAGAGGAAAACAACAGAATGGGAAAGACTAGAGATCTCTTCAAGAAAATTAGAGATACCAAGGAAACATTTCATGCAAAGATGGGCACAATAAAGGACAGAAATGTTATGGACCTAACAGAAACAGAAGAACTGTACAAAAAATAACTGTACAAATAAATCTTCACGGCCCAGATAATCACAATGGTGTGATCATTCCCCTAAGCCAGACATCCTGGAATGTGAAGTCAAGTGGGCCTTAGAAAGCATCACTATGAACATAGCTAGTGGAGGTGATGGAATTCCAGTTGAGCTATTTCAAATCCTGAAAGATGATGCTGTGGAAGTGCTGCACTCAATACACCAGCAAATTTGGAAAACTCAGCAGTGGCCACAGAACTGGAAACGGCCAGTGTTCATTCCAATCCCAAAGAAAGGAAATGCCAAAGAATGCTCAAACTACTGCACAATTGCACCCATCTCATACGCTAGTAAAGTAATGCTCAAAATTCTCCAAGTCAGGCTTCTGCAATACGTGAACCGTGAACTTCCTGATGCTCAAGCTGGTTTTAGAAAAGGCAGAGGAACCAGAGATCAAATTGTCAACATCCGCTGGATCATGGAAAAAGCAAGAGAGTTCCAGAAAAACATTTATTTCTGCTTTATTGACTACGCCAAAGTCTTTGACTGTGTGGATCACAAAAAACTGGAAAATTCTTCAAGAGATGGGAATACCAGACCCCCTGATCTGCCTCTTGAGAAATCTGTATTCAGGTCAGGAAGCACCAGTTAGAACTGGACAGGGAACAGCAGACTTGTTCCAAATAGGAAAAGGAATACATCAGGCTGTATATTGTCACCTTGCTTATTTAACTTATATGCAGAGTACATATAAGAGAGAAACTTATATGAGAAACGCTGGGCTGGAAGAAGCACAAGTTGGAATCAAGATTGGTGGGAGAAATATTAATAACCTCAAATATGCAGATAACACCACCCTTAATGCAGAAAGTGAAGATGAACTAAAGAGTCTCTTGATGAAAGTGAAAGAGGAGAGTGAAACAGTTGGCTTAAAGCTCAAAATTCAGAAAACTAAGATCATGACATGCCACACTTCATGGTAAATATGGGGAAACAGTGGAAACAGTGGCTGAATTTATTTTTCTGGGTTCCAAAATCACTGCAGATGGTGATTGCAGCCACGAAAATAAAAGACTCTTACTCTTTGGAAGGAAAGTTATGACCAACCTAGACAGCATATTCAAAAGCAGAGACATTACTTTGCCAACAAATGTCCCTCTAGTCAAGGCTATTGTTTTTCCATGGTCATACATGAATGTGAGAGTTGGACTATAAAGAAATCTGAGTGCCAAAAAATTGATGCTTTTGAACTGTGGTTTTGGAGAAGACTCTTGAAAGTCCCTTGGACTGCAAAGAGATCCAACCAGTCCATCCTAAAGGAGATCAGTCCTGTTCATTGGAAGGACTGATGTTGAAGCTGAAACTCAATACTTTGGCCATCTCATGCGAAGAGCTGACTCATTTGAAAAGACCCTGATGCGGCAAAGATTGAGGGCAGGAGGAGAAGGGGACAATAGAGGATGAGATTTTGTATGGCATCACTGACTGTATGGACATGGGTTTGGGTGAATCCGGGAATTGGTGATGAACAGGGAGGCCTCGTGTGCTGCAGTTCATGGGGTTGCCAAAAGTCATACGTGATGAGTGACTGAACTGAACTGATCTGCATAACTGAGGTTGTTGATATTTCTCCCAGCAATCTTGATTTCAGCTTATGTTTCATCCAGTCCAGCGTTTCTCATGATGTACTCTGCATATACGTTAAATAAACAGGGTGACAAAATACACTCTTGACGTACTCTGTTCCCAATTTGAAATGAATCTGTTGTTTCATGTCCAGTTCTAACTGTTGCTTCCTGACCTGCAGACAGGTTTCTCACGAGGCAGGTCTAATAGTCTGGTATTCCCAACTTTTTCAGAATTTTCCAGAGTCTGTTGTGATCCACACAGTCAAAGGCTTTGGCACAGTCAATAAAACAGAAGTAGATTTTTTGGGGGAACTCTCTTGCTTTGTAATGATTCAATGGATATTGGTAATTTGATCTCTGGTTCCTCTGCCTTTTCTAAATCCAGCTTGAACATCTGAAAGTTCAAGGTTCATGTACTGTTGAAGCCTGGCTTGGAGAATTTTGAGCATTACTTTGCTAGCATGTGAGATGAGTGTATCGTACAGTAGTTTGAACATTTTTTGGCATTGCCTTTCATAAGGATTGGCCTTTTCCTTTCCTGTGACCACTGTTGAGTTTTCCAAATTTGCTGGCATATTGAGTACAGCACTTTCACAGCATTATCTTTCAGGATTTGAAATAGCTCAGCTGGAATTCCATCACCTCCGCTAGCTTTGTTCATAGTGATGCTTCCTAATGCCCACTTGACTTCGCGTTCTAGGATGTCTGGCCTTAGGTGAGGGATAATATTGTCATGATTACCTGGGTCGTGAATATCTTTTTTGTATAGTTCTACTGTGTATTCTTGCCACCTCTTCTTAATATCTTCTGCTTCTGTTAGGTCCATACCATTTCTGTCCTTTATTGTACCCATCGTTGCATGAAATGTTCCCTTTGTATCTCTAATTTTCTTGAAGAGATCTCTAGTCTTTCCCATTCTACTGTTTTCCTCTATTTCTTTGCATTGATCACTGAGGAAGGCATGAGACACAAGGGAAATGCACTTTTTTAGGCCAGGTCATCTGGCTCAGACAGTAAAAGCATCTGCCTACAATGAGGAAGACCCGGGTTCAATCCCTGGGACGGGAAGATCTCCGGGAGAAGGAAATGGCAACCCACTCCAATATTCTTGCCTAGAAAATCCCGTGGACTGAGAAACCTGGTAGGCTACAGTCCATGGGGTCACAAAGAGTCGGACACAACTGAGCGACTTCATTTTCACTTTTCACTTTCACTTCAGGCTTTTCTTTCATCAGCTTCTCTAAGCTGATGCAAATCAAGCCTGACTAAATAAAGCCTGCAAATCAAGCCTAGAGTCTGTGTGATTGGCCACAAGGAGTGAGTATACTGGATTTATGGAAAAGTGGGACTATTAGTAAAATCAATTGCACTGAATAAATTGTGCAAAACCACAAGTATTTTAGCAGTTAGCACTCCCTTTGGCTTCCCAGATGGCTCAGTGGTAAAGAATCCACCTGGCAATGCAGAAAATGCATGTTTGACCCCTGGGTTAGGGTGATCCCCTGGAGAAGGGCATGGCAACCCACTCCAGTATTCATGCCTGGGAAATATCATGGACAGAGGAACCTCGGAGGCTACAGTACCAGGGGTTGAGAAAAGAGTCAGACAAAATTTGGCAGCTAAACATCAACAATCCCCTTCTTAAGCCCTTAGTATCACACTAAATAATTATTATTAATGTTCTATATTATATAAGCTAAATGAGGGTAATATTTTTTAGATGAAAAATAATTGAGTTTAAGTTGATGGGTCATAAATACATACACTAGGCTTTCAATAGACATGTAAGCTAATATATTTTAAAAGAGAATTCGTAAGCCTCAGAGGTTATTTTAATTGGAACTAAAATGGAGAAAATATTTTATTTATGTATACATTGCTTTCCTTCCTTAAAGAATTGGTGATATGCTTATATCATAAAAGATACCATCAATTAATAAATGACTCCATCTTTTCCAACAAGGCTTGGATACAATGTAAAAGAAATGCATGATGTCAAGGCTATTTTTTATATTATAGATATTTAAAATACAAAAATAAAATAACAGGATAAAGACTAAATAATTTTAATTTTCAAATATTTGCTGATCTGGGTTGTAGAAGTGACTCACAGAAGGTAAAACAGAGAACTTGTGCCCACAGGCTTTCATTAGTTTACTTCAATACATATTAATTGGGCAGCTGCTTAGTATCTAGCACTAACCAGTGCAAGGACAGATTGAAATCACACACATGGGGTCACAAAGAGTTGGATACAACTGAGCGACTGAACTGAACTGAAATGAGTATGTTGTGGATATTTCTTTTGGATGCTCATTGTTTAGTTGTTCTCTTCCGGTTTCTAATAGTGTAAGCATAAAATTCAACACAAAGTGCAAAACCTAAAATGCCATTGGTTGTGAATTATTCAGATCTCATTCACAGCAGGACCACAATTTTGCTATAGAAAATGTGGATGGTCAGTGTTTTAGTACTGTGTGTGAACTAGTTCAGTGCATACACTTTGGAATTAACCTGCCTATTTTTGAATTTTTGTTCTGCCATCTAAGTCTGGGAGCTTTTTGGCCTTACCAAACCTTGAGAAAAGAGCCTACCATACTCTGCTGCTGCTACTGCTAAATCGCTTCAGTTGCAACTCTGTGCGACCCCATAGACGGCAGTCCATCAGGCTCCACCGTCCCTGGGATTCTCCAGGCGAGAACACTGGAGTGGGTTGCCATTTCCTTCTCCAATGCATGAAAGTGAAAAGTGAAAGTGAAGTCGCTCAGTCGTGTCCGACTCTTCACGACCCCATGGACTGCAGCCTACCAGGCTCCTCCGTCCATGGGATTTTCTAGGCAAGAGTACTGGGGTGGGGTGCCATTGCCTTCTCCCATTGCCTTCTCCGACCATACTCTAGAAGTGATCAATGAGCATTGTTTCTAAAAGGAATAGCAGTAGAATTTATTGAACATATTCTTGTGTCAGATACTGTTCCAGGTAGTTAGGATCAATAATGATTACTGCCAACTGATTGTGATTGATTTCTATGTGTCAATAAGCAAAATTCTTTATCTAAAAGTTTTGAAGTCATACATGATTCAGAATTAGAACTGTTGACTTCCCTGGTGGCTCAGATGGTAAAGCGTCTGTCTACAATGTGGGAGACCCGGGTTCGATCCCTGGGTTGGGAAGATCCCCTGGAGAAGGAAATGGCAATCCACTCCAGTACTATTGCCTGGAAAATCCCATGGACAGAGGAGCCTGGCAGGCTGCAGTCTATGGGGTCGCAAAGAGTCAGATACGACTGAGCAACTTCACTTCACTTCAAGATGCTAAAACAGCACAATGCTTATAGAGTATATAATATAATATCCCAGGCGGGTCTAGGATAACATCTCGTCATCAAATACATTAACTTTTCTGCACTGAAATAGGTGAACTGTTACACTAAGAGAAATGAAGTCTTTAGATTCACATTATTTAAAACCACCATGTAGGTTTTCTACAAATTTAAGAAAGAATAATCAGTTTCCTGAATATTTTGGATATCAGAATGTGAATAAGAGATTGGGTCCCTGTTTAACCTATAAGGTTGGTATTATTATTATCACTTCCAGTTCAAGGAAACTGAGGCACAGTGAGGTTAAAGAAATTGTCTAATTTTATCCAGGCAGAAGGAAGCAAATAAAAGCAATTTGACTGAACCAAACCATGTCAACGGTAAATAAGTTAGACTAAGAAGAGCTCAGGAAACCCAGAGTCCAGTTGGAAGAGACAGGTGTCAAGGATGTTCAGGATGCTGCGAGGACAAGGGGAGGTGCACAAGACCTTTGGAGTGGTGGCCCACACCCTAGAACAAATCGGACCACAAAGCTAAACACTGAGTCTAAAATTTAACTTAAAATCTATGGTTTCTTATGGTATTAGGTTTGCAGAGTTAGAATCTTGACTTCTGAAAGACACTTTGTTTTAAACAAAACCTGGAATTCCACTGCTGAAGAAAGCAGGCAGAAAACTGAGGCATTTGAGGGCAGCCAAGTTAAATATTGTATCTCTTTTTAAGAAGTTAATACCCCTGGGTCTTCGACCTTTGTTCTTTGCTCCCAAAGGCAAGGACATACGATGTTTATCTTGCCAGAAATAGTTAAAAGTCATCTAGGAGCTCTCTGCTGAGTGAGCCAACCCGTTTTGACCTTTTTGACTAGACCAACTCCTGTTACGTTAACCTCTGACTTCAGTCCTCTTAATGGCAATATTCCCCGGCACTGTAATTTCCCTCCCACTGTGTTCTCTCAGGCAAATATTTACTACTGAGGTTTCACAATTTATTTTTCAAACAAAGTGGCAGGGACCACCCCATGCCACCACATCCTCATTTCATATTAGAACCCATCATTCCCTAGATATAATTTTACCAGAACAAATGTGCTTTAGGGACTTTTGACATGAGATGAAGGCTTGACTTCCTATCAAAACCAAAGCGGGCCCTTGTCAGTTTCAACATGGATATAAACAAGAAATGCAAGCCTGTAATTGGTGATGGAAATCAGATAAGACCTTTTAAATACAACCATTGATACAAAAATGTGAACTCGAATTCCCTTTGATTAAGTCACTTAAGAAAATAAAGCCTGGGCGGGTTTAAAAGAAAGATTCTGAACACGCTGGCGAACAAGATCTTGCAGTTTCCAGCCTCTCAAAGACAAGCAGAAGAAAATTAAAATCAGAAGTGAAGGTTTATGAAATGAAACAGAACTCAGAAGAGAGCTCCCCCTCCTTTAAGTTTTCTTATGTCTCCACAAATGACAGGAGGCTAGGAAATGCTTCCTTGGGAATTAGCAATATGTACTTTCTATGCATGGAAATCCATATATCTATATAGTCAATGTTCATTACTTAACCTCTTTGTGAGCAGTGAGAAATTCAGCTCAGCCAGTGATGAACAAATTAACAAACAAATGATCTCCTACCTAACTGCTTGACATTAACTATTCAGTAATATTCTTTATGCAAAAGAGTTACAGCATTTTCTAACCCTGGACATTTTAGAGTCCTTTCCAGAGAAATGAAATGCAAAAGCTACGGAAGCTACAGCCTGTCCCATTTTGTATTCTTTGCTTTAAGTTTCATAACTTAATTCACTTTGTAGAATTCCTTAAAAATATTTTCCCATTTGATGATATGGAAGAAATAATAATTGAATATGATGCATTTTCTTCAGTTAAAAATGTTCCAGGTTATCTTCTGAGCCAAAGAGAACTTGGTAATGTTCTTTGGGTAGCAGTCTAAATGCTTTTGAAAAGAGGAGGATATAGATGTAAATGCAATTATTTCAGATCATTAGAGTTTATCAGTTAATAGATATGCTAGCAAATATAAGAAGGAAACAAACATACCAGGTGAAAACATAGTTTAATTCTTTAGATTTTTTTAGCATTTGAATATTGTCTTCCTATTGTTATCTTATAAAGGCCAAATCCTTTTATCTCATTGGAGATATCTGTCTACATATTCTATAATACATGTGTAACCTTACAAATCTGCTTCAGGCTTAATATGCGTGTGCATGCCAAGTCGCTTCAGCTGTGTCTGACTCTTGTCCATGGGATTCTGGAGTGGGTTGCCACGCCTTCCTCTAGAGGGTCTTCCTGACCCAGGGCTCCACACTGCATCTCTTAAGTCTCCTGCCCTGGGGGGGGGGGGGTGGTTTTTTGTTGTTGTTGTTTGTTTTTGTTTTTACCACTAAAGCCACCTGGGAAGCCCCTTCAGGCTTTATAAACAATACAACATAGAAATTTTGTCTACCTAAAGAAAGAAGTGAAGGAAGAAAGGAAGAAAGAAAAAAAATGACAGCATATTTTAACAGATGGCAATCTGTTAAATTAAAATTTTGAAACTCCATATTATATTTGATGCTACTTTAAAAATAATAAATGTTCAATTACCTACCATTTCCTATTTTTAATCACTACTTGTAGACTAAATTATTGTATATTTACACTTATTATTAGAAAATAATTATATGTTATGCTTTAATCCACATGTATCATATTTATGGAGTAATTTTCTATCAGGGTAAAATTACATTTCCACAAGGTAGTGATGTGAGGACAATTTTTGTGGGGGAAGAGAGGGCATTCCAACTCAGACTGTTCTCTGAATTACACAGAAATGCATTACATGATCTCATTGTTTTTTACACACAACTTTGAACATTGATTAAAAAAGAAACACACCGTATATGAATGAAATCAGAGTCTCTAATTAAGTAATAAAGTACATTTACATCTTAATATTTACCAAGAAGAAGTAAATATTAAGCTTTCTTCTTTTACTTCCTTCCTCCCTTCTTCCTTCCACACTCACTCTCTCTACTTTTCTAACTTCCTCCTTTTTTCTCTTCCTTCATTTCTTTCATTCAGTTCAGTTCAGTCACTCAGTCGTGTCCGACTCTTTGCGACCCCATGAATCGCAGCACACCAGGCCTCCCTGTCCATCACCATCTCCCGGAGTTCACTCAGACTCACGTCCATCGAGCTCGTGATGCCATCCAGCCATGTCATCCTGGGTCCTACCCTTCTCCTCCTGCCCCCAATCCCGCTCAGCATCAGAGTCTTTTCCAATGAGTCAACACTTCACATGAAGTGGCCAAAGTACTGGAGCTTCAGCTTTAGCATCATTCCTTCCAAAGAAATCCCAAAGTTCATCTCCTTCAGAATGGACTGGTTGGATCTCCTTGCAGTCCAAAGGACCCTCAAGAGCCTTCTCCAACACCACAGTTCAATAGCATCAATTCTTCGGCATTCAGCCTTCTTCACAGTCCAACTCTCACATCCATACATGACCACAGGGAAAACCATAGCCTTGACTAGATGGACCTTAGTCAGCAAAGTAATGTCTCTGCTTTTGAATATACTATCTAGGTTGGTCATAACTTTACTTCCAAGGAGTAAGCGTCTTTTAATTTCATGGCTGCAATCACCATCTGCAGTGATTTTGGAGCCCCCCAAAAATAAAGTCTGATACTATGTCCACTGTGTCCCCATCTATTTCCTGTGAAGTGATGGGACCGGGTGCCATGATCTTCGTTTTCTGAATGTTGCACTTTAAGCCAATTTTTTCGCTCTCCTCTTTCACTTTCATCAAGAGGCTCTTTAGCTCCTCTTCACTTTCTGCCATAAGGGTGCTGTCATCTGCATATCTGAGGTGATTGATATTTCTCCCAGCAATTTTGATTCCAGCTGTGTTTCTTCCAGTCCAGCGTTTCTCATGATGTACTCTGCATATAAGTTAAATAAGCAGAGTGACAATATACAGTCTTGACGTACTCCTTTTCCTATTCGAAACCAGTCTGTGTTCCGTGTCCAGTTCTAACTGTTGCTTCGTGACCTGCATACAGATTTCTCAAGAGGCAGGTTAGGTGGTCTGGTATTCCCATCTCTTCTAAAGTTTTCCACAGTTTATTGTGATCCACACAGTGAAAGGCTTTGGCATAGTCAATAAAGCAGAAATAGATGTTTTTCTGGAACTCTCTTGCTTTTTCCATGATCCAGCAGATGTTGGCAATTTGATCTCTGGTTCCTCAGACTTTTTTAAAACCAGCTTGAACATCACGAAGGTCATGGTTCATGTATTGCTGAAGCCTGGCTTGGAGAATTTTGAGCATTACTTTACTAGCATGTGAGATGAGTGCAGTTGTGTTGTAGTTTGAGCATTCTTTGCATTGCTTTTCTTTGGAATTGGAATGAAAACTGACCTTTTCCAGTCCTATGGTCACTGCTGAGTTTTCCAAACTTGCTGGCATATTGAGTGCAGCACTTTCACAGCATCATCTTTCAGGATTTGAAATAGCTCAACTGGAATTCCATCACCTCCACTCGCTTTGTTCGTAGTGATGCTTTCTAAGGCCCACTTGACTTCACATTCCAAGATGTCTGGCTCTAGATTAGTGATCACATCCTCATGATTATCTGGGTCGTGAAGATCTTTTTTGTATAGTTCTTCTGTGTATTCTTGCCACCTCTTCTTAATATCTTCTGCTTCTGCTAGGTCCAGACCATTTCTGTCCTTTATCGAGCCCATCTTTGCATGAAATGTTCCCTTGGTATCTCTCATTTTCTTGAAGAGATCTCTAGTCTTTCCCACTCTGTTGTTTTCCTCTATTTCTTGGCATTGATCGCTGAAGGAGGCTTTCTTATCTCTCCTTGCTATTCTTTGGAACTCTGCATTCATATACTTAAATCTTTCCTTTTCTCCGTTGCTTTTCGCCTCTCTTCTTTTCACAGCCATTTGTAAGGCCTCCCCAGACAGCCATTTTGCTTTTTTGCATTTCTTTTCCATGGGGATGGTCTTGATCCCTGTCTCCTGTACAATGTCACGAAGCTCATTCCATAGTTCATCAGGCACTCTATCTATCAGATCTAGACCCTAAAATCTATTTCTCACTTCCACTGTATAGTCACAAGGGATTTGATTTAGGTCACACCTGAATGGTCTAGCGGTTTTCCCTACTTTCTTCAATTTGAGTCTGAATTTGGCAATAAGGAGTTCATGATCTGAGCCACAGTCAGCTCCTGGTCTTGTTTTTGTTGACTGTATAGAGCTTCTCCATCTTTGGCTGCAAAGAATATAATCAATCTGATTTTGGTGTTGACCATCTGGTGATGTCCATGTGTAGAGTCTTCTCTTGTGTTGTTGGAAGAGGGTGTTTGCTATGACCAGTGCATTTTCTTGGCAAAACTCTATTAGTCTTTGCCTTGCTTCATTCCACATTCCAAAGCCAAATTTGCCTGTTACTCCAGGTGTTTCTTGACTTCCTACTTTTGCATTCCAGTCCCCTATAATGAAAAGGACATCTTTTTTTGGGTGTCAGTTAAAAAGGTCTTGTACGTCTTCATAAAACCGTTCAACTTCAGTTTCTTCAGTGTTACTGGTTCGGGCATAGACTTGGATAACTGTGATATCGAATGTTTGCCTTGGAGAGGAACAGAGATCATTCTGTTGTTTTTGAGATTGCATCCAAGTACTGCATTTCGGACTCTTTTGTAGACCATGATGGCTACTCCATTTCTTCTGAGGGATTCCTGCCCACCGTAGTAGATAAGTACAGGCGGTGGTGGTGGGCCAGCACACTAAGCGCAGCCGAGAGCTACCCCACTTCCGAAGTCAGCGACAGAGGCCCAGAGTGCCAGGCTGCAACGGCGCAGCAACGGCCAGGAGGAGCCACCCGGCATCCGATGTCAGGGGTGGCGGCTGAGAGGAGCTACCCCACGTCCGAGGTCAGTGGCGGCCGGAATAGACACCCTGCCTCCAAGGTCAGGGGCGGCTGGTAGAAGCCACCTCGTGCCTGTGGCCAGGGGCGGTGACCCTGAGGAGCCACCCCGAGCCCAAGGCCAGGGCCGGCGGCTGGGAGGAGCAACCCGAGGAGAGGTGGCTGAGCAGGCAAAGGAGGGCCTAGAGGAGCTATCCCACGTTGGAGGTCAGGAACGGTGGTGGTAAGGAGATACCCCTCCTCCAAGGTAAGGAGCAGCGGCGGTGCTTTGCTGGAGCAGCCGTGAAGAGATACCCCACGCCCAAGGTAAGAGAAACCCAAGTAAGATGGTAAGTGTTGCAAGAGGGCATCAGAGGGCAGACACACTGAAACCATACTCACAGAAAACTAGTTAATCTAATCACACTAGGACCACAGCCTTGTCTAACTCAGTGAAACCAAGCCAATCCTATGGGGCAACCCAAGATGGGTGGGTCATAGTGGAGAGATCTGATAGAATGTGTTCCACTGGAGAAGGGAATGGCAAGCCACTTCAGTATTCTTGCCTTGAGAACCCCATGAACAGTATGAAAAGGCAAAATGATAGGATACTGAAAGAGGAATTCCTCAGGTCATTAGGTGCCCAATATGTTACTGGAGATCAGTGGAGAAATAACTCCAGAAAGAATGAAGGGATGGAGCCAAAGCAAAAACAATACCCAGTTGTGGATGTGACTGGTAATAGAAGCAAGATCTGATACTATAAAGAGCAACATCGCATAGGAACCTGGAATGTCAGGTCCATGAATCAAGGCAAATTGGAAGTGGTCAAAGAAGAGATGGCAAGAGTGAATGTCGACATTCTAGGAATCAGCAAACTAAAATGAACCAGAATGGGTGAATTTAACTCAGATGACCATCCTCTTTCATTAGAGGCTTTATTAAGCCAAGGTGGTGGTGGTGGTGGTGGGGTTTCCCTGATAGCTCAGTTGGTAAATAATCTGTCTGCAATGCAGGAGACCTTGGTTTAATTCCTGGTTTGGGAAGATCTGCTGGAGAAGGGATAGGCTACCCATTCCAGTATTCTTGGGCTTCCCTTGTGGCTCAGCTAGTAATGAATCCACCTGCAATGGGGGAGACTTGGGTTCGATCCCTGGGTTAAGAAGATCCGCTGGAGGAGGGAAAGGCTACCCACTCCAGTATTCTAACCTAGAGAATTCCATGGACTGTATTAGTCCATGGGGTTGCAAAGAGTCCAGACACAACTAAGTAACTTTCACTTTCACTTTTATTAAGCCATTGTATCACAACATTCCATTTTATTGGGGCTGCCTTTGACACCTCTGAAGAGGTACCAGAAGAACGTACGGGAAGGACAAAGCACCTACGTTGGTATTTATTCTGATTTAGCTTCTTAGTGGTGTTAACTAGTAACTCTTGTGGACTGTTACCCACCTCCCTACCGTATCAGATCTCCTTTGCTGAATGGACAGTCAAAGGAAATGTGGGATTACTGTTGGGCTACTACTTTTCTCACTTTTCCATATAAAATATGGTAGAATTTGAAGATCCCCTGGAGCAGGAAATGGCAACACACTTCAGTATTCTTGTCTGGAAAATCCCATGGACAGAGGAGCGTGGCCAGTCATGGTCCATGGGGTTGCAAGAGTCAGACATGATTTAGCGACTAAACCACCACCACCATGAAGATAGCAAGGGGCATTCCTTTACTAGAATGGTGTTAGAATAAGGCATGGGGGGGAAAATGCAGGTGTTATGTTAAAACAATCAAAGAACTTGTGCATATCTCATTTAAACATATATATATATATATATATATATTTGTTCAAATGGTAAATAAGCCTTTCAGCTTTAAAAAGTAAACCCCTAACCATTTTTTGAGGGAAGTTTTTTATATTTTTCCTGAAAATCAGCCTTTTTTCCCCTTTCTAAATGACAGCCCTGGCTATGCTTCTGTGCTCTGCTGTGCTTAATCTGTAGCCCGTCAGGCTCCTTTGTTCACGGGGATTCTTCAGGCAAGAATATGAGAGTGGGTTCCCAAGCCCTTCTCCAGGGGATCTTCCCAATCCGTGGATCAAACACAGGTTTCCCATAGTGCAGGCTGATTCTTTACCATCTGAGCCGCCAGGGAAGCTATGCCCCTAATGACCACAGTAAGAACTTTTATCTGGAACGTAATCAGTGTCCTGTTCCAATTTATCATACTTCTAACTCAGGAAATCTATTCGGCATAAATAAATAGATAATCTCTAAGAATTCTAATATTTCCAAATACATAAATAGATAATCTCTCAGTTCAATTCAGCTCAGTTCAGTCGCTCAGTCGTGTCTGACTCTTTGCGACCCCATGAATCACAGCACGCCAGGCCTCCCTTGTCCATCACCATCTCCCGGAGTTCACTCAGACTCACGTCCATCGAGTCCGTGATGCCATCTCTAGGAAGTCTAATATTTCCAAATACAGTCAAGGAAAGCAAGTTTCCTTTTAATTACTTTTAAAGGAACTATTTACAATGGGAAGCTATTTTTAGAATACTCCTGAATACAACTGTATGCACAACAGAACTCCAATTGGTCCCTTTGTGCAGATAAAACTAAGATTCCTTTTTCACTCTATCTCCCCAAATTGTTATTGTATTTGTGCTCAAGGACTGATTGTGGGAAAAACTGCGTTCTCTATCATAAAAATAAAAAGAAAATACAATAAAACGGTAATTCGTCAATGGTGACTGAGGCAACAACTTTCCTGTGCAAGCCTGACACGCATCTTAACTGATCTTTGTACTCTGATTAAGGTAGAGTGCTTTCCATAAAACAAATCCTGCTTTATAAAGTTCTTATTTTACACTAAGTTCCTTTATCCTCAAGTAGGCAGTCTTATAAATTATTCAAGCTATTAAAATTACCTTTTGTTCTATAACACTGCTATCAATAAAAGGTCACTGATCATATAGATGAAAGTAGATTGTCTTAAAAACTGAAGAGCAAGATGTTCATTCCAAAGGTTTCCATTTTGAGAATAATAAAATGTATGTATGATTAATAAGAAGAACTGTGTCACAATAGAAGGGCCAGCAGGAAAGACTTGCTGGTAAATACATGTTTAAACTTAGCTGACTCAGATAAAACTAGTCACTTTGGGCAGCATCCAAGGATTTTGCTATTGAGTTTAATCTCACCAATGACTTTTCTTACCAGTTCTTCAGAGATTGTTTAGGAATGGATTAGGTCTCTCATAAGACCCTGCTCAGAAGTAAAGAGACCTGATATCACCACCATAGTCACTGCTTTCCTTTTTTTATTTATAAAACATCTCTTTGAATCTCAGTTTTACTCTAGTAACTTCTTTATTGACTTTTCTCTTGAGAAAGAACAGAACACATTCATGTTATAAGATGGGTAAGAGACAAGATTTTAGAACAGGATTCAGGAACTGCTAATCTCAAAACTTCTTTTCAGGGTGCTGGCATTAAGATAGACATTGTAAGTACTCGGAAAATATGGAACTGATTGGTTGATTTACCTTTCGGCACTTACCACAGAAGAAATGTGTACTGAATTATAAATCTTCCATCTTTTTTAGAATGACAAAATTAAAAAATGAGTTGGTCTCAGGAAGAAGAGCAGCAGGAATGCATTGCTGTGTCCTCTTGCAGAATTGTTTGACTATTACATGATAACTATGAAACAGATTGCTATTTTAAAAATATTCCTAATAATGGCATTCTCAAATGCTATAACTTTTGTTCTATTTGCTTTTAGTCCAGTCGCTCAGTCGTGTCCAATTCTTTGTGACCCCATGGACTGCAGCATGCCAGGCCTCCCTGTCCATCATGAACTCTCTGAGTTTACTCAAATTCTCACATCCATACATGACTACTGGAAAAACCATAGCTTTGACTAGATGGAACTTTGTTGGTAAAGTAATGTCTCTGCTTTTTAATATGGTGTCTAGGTTGGTCATAGCTTTTTTCCAAAGAGCAAGTATCTTTTAATTTCATGGCTGCAGTCACCCTCTGCAATGACTTTGGAGCCCCCAAAAATAAAGTCTCTCACTGTTTCCATTGTTTCTCCATCTATTTCTATGAAGTGATGGGACCAGAAGCCATGATCTCAGCTTTTTGAATGTTGAATATTAAGCCAACTTTTTCACTTTCATCTTTCACTTTCATCAACAGGCTCTTTAGTTCTTTGCTTTTGTCCACAGGGGGGGTGTCATCTGCATATCTGAGGTTTTTGATATTTCTCCCAGCAATCATGATTTCAGCTTGTGCTTCATCCAGTCCAGCGTTAGTCATAATGAAATCTGCATATAAGTTAAATAAACAGGGTGACAATATAAAGCCTTGACATACTCTTTTCCCAATTTGGAACCAGTCTGTTGTTCCATGTCTAGTTCTCACTGTTGCTTCCTGACCTGCATACATATTTCTAAGGGGCAGGTAAGGTGCTGGTGTTCCCATCTCTTTCAGAATTTTCCATACTCTGTTGTGATCCACACAGTCAAAGGATTTGGCATAGTCAATAAAGCAGAAGTAGATTTTTGGGGGAACTCTCTCACTTTTTCTATGATCCAAAGGATGTTGGCAGTTTGATCTCTGGTTCCTCTGCCTTTTCTAAATCCAGCTGGAATATCTGGAAGTTCACGGTTCATGTACGGTTGAAGCCTGGCTTGGAGAATTTTGAGCATTACTTTGCTAGTGTGTGAGATTAGTGCAATTGTTGGGTAGTTTGAGCATTCTTTGGCATTACCTTTCTTTGGGATTGGAATGAAAACTTGCCTTTTCCAGTTCTATGACCACTGTTGAGTTTTCCAAATTTGCTGACATATTGAGTGCTGCACGTTCACAGCATCACTTTTTAGGACTTGAAATAGCTCAGTTGGAATTCCATCACTTCCACTAGCTTTGTTCATAGTTATGCTTCCTGAGGCCCACTTGACTTTGCCAGGATGCCAGGATGTCTGACTCAAGTGATGAACGCCATCATGGTTATCTGGGTCATGAAGATATTTTTTGTATAGTCCTTCTGTGTGTTCTTGCCACCTCTTCTTAATATCGTCTGCTTCTTTTAGGTCCATACCATTTCTGTCCTTTATTGTGCCCATCTTTGCATGGAATGTTCCCTTGGTATCTCTAATTTTCTTGAAGAGATCTCTAGTTTTTAACATTCTGTTGTTTTCCTCTATTTCTTTGCACTGATCACTGAGAAAGGCTTTCTTATCTCTCCTTGCTATTCTTTGGAACTCTGCATTCAGATGGGTATATCTTTCCTTTTCTTCTTTGCCTTTTGCTTCTCTTCTTTCCACAGCTATTTGCAAGCCCTCTTCAGATAACCAGTTCACCTTTTTGTATTTTTTTTTCCTTGGGGTTTGTCTTGATCATTGCTTCCTGTACAATGTTACAAACCTCCATCCATAGTTCTTCAGGCACTCTGTCCATCAGATCTAGTCCCTTAAATCTATTTCTCACTTCCACTGTATAATCATAAGGGATTTTGTTTAAGTCATACCTGAATGGTCTAGCGGTTTTCCCTACTTTCTTCAATTTAAGCCTGAATTTGGCAATAAGGTGTTCATGATCTGAGCCACAGTCAGCTCCTGGTCTTGTTTTTGCTAACTGTATAGAGCTTCTCCATCTTTGGAGGCAAAGAGTATAATCAATCTGATTTCAGTATTGACCATCTAGTGATGTCCATGTATAGAGTCTTCTCTTGTGTTGTTGGAAGAGGGTGTTTGCTCTGACAAGTGCGTTCTCTTGGCAAAAACCTGTTAGCTTTTGACCTGCTGCGTTTTGTACTCCAAGGCCAAATTTCCCTGTTACAACAGGCATCTCTTGACTTCCTACTTTTGCATTCCAGTCCCCTATAATGAAAAATACATCTTTTGGGGGTGTTAGTTTGAGAAGCTTTTGTAGGTCTTCATAGAACCATTCAACTTCAGCTTCTTCAGCATTACTGATCAGGGGATAGACTTGGATTACTGTGATATTGAATGGCTAGCCTTGGAAACGAACATAGATCTTTCTGTTGTTTTTGAGATTGCATCCAAGTACTGCATTTTGGACTCTTTTGTTGACCATGATGGCTACTCCATTTCTTCTAAGTGATTCCTGCCCACAGTAGTATATATAATGGTTCTGAATTAAATTCACCCATTCCAGTCCATTTTAGTTTACTGATTCCTAAAATACCGATGCTCACTCTTGCCATCTCCTGTTTGACCACTTCCAATTTGCCTTGATTCATGGACCTAACATTCCATGTTCCTATGCAATATTGCTCTTTAAAGCATTGGAATTTACTTCCATCACCAGTCCCATCCACAACTGGGTATTGTTTTCACTTTGGCTCCCTCCCTTCATTCTTTCTGGAGTTATTTCTCCACTGATCTCCAGTAGCATATTAGGCACCTACTGACCTGGGGAGTTCCTCTTTCAGTGTTCTATCTTTTTGCCTTTTCATGCTGTTCATGGGGTTCTCAAGGCAAGAATACTGAAGTGGTTTTCAATTCCCTTCTCCAGTGGACCACGTTTTGTCAGAGCTCTTCATCATTGTACTTGCTTTATGCCACAATAAAAATACATTTGTTTTTATCTTAGTCCTTTAGGCATTTTCTCGACAAGCATGCGCACTAGGTAAATAGTGCAATATTTACAAAGACAAGTTCTGTAGTTGCCTGGATTCAAATCCTAGCTGCTTTGCTTATTAGCTGTAGGTCCTTACTTCATGTTGATAGTATTAATACTTATTCCACAGGAATTAAGTTAAAACTTATGCAAAACACATGAGAGAGTAGTAGGCACATAGGAAACACTCAATAATGGTAGCATTTACTATCAGGATTCAGGTTGACAACGCTGATGAGTGATGGCCTGTCACGTATTGTAGCAGGTTCATTGGGAGCTATAAAAGAGAAATTGCAGCCCTTAATTTCAAACAACTCAGAGACATGAAAGTTCTGTTGCAATCATGGACCAACTGATAAAACAGTCACTAAAGAATAAATAACTGTGAAGTGTTTAAGGAAGGTATGTTTTGAGGGCTTTATGCTCATGGTAAACTCTAAGCAAAGGTTAGCTATAAAAGACTTTAAAAGACTTTTCATTTACGTTCTAGAATTATAATTCAGTCAGCAGAGAGGAGAATGTACTGAATAGGAAAGAAAGAGGAAGTTAGTAGAGTTTTAGAAAACTGTTAGAGCCATCTAAAAGAAAGAGCGTGGGGGATCTGGACATAGAGAAATGTGAAAGGATAGGATAGACAGGAAATGGACACTGGGTCTGAGAAATAATTTATAGATGATTCTTAGATTTTGGTTATATGATATTGTTCTTCACTGAAACAGAAGCACAGATATAAGTGTGAAATATAAATTTCAGTTTATGCTTAAGAGTAGGAGGGTAGAACAGTAATTGCCAATAGGCTGAGAGAGGGAGAGGTTAGAGAAGTAAGAGAAGGGGCAGGGACTGTGATGGAGAAGTCCCAGGCAAGGAGGAGAGGGGGATGTAAACAACGGGAGCAAATGTGACGGGAACAACACGCAAGTCTGTGAGGTAGTTCATCTGTAGAGGAAAGAAAGGGATGTGAAGCCAACTTAGAGTAAAGGATGAAGAGTGGTTGAACAAATGAGATCTCTGAGGGCAGAGCACTTTGAGATGACGTTTGGCAGGGGAGGAAAAGCCGTGGTGGTAGGGGGTCAACTGAGAATAACACAGACCAAAAAAAAATAAAAATAAAAAACACAAAAAACCCCACTTATACATGCTAGGAACTCTCCTACTGATGTAGATACTGTATATAACTTAATCCTCACAGAAATCGATAAAGTGAGTATTATTGTTCCCATTTTACAAGTGAACAAACTGGAACTCAGCCATTAATAACTGAACTGAGTTCAAATACGTACAAATTTGAACTGAGGGAATAAGAGAAACCTTGGAAGATGTGCCTTTGCTCTATTCCTCAAAGATCAGAGAGGATTTTCAGCAAGTGGAGCTAAGCAGAAAGGATATTTCATATGGAAAGAAGACTATGAGCAAAGCCAGAGGTGGGCAGGGAAAGCTGGGTTCAGTCTGGATGGTTGTGAGGGGTACATACAGGCAGCCTGCAACATGTTGAGAAGCAATGTGAAGGACAATTAATGTCACCCTGAAAGCCTAGGGGGACTTCCCTGGTGGTTCAGTGGTTAAGCCTCTGTGCTTCCACTGCAGGGGCCAGGGGTTCTATCCTTGGTCCAGGAATTAAGATCCCACATGCTACATGGTGCAGCCAAAAAAGAAAGGAAATCTTTTTGAGTAAAGAAATATCACTAGGGCTGTGCTTTAGAAAACAAATTTTAAAACTTCCCTCTGGTGCATAATAATCCTTGAAAAAAGAAAGCATGAAAGTGAAAATCACATCTGACTCTTTGCGACACCATGGATTATATAGTCCATGGAATTCTCCAGGCCAGAATACTGGAGTACGTAGCCTTTCCCTTCTCCAGGGGATCTTCCCAACCCAGGGATGGAACCCAGGTCTCCCTCATTGTAGGCAGATTATTTACCAGCTGAGCCACAAGGGAAGCCCAAGAATATTGGAGTGGGTAGCCTATCCCTTCTCCAGTGGATCTTCCCAAACCAGGAATCGAACCAGTCTCCTGCATTGCACACAGATTCTTTACCAACTGAGCATATCAAACTATAATTATAAAATATTGGGAAAATAATATTAGGCATTAGGTTGAACCATATGAAATGATCATTTTTATAATGCCCAAATCTGTCAATTATTGATGTTAATTTTATAGGTTCAATATAATATATCAAGGTGTAAGATTTCATACAAATTATAATCAGAGAAAATTTCATAGCTTTAAATATTTTTATTTTTAAATAAGAAGAAATTTAAATTAAGATTAAATTAAAGAAACTAAAAAAGTTAACAAAATATACATGAGTGTAAGAATAAAAAAGGCTTCCCAAATGGCTCAGTGGTAAAGAACCAGCCTGCCAGAGAACCAGGTTTGATCCGTGAGTTGGGAAGATCCCCTGGGAGCACTCCAGTATTCTTACCTGGACAGTACCATGGACAGAGGAGCCAGGTGGGCTACAGTCTATAGACTTGCAAAGAGTCAGACACAACTCAGCAACTGAGCATGCACACATAACAATAAAAACCAAAAGTTAATGATTAAAAAAAATTAAAAAGGGATGGTTTGGTAATATAGTGAAGAATTGATTCTCTATCTGTGAAACAAATCTCTGCTAAGACCAATAGAGGAAAAAAGAAGGAAATATCAATACAAATATACATAGTGTGGAGGTTAGGAGGATAGTTTCTGAAGTTATCCTGGGCTAAATTTCATGCCGTCATAGTGATTCAATGACTTGGAGTGAAATTGTCTCAAAGTGACAAGACCTACTATTACCTTTCACATATTAGCAATTAGAAGAGAAAAATATATGTCAGTTTTCTTGCCCGAAATGGGCAAATGACAGAATCTACCTCCTAGGACTCTTGTGAAGATTAAAAACAGTATCATTCAGTTCAGTTCAGTCGCTCAGTCATGTCCAACTCTTTGCGACCTGTGGACTGCAGCACGCTGGGCCTCCCTGTCCATCACCAACTCAGAGATTACTCAAACTCATGTCCATTGAGTCAGTGATGCCATCCAACCAACTTATCCTCTGTCATTCCCTTCTCCTCCCGCTTTTAATCTTTCCCAGAATCAGGGTGTTTTCCAGTGAGTCAATTCTTCACATCAGGAGGCCAAAGTATTGGAGCTTCAGCCTCAGCATCAGTCCTTCCAATAATATTCAGGACTGATTTCCTTTAGGCTGGACTGGTTGGATCTCCTCTTGGAGAAGAGTCTTCTCCAAGAAGAGCATCTAAACATAGCATCTAAACGACATCTAAAGTAGCATCTAAACCACAGCTCAAAAGCATCAATTCTTCAGTGCTCAGCTTTCTTTATAGTCCAACTCTCACAACCATACATGACTACTGAAAAATGGAGCAGGGTGGTTCCAAAAAGGGAAAGGAGTACATCAAGGCTGTATATTGTCACCCTCCTTATTTAACTTATATGCAGAGTATATCATGAGAAACACTGGGCCGGATGAAGCACAAGCTGGAATCAGGATTGCTGGGAGAAATAGCAATAACCTCAGTTATGCAGATGACACAACCCTTATGGCAGAAAGTGAAGAAGAACTAAAGAGCCTCTTGATGAAAGTGAGAGGAGAGTGAAAAAGTTGGCTTAAAACTCAACATTCAGAAAACTAAGATTATGGCATCTGGTCCCATCACTTCATGGCAAATAGATGGGGAAACAGCAGAAACAGTGACAGACTTTATCTTCTTGGGCTCCAAAATCACTGTTGACAGTGAATGCAGCCATGAAATTAAAAGATGCTTGCTCCTTGGAAGAAAAGTTATGACCAACCTAGATAGCATATTAAAAAGCAGAGACATTGCTTTGCCAACAAAAGTACATTTAGTCAAATCTATGGTCTTTCCAAACAGCATCATTACCATCATATTACTAATATTTTTACTATTATGGAGAAGGAAGAGGAGAATATAATCAGAAATTCAAAAATTTTAAAATTATAACTACATGGACTCCCTGGCATTCCAGTGGTTAGGACTCTGTGCTTTCAGTGCAAGGGGCACAGGTTCAATCCCTGGTCAGCAAACTAAGATCCCACATGCTTCTCAGTGAGGCCAAAAAATAAATTTAAAAAATAAAAATTTGAAATTATAATTACCTTCCATGTGTAGCTCTCAACTAATAATTTTAAAATCTTAATGAAGTGGATCTTTGTAATAAAATAAAAACTGCTGAAATATTATAAAATGAATATATTAGCTCTTATAGAAGAAAATTTTAGGTCAATGATTTTCAAAGTATTTGTTAGGTGATGCTAGTGGTAAAGAATCTACCTGCCAAGGCAAGAGACTCAGGGGATGAGGGTTTGATCCCTGGGTGGTGGAAAACCCCCTGAAAAAGGAAATAGTAACTCACTCTAGTATTCTTGCCTGGAAAATTCCATGGAGAGAGGAGTCTGGCAGGCTACAGTCCATGGAGTCTCAAAGAGTCAGACGTGACTGAGCACAGACAAACACATTGCTAAAGCAAAATAAGTTCATCAGAAAGTTCATTGAATCTTCAAGAAGGAAACATTAATAAAACAAACACTGTTCTATCAATAGTTCAGTTGTTTCAAAATGCAAATAAAGAATAAAAGTTTTCCCAGATAATTTTTTAAATTTAACATAACTCTGGTCCAAAATCTGAAATGAAATGGTCTTAAAATGAAAGCTAAGAACCAATTACATTTATAGTAAATATTAAATTCCTAAACTAATGCATAATATGAGTACTAAAATGATTTATTCTAGAATTTCAAAGATGTATCAATATAAATCACAGGTAAAAGGACAAAACTGAGATCATGGCATCCAGTTCCATCACTTGATGGCAAATAGATAGGGGGAAAAGTGGAAACAGGGACAGATTTTATTTTCTTGGGCTCCAAATCACTGCGGACTGTGACTGCTGATGTAAAATTAAAAGATGCTTGCTCCTTGGAAGAAAAGATATGACAAACCTAGACAGCATTTTAAAAAGCAAAGACATCAGTTTGCCAAAAAGATCTGTCTAGTCAAAGCTATGTTTTTTCCAGTAGTCATGTATGGATGTGAGAGTTGGAACCATAAAGAAGGCCGAGAGTCAAATAATTGATACTTTTGAGTTGTGGAGCTGGAGAAGACCGTTGAGAGTACATTTGCAGCAAGGAGATCAAACCAGTCAATCCTAAAGGAAATCAACCATGAATATTTATTGGAAGGACTGATACAGAAGCTGAAGCTCCAATCTGATGCGAGCTGGCTGACTCATTGGGAAAGATCCTGATGCTGGGAAAGATTGAAGGCAAAGAAGAAGAGAGTGGCAGAGGATGAGATGGTTGGATAGCATCACTGCCTTAATGAACATGGATTCAAGCACACTCTGGGAAATAGTGAAGACAGGGAAGCTTGGTGTGCTGCAGTCTGTGAGATCGCAGAGTCAGATACGACTTAGCAACAGCACAACAAAAAGAGAAAAAAATAAAGCACTTTTGCGGCTAGATTAACAAAGGAACACCAACTTTTTAAATAGTTTTTTTCCCCTTTCCACTTTTCCATAGTTATAAAAATATTATAAATAAAAACATTTGGCTGTATGGAAGTATTTATGTATTTTCTCCCAATGCATTCTAACGCCATCTTCTTTCTCACACTTTTGGTTTTCTTTTTTCTGGAACTCTTTATTAGTGCCTCATGTCTTAAATTTTTTCTGTTCAGTTAGGATTAAAAGCAGAAGCTTATTCAAGAAGGATGGCCCTTCTCTACAAAGGTTGCCTGTGTGCTCTGTCACTTCAGTCATGTTCAACTCTGTAGCCCATCAGGTTCCTCTGTCATGGGATTCTCCAGGCAAGAATACTGGAGTGGGTTCCCATGCCCTCCTTCAGGGGATCTTCCCGATATAGGGATCAAATCCGCATCTTCCGCATCTAATGCATTGAAGGCAGATTCTTTACCCACTGCGCCACTGGGGAAGCCCTACAAAGGCTAGGGGGAATCAAAGCAAGCCACTTCTGGCCCACTGTTTTCTTTCCTTTATATTTCTGCAGTAAGTGACAAGTGAAAGCAAAAACATTAAAGGTAAACATGAAAATGAAAGAGGTATATGGGAGGACCTGTGTATCAGTTAGGGTCCCTATAGAATACAAATGACACATTCACACTGGGTGATTTGAGGAGACTTAAGAAAAGATATACACAGGATGTAAACAAGTTACAATTGCATGAACAAATTCAATGAAATGAACAAAGAAGAGTTTAGAACTCTTGGGTAGTAAGAAACCCCTGAATTTGAAGGGGTAAGGAAAGGGAGTTGGATAATGTACTGTGTTCAATAGTACCTCCTCAAAATTCATTTCCACTTGAAACCTATAAATGTGACTTTATTCAGAAAAGGTGTCTTTGAAGGTGCAATCAAGTTAAGGTGCAATCAAGTCATATTGGATTGGGATGAGCTCTATCCAGTCACTGCTGTTTTTATAAGAAGAGAGTAAGTTTAGACACAGACGCCTAAGGCAGAAGGCAAGGTAAAGACAGAGGCCGAGACTGGAGAGACACATCCATCCGCCAAGGAATACTGGCGCCCATTAGAAGCTGGAAGACGCAGAGAAGAATCCTACCCGGAATCTCGGCGCAGTGTAGCTCAGTTTGATTTTAGACTTCTTGCCTTGAGTTTAGACTTCTAGCCTCCAGAATTTCAAGAGAATAGATTTCTACCATTATTTTAAGTCACCTGGTTTGTGGTGCTTTTTAACGGCTGGCTGCTCTAGCAAACCAATATAGACGCCAAAAACAGAACAGAAGACAACAGAACCTGTCCAACATGTGAAGGAGTGGTGACAGTAATAAATAAGCAAGACTGAACTGGAGTGTTCCTCAGTAATCACTGAGTTATCAGTCTGTCTTCTCTTCACTGCCTCTTGGAGATGCTGACCATTCAACCCAGGACCTCCAGCTTCCTGCAATATTGCGGACCAATCCCCAGGCTGGGCTGGGACAGTTAGTGTTAGTCGCTCAGTCGTGCCCGACTCTTTGCGACCCCGTGGACTGCAGTCCTATGTCCATGAGATTTTCCAGGCAAGGATACTGGAGTGGGTTGCCATTTCCTTCTCCAGGGGATCTTCCTAACCCAGGAATCAAACCCGGGTCTCCTGCACTGCAGGCAGATGCTTTACCAACTGAGCTACAAGGGAAGTAGTCTGGAGGATCTTCATACATCTTTAAGGAAAGGAAAGAAGTGCCCCAGAATGCAGATGGTATACTAGTGCTGATAAAACAAACAAGCAGGAAAGAAAACAAACAAACAAAACATGCTGTTCCACGAGTGAAGGAAGAACGAAATGTCACTCTCCAATGAGAGAACTGTATTTGAAATACAAAGAGAATAGGGAACGAAATCATGGGTCACAGAGCCTAAAACAGAGAGGGTGCCCAGCGAATCTGTGTTTGGTACATCTGAGGGCTGCTGTCTGGCTGGACAAATGAGTGAAGGGCTGACATCAATTTAAGGTTTACTCCACTTTCTTTCAATCTTGAACACCAATTCTGATATAAAATTCCAAGTGCAAAATTCACAGAATCTTATTTCCCTAATGAAAAAGAGACTTTTGATCATGCTTGGTTAGGAATTTTATTTATCTCGAGCTAAAATGAACTAAAAATTTTATTTTAATCCAGAGCCTAAATATCACAGAATAAAATTTTTTATTCATTCAGGTTATTTAGCTTTTAAACTGATTAGATTGTTTTAAATTATATTACTTCAGAGTTTTTAATATTTTATTTAAAAAAATGTGCCATAAATTTTTAGGGCAAATGAATCTTTACTTTTTAGAAATGAATTATAATGAATAGAACTGCATCACTTCCATGTGGGGTTTGATTTAGCAAGTCCAGCGAAATGCTGAAGACTCCAGAATTGATGCATGACTCTTGACTTCAGCTGTCTTTTGAGACCACTCAGAGGAACAGAAAAAGGGTTTTCTTGGAAAATGCATTATTCTGAAGAGCATCTTGGCAGTAGGTCCTTCACGTCACCTGGCTCTGCAATTCCCACCATGCCCTACACACGCCTTGGCACCTAGTAGATGTCTGGTGAATGTGTGTTGAGTTTAATCAAACTAATTTAATGCATGAATCTTCAGAAGAAGCTGCCTTCCTTTTACCACTGCCTCTGCTTTCAGCCTTTAAACTCAAAACTTAAAGGGCAAAACATATAAATATATGCAAAGCTACTTGTGTTTTCATTTGACTAAAGGTATTTATATCATAAGGCATTTAGAGTCATCTGCAATGCTTTGTGAGACATTTAACTAGTACTGCCTTGGTTTCTCGCTAATTAAAAATCAAGTTATTAGAGTATAAATCTACTGGCAGCATATTCAGGCAAGCACAACACAGACTCAGTATAAAATATAGGGAGGGGTCGTGTTAAGTTTTATGACTTTGACACATAGAAAATGACTTCCTCATTAAGAAAACATCTTGTCTCAAAGTGTGGTGGCTTGCCTAAGGGTCTCAGACCCCATATACTAATTACCCTGATAGCATCCTCTCTTCTGTGCAAAAATATTTTTCACATTTCTAAACACCCATGAAGCTAAGCTAGAGGGAAAAAAAGAGAACTTTAGCAATACCACTGTTTAAGAACTGTGTATTTGGGCTATATACAAAAAACAGATGAAAGTTAATAAAGACTCCCATACTGATAACCAGAAGGATGAAGGTGACCCTTGTAACTGGGGTGAAGTACATCTGCCTTGGCCTGATCTGTGAGCTGTGATGTGACTTATCAATTATGGGGGTAAAAAGTTGAATGAGATTCCCTACTGATAATAAGCTCACAGCCATGGCATATTCATCAATAGAATGTAACTGGCCCATTATCTGAGACTGAAACAGGGAAGTACCCATCTTACCTTGGTGAGGAGGTAACACAGTGTTTTGAAAGATAGGTTAGACATTACAACATAGAGGATGAAGGTCAAAAATTTTAGGCAGAATAAACACTTGAGTTTTGAGGCATGGCGAAGCAAGAAAGTACAGCCTGTACAGAAAAGAAGTGGGCTGCTCATTATGGCTGCAGCTGCAGGTGCCTTGTGGGGGAGTGATGGGAAAGGAAGCTGGATTGGAAGGATGAATACAGGTGATGTCATATGTATAATATAAAGTGTGCATTTTGTACTGAGAAGAATAGGAAATGGTTGAAATATATTAGCTAAGCTAAAACATAACCAGACTCAAATTTTAGAAAAATTGTTCTACTTGTGAAATGTACTCCTTCTCCATTTTTGCCCATCTCAGTAAATGGTAAAGTCAGCTATTTAGATGTTCAAGCCCCTGACCAAAGTGTCATTCTTTATTTTTTATTTTTTCTTGCTCAAAATATCCCAAAATAAGAAAGTCCTAAATGTATTTTCTTCATTCTGTTTCCCATCACCATAGTATAAACCACTATCTTTTCTTACCTGGATTATTTTAATAGTCTCACACCTTATCCTTTTGGTTCATGCTTTGCCTGTATGAATCCAATCTCCTCAGAACAAGAATGAGCTTATTAAAATTAAATTATATGATACTGCTTCTTTGCTTAAAACTCTCCAGGATCTACCTATTGCTCCTAGACTAAAGTTCAGACTCCTTTCAATTGCCTACAAAGTTATATGAACTGCTGTCAGCCCACCTCTCCATCTCAGCTCATATAACCCTTTCAGCTTTGCTATTCTCTGTCCATACTGGTGTGTTCTCTGTTCCAGTTTCATGCCCCTACTTCTGTTTGGAAGACTATCTAACCAATTCCTCAAATGGCTGGGTCCTTCTTATCCTCCAAAACTCAACTAAATGTTGTGGTTTAGTTGCTAGGTCATGTCTGACTCTTTGCAACCCTATGAACTATAGACCTGTCACAAACTCAAAATGCATTTTCTAAAAGACATATTTTCACCTTATACCCACCAGTCAATATCATATCACTATTTTATTTCCTCTGTAATACTTAAACCACCTGAAATGATCCTGTTTATTTTCTTGGTTAGTTTCTGTCTCTGAGCATCAGGATAGAAGCCCCATGAGAGCAGAGATCTAGAAAGTATTCTCAGTACCTAGGAAGCACTGGGTACATAGTTGTTAATAAATCCATATTAATTAAATCTTAAAAAGTAGATTAGACAAACATTGATTTGAAGAGTCTTAAAACAACCTAGGTAAAAGATATGATGGTCTGAACTTGGGCAGTGAGACTAAAGGTAAAGAGAGAGAAATGGATTAGAAAGATATTTTAGGATGGAATTGATAAAATTGGGTAACCAGTTCAACATGGAAAAGGGAGAAGAGTAAGAGAGACCCATTCAGCACAGAATGAACCAGATAGAAAATGTCCTTTGGGCTCTACCAGTTTAAAGATTTGGAGCATTTCTTTTCCTAAATAAAAGGATAAACAGCATGTGCTGTTGAATGAATGAATGAACCATTCTAACAAAAGAGTTATTGAATTATTCATGTTACCTAGGAGAACTTACAAAATACGTTTTAAAAGTGCACTGAATGCCAGCTCTATGTTGGGCATTATAGGGCAGAAGTAGAAGATGCTGTATTTGCCTTTTTACAGTGAGGAGATAAAACTAAAGTTCATAAAACAATTAGAAAGTAATCCAAGATATAATAGATCATCAAATTTGATTCACCAGGGCTTCAGGAGTCATATATCAGGCATAACATCTTAACTCAATGGCCTTCTAGGACAGAAATGATTCTGATTTCACACAAGTGCTTTATTCTGGTCAAGAAGCCATTTTTCCCAAAATATCAGCATTTGAGAGTTAAATTAATAACATTCAATGAAGGAGGAGTATGATTTATTTTTTCAAACAGTGAGTAAATTTAATATTTATAGAAAAGCACCAGAATGGCCCAGACTGCTCTAAGACTATTGATAACCTAGGCCCAGTTTTGAATAAGATGCATCAAGAAAAGAACAGATTGAAATCGCTTCAAGAAGCATTGGTTTATAGAGGCCATTTCTTCTTGTCTGTGGTCTTACTTGGTTTCTCCTAATCTCTCCTATGATACCCATGGTGGTATCTTCATTTCTTGAGAAATGTTTTATAGTTCAACACAGATCTTTCTTGACCAGGAATTGCTAGTCGATAAACTAAAAATGCAGTGCATCAGTCCTAAAGAGAGTGCATGAAGAAGTTTTATTTGCTGTCTTCATTTGTCAAAATTAAAATTCCTGGAAGTGGAACAATATAGACAACATGACTTCTGAAGATCCTTCTGAAGTTGATGAATCTGAATGTAAAACAGGTTATTCTGCATTATTTCATAGCCTGTGTTAGTAAAACTGGCTTCCTTGAAAACTCTCTGGATTCTTTATCAATAACACAGCAGCTTGAAGGACACAACAACTGTATGTTTAGACTGTGTAACTTTGGTGTCATTTTCACATGTGTTACTTCATTTTTTTTTTTCCTCGTAGCAGCTCTGGAAGGTGGATCTCTATCAGTAATAGACTTTTTTTTTTTTTTTTTAACAGGTAAGACTGTTGGGGCTTTTTCTGGCTCCTAGAGAGTGGTGGTAAAGCTTGGGTTAGATCCTTGTCCCTGGCCTGTTAGTTCCTCACTTCTTCTGTGCTGAATATAATGAGCACTACATGTACACAGTGGTTTGTGGGCATCGGCAGCTTAGATTTGAAGGATACACAGCCACACTCAAACCTTGCTGCTTTTCTATTATAAAATTTGAAACCATAAAAGCACTGCATAGCTTTCAACTGACAGTCAGTATTATGAACACTTACTGTACTGATAAAAATTTATATTTATTCTGTGCACTTGGCAGTGTCAGCCATGAACACTTCTGTTACAGAGCCGTGCCAAAGCACATAAAGTTTAAGGCTTGACCAAGCACTAAAGCAGAAGCTTTCACCCTTGAGAGTACTGAATAGGAGAATTAAATAAACACTTTCATGCTGTTTCAAAGGCATCTCTCACTCTGCTAATTAAGATCAAATTGAAGTAATAAACAATTGCACTAGTGTATCTCCAAAAACTGGTAAGTGCATTTTAGACTCAATTTTGGGTGAGTTTCACAGGTCTTAATGATGAGATTCTGCAAAAAATGGATACCATTAACAGTCTAATATATAATTGATATTCAAAAGAGTCACACACTTTAAAAGCAGAGAATAAAGTATTCCACAAGTCTACAACTTATACTATGCTAAATCCTTCACATGTGGTATCTCTTTTAACCCTTAAAACAACCCAGTGAGGTTGATGTTAGTATCAACATGTTTATTAATAGATGAGAAAACTGAATTTTAAGGTATTCAGTAATTTGTTGAGAGTTGAAAAATATTTATCCAACTTTTATTCCTTAACCCCTACATCAATGATTTCTACTATTGCCTGAGAAAACCCCACACAGCTACAATTTTCTGTAAGATACCAAAGGATATACTAGGAGTCACATGGAAACATTTTGACTTCCAGGACAAGGGAATAGGGCTTTCAAACAAATGAGAAATCCAGAATTTGGAAGGATAAAGGTAGCAATAGCAAGTAATCAAAAGCAATAAAGTCAGTATTTAGCAGAAGTAGAAGCCTTAGTGAGCAACCAGTGAGGTTGAGGAAAAGAACCTTGAGATACAGAGGAGCAAACTGAATACTCAGTGGGAAAATTTCACTCAAGAATATGTGAATATTGCTACTTGTACACTGTGTCTGTGGTTCTCAAACCTTCTGATGTCATCCTCCTCTTTTACAATAAACATTTTATAAAATCCGCTTTACCAACCTAAAATGGAATTCAGAGATGATAGGAGAACTTTGGGCTTCCCAGATGGTGCTAGTGGTAAAGAAACTGCTTCCCAACACAGGAGATGTAAAAGACAAGGGTTCAATCCCTGGGTTGGGAAGATCCCCTGGAGAAGGAAATGGCAACCCACTCCAATGTTCTTTCCTGGAGAATTCCATGAACAGAGGAGCCTGGTGGGCTACAGTATGTACGGTCACACAGTGTCGGACATGACTGAAGGGACTTAGCATGCATGAGAACTTTAAATGAAAAAACAGGATAATGTTCTGTTGTAATAAAAGAAATAACATATATAACTAAATGATCTACTTCAATATGTAAATATCTGGGGATACCTACTCTAGAAGACAAATATATTTGTCTATATTTCCAAACTTCCCCTGAGGGTACTAAATCCATAGGTTAGATGGATATAGCCGCATCAGTAAAGGCTTTCTTATTAGATTCTGTTCTGAGATAAAATGGGGAGGAATGGTATTTAGGACTTTCTGCCCTGACTCTTTATTTCCAAGGAAGTCAATGATATAGGAGTAGAATTTAGGTGGAAATCAGTGGAATTGTTTCGAAGATGAATTTCTTCAATGGGAAAAGACACATTCAAGGTCAGAGGGGTCAGAGGGACTAGAGGGAGAGGGGTCATTTGACACAAAGGTGTCCCACACATAATCTTCGGGGAAACTTGGAGACATTTCTCAGACGGCTGGAGACAGCAATTTCCATGGGGTCCCTTGGCCCTTTCCAGATTCTTTCCTGCCCAAAAGCAGAGTATCTGGATTCCATAGGACATTTGGCATTCACGTGGTACAAAGCGGGTGTCTCTCCCTGGGAGTTCCTCTCTGAACTGATGTATACCATGTTTTCCTTCACTATAAAAAGCAGATGTGATTAATCCACCTTAAGCCAAGCAGAGTAAAGGGATGGACTACCCCTTCTACCCCTGCACAGGCTTTCAATAATACACTAAAGCATAGGATTTTGTGACTCTTAAATCATCTTCTCTTTGCCTGCCCAGATATATATCTAATTGAGGCCTGTCAAATTCTTTCTCAAAGCTGGCGCCATGTCAAGGACCTCCTGGCAATGGTCTCAGAGGGGTGGAGTGTACAATGGGAGGAAGTATTTCTTTTTATTGGTTCTAAATTTACTAGCCTTTAGCTCCATCAAATTAAATTATGGCACAGGGTGAACATTATAGCTATACCTGACATTTATAAACTACATTCTGTCCATTAATCCTGCAATTCTATGCAAACTGATTAACGAAATTAAATGTACTGCCATGCTGTCCCTTAGGCTTTCCAATGACCCTCCAGATGCTTGTAGGTCTTCTGCAGTTTGAGTGATGCAGAATTTGCCTCTGGTATCTCCATTTCCAATCTCAACATTTCTAATCATGTTCTGTTCCCGGAAGAACAGGTCTTGTTTAGAGTAGCAGTTTTCTACAAGCTTCTATTCCTTTCTCTGACTTGGGTAGAGAGGAGGATTAGCCACTGAATGGCATGGTGGCAAGAGATCCTGTGGGTTCCAGCAATTCTACTTTACCTGCAAGTACTCTTTTCCCTCCCACCTTCTCTCCCTCCTCTCTCTACTTTCTTTCCTTCCTCTTGCCCTCCCTTACAGCTTTCATTTTTTGCCCTTTTCACTTTCTACTTCTTTGTTTCTTACTCTTCTTTTGACTCACTGGGTACTGATCGTTAGTGTGAAGCTTCCCATTTCTCTTTTTGTTATTTCTGGGAGATGAGTGAAAAGTCAGCTGTGGGTATATATGTATATACCTTGACTCTTTCTAACCTTCCTGGGCAAGAATAACAAGTCTCTGAAGTGAAGACTGAGGCCTGGGCCCTGGGTGACTTTTTCAATTCATCCCACCTTATGGTGAGTCTAAAAGGCAGTGTGGTATAGAGAAAAGCCCCAAGGGGATGGTAATGGAAGGACTAGGGTTTATATCTAGGCCCTGTAGCCTACAGCCTGTGTGGTCTTGGGTGAATTGCCTATGCACTTTAAGATTCAATTTTATCAGCTGTAAAATTAAACATTTGTGTAACATGGCTTCTAATATTCCTTTAGCAAATTGCCAAAGTTCTATGTTATCTCACCTTTTCACATATTGGATGAATTTTATGAAGTATACTTCTCCCACATCAACCTAGTTTGGCTCCATTTTGAATAAAATCTAAAGCCTAACAATTTACATGTCCCCAAACCAAGGGAGAGCTGAAGGTCTTTGCTCACTTATTCATCCATCTATACATAACTAGACAAGCTCTGAAGTCCTCCTTGGGCTGTGTAAGCAGCTGTTGAGACTATGGACCAGGTTAGAGGAGGCAAGATGAGACATCAACTACCCCATGATATTAAATTTAAAAATCATGGTACACTTTGGCTTCTTTTCCAGCTTAGGCAGGGTATAATTGACGTAGAGTATTGTGAGTTTAAGCTGTATACTTTGTTGATTTGATACACACATATATTAAAAAATGATTACCACCATAAGAATTCGTCACTGTGTTGTGTGTTTGTGTGTGTGTGTTAGTTGCTCAGTCATGTCTGACTCTTTGCGACCCTGTGTAATCTAGCCTGCCAGGCTCTCCTGTCCCTGAACTCTCCAGGCAAGAATACTGAAATCAATAGTCATTCCTTTCTCCAGGGCATCTTCTCAACCCAGGGATCAAACTCAGGTTTCCTGCATTGCAGACAGATTCTTTATCTGAGCCACCAGGGAAGCCCAGTTCAGTTCAAAAAGATAGGGAAGCCCAGTTAACATTTATATCACATCATATAGCTACCATCTCTTTTTGATGGTGAGAATATTTAAGATCTATTGTCTTAGCAACTTTCAAGAATATAACACAGTATCACCAATTATAATCATTGTGCTGTGCATTAGATTCCCCAGAACTTATTCATCCTATGGCTGGAAATTTGTACTCTGACCAACAATTACCCTTTCCCCTCCACAAAATTCCCTGGTCACCACCATTCCAGGCTCTTACATCTATTAGCTTAGTATTTTTTTTTTTTTAAGGTTTCACATATAAGTAATGCCATGTAATATTTACCTTTCTCTGGCTTATTTCACTTAGCATGACATTGTCAAGGTCAATGCACGTTGCCAGAAATGGCAGGATGTCCTTTCTTATGGCTGAATAACTTTTACTATATATTGCATCTTCTTTATTCATTCATCTGTTGAGAATATGTTCACAATACATTGTGAATAATAATATATTCCAATATGCTATAATGGACAAGCAAGTACAGATATATCTTTGATATCCTGTTTTCATTTCTCTTGGACATATACTCAGAAATGAGATTCCTACATGATGTGGTAGTTCATTTTTTTTTTTTCCTAGAAGAAACTCCACATTGTTTTCTGTAGATAGTGGCTGCACTAATTTAATTCCCATCAAGAGTGCAAAAGATTTCCCTTTTCTCCACATCCTTGCCAACAGTTATCTCTTACCTTTTTGATGATCCTAACAGGTATAAGGTGATGCTGAGTACCTTTACGTGTACCTGTTGGCCATTTTTATGTCTTCTTTGGGAAAATGTCTCCTCAGTTTCTCTGGACTTTCCTAGTGGTCCAATGGTTATGATTCCGCACTCCGAGTGCAGGAGGCCTGAGTTTGATCCCTGGTCAGGGAACTAGATCCCACATGCCACAACTGAGTTCACAGGCCACAACTAAAGACTCCACATGCTGCAAAGAAGATTGAAGATCCTGGGTATGGAAGCTAAGACTCAGCTCAGCCAAATAAATAAATAAATGCCTGGGTCATACGGTAGTTCTATTTTTAGTTTTTTTAAGGAATCCCCATAATATTCTTGATAGCGGCTGTACCAATTTATATTCCCACTAACAGTGCACAAGGGTTCCAATTCTCCACACCCTATTCAGCTCAAGAGAGAGGATATGTATGTATACATATAGCTGACTCTTTTTGTTGCACAGTAGAAAGTAACACAACAGTGTAAAGCAATTATACTTCAATTTTAAAAAATTGTTCACTAAAAATAAGATAAAGTAAGGGAGAAAATGTAAAAGAAGTAAGTTAATAAATAAAAAAACAATTAATTTTTATTGTTGTTTTGCTACAGAGTTATAAGAGTTCTTTGTCTATTTTGGATATTAATCTGTTATCAGATATTAACCCATTTTCAGAGAAGAATGCTTGTTTTAAGAGCCAACACAGGGCAGCCAATAAGGTATCATGTTATTTGAAGGCTATCTAGGCAGAAAGCCAGTGAACAGTAACCTTTAGACACTTTGGATACCTTTAGATATGCATAAGGGGAAAGGTGCTTTGTTTACCAGGCCATGGACTCTGCTGGTCCCTGACACAATCATATAGACTAAAGGATGAGTGTAATACACAAGGCATCACACTCCAGGCGCAAATGCCAGCAAGGAAAATACTAATTGACAAATGGCATTGCCTGATGACCAGTGGAAGCACAGGGCATCATGACAGGAGTCCCCATTCCATTTCTGTTGTCATGAAATCAGAGACAAACAAACACAGACTTATACTTTAGGAGGGAAACAGGAGAAAGGGGTTATCTGAGAGATTGCATCTGCATATATGAAAGACTGATCTCTAAAGAGACAATTAAAATCATAGATTTGACTAGATTTTAATCCATATTTGATTTTTTTTAATCCTGCTAACCAGTGTGTGGGAGTTTCAGATGGGGGTGGTAGTAATTGGCAGAAAACAACTAGATTAAATTTAGACAAAATTAGAAGCACTCTCCTTATTCTAAATATCCAAATTGTAGAGTGAGTTAAATTTTGTGACTCCATTAAAAAATAAATGGGGAAAGGAAAAATAATCCTAGTACACTGATCTCATGAAACAGTCTTGGATGTCGGAAAAAATGAGAAGGAAGACAGAACTTTGGTGGGTGGAAATGTACAAATACACCATTAATTTTAGTGTAGGCTGAGTCTTAAAATCTAGAATAACAGCAATTATTATTTAAATTGATTCATTCATTTAGTTAATGTAGGTTTTAATGGCTACCATGTGCCAGGCTCTATGTTAGGCCCTCGGGATGCAATAATGAGCAAAAAGCCATGGTCCCTGCCTTCATGGAAATTAAAGTTTTGTGGGAGACGCAGATATTATCCAATGGTCACACAAATGAATGTAAAATTACAACAGTGATAAAGTGCTTTGAAGGACAGACGCAGTGAGCTATGAGAATGCATGGTGGAAGAATTGTTCAGGGAGGGGAGTCAACTCTAAGAGATACAGGGCTACAATCTGAAGGAGAGCCTTTAAGACAAAGGAACAAGATGGCCAGGGCAGAAGAAGCATTTTGCGTAAAGGGCATGGCCGAGGCAGAGGAAGAAGAGATGTTGAGGAGTGAGTCCAGGAGAGAGGAGGCACTGCACTCAAGGGGTCCGGAGCTGGAGGACAGACACAGAGGAGAGGTGAAAAGGAGGTGAGAGGGAGGTGGGCCAGGACAGACCAAGCCAGGTGGGCCCTTTAAAGAAACTAGTTTTATCCAGTTTGAACTGCGACCCTATGGACTGCCATCTGCCAGGCTCCTCCGTCCATGGATATTCTCTAGGCAAGAATACTGGAGTGAGTTGCTATGCTTTCCTCCAAGGGACTTTCCTGACCCAGGGATCAAACCCAGATCTCCCTCATTGCAGGTGGATTCTTTACTGTCTGAGCCACCAGGGAAGCCCGGTTTTATCCTAAGAAGAATGTCAAACCACTGAGGTGTTTTAAAGGAGTGTATGTGGATCTTAAAAAGATAAAAATATTCTTTCTACTTTTAAAACTAACTTCACCGACATGTTTTGCTTTAAGGTGGGAGTTAGGCAACATTTTGGATATCTAATTGAGAGTTTCATGCTTACTACTACCAATTTCTCAAAGTGCTGAGTGTCATCCAGCAACCCAAAGAAAGGAAAGAGTTTCCAGATTTTCTGAGAATGTACTTAAATATTGACTGGTCTGTACCTCACATCATGTGATAATTTCTTTCAATGTTACAACAGTCATGTTCATTTTCTTTCAACTGATTTATTGGTCTATTTAGTATTGGGCTTGACTAGGAGATTAGATACCTCTTCTAGAGGATTTTGTAGGTTTACTGAATATCTTCCCGGGTGGCTCAGATGGTAAAGCGTCTGTCTACGATGTGGGAGACCCAGGTTCGATCCCTGGGTTGGGAAGATCCCTTGGAGAAGGAAATGGCAATCCACTCCAGTACTCTTGCCTGGAAAATCCCATAGACAGAGGAGCCTGGTAGGCTACAGTCCATGGGGTCGTGAAGAGTCAGACACGACTGAGTGACTTCACGTTCACGTTCACTGAATATGTTATTGATATTTAATTGGGTATATATTGAATAATACTCTGTGTGGATGTGTGTCTATGTATGTGGGGAGTGTTAGATTAAGAAGGAGACAGAACTCTTTGAGAAATAGTATCATCTCTTTTACAATAATCTGAACCACATAGAAAAACTTCAATTGCATTTAGAAGACTTCTGCTAGCTAACAATATATTACTAAATATAATATTGCTAAACCTCTTTTAATTATAATAATTTGGGGAACAAGTAACTAAACCTTAAAGACAACTTCAGTTCTACCATGCTGTGCGTGTGTGTGAGAGAGAGATATCTTTATTGCTTTATCTGGTTATAAAGGAAATGCATATTTATACATGCATATATAGATTTATGAATGCCCACATCACGTAAGCAAAACAAAAAGTCAAAGCAATGTCTCCTTCCATGGTGGGGCCAGGTTGGGGATAGAGGTGGAGCATGGACCAGAGATGCTTGCTCTTCATAGTAGTTGATAATCAACAAACGGTGTCTTTACATTTTTAAGCCACTTTTTTTGACATAGATTCATTAAAATGATGACATCAAAACAGCCAAATCTAAGTTGTTTGTCAGCAATCTTCCTTGGAATTGTTTAGTCACTAATTTTTGCCTGACTCTTTGTGACCCCATGGCCTACAGCACTCCAGGCTCCCCTGTCCTGCATTATCTCCCAGAGTTTTCTCAAATTCATGTCTATTGAATTGTGATGCTATTTCCTCATCTCATCCTCTGCCTCTCCCTTCTTTGCCTTCAGTCTTTCCCAGCATCAGGGTCTTTTTCATCAGGGTCTCTTCCTCGGAGATAATGTGATGAGCACCTGTTGTTCAATCACTCCTGACCCTTTGAACCTCAAGGACTGTAGCATACTAGGCTCCTCTGTTCTCCACAGTCTCCTGGAGTTTGCTCAGATTTATGTCTGTTGAGTCAGTGATGGCTATCTAACTCTCTCATCCCTCTGCTGCTCTTTTTTCCTTTTGCCTTTAATCTTTCTCAGTGACAGATATACCCAATGGTAAATTCTTTTCCTATTTTTTAAAAAAGGTTTTTTTCCCTTCAATTATGTTTTCTTACTGCTATTTTGATATATTGCCTTTTTATATACTGTCCTGTGTTTTGCAAAATAAGAGACTCATGAATCTAAAACCAGTCTGTTCCTGGCCCAATAATTTGAATGCTGGTTAGTATATTATAGAGAATGAACTTTCCTGACTTCTCCAGTATCCAATTCAGTTTAGAAGGTCTGCTATCCCAAAATTAGTTTCTAGAGGACAAGATACACCTGGTATCAGAGTAGACTCTATTTCTGTGATGTATACAAACCATCTTTCTACCACCTATTTCATGTGGGTTCCATCTCAGACACACTACTAATTTTCTTCAACCATGGAAAAAATTATGAAATATTATATATAGTAAATCAATTTTATCTGCTGTTTGTGATGCCTGTATCCATATAAATTATATTTATTTCTTGGGTAAATTCAAAAGGAATATATATTATATATATATGTATATATAATTTCAGAAAATAACAAAAAGTAAGAAAATATTGTTGTTTTATTTACTTTCTTTGTTTTTTGGCTGTGCCATGAGATATGTGGAATCTTAGTTCCTGAATCAGGGATCAAACCCATACCCGCTGCATTGGGAATATGCAGTCTTAACCCCTGGCCCACTAGGAAAATCTCTATTTATTGATACTTTGCTTTGATTTTAAGTCTAGTAGGCTACATATGTGGCTCTAGTATACGATTAATTATAATTCCTTTAGAAACACTTATTTGCAGACACCAGAAGAAGTATGAAAAGGCTACAGGTGAACGTCCAGGGGGAAGAGATATGTGGGAAGATATGTGGGAAGGAGTGTAGAGCAGCCACTCTGGGTGCACCACCCTCTAAGCACCTCCTCCTGTTCAACAACCCAGAAGCTCTTCAAACTCCATATTTTTGGAATTTCCTTAAAACTGGATTGTTGTTGTTGTTCAGTCACTAAGTTGTGTCTGACTCTTTGTAACCCCATGAATTGCATCATGCCGGGCTTCCCTGTCCTTTACTATCTCCTGGAGTTTGCTCAAACTCATGTCCATTGAGTTAGTGATGCCATCCAACCATCTCATCCTCTGTCACCTTGCCCTCAGTCTTTCCCAACATCAGTTTAATTTTTCTGAATTAGACTACAATATTTTTAAAATTTCCGGAGTTGAGTGGAATCCCCACTTCAATCGGTATTTTGAGGCTTCCAAACATTTCAGGAGGGTGAAATTGCCTCGCTGAAAAAAAGATTTTAAGATTAACTGAAGCAAACAAACATTGCAGAAAGATACAATGGGAAGAGGAGATTAAGATCGTGGACTATGCAGATGTGAAACTCACCTCACTGCCATGAACACATCAAAAATACATCTATGTGTGGAACAATTCTCACAGAAAACTAACTGGAGACTGCCAGAGTCTTGTACAACTAAGGCTGAAAGATCCACATGGAACTGGGTAGAAAGGGAAGAGATGAGGTCAGGATGGGATTTATGCCCCAGGGAGAGGACTCAGAGGAATAGGGAGATTACACAGGCAGAGATCCTTCCTGGGAGGTGAGCAGTTTGAGGCAGGCATTGGGTGTCCTAATTCTGGTGTCCAACACAGAGAAGAGGAGCCCTCTTGTCTGGTTGGAGGGCCTGGGACACTAACAAGTGGGCTGTGAGAAGCCTGGACCCCACTTGGGAGGAGGCTGCTTGTGTTTACTTGCACCTGAAGCAGGGCAGAGAGGAGAGGCTGAAACTATGGGGGCGACTGACTGGTTTCCTATGACCGCCTGGTGCATGCCCCAGCCTGAGCTGAGTGAGCATTCCAGCCCCACTTACTTCATGTTGCTGCTCCAGACTGGAGTGAGGACTGCTCTGACAGAGGAAAGAACTCTGCCATGAGCTAGAGATGGCCAGACCCAAAGTGGTGTCTGAACAGGGTGAGGGCAGCCATCAGTGTTGTCTACACAGACAGTGCATCAGAAGCAGCCCAGACATCTCTCTGCAGCCAGATTACTGCAGCCTACTCCCCTCACACACTGACAGCACCTGTTGCTCCCACACTGCTCCTCTCTGGGGCAAGGGAACCACTACTGGGGTGGGGTGAGAGCCGACCCAAAGGAAAGAGACATTTGGACTCAAACCTCAAGGTGTATGCTGTAGCAACTTGGGTCCCTGGTAGGATCATGGTGAGCACTGAGTGGAGAGGAAGCCTGGCCCATACCTAGTTCTGGCTTTAACCCCTCCTTCTCCAGCCCCACCTCCTACCAAGGTGAAAGCCTACAGTACATCCTGAAATGATTGTGTTCATGTCAAATCCAGGTGTACATGGATACTCCCAGGTAAGGACACCCCTTCAAAATCACATTAGGTAACTGTTTCACTGAATTTTATACAGATAAAGTTAAGCAACATGAGAAGGTAGAGGAATTGCTCTCAACTGAAAGACCAAAACCCCTGCAAAAAATATATATATATAAATAATAAAACCAAAACCACAATTTTCCAGATTAAAAAATTCACAGCATCCGTAAGAATGCTAACTGAGTTAGGGAAAAGAATAGATGAACAACGTGAGAATTTTAACAAAGAACTAGAAAATACAAAAAAAAGAACCAGTGAGAACTGAAAAATACAATAACTGAAATTAAAAAAAAAACACTAGAAGGAATTAATAAAGAATGTGATAAAGAAAAATGTATATGTGATAGAATAATGGAAACTACCCAATCAGAACAACAAAAAGAAAAAAAAATGAAAAGAGTTTAAGAGAGTTCTGGGATAGCATGAAGCATACCAACCACAGGGAGTCCCAGAATCAGAAGAGAGAGAGAGACAGAAAGGAATAGAAGATGTATCTGATTAAATTATGGTTAGAAATTCTCAAACTTGTAGAAGGAAACATATTCAGATACAGGAAACAAAATGAACCCAAACCGACCCACACTGAGACATATCACAATTAAAATGGCAAAAATTAAAGATAAAGAGAGAATTCGAAGGCAGCAAGAGAAATGAAGCCTTCTGAAAATCTAGAGGATGACTCTTTAATTTCTCATATTCCCTGCACTATAACTGAAGTCAGGGTTGAAGATTTTCCCAAAGTAACTGAAGATCCTCACAGATTTGTTGAGGCATTTAATCTACTTATTCAAGCTTATCAACCTTGATCCTCCAACTTAACATCAGCTAGATGGTACACTTGTCAGTGGAGGCCAGGGACAGCACTAGATGAAAACTATTAATTGGGAAAGTGCTAAAAATCTCTAGAATTACAACCAGGAGACCAGTCTGCTAACATATCATATGATTGGACTTGGGCAATTGCTAGGAAACTTTACCAGGGAGTTCCTAGGTGCTTTTAAAAAATTATTTATTTATTTGGCTGCATCAGGTCTTAGTTGCCTCATGCAGGATCTTCAGTGTGATGTGCGCTATCTTTTAAATTACAACCTGTGGAATCTTTAGTTGCAGAATGCAAACTCTTAGCTATGGCATGTGGGATCTAGTTCCCTGACGAGGAATTGAACCTGGACCCTGTGCATTGGGAGTTCAGTGTCTTAGCCACTGAATTGCCAGGGAAGTCCCTGTGTGTGTGTGTGTGTGTGTGTGTGTGTGTGTGTGTGTGTGTGTGTGTGTGTGCGCACGCTCAGTCATGTCTGACTCCCTGAGACCCCATGGACTGCAGTCCACCAGGCTTCTCTTTCCATGGGATTCTCCAGGCAAGAATACTGGAGTGGGTTGCCATTTCCTTCTCCAGGGAAGTCTCCTTAAAGCTTTTCTAAAGCCTATTGATTGAAATAAAATTCAGGCTTGTACACAAAAATCTGATGAATTTGTTCATAATTATTACAATTGACTTCAGATTTAAAAAAAAAAAATTCTAGACTTCCTTTAGATGTTGATTCTACCAAGGTAGCTTTTACCTCTGTGTTTATTAATGGATTGCACTGGGACCTCTCCCTTCTAGAATGAAATGGGAAACTGTCCACTCCCATCAGAATGGAACGGGAAACTGTCCACTCCAGATTTAGTTAATCTGGCAAACCAGATTACATTATAGATGAGTCACCTACGAGGGAGATTGCCAAAATTCTTAATCTTCAAAGCTAGCAATTGAAAGTCCCTAAACAAAGCTCAAACTGGTCTGGTTTCTGCTATTACTGCAAAGAGCCAGGACACTAAAAAAGATAATGTTACAAATTTAAGCACTTCAGTCAGTATCAGCCTTCTAACCAGCCTTTCCAACATCTTCCCAGTTCTCAATGAGGGGGCTCTAAGGAACTCCAGAGGCTCTTCCCAATCTTCCCTCTGAACTGGCTTTTAGAAACATTTCTCCAAGTTGGGGATGAAACTCTTCCAGTCCTAAAAGACATCAGAGCCACATTCTCAGTGCTCAGCCCCACTACTATACACCCCTTCCCTTGGAGTACTAAAATAGTTCAAATAGTATGGATTCTGTAATGAAACTCAAGAAATTCCTGTCTCTGAACCAATTCTTGTTTGTTTAGACTCCTTAAAACATGAACAACTTTTCCTTCACCCCATCCATTTATTAGGTTGAGACGTATCATCAGAATTTCTTTCTCTCAAAGTGGGAGGTAATTCTAGAACTTGACAGTGGTTGTCAAAACAGCCAACCAGATGAATTAAATGACCTTTTGACACCTTTTATTTGTTCTATCTTCATCTCTGGCAGTGCTAGAACTGATTCTGGAAACACTGATTATTTGTCCCCATTGAATCAGCTACCATTTTCCTTATGGGCAAAACTTCCAAATAACATTGGCAAAATTCACAGTACACCTTCTGTCAAGATTCAGATCGACCCCTCAAAAACCTCTTCCAAGAATTAATCAATACCCTCTAAGTAAAGAAGCCCTTCAAAGCCTAAAGCCCATAATAGAAGATGACAAAGCTGAAGGCTTCATTATCCCTTGTACTAGTCCCTGTAACACTCCCATTTTACCAGTGAGAAAAATCTAAGGGCTGAGGGTAAAGGTCTGTTCAGAACCTTCAAGCAGTAAACAACATTGTTATCCCTTGACACTGGGCTGTTCCTAACCCTCATATACCACTCACATCCATTCCCAGTGGAAACAGATTCTTTACTGTAATTGATTTAAGCAGTACATTCTTTAGAATCCCAGGTGATGAAGCTAGCCAATACCTTTTTTTTCTTCACTTAGGTATGAAAACAGTTCACCTGGACAGAAATGCCTCAGGGCTTTACTGAGATTCCTTCTTATTTCTCACAAATCACTAATCTGGATGATATAATTTCCCTAGAGGTTCTTCTTTGTTGCAATATGTGGATGATTTGCTTCTTTGCTCTCCTTCTCAAGCTTCCTCATGAAAGATAGCATTGATTTCCTAAAGCTTTTAGCCTTAAAGGGACATAAAGTATCCAAAGAAAAATCGCAGTTTTCCCAAACCTGGATTTGATGTTTAGGACATCTGATACCAGAACAAAGGCTACACTTAGATCCCTGTAGGTTTAAATTTCCCAAATCCCAAAACTAAGTGCCAATTGTGGGGTTTTCTCAGGTTAGTTGACTATTACCAGAATTGGATTCCAAATTTCTCTCTTATAGTCCAACCTCTGTATCTCTTACTAAAGAAAAGCAACCTCAACCCATCCCAACCCAATTTTGTGGGAAGAACAGGACAGCATAGCTTTTAAGGAGAGTTTGATAAATCCACCTGCCTTTGGGCATCCTAATTATCAGATTCTCCTTCTCTTTTTTCTGTATAGAAAGGAAGGAAATGCCTTGGAGGTACTCACCCAAATACACAGTTACCTTTATAGAGTAATATAGGCAGAAATTGGACTCTGTAGCATGGGGCTACTGTCTTGCCTTACATTAAAGTCACTGCTTTTTTGGTTAAGGCCATAGGGAAAATTGTTGTGAGATCCCCTTTAGCCATTTTTGTACCGCGTACAATAGAAGCCCTCCTGAATTCTCATCACACTTGATATGTCTCAGTCAGTTGAAGTTCTTTTGTTAACTGCTCCTTACGTAACTCTTTGACCTTGTAATAACCTTAACCCTGCTACTCTTCTCTGCTTTGTCACTGATGAAGTCCCTTACAACTACTTAATACTGATGGATCACTTTTTGACTCCTCATGATGATCCACTGGAAATTCCACTGGGTAGTGTCAAATTCTCATAATGGTTCTTATTTAAAAGGTGACAATGGCAAATGCTATATGCTACTGTAAGTCCTTTGGCGCTATTGAGACAACAATTTATCTACTTTGGCCCAATAGGCTGAGTGATATATTCTTTCATAGACTTATACTTTAGCCAAGGACAAAACTGCCAATATTTAAACTGGTAGCAGACATGCTTTTAGAGTAGCTCATGATTTTGGAATGTTGTGGAAGCAACATGGCTTCCTTACTTGGAATGGAAAAATTGATAAAGTTGAAAATAACATGTTCAGGAATTATTAGATGCAATATATTTTACCTGATGTGATGCTTTAGCTGTTATGATTTTTGGGCATTCTAAGACTGACACTGGAAATTAAGGAAAATCACCTTGCTGACATTTCTGCAAGGAATACTGTCTGTAAAGCTACCAGAAGCAGCCAAACCTCCATCATGATGCAAAGGGATATTTCTCCAAATAATAACTTAGAGAAGCTGGTTAGAATGTCTCAACAATTGGCCTCAGAATGTGAAAAACAAGATTGTAAATTCAACAATTGTTGGTTTGATAAAAACAGAAATCTCTGGTTCAGACCAAGTAATAATCTAGTACTACTAAAGACAGTTTACTTTTAAATCCCACACCTCACCACTGTATATGTATTAAACCATCAGTCTAGTGATAAAATGATAGCATTTATGAATCAGTATTGATGGGAAAAGCACTAATAAGGTTACAAAAAGTATCTACCTCACTTGTCTAAATTACAGTCTTAGGAATTCCTGTCTGTATTACTCCTTGGCATTTTAAAATGTCTAGTGAATAATTTGAGATCTAGCAAATGGATTTCATACAACTTTCTCCATTTAATGGACTTAAATATGTTTTAGTCATGGTCTATGTATTTTTCATACTGGACTGAAGCCTGCCCTTGAAGATAACTATGGCCTTGTCTGTGGATAAAGTCCTTTTGGAAAAGATTAGCCCCATCTTAGGAACTTCTCTTGAACTTCATAGTGATCAAGGAACTCATTTTACTAGTTAGTTACTTTAGCAAGCTTATCCTGTTTGGCTGATTTTACAGAACTTTCTGTGTGCTTACCACCCACAATCTCTTGGCTTACTCCTATGCTGGGAGAAACATCAACAACCTCAGATATACAGATGATACCACCATAATGGCAGAAAGAAAAGAGGAACTAAAGAGTCTCTTGATGAAGGTGAACAAGAGTGAAAAAGCTGACTTAAAACTCAGCATTCAAAAAATTAAGATCATGGCATCTGGTTCCATCATTTCATGGAAAATACATGGGGAAACAATGGAAACAGACAGACCTTCTTTTCTTGGGCTCCAAAATCACTGAGAATGGTGACGGCAGCCTTGAAATTAAAAGATACTTGCTCTTTGGAAGAAAAGCTATGACAAACCTAGACAGTATATTAAAAAGGAGACATATTACTTTGCCTACAAATGTCCCTCTAGTCAAAACTATGGTTTTTCCAGTAGTCATGTATGGATGTGAGAGTTGGACCATATGCTTTTGAACTGTGGTGCAAGCAAGAGGATTAAACCAGCCAATTCTAATGGAAATCAACCCTGAATATTCATTGGAAGGACTGAATATTCCAGAGAATCTTCACAACCCACGGATCAAACCCAAGTCTCCTGAATTGCAGGCAGATTCTTTACCATCTGAGCCACCAGAGAAGCCCATGAGTACTGGACTGGGTAATTTATCCCTTCTCCAGGGGCTCTTCCCAACCCAGAAATTGAACCAGGGGCTTCTGCATCGCAGGTGAATTCTTTACCAGCTGAACTAACAGGGAAGCCCAATGACTTGCTGTTTATTTTATATTTATTTTAGACTATGAATATGATGTTAGACAAAAAAGCAAATTCAAGAGATTTTTTTAAATTCCAGTTCACAATGGGTCATAAAGAAGCAGAGACCACTCTCAATATCAACAACACATTTGGCCCAGGAACGGTTGACAAATGTACAAGTAGTTCAAGAAGTTTTGCTAAGGAGATGAGAGCCTTGAAGATGAGAAGTTGACAGCAATCAGAAATCGACAACAATCAGTTGAGAGCAATCATCGAAGCTGATCCTCTTATGACTACACAAGAAGTTGCTGAGAAACTCAACATCGACTGTTCTATGGTTGTTTTGCATTTGAAGTGAATTGGAAAGGTGAAAAAATCTCGATAAGTGGATGCCTTATGAGCTGGCCACAAATCAAAAAGTCATCTCTTTGAAGTGTAGTCTCCTTTTATTCTACACAACAGCAACAAACCATCTGGATAGGATTGTGATTATGATGAAATGTGGATTTTATATGACAATTGGAGAGGACCAGCTCAGTGACTGAACAGAGAAGAAGCTCCAAAGCACTTCCCAAGGCCAAGCTTGCACCAACCAAGGTCCTGGTCACTCTTTGGTGGTCTACTGTTGGTCTGACCCACTATAGCTTTTTGAATCCTGGCAAAACCATTACATCTGAGAAGTATGCTCAGCAAATTGATGAGACACACTGAAAACTGCAGTGCTTGCAGCCAGCATCGGTCAACACAAAGGGTCCAACTCTTCTGCACTACAACACTTGACTGCGCGTCACAGAACCATTGTTTCAAAAGGTGAATGAATTTAGTTAAGAAGTTTTGCCTTACCTGCCACATTCAGTTGACCTCATACTGCTTCTTCAAGCATCACGACAAATTTTTGCAGGGAAAATTCTTCCATAACCAGTAGGAGACAGAAAATGCTTTCCAAGAGTTCCTCGAATCCTGAAGCACAGATTTTTTTCACTTCTAGTAAAACAAACTTATTTTTCATTGTCAAAAATGTGATGATTGCAATGGTTTTGATTAGTAAAGATGTGTTTGAGCCTAGTTATAATAATTTAAAATTCATGGTCCAAAACCACAATTATATTGACAACAATATTATAGCATTATTAAAATTCAGTTGGCAAAATTTGTAGAGACCGTCCAAATACCTTGGCCAAAAACATTGCCAAGAATGAATGGATGGATGAATCTAAACCTCATATTGATCCCTTTGGAAGTCATATACTCTTACACTTCGAGATACAAAGCGTATCTCAAAGATACACCTTGAGATAGTCCTAGGATAACTAATGCACTTGATTTCTGCCTCTTTTGACCCATAACTTACAAAAGGAGAGATATTTCAGTATGAAAAAAGACCTAATTGCTTCTATTTAAAAAAAAAACAAACCATATTTTGGTACAGCAATATTTTCACACTTCACTCCTAGGAAATGAAAACCCTGTACATCATACTGTGTAAACTGGAGACTTTGTCTATTAGAAAAGACACCTCCAGAAAGTCTATTCATCTTTCCTGGAAAGGCCCTTATCAGGCATTGCTAACCAATGCTAACCAACTGCCGTGCAATCCAACTCCAGGGAATAGACTGAGTCATATGACACACCTAAAGAAAGCACTGAACACTGTCTGGCCCTGCACATCCATCTGGCGACCTGACAGTAAAGGTTTCCTTGAACTGAAGCAAATGACATTTGATGAGACAGTTTCCTAAGATATCCAGACCAGGCGCAAAGGAAATTTGTTACCATACCTTTAATGATGACCTAGCACTTCAGATGCTCTCCATTATCTATGATATTTATAATAGATGAATTTTAGATAAAAGCAACTAAAAGTTGTCCACCAGCTGACCCTGGGGTGGTCAGGGAAAACATATAGTCACCCAAAGTGTGGAAGCCTAATAAAAGATGGAATTTTGAAAAGATAAAACAATGGATGGACTTGATACACTGATCCATTCTTGGCAATGCTTCTGGCCAAGGTATTTGGATAAAAGAGGGAGCTGTTTCTTGGATTGGTTTGTATTTGAACAGCACCTCTCTGGGAGTAGGGGAGGTGATGGTGGGGGGAAGGGAAGGAGACAAGGGAGGGAGTAGGACTGAGGGAGACAGGAGGCCAAGGCAAAGTGTATCAAGCATGTAATCGGATTTCCCAGAACAGGACGTGTCTGGCATGTGTACATGGGACAGATGTTAACAGAAGCTGGACATGGTTAACACACCCTGAGGGCTGGAGATATCTATTCCCAGTTTAGAGATTTCTGAAGATGAGGAACCCCTAGCAGTATCTCACACCCAAAAACAAAGGTGTTTGGAGGGACTTAAGTGGAAAGGGTATCTGTCTCAGTTCTGAGCAGCTTTCAGCGAGTCCTGGAGCTCCCAGGCTTTCCAAGCAGCAGCCCAGGTTTAAGAGGATTGGGCACTGTGTTCCAGCAGCAGGCAGAGAAGCCCTGAGACACCAGAGCTGCCCCCTCCTCACATCTACATCTGCTCAAGATGAATCACCTGAGCAGCATCACACCCTGGTGGAAGAGAGACACTCTGGAAGTGACCGGGTCCTCGAGACTGAATGGGTTTGGGAACATAAAGTAGGAGAAAGAAATAAAGGAACACAGACAAAGTGTAGAGACACTCTGCCACATGACCCACTTCAAGCCCAGCTTGGAATCAAATGTGAGATGATGAAGTTGAAATTTTAAAATCACCAGGAATGAGTTTTATATGCTTATATCAGTTCAGTTCAGTTCAGTCACTTAGTTGTGTCCAACTCTTTGTGACCCCATGGACTGCAGCATGCCAGGGTTCACCATCCATCACCAACTCCCAGAGTTTACTCAAACTCATGTCCATTGAGTCTGTGATGCCATGCAGCCATTTCATCCTCTGTCATCCCCTTCTCCTCCTGCCTTCAATCTTTCCCAGCATCAGGGTCTTTTCAAATGAGTTAGTTCTTCACATCAGGTGACCAAAGTATTGGAGTTTCAGCTTCAACATCAATCCTGATATATATATATATATCTGATATACTAAAATATATGTTATTCTGTAACCACAAGTGACTTAAAGTTAAGGAGCGTGACTGTGATGTTATTAAAGGAACTGCCACATTTTAGAGTGAGATATTATGGGAAAGAGTTAAATTGATCCATGTTTGTATACCAATGTTATAAATTGGTTCTATACACACAATCTTGGTTAGTCCTAACAGCAACCGAATGTGATAAATATTATTAAATCTATTGGATAGATGAGGAAAGTGAGGGGCAGAGAGGTGAATTAAATAAACAGTGAGAGGTGGCAAAGCTGAAATATGAACTCAGATGTGTAACACCAATGCCTGAAGTCCTAAGTCCTAAGCTACACCAGTAAGTTTTGTTTTGCTCTTTGGTTTTGTTACTATATTGTATTTTGAACAATATATTTGTTACTATATTGTACCTTTTCCCTAAAGGTTTTCTTTTCTTTTCTTTTTTTTTTTCGTATAACTATAATAGATGAAGCCTTGAGAGAGGGTCTCACTTTTCTGACATGGCAATTGAAGGGGCAAGAGTGATTTTAGATCTTACAGGTGAATTCAGGATCTCAGACTCCTTCTGTTAGCCTTTGTTCTAGTTTGTCACAGTACCTCTTTAATTTTAGTCATCATTATAATTTTTAAAATTTCAACCAATCTTCTTTACAAATAGGAAACAAGTTCACAAGCACCAACTTTGAGGGTAAAATTTAAGCCAGGAGTCCAGAAGGCAGGAACCTACTCTCAATTCTGTCCTCAACCAGCTGTGTAACTTGGGGCAATTTCGTTAACAGCTTTTGGCTCCTGTTTTTCATGCACAAATCAAGAGGATTGGAACAAGTGATTCCTATAGTTCTCTTCAGTTGGTTGTTGGTTTTTTTTTTTCAAGCAAATATCACAAAGTCCAATTTTCTTTATGCAAGACTATCAAGTACATTTTTCTTAAGTTTTTTACTTTTATTCCACATAAACATAGTCCTGAAGGAAACTAGGAGATCACCAAGCTCACAACTCCTTCCTGAACCATTTGAGAGAGGAAAAAACTGAAACCCACTGAAGATGACTGATTTTCTCTCTAGCTCTAGATATATTCTTATGCAACTAGAGCTTAGCTTTTCGTGTGCTTTCCATTGTATCCTTACTATCCACAAGGCATGTAAGTGAAAGAAGCATAGAATCAGGTAGAAAGCATGTAAACTGTTAAAATGCCATTTTGGTTCCAAAAACACATTTCATTGAAACGATTAAATCACTTTTCTAAAAAAAATATGACAGGATGCATCATCTGTCGGGAAGGAAGCGTGTTTTGGTTGCCACTTCAGAACTTCTGTTAAGATTGTCCAAGGCATGTGTTAAGAGAGGAAGGCACACTTCCTAGGTCACTGAGCATTTGCCGCTGAACATATGCTACCTCATGGTGGCATACAGCCACAGCTTCTTATTACATGGTGATCTGAATATTTTATGGATATTCTGAATGGTAAGATAATTGATGATAGAACACCAGAGGAAAGAACCGATAGCATTTTTGTTGGTAGCATTTATCAGACTGTCAATTAAATGCTTGTCATGTGGTGAAGGAAAAATATTTATTGCTGCACAGACATCAAGACAGACCTTCCACCAAAAGTGTGGGATACGAGAAAAGGCACAGAGCTCCATGCCTTCTAGAATGACTCATTGCTCTTTTGTGTTAGCTGAAAAGTACTCTAACATTTCCATGTAGCCACAAAGTTTGGGGTTGCTTATCCTGTTTCAAGTTTATTGGTAAGAGAAAGTACTGGCGTTTTTTTTTTTGTTTGTTTTTTTTTTTTACAGATATAGAAGCTTACTTTACTAACTGAAAAATTAACTGCCATGAATCATTTTGGGGAGGTGGCGGGGTATACAAATTGTATAGCCCTGAAAATTTATGTGCCATGTAGTGAAGAGAACAGCTTACTGTTCCAATAAAAGGCGTTTTAAGGTACTTCTCATCTACAGGCAGTGTCTATTTTTATTTGCTGAAAATCAGTTAATTCCCTTGCTAAATGTTCCCACAGTGCTTTGTACTGTCTTGGCAAGATCCTCAGCTCTCTGGTAATGACTTTTGCACATCTTCCAACAGAGCGCAAACCCTAGGAAGCAGAAACATGCCTGCCTTATTCCTATCTGTAATGGTCAATGCCAAGCTCTGGGCTTGCTATGGAGTGGGAGTCCCTAAATATTTGATGATAAATCAGTGATTGATTGCCTAAAAAGGGGTCTTCCAAGATATACTTGAATGAAGGTTAATTGATACTGTTCTTAAAATTCTTCCTCAGAGTCCTCTAACAGTAAAAAAAAAAAAAAAAATAGCTATAGTATTTTTCACTGAAACAATAGCAATACTAAACCAAAGGCACAATCAGTGTATGAAACAAAAAACCAACCCTTTTCCATCTCTTCAGAGCACAGAGGAGAATGCTCTGAGATCTCTAAATTATTTTGTAATGATGAATTTAGCAAGTTTAAAAATAATGGGTAGGAAAGTAAAATTTCAGTCAGAAACAGTTTTCCATGACACTGGACAATGGACTTTTTGTTATGTTTTAAAAAATCATCTGGCCAATTGTCTTGATAATATTCACATTTTGTGGTCATGTTATTGTGTTATTTACAACTAGTTTTATTTTAAAATTTGCAATTACTCACTTCTCTAAATTTCAGGATCCATAGCTCTAATCTTTGTTTGTACTTAATTTTCAATAGTGACTTTCTGTTGATACTTTTGTAGATGTTTGTGCTCTCATTAGAAATTCTGATGGCAACTCAACTTTTTATTGCTTTCTCAATGCCAAGCACATGAAATAGGCTTAAAATTACAGTTTCCTAAATACCTTTTAGCATAATCTATAGACAGAAATAATCCACTAATGATATCCTGAGACACAGCCTCTTTGCCATTCATTTTGGCAGCCTTGAGATCACGTTCTGTGGGACAAGGCTCTTGCAAATGCCTAATATGGTCCTGAAAGCTGGTGCTGTGGTGGGTTTAATAAGTCCCAGTCTTTTTACAGAAACCAAGACATTGTCACGATTTCTGGAGCAGCAACTGAGAGTCGCTTAATATTAAAAAGAATTGGTTCCAGGGGACCGACTTCATTCCCTGAAATCAACTAAGAATTTTCAGTTTGGGTACTTTTTCCCAGCTCACTCACCCTAAATTACACAGCTTTCATTTCTTTGGCAACCACTAAAAAATATGACCTTAAGTCATGTGGCCATTCTGTTCATACCTTCAATGTGTTTTTATTAACCATATTTGAAGAGAAGACTCCTGCAGCTTCAGTTTTGTAATGCTAACTCTTGAACACCTTGGATGCGATGGTTCACATGAGTTTCACTAGCTGTGAAACTTAAATATTCAAGATCATTTTTTGTATTTTTTTAGCATTTCAATAACTGTCTTGACGTCACAATACATGACCAATTAGTCCACCAGATTAAGAGATGAAGGAGAGGGTTGTAAGTTATTTATTATTAAATACTTATTACAAAAGTGATGTAGGATAAAAAGCAAACTCTCCTGTTAAATCATAATAGCATTATAATTGTTCTACTATGGATAAATGTTTGTTGAATAGTCTATTGCCAGCACCAGGTTCACTTACTTTATTCAATGACTTCATGAGCTAGGACCACTGTAATCTTCACCTTACAGATAAGGAAATTGAGGTTCAGAGAGAAAGGGTCCTGCTTAAACTCACACAACTGAAAAGTGATGGACCAGTGTTCAGACACACACAGCCAGTCTGATGCCAGGGATTCGCTACCATGCTATAAAACTAAGATTTTTATAAACATCGGGTGAGGACTTTGAAACAATGTTAAATACAAAAACTCGTTCCAGTTTCAGAAAGTAAGTTATCAAGATTTTAAGTAGATATTATACAACCATGAAGGCAGGAGGTGGAAAACGAGGACAGAGTGTTTTAGTATATTCATAAATAATGTTTTCTGGCTGCCATCAAAATCACTGGCTAGATCCCAACATTCACTTGTTTTAACAAAAAGACGCAAAAACAAAGAAATGTGGATATACATATAAAAAGTAATTTTGAATTTTGAGCCATCACTATCATAGTAGTAGGGTAAGCTATGTATGATGTTTGGCGTGTACTGGAGTGCTACAAGTCCATGGGTCACAGAGTTGGGCAGGACTTAGCAACTGAACAACAACATTGGGCAGCAGGGGTGGGACAAATGTGCTCTTGCTTGTGTCAAGGAATGTGAACCAAGGAGACTTTAAACATTGAAACAAAGGGAAATGTCTGGATGAAATGCTGAGGACCTTCAACACAGCAGGTCTGGGAGACAGGAAGCACACGGGTGTGTTGGATTCTTTGGAAAAGGCAGCAAACGGAAGAGTAGGTGGTTTATCTTCATTAGCTGTATGCTATAGCTTCTTACATACGGTCTAGACATCCAGCCCTCATGCTGCTCTAATATTATGAAACCACCCAGACGACTATAATCCACACTGCATCTGTCAGACTCTCACCCTTCAGTTAGCTCCTTTCCTCCTATATACGTTTCCAGCTGGAGCCTTGCCCTTCTGGGGATAATCCCACCTCCAACATTATAAAGTCCACCATCTTCTTTCTCTCCACTTAACCTTCAATTTCTTTGTACAATCATCATCCCATTCTCTCTTCAGATTACATTCCTACCGGGGCCACTGATGCAGTCACCTTCCAGCTCCCAGAACCCTTTTGCTCTTTAGTGGCTCCTGCTAAGTGCACCCCTATCATCACTCCTCCCTGGCATGTGTGTATACATGCTCTTCTGAAAGTCTTTGCTTGAACCTGACCTCACTGTTGTTTCCTTTAGTCACTGGACTTCTCAGCTAGGGTTAATCACACACAGTGACTCCATGCTTCACTTAATTCTCAGTGCTCTAACTATGCCCTCTCAGCCCTCTCCTGGCTTCTGGTCAAACCACTTGCTGAACCATAACTCTTAGAGCCCTCCACTGACTGCCTCAGTGTTAGATCAAGTGTTTTTCCTTCTCATTCCCTGTAGCTTGGGTGTAACATGATTCTATCACCCATTCAAACCACTTCCAAAATCTCTCCTGATACATTTTTCTGACACTTTCTTTGACTGATTCATTTATTATAGGTCTAGCTGATTATCCACTTGTTTATTTAGCAAGCATTTATTAAAGGCCCACTTGGTACAATTATAGCTAAAAATTGCAGATACAAAAATGAAAGTTCAGTCTGTAAGCAGGAGACAAAAAGTGGAACAGTGAAAAATGAGTATGACTAATGCATCCGAGAGCCGTGGAGAGGTTTCTACAAAGTGAAAAAGGAGAGAATCTGGTCTACTTAGAGAACTTAGGGAAGGTTTCCAAGAGGGGGAGACACTAGGTCTGCGAGGATGATCACGCCTCATCCAGTGAGAAGAGAAAGCAGCATGCAGCAGTGAGAGAAAGCACCTAGTCCTCCAGTGAGGCTGGAATACAGGCTGGCTGGATGTTAGGCACAGGAAGCAGAGCTGGCTGGATATACAATCACAATGTAAATAGCCTGTTCTGGCAGGCTGTCAAGTTTGGAAATCATCCTGAAGCTATAAAGAGTTTTGGCCAGTGGTGGTGACATGATCAATTTGCGATTTAGAAATATTATTTTGGCATCAATGTGAAGAATAAATTGGAGGAGGGCAAGACTTCCTTTACTTAACTTCTTTCTTTCCCCTGTTAAGGAAATTCCTCAAGATCTATGCTTCTATTTCACATTCTTTTCCTGGGAGAATGTATCCACTCTTGTACAGTCAATTCTTATAATAGCCAGGTGACTACTAAATATTATTTTCTGCCTCTGACTTTGCTCCCAAATAAGGTCCATTCTACTTCAGCCTGCTTGAAGTCATTTCCTCTCTCACACTGCTTCATTCCAACATCAGCTGGTCTTCACAGCACGGGGACATCTTCCATCACCTCCCTTCCCTTAATGCTATTGACCAGTGTTGACAGCTTTTTACTATCTATTGTCTTGTGCATTTTTTCTTTCCTTCCCATCCCTATTCTTACCAAGATATCAGATTTTGTTGTTTATCTAGATTACTGATAACGACCCTTAACTAAATCTATTTCTTCTTCTTCAATTTGTTCATTTTTGGTACATATACACCAATATTACACTATATATTATACATATAAATGAAAAATAGCATCACATGAAATAATATATAAAACATTTTATAGTTCAGAAATCATAAGATGGACATCCATGTTCTACCACCAAGGTTAAGACATAAAACATTATCAGAAAATAAGAAACCCTCTATGTAACCTCAGCAATCTCATCTCTTCCTTTCTCTACCCAGAAGTAACCATTATCCTGAATTTTATGCTCATCAGCTCCTTCCATATCTTTGTATTTTTAGCCACCAGTTTATGCCTATTGTTTGCATGTTTTTGAAAAACATTTTTATAGGATGAATCATACTGTACGTAGTTACCAGTGAATTATCCTTTCACTTAATGTTACGTGTTTGAGATTCATCTAATTTGATTATGTAGCAGTAACTTGTTTATCTTCCCTACTAGTAATATCCCATAATATGATTTTACCTAAGTTTTCTTCTCTAGTCTAATGCTTGCTCTTTTTTTTTTCTTATTCTCTTTTAGATATCTTTATATAAGTTTTGTGGTGTGCATGTACAGAAGTTTCTTTGGGAAATAAAAAATGCTAGATTGTAAGATTTGTGCATGTTCAACTTTGCTGATTAATGCCTGTCAGTTTTTAAATTTGGCTATATCAATTTATACCCCCATCAGAGTTTTCCTGGTTCTACATCCTTAGCAATTTATATTGTCCAATTTTTAAAACATTTTTTGCCAATCTGGTTGGTGTGAAATTGTGTCACATTATTATTCTAATTTGCATTTTTTGGATTACTAATTAAAGTAAGCATCTTTTCATATGTTTATAGGCCATTTGAGCTTTCTTTTCTATGAAATTTCTGTTTACTTTGCCAGTCTTTCCATTTGTTGTTTCTCATTTTCTTATTGATTCTTAAAGGTCTTTTATATATTGTGAGTTGTAAGTACAGTATATTCTATTTTTCTTATTTTTATTATATAAATATTTGTTTCTATAAAGAACATATGCCACCAGTAAAGTTTAAAAAATATTTGCACTGAAACATGTATACTATCACGTAAGAAATGAATCGCCAGGCTATGTTCGATGCGGGATACAGGATGCTTGGGGCTGGTGCACGGGGATGATCCAGAGAGATGATATGGGGTGGGAGGTGGGAGGGGGATTCATGTTTGGGAACTCATGTACACCCATGGTTGATTCATGTCAATGTATGGCAAAACCAATACAGTATTGTAAAGTAAAATAAAGTATTGTAAAATAAAATAAAAATGCAATTTCATGAGTGCAAGTTCTCGCCTCAGTCTTGTCTGACTCTTTATAACCCCATGGACTTTAGCCTGAAGGCTCCTCTGTCCATGGGTATTCTCCAGGCAAGATACTGGAGTGGGTTGCCATATCCTACTCCAGGGGATCTTCCTGACCCAGGGATTGAACCTGCATTTCTTATGTCTCCTGTGTTGGCAGGTAGGTTCCTTACCACTAGCATCACCTGGGAAGCCCTAAAAATGAACGTATTAAATACAAATTATAAATTTCATGTATAAGTGCATTAGGTTCATAACTGTGGCACACCAAGAAAAAAAAAAAAAAGGGCTAACAATCCCAATATGTTTCACAAATATCAGTAAAGAAATAGATATCAAGATGTCAAATCTAGAGATTTGTGAAAGTGAAAGTGGAAGCCACTCAGTCATTGCTGACTCTTTGTGACCGAATGAACTATACAGTCCATGGAATTCTCCAGGCCAGAATACTGGAGTGGGTAGCCATTCCTTTCTCCAGGGGATCTTCCCAACCCAGGGATCAAACCCAGGTCTCCCTGAGCCACAAGGGAAGCCCAAGAGTACTGGAGTAGTTGGCCTATCCCTTCTCCAGAGGATCTTCCCAACCCAGGAATCTAACCGGGGTCGCCTGCATTGCAGGTGGATTCTTCACCAACTGAGCTATCTGGATACATCAGCTACTTGACATACCAAATTCCCTGATATATCAGGGAAGCCTAGTATACCAAATTCCTGATAGAGATTGGTATTTGGTATTTAAGACCAAATCTAGAGATTAACTTCTTTTTTCTCTTTTGAAACCTTGAGAATATGCAAAGACATTTTAATAATGGTAGTTAGAAAACTGCTCTATTAAATATGAAACCTATCTATGGTATCCATGACTGGCAAAACCTTGTAACTAGTCCCAGGAAGATAAATTTTCATCACGAGAAATCATGAACTCTTTCAATATACCTTAAAATCCATAAAACATATTTACTTTGCTGCATAGATATTTTAATAGAATTTTTTTAAAAATTTTTCATCCACACCAAAAGTTGTGTGCCAGGCTGGTTTTCCCTGCTTACAAGATCCAATTGTGCACACCATTTTCCAGTTTCATATTCGAATGTCATGCTGGCAGCTTGAAACTGGCAACAGTGGGAGTGTTTACACCGTGGAAATTGGAAAATGCTACAAATCAGAGCTTTCTTTTGCCTGGTAGTCAGTTTTTAAAATTTATCAACATACCACTGCTCACCTACCATTCCATAGAAATCATCCTTGTTAAGGCCACCCATGACCATAAAGTTGCCAAATCCAACATGTATTTCTGTTTACTTTTTATTTGAACTCAGTCATATCTGATATTCTGATCACTTCTTTCTTCTTGAAATACTTTCTTCAACTGGGCTCCAAGGCTCTTCATTCTCTTGATTCTCCAGTTACTTTATTGACCACTCTTTCTTGATCCTGTGACATGTTTTCTTTTTATCTCTCCAACCTCTGAACATTGTATATTTCAAGATTCAATCCTTAGAGTTCTTTTCTTTTCTATCTATACTCATTCCCAGGGTGATATCGTGCATGCTCAAGTCTTTAAATACCCTCTATAGATAATTACTCTCAACAAAGCATTTCTAGCCTTAATAATTCCTCCAGTTAACAAATCTATATATCAGCTGTGAGCTTGCTGCTGCTAAGTCGTTTCAGTCATGTCCGACTGCTAGTGACCCCATGGACTGAAGCCTACTAGGCTCCTCCATTCATGGGATTTTCTAGGCAAGAGTACTGGAGTGGCTTGCCATTACCTTCTCTGAGCTGTGGGCTTAGCATCACCTTATCACTGTCTAATGGATAACTCAAATTCAACATGTATGAAATCCAACTCTTGATTGGTCTCTCCAAATTTGTTCTTTAGTCTTCCAATCTCGATATATTACATTTTTTTAAAACTGGAATATAATTACAAGTCTATGCTAGTTTTTGCTGCACAATAAAGTAAATCAGCCATATGTGTTCACATATCCCCTCCCTGTTGGACCTCTCTCCTTCCCCACCCCCATCCCACCCCTTTAGGATATCACAGAGCTGAGCTTCCTGTGCTTTATAGCAGCTTCCCATTAGCTATCTATTTTACATGTGGTATGTATATAGTGTTAATTGCTCATTGTGTCTAACTCTGCAACCTATGGACTGTAGCCTGCCAGGCTCCTCTGTCCATGGAATTCTCCAGGTACCAGTACTGGAGTGGGTTGCCATTTTCTTCTCCAGGGGATCTTCCTCACCCAGGAACTGAACCTGCATTGCAGGTGTATTCTGCGTTGAGCCACCAGGGAAGCCCCAGGCTATATATGTCATTCCCAATATCCCACTCCATCCCACCCTCCCCGTTTCTCTCTGTGTCCATATATCCACTCTCTATGTCTGTTTCGCTATTCTGCCTTGGAAATAAATTCATCTGTACCATTTTTCTAGATTCTACATATATGCATTAACATATGACATTTGTTTTTCTCTTCTTGACTTCTTGAGTTCACTGTGTATAACAGACTCTACCAGCTACTCATAACAAAAATCTTAAGGTCATTCTTTTTCAAACAGTTTTTAAAATGAAGTATCATTGATTTACAATATATTTTTAATTTCAGATATACAGCAAAGTGATTCAATAATTTTTCAGATTCTTTTTCATTATAGGTTGTTACAAGATGTTGAATATGGTTCCCTGTGCTAAACAGTGGGTCCTTGTTGCTCTTCTAGCTCATCTATAATAGTGTGTATATGTTAATCCCAAACTGCTAATTTATCTCCCATCCTTACTCTTCCCTTTGGTAATCATAAACTTTTATCTATCTGTGAGTCTGTTTCTATTTTATAAAGAAATCCATTTATATCATTTTTTCAGATTCCACATATAAGTGATATCTCTTAATCCTGAGGGATTATCATATTAAAGTCATTTTAAAATTCTCTTTTCTCATTCTTCTCTGTGGCCCAAGCAACAATGGTGTGCTTTTGGATTGCTATCTCCTGCCTTCCTCACTTGTTTAGTATGATCTATGCTCCATACAATAAACAAAGCAATCCTTTAAAGTCACAAATCAGATCATGTCACTTCCAATTGCTTCCATCGGCCCCTGGTAAAACCCAAAGTTCCTATCATGGCCTTCAAATCCCTCTATAATCTGACTGTCCACTGCCTCTTTGATCTGATATCCTATCTCTCTCTGCCTGACACCATGCCCCACTCTGGCCATATGGGCAATTTTTCAAACAAGCTGAGTCCATTTATAGCATAGGATGTTTGTATATGGCTATACTCTTTGCCTAGAATGCTCTTTCCTCCCAGAGCTGTAAGGTTTACTCCCTCCTGTGACATCAAAGAGGCCATCCTGACCATTTTCTAGTTCTTACCATCCCCTGCTTCACCGTACTCTTTATTATCCTTCTTCAGGGCACATCTCACAACTTGGCACATTGTGTACTTAATGAATATCTCCTCACTAGCACCTAAGCTAGGTAAAACAGATCCTGTTTTTCTGACTGCTATATCCCAATATAACTCAGATGAATTTAACTCAGATGACCATTATATCTACTACTGTGGGCAGGAATCCCTTAGAAGAAATGGAGCAGCCATCACAGTCAACAAATGAGTCCAAAATGCAGTACTTGAATGCAATCACCAAAATGACAGAATGATCTTTGTTCATTTCCAAGGCAAACCATTCAATATCAGAGTAATCTAAGTTTATGCCCAGACCAGTAATGCTGAAGAAGCTGAAGTTGAACGTTTCTGTGAAGACTTATGAGACCTTTTAGAACTAACACCCAAAAAAGATGTCCTTTTCATTATAGGGGACTGGAATGCAAAAGTAGGAAGTCAAGAAACACCTGGAGTAACAGGCAAATTTGGCCTTGGAGTACAGAATGAAGCAGGGCAAAGGTTAATAGAGTTTTGTCAAGAAAATGCATTAGTCATAGCAAACACCCTCTTCCAACAACAGAAGAGAAGACTCTACACATGGACATCACCAGATGGCCGACACCGAAATCAGATTGATTATATTCTTTGCAACCAAAGATGGAGAAGCTCTATACAGTCAGCAAAAATAAGACTGGGAGCTGACTGTGGCTCAGATCATGAGCCCCTTATTGGCTAATTCTGACTTATATTGAAGAAAGTGGGGAAAACCACTAGACCATTCAGTTATGACCTAAATCAAATACAGTGGCTGAGAAGGCCTTACAAATAGCTGTGAAAAGAAGAGAAGTGAAAAACAAAGGAGAAAAGGAAAGATATACCCATTTGAATGCAGAGTTCCAAAGAATAGCAAGGAGAGATAAGAAAGTCTTCCTTCCTTAGCAATCAATGCAAAGAAATAGAGGAAAACAATAGAATGGGAAAGGCTAGAGACCTCTTAAAGAAAATTAGAGATACAAAGGGAACATTTCATGCAAAGATGGACACAATAAAGGACAGGAATAGTATGGACCTAACAGAAGCAGAAGATATTAAGAAGAGGTGGCAAGAATACACAGCAGAACCGTACAATAAAAATCTTTACAACCCAGATAAGAAGGGCAATACCAAGGAATGATCAAACTACTGCACAACTGCACTCATCTCACAGGCTAGTAAGGTAATGCTCAAAATTCTCCAAGCCAGGCTTCAGCAATATGTGAACCGTGAACTTCCAGATGTTCAAGCTGGTTTTATAAAAGGCAGAGGAACCAGAGATCAAATTGCCAACATTTGCTGGATCATTGGAAAAGCAAAAGAGTTCCAGAAAAACATCTATTTCTGCTTTATTGACTATGCTAAAACCTTTGACTGTGTGGATCACAAGAAACTGTTAAAAATTCTGAAAGAGATGGGAATACAGACCACCTGACCTGCCTCTTGAGAAATGCAGGTCAGGAAGCAACAGTTAACTAGACATGGAACAACAGACTGGTTTCAAATAGGAAAAGGCTATATATTGTCACCCTGCTTATTTAACTTATATGCAGAGTAATTCATGAGAAACGCTGGGCTGGAAGAAGCACAAGCTGGATCAAGATTGCCAGGAGAAATATCAATAACCTCAGATATGCAGATGACACCATCCTTATGGCAGAAAGTGAAGAAGATAAAGAACCTCTTGATGAAAGTGAAAGAGGAGAGTGAAAAAGTTGGCTTAAAGCTCAACATTCAGAAAACGAAGATCATGGCATCCAGTCTCATCACTTCATGTCAAATAGATGGGGAAACAGTGGTAACAGTGGCTGACTTTATTTTTGGGAGCTCTAAAATCACTGCGGATGGTGACTGCAGCCATGAAATTAAAAGATGCTTGCTCCTTGGAAGGAAAGTTATGACCAACCTAGATAGCATATTAAAAAGCAGAGACGTTACTTTGCCAACAAAGGTCCATCTAGTCAAGGCTGTGGTTTTCCAATGGTCATGTATGGATGTGAGAGTTGGACTATAAAGAAAGCTGAACACCAAAGAATTGATGTTTGGTGTTGAGAATTGATGTTGGTGAATTGATGATTGGTGTTGGAGAAGACTCTTGAGAGTCTCTTGGACTGCAAGGAGATCCAACCAGTCCATCCTAAAGGAGATCAGTCCTGGGTGCTCATTGGCTGGACTGATTTTGAAATGAAACTCCAGTACTTTGGCCACCTGATGCGAAGAGCTGACTCATTTGAAAAGACCCTGATGCTGGAAAAGATTGAAGGCAGGAGGGGAAGGGGACGATGCAGGATGAAATGGTTGCATAGCATCACCGACTCAATGGACATGAGTTTGGGTGAACTCCAGGAGTTGGTTATGGCCAAGGAGGCCTGGCGTCCTGCTGTTCATGGGTTTGCAGAGTCAGACATGACTGAGCAACTGAACTGATCTTACTGATATCCCAATAGAAAAATACTTATTCTATAGTCATTATTCTAATTTTTAAATAAAATATATGTATAAAAAGAGTGAAAGTGTTAATCACTTAGTCATATATGACTCTTTGTGACCCCATGGATTGTAGCCCATCAGGCTCCTCTGACCATGAAAATCTCCAAGCAAGAATAGTGGAGTGGGTTGCCATTCCCTTCTCCAGGGGATTTTCCTGACCCATGGATGGAAACCATTTCTCCTGAATTACAGGAAGATTCTTTACCATCTGAGACAACAGGGAAGCCCAAAATGAAAAAAAAAAATTATATGTAAATGTATAGTAGATACTTTTATGTTTTTATAAAAATATTTAAAATATCATGGTTTTTTTCATATATAAATATAACTAGAAGGAAAAGAAATTGCTGCCTTGCTTTCAGGTCTCCTCTGTTCATTTTCCAAAAAGATATCAAGTATAGGAAAGAGATTTTGTGTAGTAAGTGGTGATCTGTTCACTTGCCAAGGATCCAACACAGAACATCAAGTGTGAAAAAATACAGTAATAAAGCCTACATGTATACACCATGGGTATTTTGTACACTTAGTTTTATATAGGACAATTCTGGATAACTGTCATTTTTCTAGGTACAAAAGAATGGTCTGATTAGGCATCTATTGGCTTTAATCTTGTTACTCACACTGGTTACAAAAGTTTGCTCCTCACCAGAGACAGCACCGTGTAGACATCCCATCAGTTCTGTGAAAATTTCTGAAACTCTCCACTTGATATCTTCCTGCCAAATTCCTGCTGACTGCAAATGAGCACAAAATGTCAGCTTTTGTTATTTGAAGCACTAATGATGGATTGAAATATTATTCTAACTTTGATTCCAGGATTTATTATTATGATTTAACTGATGTAATATTCCAAGTCCTGGTAACTAAAGAATCAGATTTTAATAGGGAGTGTGTTCGAATTCAAATAGATCAAATTTGGGGAAATTATTGTAGGAGGTTTTTTTTTTTTCAGATTAGAATCAAATTTTAAAACTCATATCTGCCTTAAACATGTTAAATTTCCTGGGGAACCAAGGGTGCAATCCCATTGCTAGGAATATTCTCTTTTGTATTCTTTTGTGGTTCAACTTTTACTCACTGCTATGATCACTATCTATTGAGTATTTAATGATAGGTCATTAAAAAAATCTTTCAATTTTAAAACCAAAAAAATTATTATTTTAGATTGTTCTTACTTTTCAACAAGTAACCATCTTAATGAGAATTTGGTGCTTATCAGAAAAGACGCTAATAAAGTAAAAAAAAAAATCCCTTATCTTTCTTCAATTCATCCATCCATTGCCTTGAAGTCTGGTTTTAACTCACTTGTGTTCACTGTGCTTTGTTAGATTATATGTCTAATTCATTTTCGGACAAAGAAAAACTGAACTGAGGGGTGAAGTGATATTTGTGACTAATGCCAAAACAAAAGGCTATTCTTCAGAGCCCTATCTTAGTTATGAAAATACCAGAGTTGTACTTGTAAATGGTGCAAAAATCTGATATTGTTCTCCAAAAGACAAAAGAGGACTGGTATATTTTTATAATGTCCTTATGCAGGACAATTGAAAACTAATGAACTAATACTTCTACTCATTTTAGAATTACTCATTGAATCTTTTACTATACATTTTCTTTCTGGCATTCTTGTGACTTTTTAAAATTAAGATTTTATTTTTTTTTTAGAATAGTCAAAACTGCTATTGTAAACCTAAAGGTTTACAGTAAAATTGAGGGAAAGGTACAGAGGTTTTCCATTTACCCTGTGCTTCCACAAATACATAGCTTCTTTCATTATTAATGCCTCCCACCAGAATAACACGTTTGTTATAAGTGAAGAAACTACACTGACACGTCACAGTCACCTGAAGTCCATAGTTTATGTTAGGGTTCACTCTTGGTGTTGTACATTCTATGGGTTTGGACAACTGTCTTATGTCCATCAATATGATATCATACAGAGTTTTTCACCATCCTAAAAATCCTCTGTGCTATGCCTATTCATTTCCCCTGCAACCCCTGGCAGCCACTGATCGTCTGTTTCCAAAGTTTTGCCTTTTCCAGAAAGTCATATAGTTAGAATCACCATGCAGCCTTTTCATAAGTGACTGTTATTCATTTAAAATGTTCATTTAAAAATTTCTCCATGTCCTTTCATGGATTGATCGTCCATTTCTTTCCAATGCTGAATAATAGTGACTTACCCAGTAAATAGTCTGCCTGCAATCCAGGAGACCAGGGTTCGATCCCTGGGTCAGGAAGATCCCCTGGAGAAAGAAATGGCAACCCACTCCCATATTCTTGCCTTGAAAATCCCATGGACAGAGGAGCCTGGCAGGCTACATCCCATGAGGTCACAAAGAGTCAGACACAAGTGAGTGTCTAACACACAATTGTTCTTTATCCAGTTGTGCCAAAGTTTATCCATTTACCTACTGAAGGGCATCTCAGTTTCTTTCCAGTTTTGGCAATTATGCAGGAAGTTTCTATAAACATTATGCTTAGGGTTTTGTATGGACATGTATTCAACTCCTTTGGGTAAATATCAAGAAGCATGATTTCTGGGTGGTATAGTGAGTAAATTTAGTTTTACAAGAAACTGTCACACTGTTTTTTTCCAAAGTAGCTGTACCATTTTGCATTTCCACCAGGAACGAATGAGAGTTTCTGTAATTCCATAGCATCAGCAGCGTTTAATGCTCTCAGTATTCCAAATTTTGGCCATTCTAATGAGTGTCCAGTGGCATCTCATTGTTTTAATTTCCATTTCTCTGGTGACATATGATGTAAAGCATCTTTTCATATGTGTATTTGTGATCTGTATCTCTTTGTTTGTGAAGTGTCTGTTAAGGTCTTTGGCCTATTTTTTAATTGGGTTGTTTCTTTTCTTATTGTTGAGTTTTAAGTCTTTTGGTGATTTTTGGAATATGGTCCTTTATTAGAAGTATATTTTGCAAATATTTTCTTCTAGTCTGTGTTGTCTTCTCATTCTCTTGACATTGCCTATCACAGAGCAAAATTTTTAAACTTTAATGAAATCAAGCTTATCAATTATTTCCTCCATGGATCATGTCTTTGGTGTTATATCTAAAAAGTCATCACCATACTCAAGGGCATCCAGGTTTTTTTTTTATGTTATGTTATCTTCTAGGATTTGTATAGTTTTGCATTTTATATAGAAAGTTGAGCACCGAAGAATTGATGCTTTTGAACTGTGGTGTTGGAGAAGACTCTTGAGAGTCCTTGGACTGCAAGGAGATCCAACCAGTCCATTCTGAAGAAGATCAGTTCTGGGTGTTCATTGGAAGGACTGATGTTGAAGCTGAAACCCCAATACTTTGGCCACCTGATGAGAAGAGCTGACTCATATGAAAAGACCCTGATGCTGGGAAAGATTGAAGGCAGGAGGAGAAGGGGACGACATGCATGGTATCACCAACTCAATGGACATGAGTTTGGGTAGACTCCGGGAGTTGGCGATGGCCAGGGAGGCCTGGCATGCTGCAGTCCATGGGGTTGCAAAGAGTCGGACATGACTGAGTGATTGAACTGAGCTGTGACTCATTTTGAGTTCATTTTTGTGAAGGGTGTATCTTTGTTAAAAGATACAACATAGTACCTGCTCTTAAGGGTTCATATTCTAGTAAGAGTGAGGAATAAGCACAGCTTTATTTCCCAGACTAGTTTGGATATGGTCCCAAAACAATCAACCAGTAATAATTCTTTGTGCTAGTCTACCAGTTACATTGCTTTAACCTTGGCCTCCCTGAGGCCCTTTATCTCAAAGGCTTCAAATAAGAGACTAGAGACAGAGCTGTGAGTTCCTTTCTTGCATGAATATTCCCATGATTCCCAGGCTCCCAGATAGGGTTACCAAATAAAATACAAGATGTACAGTTAAATGTAAATTTCAGATAAATGAATATTTTTTTAGTAAAAGTATTATTTCCCACATAACATATGAGACATATTTATGCATTAAAAGTATTTTTTTTGAAATTCAAATTATATTTTTACTTGATAAACTTGGCAACTTACTGCAGATTATAGCAAAAAATGACCCAGACCAACCATTCCCTATGTGTGAGCCTGGTTGAAGCAGCCTTAAGAAGGACACCATAACTGCTAATCCTTGGGGCACCATGGTATGCTTCTGCCAAGCACTTTCTCTTTTTAATGCATACAGAATGATGGTTGTTGTTTAGTCACTAAGTCATGTCTGACTCTTTTGCAACTGTATGAACTACAGCCCACCAGGCTCTTCTGTCCATGGGACTTTTCAGGCAAGAATACTGGAGTAGGTTGCCATTTCCTCCTCCAGAAGATCTTCCCAACCCAGGGATTGGACCTGCATCTCCTGCATTGGCACGTGGATTCTTTACTACTGAGCCACCTGGGAAGCAGATAGATAGATATGAAATATATATTAAGTGAAAGTGAAAGTTGCTCAGCCATGTCTGACTTTGTGACCCCATGGATTGTCCACGGAGTTCTCCAGGCCAGAAAACTGGAGGAGGTAGCTTTTTCCTTCTCCAAGGGATCTTCCCAACCCGGGGATCGAACCCAGGTCTCCCACCTTGCGGGCAAATTCTTTACCAGCTGAGCCACAAAGTAAGCTGAAGAATACTGGAGTAGGTAGTTTATCCCTTCTCCAGGGGATCTTCCCTGACCCAGGAATCGAACTGGGGTTTCCCACAGGCGAATTCTTTACCAACTGAGTTATCAGGGAATATATAGATATATAGGTAGACATAGATATATAACATTTCATATATACACATCATATATAATATATAAATAATATAATATATATGCAGAGAGAAAAGAAAAACATCTGGTTATCTCCCATACCACCATCCCCCACTGTTCTATGCCCTCAGTTTCTTTCAGAATATCCAGCAATACGACTTTTGTTTAACTCAGTCTCTATTACAGCCTTCCTTTTCCCAGAACTCTGATTTTAATTTAAAGAACTGTATAAGGTGACAATTCAGTTTTTTTTCCAGAGCCGCTAGTGTTCTGACAAAAGAGCACTGAATGTTTTCTTACTTCTAAGTTTATCTCCAATGACAACTTTGTTCTATCTAATCCTCTTTCCCCTCAAAGTGAGCTCTTTTCTTATTGACAGTGTCCAGGAATTAAGGGGTGATATTTGTTAATCAATTTTTACCAATTCCTAGATCAGAAGCTACAATTACAGTAAAATGGAATGGTGAATATAATGGCGGTATGTCATGTGAATAGAAATACCTGATGGGGCTGTTGGTGGGATGGTGCTAGTCAATTGAAGGTAGAAGGAGAAATGAGGGAGAAAAGAGTTTTCTAGAGCAAGAAAAGAATCTCTAAAGATACAAAGGCATGTGAGAACATAGAATAATCCAGAATGGCAACTTGCTGAATGCTGTTAGAGTTTAGGAAGCATATGGGACAGCCAGTAGGAGGTCAAGCTGAGACTAGAACTTGAAGCATCTTCCTTATCTTGTTAAAGAGTTTGGGCTTCATCCTGAGGGGAAAGGAAACCATTAAGAATTTTAAGAGAACTGTAAGGTGAGGGTTTTATATTGGGTTCCTTTGAAAGTGGAACCTGAGTCAAGGACTTGAGTATACACAGTTTATTTGGGAGGTGATCACAGGAAGTAGGAGGAAGGAGCGGAAGGAACTGGATAGAGATGGAGGAAAAGGCCAATGAGAAGTATCTACATGGCTACTGTGGACACAAGGGTTTGAGTCCATAAGTATTTCTGAGGAGGCTACAAAATGCATTCCAGCCTTGGTTGGAAAGGACAGAAGCTGAGGCACTGATCAAATGACTCCTATCCCTCCTTGGTTGAGGGTTGCATGGGATTGGATGTTGGTAACTCCCCTAGACCTCCACAGGCCAAGTAGTTTCCAGGGCTTTCCTGACTTGGAAGGCAGAAAACAAAGATGGCACATTTATATGAGGTGGGACTCTGTGCACGAATATTAGATTATTTCTAAAATCAAAGCCCTAGCCCAGGGGATGAGATGATAGGCAGCAAGAGTATCTTCTGGAACTTCCCTGGTAGTCCAATGACTAAGACTTCATCTTCTCAATGCAGGGAGCCTGGGTCCAACCTCTGATTAGGGAACTAGAACCCACATGCAGCAACTAAGAGTTTTCATGCCACAAATAAAGATCTCACATGCCACAAGGAAGATCTTGCATGCAGCAAATAAGATCTGGCACAGCCAAATAAATAAATCAACAAAAATAAATATTCAGAGAAAAAGTATCTTCTAAGATGAGAAATTCATTTGTAATTTACATTATAAATATAATTTGCTAAATTATATGTTATAAATATATTATAATTTGCTATTATAATCATAGCAATTAAAAGGGAATTATTCACAAGAAACCCAAGAAGAAAATATTCATTGATGCATGAATGTTCTGACATAGTATTTAGAATTAAAGTCTTTTACACAGACAGTTCTTATCTGCTAGGAATCTGCAATCTAAAAACTGCGGTATATTCATGCTTTCTAAAAAGATGAAACCAGCCAAAAGATGTACAAAAGGAATGTAAACATTAAAAAAGGCAAGGATAAACTTGCTTTTTACAAATAGAAGAATAATATGTTTCTTAGTGTGGTTTGTTTGTAGTTTTCAAAATTATAAATGAATATTCATTCATACATAAACTACCTTTAACTGAACTTGATGAATGGATTAAAGAGAAATGAGATGAAGGTCAAGGAGGTAATATTTATTAAGTGTCCACTATGAAATTTTTAAATTTATATTAATTATGTGTACTTCATAACCACCCTAGAAAGTAGTTACTAGTATCACCTCACAAATTAAAGGAAATTTAGGATCAGGTGGGTAGAGGGCTTGTTCAAAGTCATACAGCTCATCAATGGTAAAGTCTATACTCAAATCCATTCTCCCTGATTCTCTTTTCCACTTTGTTTAGCTGTCTTAAAAGTTACCTCATTTGTAGGGTAAAATATTGAAAACCTTGTAATTATAAAAAAGGAAAACTATGGCTATAACATCCACAAATACTAGACGTATATAACAGTATTACATGCTTGTGAAATATGTGCTTGCTTTGATGTTTTTATAAACACAATACTAACTACAATGGAAAGTAATCTCGGAAAATGTTCAAATGTGAAGAAGTTTCTTTTGCTCATGGGCAAAAGTTTAGCAATAATAGAAGTGTATCAGGGAGCTTAGTATAGAGAGAGAAAAAAATGTTTTCTGTGGTCATGTTTTCCAACTTTATATATTTGCTTATCATTTTAATATAAACAGGGTGTATTTATATAGCCTAAAGAAATAGGAACCAGATTCCTTGTTTTCAAGATGCCAAGAAAATATAACTTTGAGGATGATAAGCAATAACAGAAAAGAGTGAATCAAAAATACAAGCTTCTATCTGATTCCTGACCAAGATTTTAATTTTAATGCACAAATATGCCGTGAAAACAGATATATACAGTAGTACCACCCACCCAAACCTGACGCAGGGAAGGGTCTGCCAGCATTCCCATTATAATCTTTGAAGGGAATTCCGATATTTTAATACACATGGAATTGGCACCTAGGCTCTCAGCAAAATGTATTTTTATTAAATACAACAAAAAAAAAAGTTTTAAAAAAGAGTCCTAAAATTTTCTGCTGTCTTTGATTAGAAGGCGTGCAATGTACAAATTCCAGTGTACCATTATTAGATCTTATTATGTCAATGGAATGCCTATATTGGTCTTGGTGACTCTGACATGGATCCAGAGGGAAATTCTAAGGGTGAGACTTTATTTACAGGGGTAGGGAGAAAGGTGCAGTATCCAAATTCTTCAGGCTATTCCAGAAACCATATATGTAATAAATAATCACTAGATCTTACTGCTTTTCATTTTAGAAAGTGAAAAATTGTCATCAATGAGTGGGAAGATTGAATAATAGTAGTAGCCCAGCCTCTGGAGCCAGACTGCCTGGATTTGAATCCCAGGTCCATTTAATTCTTAGCTATGTGACCATGGGCAAGTTACTCAGCCTCATAATGACTCCATTTTCCACCCTATAAAATGAGACTAGTAATAGTGCCTATCATAGTTTTGAGGTTTAAATGAATTAATACAAATAAGTGCTTCAAACAAACAGCAGAGACTCATTGAATGTTGAAAACTAAGCAAAAATCCATTATGTTTATATACATTCTGAATAAGTAAATCTACTTTCATACCATGCAGGAAAGAGTAAGTATAAAATTCATGTATGTGTATGTGTGTATGTGAAAGTGTTTGTTTTTCTTTCTTAAACACAGATGCTGTGAAAATTGTCATAGCCATAAATTAAAATTTTTTATAAAGATAATAAAAAACAATACATGTATTTTTTAGAGTTTCAGTGGCTCAACAGTATAGAATCTGCCTGCAGTGCAGAAGATGCAAGAGACTCAGGTTCTATCCCTGGGCCAGAAAGATACCCTAAAGGAGGAAATGGCAACCCACTCCAGTACTGCCCGAAAATTCCCATGGGCAGAGTAGCCTGGCAGGCTATAGTCCATGAGGTCGCAAAGAGATGGACACTACTGAGTGACTAGGCATATGTAACGTTAGTGAGAAAACACTACTATATGCCAAAATGTATGTAGCTTCTCAGGGTGGAGGTTAGGTCTAATGGACCACCAAATTTATGTAAAGGATTAGGACAGATGCTTTTGAACTGTGGTGTTGAAGAAGACTCCTGACAGTCCCTTGGACTGCAAGCAGATTCAACCAGTTTATTCTGAAGGAGATCAACCCTGGGATTTCTTTGGAAGGAATGATGCTAAAGCTGAAACTCCAGTACTTTGGCCACCTCATGCTAAGAGTTGACTCATTGGAAATTACTCTGATGCTGGGAGGGATTGAGGGCAGGAGGAGAAGGGGGCGCCAGAGGATGAGATGGCTGGATGGCATCATGGACTCAATGGACGTGAGTCTGAGTGAACTCTGGGAGATGGTGATGGACGGGGAGGCCTGGCGTGCTGCGATTCATGGGGTCGCAAAGAGTTGGACACGACTGAGTGACTGAACTGAACTGAACTGAACCATTAGACATGATCTGTGTCTTGAGTAGTATTATCCAGTAGAAATATAATGCAAGCCCCATGTATGTGTGTCAAGTTTCCTAGTAGACATATTTTAAAAGTTTTTAAAAATTGATGAAATTAATCTTAATTTTAATAATACACATTATGACAATATATCAGAAATGAGCTTCTGGTGGCTCAGAGAGTAAAGAGTCTGCCTGCAATGCAGGGGACTTGGGTTAGATCCCTGGGTCAGGAAGATCCCTTGGAGAAGGAAATGGCAACCCATTCCAGTACTCTGGCCTGGAAAATCCCATGGACAGAGAACCCTGGTAGACCCCAGTTCATGGGATCGCAAAGAGTCGAACAAGACTGAGCGTCTTCACTACACTATAATAATATTATAACATATAATAAGCATAAAATTACTAATGAGAAATTTTACATATTTTTTGTTCTAAGTCAGTGAAATTCAGCACATATTTGTATTTACTGCATGGTTATTTCACACTAGCCATATTTCAAGTGTTCAATAACCTAACTGGTGGCTAGTAGCTATGTATTGGAAAGTAGAGGTCTAGAACTACGTACTTTTCAAGGATCTGAAACCTTAAAACTAACATTAGAATATTAAAACATTAAACATTTAAATAACAAGATATTACTATAACAGAAAATATCAAAATAGAAAAATATACAGCAGAAACAAATAAGAGAAAATTTTTTAAAGATTTATTAAGCATTTAAAAATATAAAATCTACTAAAGTTGCTAATTTTGGTTTAAGGTTCATTAAAATATCATTTCATTTGAAATAAACCTGTAGGCACATGTCCTGTGTTTATGTCACTAGAATCCTGAACCTGCCTGATGCTTTTGGGAGACATCATCAGTTCAGTTCAGTTCAGTCACTCAGTCGTGTCCGACTCTCTGCGACCTCATGAACTGCAGCACTCCAGGCCTCCCTGTCCATCACCAACTCCCGGAGTTCACTCAGACTCACATCCATAGAGTCAGTGATGCCATCCAGCCAACTCATCCTCTGTCATCCCCTTCTCTTCCTGCCCTGCATCAGAGTCTTTTCCAGTGAGTCAACTCTTCGCATGAGGTGGCCAAAGTACTGGAGTTTCAGCTTCAGCATCATTCCCTCCAAAGAAATCCCAGGGCTGATCTCCTCCAGAATGGACTGGTTGGATCTCCTCGCAGTCCAAGGGACTCTCAAGAGTCTTCAACACCACAGTTCAAAAGCATCAATTCTTCGGCGCTCAGCTTTCCTCACATCATGCTGCTGCTGCTGCCACTAAGTCGCTTCAGTCGTGTCCGACTCCATGCGACCCCATAGACGGCAGCCCACCAGGCTCCCCCATCCCTGGGATTCTCTAGGCAAGAGTACTGGAGTGGGTTGCCATTTCCTTCTCCAATGCATGAAAGTGAAAAGTCAAAGTGAAATCACTCAGTCGTGTCCGATTCTTTGCAACCCCATGGACTGCAGCCTACCAGACTCCTCCGTCCATGGGATTTTCCAGGCAAGAGTACTGGAGTGGGGTGCCATTGCCTTCACATCATAGCCTACTATAAATCGTTACTCATAGTCTGAACAATCTCAAAAGCAAAAGTATCTTTCAAAAGTCTGATAAGTGTTTTATTTATCATGGAATGAGAATTGCTTTAACCTGTTTGATGAGACATAGAACGGGGACTCAAAAACATCTTTATGTCTTCAAAATGGCCCAAATATAATAATGTAGTCTTATTACTGGTGATCATGGCTATGATGACTACAGGCCAAGAATCTTGGGATAAGGCAAAACATGTGTCCCCTCTCTCAGCTCTGTAATTCAGATGCTCAGTGTCCTCTTAAATCGTAATATCTTCCTCTACTAGAATTGTAGCATGATTGGAAAGCTCAGGTATAATCTGTTCTTCCAATTGTACTCCCGATTTGACTTATTTTCTTTTCTCTAATTCAGTTTCCAGGCAGAAAGTCATGGAAGAGCCATCTCTGGAAGTTGACTGAACTTGGGAAATTTATTTTTAAAAAAATTTGTTTATTTGGCTGTACCAGGTCTTAGTTACAGCACACAGGACCTGTGATTTTCATTGTAACATTGCAGGATCTTTAGTTCTGAAATGAGATCTCTTAATTGCAGCATGTGAGATCTAGTTCCCTGACCAGGGGTTGAACCCAGGCACCCTGCATTGGGACCATGGAGTCTTAGCCTTTGGACCACCTTGAGAAGTCTGTGACTTTTAGAAATTTGTATTCTTCTCTGAGCCTCATGCTTTTCATTTGCAAAGGAGATAATTATATCTCTTCCCACAGTTGTTATGCTGCCTAAATGAAATCCTGTAGGTAAATCACCTGAACCTTTGCCTGATTCTTCCGCAGTGGACACTCAGTGCATTATTTCTCACAAAACCCTGTATTCAGCTTTTACTAACAAAATGTTCAGTTCAGTTCAGTTCAGTCTCTCAGTCATGTCCGACTCTGCGACACCAAGAGTCACAGCACACCAGGCCTCCCTGTCCATCACCAGCTCCCGGAGTTCACTCAGACTCACATCCATCAAGTCCGTGATGCCATCCAGCCATCTCATCCTCTTTCGTCCCCTTCTCCTCCTACCCCCAATCCCTCCCAGCATCAGAGTCTTTTCCAATGAGTCAATTCTTCGCATGAGGTGGCCAAAGTACTGGAGTTTCAGCTTTAGCATCAGTCCTTCCAAAGAAATCCCAGGGCTGATCTCCTTCAGAATGGACTGGTTGGATCTCCTCGCAGTCCAAGGGACTCCCAGAAGTCTTCTCCAACACCACAGTTCAAAAACATCAATTCTTCAGTGCTCAGCTTTCTTCACAGTCCAACTCTCACATCCATACATGACCACAGCAAAAACCATAGTCTTGACTAGACAAACTTTGTTGGCAAAGTAATGTCTCTGCTTTTCAATGTGCTATCTAGGTTGGTCATAACTTTTCTTCCAAGGAGTAAGCATCTTTTAATTTCATGGCTGCAGTCACCATCTGCAGTGATTTTGGAGCCCCCCAAAATAAAGTCAGCCACTGTTTCCACTGTGTCCCCATCTATTTCCCATGAAGTGATGGGACCAGATGCCATGATCTTCATTTTCTGAATGTTGAGCTTTAAGCCAACTTTTTCACTCTCCTCTTTCACTTTCATCAAGAGGCTCTTCAGTTCCTCTTCACTTTCTGCCATAAGGGTGATGTCATCTGCATATCTGAGGTTACTGATATTTCTCCCAGCAATCCTGATTCCAGCTTGTGCTTCTTCCAGCCCAGCATTTCTCATGGTGTACTCTGCATATAAGTTGAATAAGCAGGGTGACAATATATAGCCTCGACGTACTCCTTTTCCTATTTGGAGCCAGTCTGTTGTTCCATGTCCAGTTCTAACTGTTGCTTCCTGACCTGCATACAGATTTCTCAAGAGGCAGGTCAGGTGGTCTGTATTCCCATCTCTTTCAGATTTTTCCACAGTTTCTTGTGATCCACATAGTCAAAGGCTTTGGCATAGTCAATACAGCAGAAATAGATGTTTTTCTGGAACTCTCTTGCTTTTTTGATGGTCCAGCGGATGTTGGCAATTTGATCTCTGGTTCCTCTGCCTTCTCTAAAACCAGGTTGAACATCTAGAAATTCACAGTTAGTAAATGTTATTGGGCATCTCCTGTTTTAGATGTTATCTAATGTTTACATTTTCATGACAACTCTATGAGTTAGAAGTTATTCATCCTACTTTATTGGTGAGCATGATGAAGCTCATGAGGGTCAAGTGACCTGTACAAGATCACTGAATATCGTTGAGTTGAGCAAGATACATCATAAGAGTTTTATAATGGTCTCATCTAACAGATTGAGAAACATCCTCAGTTGAAGAAGCACATGCTCAGAAACACAATTAGCTTTCATTTATTCAGTGACTGAATATTCCACTTGTGTTATTTTCTTAAAATTTATGCCACAAGCTCACAGTGGATTTAATTCCTTTGCTGATGAAAAGTGGCTATTAATATATGCATTCACTGAGACATTAGTGTAGATGAAAATCCACAGACATCTAATGTAAAGCTAGAATCTATTGTTTACTAATAATTACTTTTACAGGAAGGAAGGATAAAAGTGTTTACCTCTGAGGCTGCCTGACCACCACAATGCCCCTCTACAAAGGGAACTATGTTCAATATCCCTTATAAACCATAATGGAAAAGAATATGAAAAAGAATGTATATATATGTGTAACTGAATCACTTACTATATACCAGTAACTAACACAGCATTGTAAATCAGCTATATTTTAATAAAATAAATTCTTAAAAAAGGCTTAGTCCCTAAGTCAATGTCTGACTCTTGCGACCCCATGGACTGTAGCCCACCAGGCTCCTCTATCCATAGGATCTTCTAGGCAAGAATACTGAAGTGGGTTGCCATTTCCTTCTCCAAGAGATCTTCCTGACTCAGGGGTTGAACCCAGGTCTCTTGCACTGCAGGCAGATTCTTTGCCAACTGAGCTACCAGGGAATTCTACACACACCCAGAAAAAGAATACCCCTCTAATTCTGGTAAGGGCTGGAGACAGGGGAAATAGTGGAGTCCCAAGTCAGCAAATGGCAAAAGGCAACTTGTAAAGTGTGAGTGGGTGGGGCATGGGGGAGGGTGATAACATGCATGCCCAGGCATTCGCAGTGCTCCATTGGGAAAACATAACCTTCCCGTTCTTTTGGTAAGACTTTAACATTTTCTCTAACAGCCTTTTTTCACAGCATAAGGTTCTGTCTGTTGTGGTAGTCAGGGTAAGGGGGACTGAATGAGGGGGATGTGGCTGGTGAGTGGGCATGGCCCACAGGTCCTATGGGTATTTGTCCTGCATCTATCTCCACGCAGTTTTAGATTTTTCTGTGGCCTTCTCCCTGACCTGTGAGATGTCACAGGGTTTTCTCTTTCTCCTCTAGGCTTTCTCTAGAATATTTTAAATTAACTTTTCTCTTTCTGCATAACATTGTAGATTTGTGGCTTTTCATAAATTCTGTGTTTTTCAACCATAATTCACATTCTCGTTTTGATGTTCATCTTATTGCAGCTTTGAATAGTGGGAACCCCTGTAAGGCTGGCATGTGTGACCTTCTGATACTGCCCCATGACTCTTAAAAGGGTTGTGTTTTCTTGCACTAGCTGTTCTAGGCTCACTATGTCCCTACTCTAGTTTTGATATTACCTGTTGCTTCAGATTAAGCCTAGGTTTCAGAAGGGAAAAAAAAAAAAAAACCAGCATAGATAATAATAATCTAATAATTTAGGCATTAAGATGAGTCATGGTAAAACACAGCTTCTGATCATATAGTGATCTGAGAAGCACTCTTAGAATTGCTTCTAAATGTTTTTCAGGCAATGTACCTTTCTTGCCTGAACCTAGGTTATCCCCTTTCCAAAACTGCACCCTTCCCTCTCAATATTCACTGCTACCAGGTACGAACAAATTTCTGCATCCTTGTGTTGTTCCCAAATTTTCATTCAGTTTTGCCATATAAGGGCTTCCCTGGATAGTTCTTACAAGAGTTTCAGTTCATTTTCAATTTTAAGATGTTGGCATTTGTACAGCTGACAGTCTGGTGTTCTTAGAAGGTGATTTCTAAACTACTCATCTTTTCTTGGGGTTAGAGTTCACCTCACAGAAGAGGGTGAAGTCCACACTCCAATCCCACCTTGAGAAGATAGGAAAACTTGAGCAGCTCAGTATCCAAAATTTTGTACACGAGTTTCATTTTACCACCATCTGGTTCATCTACAATGAGATAATGTATATTTATAAGTGCAAGATTTATATATTTCAGTTCTGGCTGGCACACAGAAAAAGAAAATCTGCTTCCTACTATTTAATTTCTAGTGATATTAGAACTATCATATTTTCATATATTCAAATACATAGCAACTTTTCTAAATCCGGTTCTGATATTAAAGCTCTTAAATTTATCTTGCTACCTTCTTGAAACCACAAACTCTTCTTTATACCACACAAGATTTCTTATCAATACTATATGCATGCTATAAATTGTGATAGCAAAGTTTGTGGAATAAAGATCCAAATTATTTCATAGTCAGAGTTAGATTAGCAAAGAATTAAGTGTAAATATAGGCTCTTGAGGTTTTATCCAAAATCCTCTTTGACTCTTATCATTAGAGGATATAATTTTAATTTAGATAACATACACATAATATGTAAAATTATATACATATCCCTATGTGTATATATATGAATTTTTATGTTAATTAAAAATAGCCCTAGCAAAGAACTCAAATTTTCTATGGACTTATTATAATGCTTCTTAAATTCATACTTCTAAAATCTAATTTACAAAAGAAAACCTACACTCTATCCAGAAAAATGGTCAATAAAGAAATATTAGGAACATCACTAAAATTTTACATATATTTTGTAATTAGTGCTTTCTTCTAGAACTACTTCATAAAAAGTCAGTTTTTCTACTTGCAACATATATTTCATTGTATGGTATATTTCAATTCTAAGTATATGTTTTATAAAACATTAATGTAAAATTTAAGATATTTGCCTTTGAAGCAGAAATTAGATTCCTTTATGGAATCAAAATATGCCATGCCCAACACCACCACCTTTTATTTTTGTAGTAATTGTATTCAACTCTACAGAGGAATTAAAAAAAAATCCCACAGAACAAAATCATTTAAATTTAGGGCAAAGCATTAATTTTTGCAGTTTTACTGTACAATATATTTTTATCAACTTGTGATATTTAAAAGGCACAGATGATTCAGTAACCAAGAAAGGCGAGATGGTTGATTTGATTTCTGTCTAGAATCGTGGCTCTGGCTAATGATACAAATTTAAAGCTGACACTTTTTCTCTTTTTTTGCCTTAGTCTCCTATTTATTTCTTAGCCTGGGACTGTTCATTTCATTCCAAAGTTAAATTTCTTTTTTTGACTTTAAATCTAGTGGAATCAGGTGAAAGAATAATTGATTTAAATATAGTTTTTAATCTTATACATATATATTCACAATGTCATACTGTTTTGCTGGCTAGAAACACATTAATATTGGTATCAAAACAATCAAACATAGGTTATTTATGTTTCATAATGTTGCCAATTGAAACTCAATGATTTCAACTGAATATTTTCTAATGGTCTTGCTGTAAAGACTTAATCTGAAGATGTTGTTTTAAATTCAGTGTATCAAACTCAGAACTCCTCTCTCTCTTCTGATAGAATTGCTTCCCATAAGGTGTATTTGAATTTCGCTATATGTTCAAGCTTTCTTTTGAAATAGGATCCTTTTCAATGCCAGCCATTTTTTTCCCCACTTCTTTTGTTATTTAGGCTTATTCTGAGGAAAGAGTTACTCTAATCTGATTAATTTCTAATTAGTCAAAATTTAAGGTTTAGCTAAAGGAGTGATAAATTTGATAAAAATAGATTTCTTCTGGGGAGCTATCGTGAATTTTCTATTATTTGTAGGATATGCCCTCTCAAGGATCAAAGATGTTAAGGATAAGATTCTCTCTCAGAAGTTTTCTGCTTTTATGCAGACTTTCCACAGGCATAGGAAAAAAAGCCTCTCCTTGATTTTCCTTTCTTCTTCCTCTTCCTGGCCTTAACTTGCCTTTTTCTCATTTCCTCTTTTTGTTTGCTTCTTTCTCTTCCATTCCCTTGTCTTCCTTTTCCTTTCCCTGCTTTTCTCCCACCTCCTTTCCTCTCTCTTTCCTTCTGTCCTTTCTTCCTCTTTGCATTTCTAATCCTTTCGTACCTGTGTGTTAGTCACTCAGTCATATCTGACCCTTTGTGACCCCGTGCACTGTAACCCGCCAGGCTCCTCTGTCCATGGGATTTTCCAGGCAAGAATACTAGAGTACGTTGCCAGTTCCTTCTCCAAGGGATCTTCCAGACCCAGGGATTGAGCCCGGGTCTCCCATATCGCAGGCAGATTCTTTATTGTCTGCGCCACGAGAGAAAATCTTAAGGCATCTTTTTTAACCTCTGCTTATCTCTGATGGAAGTTAAGAACATGTCCTTTGTAAGTCTCAGCTCCCAAAAGACACAAATAACTTCAGAATTGAGACTTTCTGACTCTTTTCTTGGATATTTAATAACACCAAGAGCCATGAGAGCTAACTATGGGCATCCTTGGTGTTATAGTTGCAAATTTTAAAGTTCTGGCACCACAATGGTCCAATATGATTTAAGCATGTACTGGGTTTCTCTTCCGAGCCTTCAACTTAGGAGAGGCCATAAATGTTGATCCAGGCTAGGGATGAAAACAGGATACTCAATTTTTTATGGGATCATAAGAGAAAAGTTAAATTGTAGGTCTGGGTGGTATAAAAGGTAGACAGGAAGGCTCAGTTTGTTTCCCTGTCTACAATGGTCATGTGTTTCTGAACTGAAATTAGTTCAGCACAAAGCCTATCCATAGCTGAAAGGATATAAGCTAAATTTTACCCTTATATCATTCCACAGCTAAAAGGATATAAGCAGGAATAGCAAGATAGCAATGGATCTTACTTATGTATTTTACACAGGATGAAGATTTGTCTATTATTGGGGAGAAGCGCTCACACACACAGAGTGACCTCTACGAAATGAACAAAATTTAAAAGATAAACTAAACTCAGAACATCACTGGACTCAAATCCCCTGTGATACTCTGGACTGTACTTGTCCAGATAGTTTAAGAGAAAATGAATTTAGTTCATGAGGCCTTTCCCTTTGTGCATGCTAAGTACACATTTCAGTGCATATTTGTGCACACTTCAGTTGTGTCCGACTCTTTGCAACCCCATGGATTGTAGGCTCCCAGCCTCCTTTGTCCATGGGGATTCTCCAGGCAAGAATACTGGAGTGGGTTGCCATGCCCTCCTCCAGGGGATCTTTCTGATCCAGGGATTGAACTCGCATCTCTTACGTCTCCTGCACTGGCAGGCGGGTTCTTTACCACTAACACCACCTGGGAAACATAAAACATATCCAGTGAATGGCAAAGACTTTGGATGAGGCCAGATGGCAGAAAAGTCACAAAGAAAGCTTTGAAAGGAAATCCATAATAAGAGCAGAAAGTGGGAGAATATCCTCTAGTGATTTACGCCCCAAACCAAAGCCGAGGACTTTGTCATTCTGTCTCACTGGGGAGAAAGACTGCTTGTACCTTAGAGAACAGGAACTCCAAATGGGAGTAAACGGTAAATAGTAAATGGGGGCCCAGGCAGCTTTTCTGTAGTCTCTGACCCTACATCACTCATGCAAGGAATATCTTCCCTTGTACATTTACAATTCACCCAAATGTGGCAAATGCAGGGACTCAGATCAAGGACAAGTATAGAAAGAATTGGAGTCAGTAGTCTGCTTACGTCTTTAGCAAGCAGGGATCACAATTTTTGTCTTTACAAAAAGTGACTCTGGCAGCTGCTCTCTCTAAAAGGTCCGCAGAGATATGGCTTGAGCAGCAGCAACTTCAGCTCCACAGCAGCCTACCTCCAGCCACCCGGCATGGAAGAGGCAGTGCTTCAGTCAGTGGAGAACTACAGATAAACATGCCCCAGCTAGGATCTGGTGTCTGGGAGCCCCTTGTTTCAGAGCTTGGTGTCAACTAGGTGTGCTGATGAACAGATAGGCGAACAGAACGAACACCTATAAGGAAACTCACAGGACTCCCTTTATACTAAGTAGAAACCAAGGGAAATGGCCAGACTCTATTAATTTACCAGGAGGAATCTGTTTGTTTTACAATTGTGACCTTTTCTTGACCACACCAGTTGGTAAAGTCTGGATATTGTGATAGATGTGCAAACGTTTTGGTAACTTGAATTTTTTACTGAATGAATTATAACTTAATGTAAATATTTACCATTCTTTACAAGTATTTCATGAAATAATATTTGACTGTATTCTATCCTATGGACATACAACATAACTCATTTAACTAATCTTCCAGATATGGACATTTAAGGTTGTTTCTTTTTTTTCTTTTCAAGTTTAAATAGTGCCACCACAAATGTTTTTGAAGATATGTCTTTGAAAATATACTTTTGTGTATATCCCCAGTAATTTACCAGTTGGGATTTTTATAGCTTTTCATTTTAGCAAGTTTCTATAGTTCGCAAATCATAACCTTAGTGCCTATTTTTCTTTTGCTGTATTTAAAAAATTCACCCTTTCTTTAATGAGTAGTATGCTTTTAAAAGCATACAAAGTAAAAAACAAAACAGGAAAAGACACAGATTTTTACTAATTCAATGCTCAGTCCATCCTTATCATACTTAAGATTTGAAAATCTATTTTCATATTGTCATTTGACAGTGATAATTAAACCAGTTTTAACAAATTGAAGAATATTTTATTTTCCTCTGAAGACTTCCCTATTTGTCCTTATCAGAAGATGTCACTTCTTCAAGATAGGTGAATATCAAATTTAAATCACAAATATTCAAACCAAATTAACAAGGAGAATTTCAAGTCATTTCATTGTCCTGGTGACAATATCCAGATTTCAATACATTTACAATTATCTTGTAATGATTTCAATACATTTACATTACATTCCTGTTCCCTGTTACAAATTTCTCTACCACATGAATTGGTAGTCATACCACAATACAACTGTAACTTTTTTACAAAATGAAGACATTTTTTTCTAAAGCATTTTGGAAGTAAATTAAATATTAAAATTCATGCTCAGTTTTCTTTTTCATAAACCTGTCAACTTTTCCTTACCTTAAATGTAAACTATGTGAGACAAGAAAAATAAAAGCTAGACATAGAGACAACCAGCCAAAAATTCTGATTTGGAAGCACACTGAGCTTTTCTATATAGCTGCAAATTGCATAGCTGAGAGTGAGAGAATTCTACCTACTGGGCACTTGTGTTAGTTCCTCAGTTGTGCCCAACTATTTGTGACTCCATGGACTGCAGCCCACCAGGCTCCACTGTCTATGGGATTTTTCAAGCAAGGTTACTGGAGTGGGTTGCCATTTCCTTCTCCAGTGACTTAGTAGGTATTATTTAGTTCTCCCAAGAGCTTTATGAGGGAAGTTATTACTTTAAATGAACGGGGCTTAGAAATCTTTAAGACTTTGCCCAATATCACATAGCAAGTGATTTGAAGACACCTGTAGTATTCTAGAACAAGTGTACATCCAACCCATGCCCACTGCTTTCCAATACAACAGTGGTGTGACTTGGAACTATTGACAGAGTACACCTTCCTTGTACCAAAGTATGACTTGATCTCTCCTTAGTGAAAAGCCCGGAAGTCTGGGAAAGTAAGTGTGATTATTTGTACAAAATTAATAGAGTTAAAGTGTCTGCCTCCAATGCAGGAGACCTGGGTTCGATCCCTGGGTCAGAAAGATCCCCTGGAGAAGGAAATGGCAACCCACTCCAGTATTCTTGCCTGGAGAATCTCATGGACAGAGGAGCCTGGTGGGCTACAGTCCATGGGGTCGCAAAGAATCGGACACGGCTGAGTGACTTCACTTTCACTTTCAAGATAATAATGAGATTAATTAAATTACAAACTACTAGAAACATGTACATCTGAGAGTCTCTCAGTTTGCTTTCTGAGTAGAAAACTAATGTAACTCAGAAAGGCATCAGGTCTCTTACTGAGGGAGAAATGATAGTCAAACACGCTCACCTCCCCAACTCATGTATTTTCTCTCAGTCCCTTTATTGCCCATCCTCTATCCCCAGGTTCGGCCTTCCTTGCCATACCAGGGGTCCTTCTCTGCCTCACAAGACTGCTCTGGGTGAGAAATGGAAATTGAAGGGGCTGTCTTGGAGGTCTACTCTGTGGAAGAATCTCTGAAATAAAATCAGAACTTTCATGATTAATTTTATGCTACCTTATCGTCTGTGCTTTATTTTAAAAGACTTTCTCAGCCTTGAATTACATTGTGAAAGGAAAGATCCCTTTTTTGCTGTTTAAGCTAAACCTTAATTAGGGAAGGGGGGTTGTTGGCTGGGGCAGGGAGAGATACAGAAAGAAAGTCTGTGGTGGTATGAGATTGGGGCCTGCTTCACACTGCTTCAAAGCCACACTTTTAGCAAGTATTTCTCAGAAAATAATATTAAGCTACTAATGTGAGGATATTCACTATTTCTTAAATTCTTTGATGGTTAACTATAGATTTCCAGTCCCATACTCTTTTGCAAACAGAACAATTCCTTTAAGATGAAGTACAGAGGATGACTGTGGCATATAAAAGCTTTGGGATGGAAGGATAAAGGCAGTCAGTATACTTTCATCACCTTTGCTCTGGACAGTTCAGTTTAGTTCAATTGAGTCACTCAGTCTTCTCCAACTCTTTGTGACCCAATGGACCACAGGTTGCCAGAACTTCCCGTCCGTCACAAACTTCCAGAGTTTACCCAAACTCATGTCTATTGAGTTGGTGATACCATCCAACCATCTCATCCTCTGTCGTCCCCTTCTCCTCCTGCCCTCTATTTTTCTCAGCAACACGGTCTTTTCAAATGAGTCAGCTCTTTGCATCAGGTGGCCAAGGTACTGGAGTTTCAGCTTCAACATCAGTCCCTCCAATGAACACCCAGGACTGATCTCCTTTAGGAGGGACTAGTTGGATCTCCTTGCAGTCCAGGGACACTCAAGAGTCTTCTCTCACACCGCAATTCAAAAGCATCAATTCTTCACTGCTCAGCTTTTTTTATAGTCCAACTCACATCCATACATGACTACTGGAAAAAATGTAGCCTTGACTAGACAGACCTTTGTTGGCAAAGGAATGTCTCTGCTTTTAATATGCTATCTAGGTTGGTCATAACTTTCCTTCCAAGGAGTAAGTGTCTTTTAACTTCAAGGCTTCAGTCACCATCTGCAGTGATTTTGGAGCCCCCCAAAATAAAGTCAGCCACTGTTTCCACTGTTTTCCCATCTATTTCCCATGAAGTAATGGGACCAGATGCCATGATCTTTGTTTTCTGAATGTTGAGCTTTAAGCCAACTTTTTCACTCTCCTCTTTCACTTTCATCAAGAGCCTCTTTAGTTCTTCGCTTTCTGCCATAAGGGTGATGTCATCTGCATATCTGAGGTTATTGATGCTCCTCCCAGCAATCTTGATTCCAGGTTGTGCTTCATCCAGGCCAGCATATCTCATGATATACTCTGCATATAAGTTAACTAAGCAGGGTGACAATATACAGCCTTGATGTGCTCCTTTTCCTATATGGAACCATGTTATTGTTCCATGTCCAGTTCTAAATGTCTCATGATATACTCTGCATATAAATTTAATAAGCAGAGTGACAATATATAGCTTTGATGTACTCCTTTTCCTATTTGGAACCAGTCTGTTGTTCCATGTCCAGTTCTAACTATTGCTTCCTGACCTGCATACAGATTTCTCAAGAGGCAGGTCAGGTGGTCTGTATTCCCATCTCTTTCAGAATTTTCCACAGTTTATTGTGATCCACCCAGTCAAAGGCTTTGGCATAGTCAATAAAGCAGAAATAGATGTTTTTCTGGAACTCTTGCTTTTTTGATGGTCCAGCAGATGGCAATTTGATCTTTGGTTGCTTTGCCTTTTCTAAAACCAGTTTGAATATCTGGCAGTTTGTGGTTCATGTATTGCTGAAGGCTGGCTTGGAGAATTATTAGCATTACTTTCCTCTGAACAGTCCTCTCTAAATAAATCCAAAATATTTTTTAAAAATCCAGTTCAAATCAAGAAACCTATTTTTTATTTTAATGATTCACTTAAAAAAAGAGAAAATTTTAAGTGTCTGCTAATGTGCCAGGTTGGAGGCTCCAAAGAATAAGTGAGACATGACCTTTATCCTGGAGGAACTCACCATCTGAAAATGGAGATAGAACACAAACAGGAACATTAGTAACACTCGAAAATATTAATTAATGGGTATTGATTTTCCCACATGTTCTGGTAAGTGACACCCCACAATCCAGTCAGCTGGAAGAATTCATTCCTTTGGAAGGCTTTAGGTGTTGGGAACAGTCTATGGTCAACTTCTGGCCTCCCAGATAGTCTATTTAATCTGATTCAGTAAGTTAAAGCTTCTGACTGCAGGAGCTGGACTTTTGAGAGCAGAAAATGTTGAGAATCAAAAGACAGAGACATAATGGAGTAAACATAAAGATTATCCACAATTGCTAATCCAGAAATGAACTTTATCCCAGGAAGAGTGGGGAATTTGATGGGTGAGGGGACGGGTCTTCGAGATCTTCAGTATCTGTGAGGACCTGGTGGGAAGGAGCAGAGTGGGCATGAGAGATTTCCCAAGGTCTTCACAGCAGCACAGTCAGTCCAAGGCCGACATTAAGGGCAGCTAGGTGATGAGCCAGAAGTGACTGCCCTCCAGACCATCAGTGCACAGGCAGGGCCCACCGCTCATGCTGAAGCTGGGAAGCCCAACTACCTGGCCTAATTACCACCTGAACAGGGCCAGCCAAGATGTTTATATATGTCTTCTTCAGTTTGTATTCCTCTGTGTCCAAAATGCAGCCCTTTTGAGTCATCTCACTTGGTCGAGCTGCTTTCGGGGTTTTCAGTTCCCTGGGCTTGAATCTGGGTCCTGCCACAGGGTGATGATGGCACGATGGAAGGGAAAGCCCCGAGGACATCCCAGCAGTGTAGTTACAACTGTAAGCTGGGAGGGTGCTGTGCAGACCCAGTCAGCCCAGTGCCTCCTCTTCCCTTCTTCCAAGGTCAAGGAGTCCTCAGATTTTTGGCTGGATGCGCAGTGGCTCAGTGTGGATGTTCTATTTCGCTGCCTACAATCTCCTTTTTTTTGATACCAGCCCATTTCTCTGTTCTTTTCCAAGCACCAGGCTTTTCATGACTTCTAGACTACATCATTTCTGTCTTGCTGTTTCCACACGTCAGTGCTTCCAAGGCCAGATAGTTTTTCCAAATAATCCAATTTTTTCTTATAAATCCATGTTTGTTGACACCTTTCCTAGAAAGCGGTCAAGCCCCATCCTTCTACGTGAATTTGATTATGAGATCCTGAATCATTTAACTCTATATAACAGATAAGTCTTCCCAGGTAGTGCTAGTGTTAAAGAACCTACCTGAGAATGCTGTAGACACAAGAGACACAGGTTCAATCCCTAGGTTGGGAAGATCCCCCAGAGAAGGAAATGGGCTCTCACTCCAGTATTATTGCCTGGAAAATTCCATGATCAGAGGAAAGCCTGGAAGGTTCAAGAGGCCACGAAGAGTCAGATACCACTGAGCAACTAAGCAAAGCACATACAACAGATAAGGGTCTGGGGTGAAGATTTGAGCTGTTAAGTAGAAAGAAATATGATAATGTATCAATTAAAGATTTATCATATTATTGATTAAAATTAGTAAATATTACCATATTACTTAGTTGATATACCAAATTATTTAATTGCTAAAGTAGCAGAGATCTGCTAGGCCTTATACATGCCTAATTTTAATAAGTTGGTCTGACACTTAACCATATAAAAGAGGTCTCTCTCAAGGAAACAAAATTATGCTGGAAAACTGAGCTTATAAAGTACATGTACTAATAATATCATCTGAGCCATACTATTAAAGGTGACAGATATGACATTTGCTGACAGATACAAATTGACTTGATCAAGTATTAATAGTAATACATCGAGGCAGGATGGTCTAATGTGGTCTAATGTGACTTTCCTATCAATCAAAATCTGTGATCTTGCTGCCCTGAAAGGAGATAAATTTCTATTGCTTTAGGACAGTGTAGTAACTACTTCATAATGAGGCTTACCTTTTATCAGAGAGCTGTGAAATCTTCAAATACGTGCAAAGGCTCATTTATGTAGTTAAGTGGTTGGTCCATACACTTAGCATCAGACTATTCATTTTAAGAATATAGAAAATATTCACAGAGTTCATAGGGAAAGTGAGAAGGCCTCTTTAATTTTCTGAAACAATATTGAACCTACAAATATGTGGGTATGTGGGTGGGTGGATGCATGAATGTGTGTGTCCATATTTTATTGTGCAATGCAGAGTTTAAATGCTCTAGATTCAGGGACCGCAAGCTGGTGGTCTTGCATGCAAATTCATCCTGCAGACATGAAGACATACTTTGTTTGGCCCATAGTGTTTTAAACATAGGGACATTTCACAGAAAAAAATCTGGATTTCTGATTTCATTTTGGAAAATCAGGCAACAGTGGGCATTCCCACACAGCAACAGTTGGTTTGATCTGAGTAGGAGCTGTCCCATTTAGGTGCAATATATACACTCAAATTTGCCACAATCTCTTCATGTTACCTTCTTCTAGCCGGCTTCACTCATTTACATAAACTGCCAGGCTTCTGTTGGTAATTTAAGGTTTTTTTTTTTTTTTTACCTCTGTTTCAGACATTCAAAACCACCTCAAACATTAGAGTAGAAAGGGTTGAAGAATAATGTATTTAAGGAATATATCATGAATAAAGGGATTTAACATGGGAATTTAAAAGTGAATATAAAAGGACTTCAGATAGCTGGAAGCAGAATAGGAAATCTCTTTAGTGAGGGAAAATAGAATGAGTGGGGCTTCAGGCATGAATGATGCTTAAACATTGAGATTTGGGTAGACAAGTAAGACTAACACTCTGCATTAAGGAAATAAGGTATTTGTGTTTAGTCTAATTTGGTCAGAAATGAGAATCCTGTGAAGGAATTGTAGGAAGTTGTTGACTGAAAAAAAAAGGCACAATGTGAGAATTAAATTTTATTTGGGGCAAGATGAGGACTACAGCCCAGAAGACAGAAATTCAGACAGCACTGAAAATCTTCTCCGAAGCAGTAGGGGGAAATGCCAGGAGATGTGTGATTTTGGTGAAAGGGGTGTGCGTACAACCAAGCATTTGTTTTTTGCAGAAGGTTTCTGTTGGTCACATGAAGGTTAATACTTGTCATGATGAGTGGTCTTCACCATGAAGGATGTTACTGCTCTTCTAGATATGGGGAGATATAAGAATTGAACTCATAAAATCTTCTTCTGAAAATATCTAACTATCTGAAGACCTTTCTGCCAGTTTTTCCCAGAGCACATAGTGCCTCATTTCTGATCTCCACTCTGAACTCCTTTCAGGGGGTGTTGAAGGTTGGCAGCTGCAGTAGCTCATAATTTAATCCTTGCAAAGGTAGATGGCAAGTGCCAATTTGTAAGTAAAGAGTTATATGATATGATGAAAGCGGTATTTTATAACTAACAGTTGATAGAGGAATACGTTGAGAGAAATTGTACTCACATGTAGTCGTTGGGTAGCTGTGCAGTAAATTGGTGTGAAATAAGGAGGAACTCCCAGCTAGAGATTTGCAGCACCAAGAAAGACTATACATGAGACCTTTTGAAAGACTAAGCAACTGGCCTTGAAGAACATGTATTTTCCCAAATTGACATGTTCACAGGTATATCACTCAGTTTGGTATAGTTCAGTTGCTCAGTCATGTCTGACAGCATGCCAGACCTCTCTGTCCATCACCAACTCCTGGAGTCTACTCAAACTCATCTCCATTGAGTTGGTGATGCCTTGCAACCACTCATCCTCTGTCGTCCCCTTCTCTTCCCACCTTCAATCTTTCCCAGCATCAAGGACTTTTCAAATGAGTCAGCTCTTTGCATCAGGTGGCCAAAGGATTGGAGTTTCAGCTTCAGCATCAGTCCTTCCAATGAACACCCAGGACTGATCTCCTTTAGGATGGACTGGTTGGATCTACTTGGAATCCAAGGGACTCTCAAGAATCTTCTCCAACATCACAGTTCAAAAGCATTAATTCTTTTGTGCTCAGCTTTCTTCATAGTCCAACTCACATCCATACATGACCACTGGAAAAACCATAGCCTTGACAAGACGGACCTTTGTTGGTAAAGTAATGTCTCTGCTTTTTAATATGCTATCTAGGTTGGTCATAACTTTCCTTCCAAGGAGTAAGCATCTTTTAACTTCATGGCTGCAGTCACCATCTGCAGTGATTTTGGAGCCCCCGAAATAAAGTCAGCCACTGTTTCCCTATCTATTTCCTGGCTTTAAAATACAAGGTATATTTGTTACAATAAATAATTAATACTTAATTTATCTTGAGGTAAAATCTATTATTTCTTTGAGTTTATTAATTGTCTTTTAATTGACACTATTTCTGAAGCCAATTATTTCTCCATACCTTTGTCTTTCATCTTACCTCTCTCCACATGGTAAACTGTCCTTCCTCTGGGTTCCTTGGTAATCCACTTATATTGTAATAGTTGATAATTTTGAAAATATAATTCTTCTTTAAGGGAGAATGGATATGAAGACAGTACTCAGAAAAATAAATTTTAGATATTTTGAGTTGTAAAATATCTTAGTGATTAATCGAATCCCCTTATTTTCTGAACTGTTGGTCAGAAACCCAAGGCTCAGTTGATGCAAATGATAGACTGAATCAATAAAAATGGCTACTTTTGAGCAATGCAAAAGTTTCTTCCTTCCAGTCACAGGCGTTTAGGTAAATTAGCTCCTAGCAAGATTTGCTCCGGTGTTCTGTAAGATCATACCTGTACTACTTAGTCAATCAAGACTATCTGAGAATTCTTGAAGTCTTAGCTTGAGGTCTACTAAATTTCATTTTACTAGCTGACATTACTGGAGTCCTGATGCAGGAAGTTTCGTTAGCCTATACCTCTAAGGAAGTCTCAAGTTAGAGTAGCATGAGTCCTGACACAGGTCTGGTTCAAGGACCCACTCCATTTGCAGCCTGGCTGAGACGCATCTAGCTCTGAGGAGGATTTTATCTTCATTAAAATTTATAGGTATTTTAACCCACAAATTAATTAAAATGCCTTCTACCTGAAATTGAAATATTGTGGCGACAACACATTATCTAATAAAACAATTTATACACAAAGGGGATTTTATTCTCTATTTTGGAAGATCTACTTCTAAATTTTAATGCCTTGGTTGGATGTTGGCCAATATGACTCTCTCTCCACATATATCATAAATCCAGATCTTTTAAAGCAGATTTTAGTAGATGTTGATGACATCTAGATTACAAACTCTAGCTAAAACAAAGTATCAGTTCACGGTGATTCTACTAAAAGTAAGACCAAATGTGTATGTAATTCAGATGGCTTGCTGTTTATATGGGTCTGGATATATAATAAATTGACAAGCTAAAACTAAAATGAATTCTATTTTCTATCTACTAGGATAAATGATAAATTTAAAATCCTATAGTAGTTTCTCAATCAAAGGAGAAAATTTATATAGTGAGAATAGTACACATAACTACATTTTTCTAAATATATGTACATCAAATAATTATAAAATATCTTGTGATTAGAAATAACTTCTAGAAGAAAGTATTAACTAATAGTATTCAAGAATATATTTGATTGCCTTTCTGAAATTATTCTCAAAGTGAGTTGTCAAGCTCATTTTGAAACCAATGTTCATTTTAAGAAACTGAGGGTTAAATGCCATGTAAACCTAACATTGAAGATGATTTATTAATGCATAACCCTTCCTCAGTGGATAGGAAAAAGCCAAGTAGTTGAATGTTCAGAGAAGCCTTTTTAGGATGGCAGTTTCCATATCTTAAAAGCTGGTAGCCCTTTGGTTTCTGACGGCATCACTGCCCCCTGAGATTATTTTCAAAACTGAGAACCAAGAAACCATTTAGATGGAGCATATGAGCCTGTCCTTTGAACTGCATGTCTAATTATTTCTTTGTTCCAAAATGACAGTTACTTTAGCATTTAAAAAAGCTTGGAATCTGATTTTTGAACAAACTTGGAAAGTTTAGAACTGAAATTAAAATTTCTATTGCCAGGAATTCCTCAGTGGGCTAGCAGCTAAGACTCCACACTCCCTGTGCAGGGGACTTGGGTTTCACCCCTGGTTGGGGAACTAGATCTCAGATCCTTCATGCCTCAACTAAAGATCCTGCATGCTTCAATGAAGACCCAGCACAGACCATTAAATAATTTTTTTAAAATTTCTATTGCTGAAAATGTATACTTCTTCAGAAACCATTCTGATCACATTGTTCCCTTATTGTTGTTTGTAATTTCAGTTTCTCAAGATTAATGAGATTATGCGTCCTTTCTTTCATCAGTGGTTTGTTTTCCCTAATCTAGCCTGTGTGTGTATGTATGTGTGTGTGTATGTATGTGTGTGTACGTGTGTGCACATGCATGCTAAGTTACTTCAGTTGTGTCTAACTCTTTGAGACCCTATGGACCATAGCCTGCCAGGCTCCTCTGTCCATGGGATTCTCCAGGCAAGAATACTGGAGTAGGTTGCCATGCCCTCCTCCAGAGGATCTTCCAGTCCCAGAGACTGAACCCCTGTCTCTTTTGTCTCCTGCATTGGCAGGTGGGTTCTTTACCACTAGTACCATCTATTTTAGAAATCCTACACATCTGACCAATATAAAATAATATTTGACCCACAGTGACTCACTCTCTTTGCTCTTATAGGCCTGAAAGTTTTTATGACACTTACCATCTGGCATCTTGTGGATATATTTGTAGTATTTGCTTGCTGGCTTGTCACTCGCTCCACTAGGTGAACTTGGTGGAGACAAGAACTTAATCTGGTTTGTTTGTGCCCACAGTGCCTGGCACAAAATAGGTGCTAAATAGATTTTGAATACATTGGTGAATCACTGAACATTAAAAAAAGAATTTACTATTATATTAGAACACAATCCTACCAGTCATTTTCTTCTACACAAAGATGATATACATGTGGAAATTTAAAAAAAAACTTAAGGATTTTGTGAAATTAATTAATCACAGTATCAGTCCCTTGAGATCTACCCACTCATGTAGAGAGTTTTTATGTCACAAATGAAGGGGAATAAAGGAAAAGAAGTCAACATAGCCTAGAAAAAGATATGATCAACCAACTCAGTGTATCAGAGAATCCTAACAATGGTAATCCATCACTTACGATAAATTTAAACAACATTTACTTTTTGGCAGGTAACTTTGTGCCAAGAATTTATCTTGCATTCTCTTTATTTATGATAAAACAAAAATGACATTATACTTTGTCATGAAAGAATACTTTAAGTGATGCTTTTAATATATATATACACTGTACTTGAAGCAACTTCTTCCTGATTTATGATTATAGATGCCACTATTCAAAAGCTGTCGTAGCTGATATAAAAAGGAGTGTGCTCAGCTACCATGTGAGAGAGGATTGATGCATGTTCCATTAGACTAGAAATCTTAATATCTTATCCACTCCCAATTTTTTCCTAAGCAAGCACAAATTGGGTTTTTATCTCTGGAGATACTCACCTGCCAACAGAATAAAATTCACATGCATTAAGATCTGTGATCTTAACATACTTTAATTTTATGTGCTATACTTGGAGACTAGTCTTTTGTGGGATCCCTTAAGGAATTTTGCTTTTGGCCTGGCATTATATTTTTAGCATTTAAAGTTACATGCTTTGAGGCTGACAGTTCTGTGACTTTATAGACTATGTGTGCATTGCATGGTTCATTCACTAATGAATCAATTTCCTTTAGAGTATACTCTCTGTGTATGTGCTCTTTCTATCTCCCTGTCTCTCTCTCATGTGTGTGCACTCATGTACATTTATTCCTTTGATAGAGATTCCATTGGGGACCATTATTAATCTTTTATTTTTGACCTAGGTAAGTATTGCTTGTAATATGCTCAAGATCAAAAGAGAGGAAAAAGAGGAAGTGGATCTTTTACGTCACTTCATGATGCTCTTGGAATTCTACTAGGTTAGGCTAAAACAAGTATTATTGTTTCTAAAATGACCATTCAGGTATGACCTAAATCAAATCCCTTATGATTATACAGTGGAAGTGACAAACAGATTCAAGAATTAGATCTGGATTCAAGGATTAGTGCCTGAAGAACTATGGACAGAGGTTCATGACACTGTACAGAAGGCAGGGATCAAGACCTTCTGCAAGAAAAAGAAATGCAAAAAAGGCAAAATGGTTGTCTGAGGAGGCTTTAGAAATAACTGTGAAAAGAAGAGAAGTGAAAAGCAAAGGAGAAAAGGAAAGATATACCCATTGAATGCAGAGTTCCTAAGAATAGCAAGGAGAGATAAGAAAGCTTTCCTCAGTGATCAATGCAAAGAAATAGATGAAAACAATAGAATGGGAAAGACTCTTCAAGAAAATTAGACATACCAAAGGAACATTTCATGCAAAGATGGGCTCAATAAAGGACAGAAATGGTATGGACTCAACAGAAGTAGAAGATATTAAGAAGAGGTGGCAAGAACACACAGAAGAACTACACAAAAAAGATCTTCCTGATCCAGATAACCACAATGGTGTGGTCACTCACCTAGATCCAGACATCCTGGAATGTGAAGTCAAGTGGGCCTTAGGAAGTATCACTATGAACAAAGCTAGTGGAGGAGATGGAATTCCAGTTGAGCTATTTCAAATCCTAAAAAATGATGCTGTGAAAGTGTTGCACTCAATATATCAGCAAATTTGGAAAACTCAGCAGTGGCCACAGGACTGGAAAAGGTGTTTTCATTCCAATTCCAAAGAAAGGCAATGCCAAAGAATGCTCAAACTACTGCACAATTGCACTCATCTCACATGCTAGCAAAATAATACTCGAAATTCTCCAAGCCAGGCTTCAATAGTACGTGAACCATGAACTTCCAGATGTTTAAGCTGGATTTAGAAAAGGCAGAGGAATCAGAGATCAAATTGCCAACATCCACTGGATCATTGAAAAAGAAAGAGAGTTCCAGAAAAACATGCTTTGATTGTGTGGATCACAACAAACTGTGCAAAATTCCTCAAGAGATGGGAATACCAGACCACCTGACGTGCATCCTGAGAAATCTATATGCAGTTAAGGAAGCAACAGTTAGAACTGGACATGGACCAACAGACTGGTTCCAAATCGAGAAAGGAGTACATCAAGGCTGTATGTTGTCACCCTGTTTATTTAACTTATGTGCAGAGTACATCACGAGAAACACTGGGCTGGATGAGGCACAAGCTGGAATCAAGATTTCCGGGAGAATATCAATAACCTCAGATATGCATATGACACCACCCTTATGGCAAAGCAAAGAAGAACTAAAGAGCCTCTTGACGAAAGTGAGAGGAGAGTGAAAAAGTTGGCTTAAAGCTCAACATTCAGAAACCTAAGATCATGGCATCCGGTCACATCACTTCATGGGAAATAGATGGGGAAACAGTGGAAGCAGTGATAGACTATTTTGGGGGGCTCCAAAGGGGGGGCTCCAAAATTACAGTAGATGGTGACTGCAGCCATGAAATTAAAAGATGCTTGCTCCTTGGAAGAAAAGTTATGACCAATCTAGATAGCATATTCAAAAGCAGAGACATTCCTTTGCCAACAAAGGTCTGTCTGGAGAAGGCTATGGTTTTTCCAATAGTCATTTATGGATATAAGAGTTGGACTATAAAGAAAGCTGAGAGCCAAAGAATTGATGCTTTTGAACTGTGGTGTGGGAGAAGATTCTTGAGAGTCCCTTGGACTGCAAGTAGATCCAACCAGTCCATCCTAAAGGAAATCAGTCCTGAATATTTATTGGAAGGACTGATGCTGAAGCTGAAATTCCAATACTTTGGCAACCTGATGTGAAGAACTGACTCATTTGAAAAGACCTTGATGCTGGGAAAGATTGAAGGTGGGAAGAGAAGGGGACGACACAGGATGAAATTGTTGGATGGCATCACCAACTCAATGGTAATGAGTCTGAGTAGACTCCGGAAGTTGGTGATGGACGGGGAGGACTGATGTGCTGCCGTCCATGGGATCACAAAGAATTGGACATGATTGAGTGACTGAACTGAAATGAACTGAGATGAAGACTGGAAGAATATCATTAAAAAAAAAAAAAGCAGTAGTTTTCAACCTGTACCTCCTATAAGACTAGATTTTTGATTGGAAGTTTCCATTTTCAAATCAAATCTATGCAACTGCTTTGGGTCCCATTACCCTCCCATTAGTTATTTTTAAGTCCTTACACGTTCCACCCTCTGGCAATAATTGGTCCTGCAAACCATTGTGGATGCTTTTAGAGTAAGGATCCTGTCTGAATACAATACTTTTGAATAACACTTGACACAAAGCCGGCAGAGTTCTTTTTTTCTTTTATTAGCGGTGTGACTTTGGACAAGTCAGTAACCACTCTAGAAATAGTTTTTTCTACCTGAAAAATAAGAGAATTGAGCTAGAAGACTAACTTCCAATTGTTGTTCTAGGAAACGGAAGAAGAGAAGAGGGAATAATATAAACAGATTTCTGGTTTTCTTGTTCTCACTAGGACAGATCCTATTTGATTGTTTTGCATAATGACTGTTTAGATAATGAAAGAATCACAAAAGTAATGCAAGTTACGAAATCTCTGGGCTAGAAGATCATCAGGGCTCTTTCTAGTATTAACTATTTTTGAGCATCCTCCTGATCTGTAGGTTACACAAGAAATAAAGAAAAATAAACACACTCTGGGTAGTGAGATTATGGAAGATTTTTCATTTCTTTTTGTTTTTTCTCTATATTTTCAACAGTGGGTATACATAATTATTCAAAAATTAGTACTCTTTAAAAAGTAGCTACAATGAGCATATACACTGTAACAGTCAAGAAAAACTTGATTTTAAAGAAATTTTACCGATGTCTATAAGTTATATACTGAATAAACATAGGGGAGAGAAAGAGACAGACAGGCAGAAAAGCACACAGTTATGGGTTGATATTTTCAAAGCATAGAATTTAAAAATCATCTTATATAGATTAGAATATGAGTTATGACTTATTTTATATAACCAAGTCAGTCTCAAATTATATAAGCTTCATGTGCTTTCCATTCTTAGAAATTGTTAGGTGTAGTCTGTATTCATTGAATACATACTTTAAAAAAATAAGATTTTTTAATGGTTGGTCTTTAGAAAATTGAATAAAAGAAAAATTACCGCTAGTATTAATTAGTAAACGAGAAATGTTACATACAGTTTTAAAAACCTCTATAGCTTAAAGCCAAGAAAATTCTTTCTCTAGTCTAGTTTTCTAACTTTTCAAAAACAATATAATATACTCAAACTCAAACTAATATTTTAAAATTGCCTCTAATAAACCATTTTCTCAAATCATTCTGGCTTTTAAAGTAATCACTATTCAAGCTCCGAAGAGCAGTAGAGCCAAAAACCATTGTTTTAGTTTTTGCTGCTTTTAAAACCAGTTTGTTTTCCTGGAACCAGTCTGCCAAAGTCTTTTTGCAGTTCAGTAGTTAAGTGAGAAACAGATTTGCCATTAAAATGCACAGTCGTGCCATCTGCATAAAGATGTATAGAGCAGTAATGACATATCCATGTTAAATCATTAATAAAAAGAGAAAAGAGGATCGGGCCCATGACTGACACTGTTGCTTAATAACTGGAAGGAGAAGGAGTGGAAGAGACAGCCCTGTGAACAGTAACAGATTGATGTCTGTCAGAGCCATTTCTTATCTTTTGACAGCATTTGGGCCAGAGCCCACGCTCCCTACCTTCTGTAGTCAAAGCCCATGGTTCACTAGGCCAAAGCATTTTGAGAAATTAATAAAAACTATCACTTAATTCAGAATTCCCCTCAAGACGTATTCATTAATATTAGGTTGTCATAGAGTGACATATGAAGGGTTGGCAAATTCCTTAAAGGCTTTTCATATGTGGAACTCGTGTGTGTTTCCCTCATCAGCATCTTTAAGCCTTCTAAATACTTATTATCAGAAGTAACCAGCACACTGATAGGCTTTATTGCGTGATTTCTTATGTTATTTTATGTTGGGGAAATAGTGTTTCTGAGGGTAACTAAATGAGTCATGAATTAAATAATTGGTATAGAATATACATTTCAAATTTAGGAAATGTCTTTGAAAAGGAAAAATGGGACAGATAAATGAATTTTACTTTGGGCTAAAAAAGTTATGCTATTTGATCTTCATTTTTCTGGTGGTAAAGTCAGTGAACCATATATATTGTGATATATGAAGTTACAGGATAAATTGTAGATAAAATGCCTCTGGCCCTTAGGAGTTAACAATTTAAAGGGAACTCTTAACCCATAAGAAAGATGGATAATCCAAGCATCAAAAATATATAAAGGAGTTCAAAACAAATTCTAGCTGCTCACAATGTATATACATCTACAGGCTGTCCCATAAGATCTATGGGAGTCTGGAACTGACGGGAGTAAAAAGGTTTAAGTGGCATTAGTCTGGAAAGATTTTTAAAAAGACATAAATTGGGGGGAATACTGACTATTTTGATAGTCTAAATTCACCTTCTACTATAGATATTAGTCATAGATTATAAAGTTCATGGTTGTATAGTTCAACATTCAGTGAGACCTGAAAATATCTGTTATCTTTTCTTGCCTACATCTGCTATCATTTCCTCTGTGATATAAATAAATATGTGCTATAGGATGACCATATGTTTGCGGGTCAAGGGCTCTAAGTGCTTGTCTCCCTCGGACACTAACTAGTTGAGTGATAGTAAGCAAGTCAGTCTCCTTCTTCCTCGGATTTTCCTACCATAAATTTAGATCCCTTTTAGCCCTTGCGTTCTAGAATTCTACTGTGTTAATAATGATCTTACAGTTGTGGGGATAATGTGTACATTAAAACCCTTCCCTGACCATTCTAAGAGCTTTATAAATGCCTGTTAGAGGGCTCCATACAAGTGCACAGCACATATATTAATAAAAAGGAAATCATCAGGCTTCCCTTCCCCAGCTGATTACTCTGAGAGATCCCAGTCATATACCAGGAACTGTGCTTGACATGGTGACACAGAGAGACCCAGTTCCTGTATTTATGGAGCTTCTAGTTCAGTGGGAGACATTAAATACTTGAGGGAAGAAACAAGTCCATAACTGCTAGTTATGTTAACTGATTTGGAAAAAAGTATATGTTTCTAGGGGGCTTCCTAAGTGGTGCTAGTGGTAAGGATCTGCCTACCAATATAGGAGATGTGAGAGACATGGGTTCAATCCCTGGGTTGGGATGGTCCCCTGGAGGAAGGCATGGCAACCCACTACAGTATTCTTGCCTGGAGAACCTCATGGACAGAGGAGACTGGAGAGGTCGATGGTCCATAGGCTCACAAAAAGTCAGACATGAATGAAGTGACTTAGCATGCCTGCATAAGGTTCAAGGAGAAATTTACCTCAAGCTGGTTAAATTCTAGCTGGAATTTACTAGGGGAGAATCCATGTGGGGTTATTTTTGAGGTATAATTGACATATAACACTATATTAGTGTCAGGTATATAACATAATGACTCATTTTTCATATATATATTGAGAAATGATCACTACCAGATCATATGGCAATTCTATTTTTATTTTTGGGGGGAACCACCATACTATTTTCCATAGTGTGTTAGTCGCTCAGTAGTGTCCAACTCTTTACGACCCCATGGACAGTAGCCCACCAGGCTCCTCTGTTCATGGGATTCTCTAGACAAGAATACTGAAGTGGGTTGACATGACCTTCTTCAGGGGAGCTTCCTGACCCAGGGATCGAATCCAGGTCTCCCTCATTGCAGGTGGATTCTTTACCCTCTGAGCCACTTGGAAAGCCTCATTTTCTATAGTGGTTGTACCAATTTACATTCCCACCAACGGTACACAAGGGTTCCCTTTTCTCTATATCCTTGCCAGTACTGTTATTTGTCTTTTTGATAATAGCCAATCTGGCAGGTAGTGGCTTCCCTGGTTGCTCAGATGCTAAAGAGTCTGCCTGCAATGTGGGAGACTTGATCCCCTGGAGAAGGAAATGGCAACCCACTCCAGTATTCTTTCCTGGAAAACCCCAAGGATGGCAGAGGCTGGCAGGCCTATAGCCCACTGGATCACAAAGAGTTGGACACAACTGAGTGAACATGTCCAGTCTGACAGGTGTGGGTGATATCTCACTGTGGTTTTGATTTGCATTTCCCAGATGATTAGTGATGTTGAGTATCTTTTCCTATATCTGTTGGCAGTGTGTATTTATTTCTTCTTTGGAAAAATGTTTATCCAACTTCTCTATTTTTTAAAATTTTACAGTCTTTAATTTTATTTTTAATTGGAGGATAATTACTTTGCAGTATTGTGATAGTTTCTCCCATACATCAACATGAATAAGCCACTCTGCCTATTTTTTAATTGGATTATTTGGTTTGTTGCTATTGAGTTGTAGGAGTCCTTTGACCTGAGATGTATAGTATAAAATATGCAGGATATTTGCATAGGTATAATATGTGTATGTATATACAGTATACGCAAGAGATAATTGGGTGCTAAGATTCAGGGTGGAGAGAGTGCCAAAGTGTGTAACAAAAAGGAAACAGTAAGTGCAAAAGCTCCAGACATACTAAAGAAGCTAAAAGAAGGTTACTGTCACTCCCCAAGGGAGTAGTAGTAGTAGAAGAAGAGAGTTAGGCAGGGGCCACATTATGCGAGGGTTTGCAGGCTAGAATATAAATACCATTGTGATTAGTGGCTGAGAAATACTTCTAAAAAATTCCTAGGAATTTATGGAACACTTTCCACTTCTGTGATAGGAAGAAATAATGGACACTATCTTGGACGCTGTATTGACTTCATTTCTCTCTGAGTATCCTCTTTAATGAAGGAGCAGCTTGCTTACCAGCAAACAGAATGCTTGGAGAGTTTTCTGAATATTATGAACAGAGTTAAGAAATAATAGTAACAGATGAGAGTCTGAGGCTCAATCATGTTTACCTGAAGTTGCCATTTTCATTAAAAAAGCATGCACATCAACAAAAGACGGTGATCTAAAGTGCATTCTAAAGTGCAGAATTGCCTTCCTTTCCCTTATTGTTTTATTTGGCTAAAGGACAGACCCGAAATACATTCCCTGAACAACCTGTATGTTGAACATTCTGAAAGATGTCAGATCCTTGCTATTCAAAGTGAGTTCTGCAGACCAGTGGCATATTGAAGAGTATGTTAGAAATGCAGAATCTCAGCTCCCAAACCTGACCCACTGAATCTGAAACTGTATTTAAATCAAGATATTCAAGAAAATTTTTGTACACATTGAAGTTCAAGAAGTGCTGCTTTAGGTACTGGGAATAAATGAATTCAAAATAATATATAAATTAGAGGATCGAGAGGAAATTTTAAAATAGTTTCCTTGTAGTTAAGTATCATTTTAATGTAAAATATCCTTAACACTTTCATTAATTCAATTTTAATTATTGTTATGGAAAATGTTTCACTAGGAAACAATTACTCTAGGCACAGTGCCAACAGTTTCAAGGTTTAAAATTTACTCAAAACACAGCAAAATATTTTGAGTGTATACATATTTCCTTGTAGGGTAGAAATAGCCATGCTAAATATCATATATTGAAATATCAATTATTGAAATTGTTCAATGGTGTGTCCTTTTACTAAAATGATTGTTAAGTAATTGTTCAGCCTTTAAGACCCTTATAGTGAAAATTTACAACTATTTATGGAATTCATGTTTGAAATTTTCAAGAGTATTTGGACTTATTTGGAGCTCAAGTCTATATAATAAAAACACATTCTCAACAATTTATTTAACTAAATTTGGAGCTCCAAGCTTTCAATGGATGTATGAATCATAGGAGCCTTGCCAGATGTTTTGGAGTGTGGAATTCAAAACGCATTAGCAGCATGGCACGTCATGAAGTTTGATGCAAAACATTTCTTCTCTCTTTCCAAAAAGCCTTGTTTGGTTTCTATTGTAAACCATGAACTATGGTGACAGTTCATAGCTCTAGGGAGACATCTAAAATCCTTAAGTAGTATCTACCCAGACAGTGGAAATATGAGGCAATTATCTACACAATCAATGTCATAAAAAAGCTTGCCCACCTGGCCATATCCAGAAAACCAAGTCCAAAATCTATTTACCTGTTAAAGTTTATTTCATTGTTTTTTATGCCTAATGTTCAGTAGACAATCTCTTGATCCTTCCTCCATTTTTATCCGTTCACATCAACAGATGACCTTCTCTATTATTTACAAAGAAAACACAATTAACTAGACAAATCTTCTGAAAAGTCCCATAGTTTTACCAACACAATGATCAGAATCTCTATTTCTCTGATACTGCTATCAGTTCAGTTCAGTCCCTCAGTTGTGTCAGACTCTTTGCGACCCCATGAATCGCAGCACGCCAGGCCTCCCTGTCCATCAACAACCCCCGGAGTTCACTCAGACTCACGTCCATCGAGTCAGTGATGCCATCCAGCCATCTCATCCTCGGTCGTCCCCTTCTCCTCCTGCCCCCAAGCCCTCCCAGCATCAGAGTCTTTTCCAATGAGTCAACTCTTCGCATGAAGTGGCCAAAGTACTGGAGTTTCAGCTTTAGCATCATTCCTTCCAAAGAAATCCCAGGGCTGATCTCCTTCAGAATGGACTGCTTGGATCTCCTTGCAGTCCAAGGGACTCTCAAGAGTCTTCTCCAACACCACAGTTCAAAAGCATCAATTCTTCAGCACTCAGCCTTCTTCACAGTCCAACTCTCACATCCATACATGACTACTGGAAAAACCATAGCCTTGACTAGACAGACCTTAGTCGGCAATGTCTCTGCTTTTCAATATGCTATCTAGGTTGGTCATAACTTTTCTTCCAAGGAGTAAGCATTTTTTTAAATTCATGGCTGCAATCACCATCTGCAGTGATTTTGGAGCCCCAAAAAATAAAGTCTGACACTGTTTCCACTGTTTCCCCATTTATTTCCCATGAAGTGATGGGACTGGATGCCATGATCTTCGTTTTCTGAATGTTGAGCTTTAAGCCAACTTTTTCACTCTCCTCTTTCACTTTCATCAAGAGGCTTTTTAGTTCCTCTTCACTTTCTGCCATAAGGGTGGTGTCATCTGCATATCTGAGGTTACTGATATTTCTCCTGGCAATCTTGATTCCAGCTTGTGTTTCTTCCAGTCATACTGCCTTTGAATCTTTTCTCTCAGCTTGTAAATTTGTCCCAGTATTCAAGATTGAGGGCAAGAAGAGAAGGGGTGACAGAGGATGAGATGTTGGATGGCATCACTGACTCAATGGACATTAGTTTGAGCAAACTCAGGGATATAATGAAGGACAAGGAAGTCCTGGCGTGTTACAGTTCATGGGGTCACATATAGTCAAACACAATTTAGCAACTGAACAACAACAGCAACAGTATTTAATAGCATCAAATTTGATATGAAATAGTGGACTTTTAATAAAAGTATAAGATGAAGGCTTTATTCTCAACATTTTAAAAACAAATATAACACATTCAAGTATCTTCTTTTGATACTGTGATCCCTTGAAGATGTCATTTATTTTTCCCACTTCTTTTAGAAATAGACTTCTTGAAAGAGAAATGAACACACCTCAACTCCTTTAAAACATGAATTCTCATAAAAACTGGTGATTTATATATATTAAATTGCTTTTTTCAGTACAAGGCATGCCTAACTAGTAATGTGGAAAAGTAATCTATAACAATAATCTGGCATTTATTGAGAGTTGCCATCTTTTAAGTCGGAGAAGGCAATGGCAACCCACTCCAGTACTTTTGCCTGGAAAATCCCATGGAAAGAGGAGCCTTGTAGGCTGCAGTTCATGGGGTCGCTAAGAGTTGGACATGACTGAGCGACTTCACTTTCACTTTTCACTTTTCACTTTCATGAATTGGAGAAGGAAATGGCAACCCACTCCAGTGTTCTTGCTTGGAGAAACCCAGAGATGGGGGAGCCTGGTGGGCTGCCATCTATGAGGTTACCCAGAGTCGGACATGACTGAAGCGACTTAGCAGCAGCAGCAGCAGCATCTTTTAAGTATTGTGTTAACTGCTTTAAGTAAGTATTTTTACTTAATTCACACAATAATCCTATGAGGTGTTCTCATCATTACCTTTATTTCTTGACACAGAAATGGAGGGAGATAACTTGCTCAAAGTCATACAACAAGTAACGGGTGGATTTAAGATGTGAATGTCGACAGACATAATTTTAGAGTCCAAGTTCTTACCCAGATCCTACCTTCTGAATGGCCCTGTGATATGGTAAGTTCAGAACATCACTTGTATCTAGTATTTCCAGCAGTATTTCCCTTAGATCAAAGAAAGAAGAGCCCTCATCTGGATTCCACACCCAGCTCTATTGTAAATCTTCCCCACAGTGTACGGTATCTGCTTTGCAAATGGGGCATATCACCTAAAGGACAGGTCCTCCCCTCTAAGGATAACTGGCATAATCTGAATCTTGAATTGCCTTCCCAATAGCCTTTGTGCCACTTCTAAGCCATACACAGGCATCTTTTCCAGATCTGTTCTCTCAAGCAAGACCATGGTGTCAGAATCCGTACTTCTAGCTATGCCTGGGTGCTGCCAAGGGATGTCCACAAGGGATGTCTCCGCCCTACCACATTCTATCTAGCACAGAAATCCAAGGAATCTAAAGAGTCTAAAATCTGGCCTCCAGGTAACAAACGGAATGGACAATTTTTCTAAGTAGGGCAGAGAACATTTTCATTTACATCTGCTTAAGCTTGACTGAAAACCCTTAAATATTTAGACATGTGGTATATGGGCCCCAACTCTCTGTTTGTCCCAGGTCCTGCAATTGTTAGGACTGGGCCTGGATTTAGAGTTCTTTTTTTTTTTTTTTTTCCTTTTAAAACTACAAGAGACTGAATGCCACAAAGGTTATTTTTTTTCATGTCTATCACAATATTATGCATCTTAGAACAGTATTTTCTAGATTTTAGTATGTACAAGAATCACTTGGAGCAATGACTATCCAAATTTAATATGAATAGGAATCACCAGCTTGTTAAATTGCAGGTATGAGTCAGCAGGTTGCAGGTGGGGCCTGAGAGTCTGAATTTCTAACAAGCTCCCAGGTGATGCTGATCCTCAGTCTTTGGACCACATTTGGAGAATTGAGGACCTACAGTACTTGTTTAAAATGCAAATTCTTGGGCATAACCTTCAGAAATTCTCGTTAAGGTGATCTAAAGGGGACCCAGATGGAGAGCAAAACAGAATTTTTAAGAAGCAACATAGGTGGTGCTGGTCTGTAGCTCATATTTTAAGAACAAGTGCTTTAGAACATGCTTCTTAAACTGTACTATGCATAAAGCTGACTGGAGAACTTGTCGAAAACCAAGATTCTGAGTTATTTAGAGGCTGTATATCTGATGGGCTTCCAAGTGACGTTAGAGCTACAGATCTGCTGACCACACTCCGAACAGTGAAATAGAAGGGAGCATTTCAGGCTCTTCAACAGCCATTTTGAATACAAGTTATTTGACTGAGAAGCAAAAAGTGAGAAGGTGATTTGTGGTGTTCTGTCTGTGGACAACATTCTCACTCCTTTGCTCCACAAAATTCATATAAATAACTTCAGAGCCTTTGTGTGACTTTAGATTTGCTAATGGCCCCTTTCTTGAATTTTTTCTCAAATTTGGTCCTTCTTCTGTCCCTGCTGTCAGTAACAACTGGGCTGATACTTTTTGTCAATGTTTCCAAGAAGTGTCTGTGTATTATCCAATAACCTGAATAGATGAGACTTATCAGACATTTGGAAAAGAAAGGATACTTTAGTGTGGGAATGGAGTTTCCATCTTATGAGCCCACTCAGTGAACATTGTGAAAGGTTATTAATCTTATAAATGGGAATGTACGGAGGACTAATTCAGATACTGGGGTTTCCTGGAAGAATCCATTTTAAAGCCTGAATCACGATTTGTTGATTAACTCAAACAATTAACAATAATTGTTAATCAAACAATTAACAATAGGCACAGCCTGAGAGGAGTTTTGTTTTTTGCTGCAGAAGCGAGTCTGAGTAGCTGGGGCTTAAGGAAAACATCCTGGGTAACTTCTTTCATCCCACTGATCTGGTGGGGCTGCCGGCGCTCTTCTCATGCCTCTTCTGCAAGTCCCAGGGTCATCCCTCTGAGAATTCTAAAGCTGCACATGTCACCCTGATGTGAGAAACACGAGCTTTATCAAAGGGGATAAGGTCAAACGTGCCAGTAAAAACATACACCATGTATGAATCTCAACACTCCCTAACAGAGCAGTTCTGACTCTTCCTCAGTGTTCTAAATCTTCAGTGTAAAAGATCCTATGTCAAATAAGTTAAGGCTGTAGATTTATTCACATTTATACACATTTGTAAAGGTAAATGGTCTAACCCGTGTGAATTTTCTGATGCTGAGTAAGCCTTGAACTCAAAAGCTTTGCCACATTCATTTGTAAGGTTTCTCTCCAGTGTGAATTCTCTGGTGGATAATGAGATGAGACCGCCACCTAAATATTTTCTCACATTCCTTACATTTGTGAAGTTTCTTTACAGTATTAACTCTCCAACGACTCGCATGTGTGGAAGCCTCCTATATTCATGTACCACTGGCACGAGTATGGATCCTCTGGTGGTCGATGAGGTATGAGCTCCGGCTGAAGGCCTTCCCACACTCACTGTATCACAGGGCTTCACCCCGGCATGGATAATCTGGTGCTGGACAAGGGTGGAATTCTGGCTGAAGGCCTTCCCACACTCACTGCATTTATACGGCCTCTCGCCTGTGTGTACCCTCTGGTGTATTGTGAGCTCTGTGCTCATGCTGAAGGCTTCTCCACATTTGAGGCACTCGTAGGGTTTCTCCCCCTTATGGACCCTGTGATGGTAAATGAGGCTCAAGCTCTGGCTGAAGGGTTTCCTGCAGTCACTGCACTCGTTCGGCTTCTCCCGGGTGTGAATTCTCTGATTCTAACTCTAAGAGGGGTTACTGCTACTGCTACTGCTAAGTCACTTCAGTCATGTCCAACTCTGTGCGACCCCATAGACGGCAGCCCACCAGGCTCCTCCATCCCTGGGATTCTCCAGGCAAGAACACTGGAGTGGATTGCCATTTCCTTCTCCAATGCATGAAAGTGAAAAGTGAAAGTGAAGTTGCTCAGTCATGTCTGACTCTTAGTGACCCCATGGACTGCAGCCCACTAGGCTCCTCTGCCCATGCGATTTTCCAAGCAAGAGTACTGGAGTGAGGTACCATTGCCTTCTCCCTAAGAGGAGTTAGACTGTGCCTATTTACAGGGCCAGTTTTTCTAGTGTTTGTGATCCAATTAGTGACAGGCAGTGTCCACAGAGTAGCCCATAAAGGTGAATTAAATTAATTCAGGGATGGATAACGAAGAAGAGCTTGACTTTCTGCAGGGCCCAGAGATGCTGCCTTACTGAGGCCTGAAGCACCCGGGGACAGTCTGCATTCCACATACAGAGGCAAGGTCCTTAACACTGAACTAGCTTCTTTAAAGAAAAATTTGCCATACTAGGTTTATAAGTTGGGACATCTATTAAAAATTGTATAATATCTTACATGGTGTTGCAAGTTTTAATATCTCCTCACATCTGCCTGCTTTTAAATACTGGAACACACACAAAAGATTCATTAAACATAAAGCAACAATAAAACTCAAGGGCAAGGAAACTGCATGAAAAGAATGCTGCTACTGCTGCTGCTGCTGCTGCTGCTAAGCCGCCTCAGTTGTGTCTGACTCTGTGCGACCCCATAGATGGCAGCCCACCAGGCTCCCCCATCCCTGGGTTTCTCCAGGCAAGAACACTGGAGTGAGTTGCCATTTCCTTCTCCAATGCATGAAAGTGAAAAGTCAAAGTGAAGTCACTGAGTCGTGTCCAACTCTCAGCCACCCCATGGACTGCAGCCTACCAGGCTCCTCTGTCCATGGGATTTTCCAGGCAAGAGTACTGGAGTGGGGTGCCATTGCCTTCTCCGGAAAAGAATGCTACAATCAAGCAAATTCTTTAAGCTGGTGGAAAACAATCTTTTTTCTATAATTATACATAAAGCAGTCAGATCGACCTTTCTACCAGTGATAGTTTATTGAAATGATAGAATGGTAAATCAATAGAACATACTTGATTCTGAAGGATACTACCTTAAAATTTTTGAAATATCTTTCAAATTTAATGACAAAATACAAGATTTTCTTTAATTTATATCAGAGATATTTCACATATTTCGATGTCTAGAAACAAGAAATTTAGAGCCCTTCAAACTCATTTATGCCAAGGTTGTCAATGTGTGGTCCTCAGGCAAGTAGTATCAGCACAATTTGAGATTTTGTTAGAAATGCAAAATTTCTGGCTACAACCCTGACCAAAAGGGGTCAGCACAGAAATTTGTGTTTTAAAAAGCCTTCCAATGATTCTGGCATTGGGTCAAATTTCAGAGGCACTAATCCACATTGGTTCTTTCGATTTAATTAATTCAACAGGTATTCCTTGTATACCTTAAGGGAAGAAGCGTAAACTCTAGCCCAGAAGAGATTTTATTGGAAAAATTTGATCATGAATATGGAAATTCAAGATAACATTAGAATTCATTTAGACTCCACACCAAAACTTCAGGTAGATTTATAAGCAGGGTTTTTGTGTGTGTGTGTTTTAACTTTTCCACTAAATACAAATAAGAGGAAATAACTTTAGCACCTAAAATGGGATAAGCAGCAGAGTCCCTTTTGCCCTCATAATGAGGCTTCTCTGACCCTAGGGGAGGGTTCTGGGATAAAATCAATTATCTAGAAAGCTGGTAAGAAAAGTGAACAATTTGCAAGTGCAAAGGTAAAATTGACATAAGATATTATTTAAAACAAAAACAAAATTAAAGTAATCCATCCAGACAAGGGGATGGGGAGTGGGAATGTAGGCTCAGAAGGAAAGTCTGCCTTTCTGTCCTTAAGGAGTTCTCCTCATCATCAATTTACCCCATACCATGGGCTTTGAGATAAGCAGTATTCTTTTAAATGACAGAAATAATAATGAATGAAGGTGAGAGAGTTATTTCACAGCATTAGTGATCTCAATTGAACTGTCTGGCATTTATTATTTACAGTATTTCTCACATTAATTTTTGGCACATTAGTATGTTAGTAGATTTCATACCATGGGCAGAAAAGGTTTTTGAATATAATTTATTTCATGAAAGCTAAAAAGTTCACACTGATTTATAAGTGTACAATGGAACAAGATTCAATGAGCCTTGATGAGACAAAGCTGAAATTATTCAGAATCAGGAGCCTGAAATATTATAGGCAGTTTGTTCATCTCTGAAATCTCATACTGTTATTTAAATTCCTCTAAGTTCATTAATCCCATTTAATAGCAGCTGATGCAAATCCACTTGGACTTTGGGGAGGAAAAAAATAATGGGCCATAATGCCCTTGAGCCACAGAAAATAATATAATTATTTTTACTTTGCAAGAGGTCACAAATGAAGAGTTTGAGATTTTGAGCTGCCATAACTACAAATTTAGCAAAAAGTAGGCATTTAATGATAGAGTTCACTTTGGTGGTTTAGGTTTTATTTTGAATGTTTGTTTTGTCTTAAAAACACTAATGCTGAAATGTTGTCTCAAATCTTTATTTTCAAATTACTTATTATATTACCATAAATTATAGGGTGCAGTAAAGGCCAGATTTAAAAGAAAGCACACTTTGCTGTCTCATTTTCCTATAAATAACATGACACTTTATGAAATAAGAATTATTATAAAAGTTTTCCTCTTTTTTTTCTCCTATAACTCCAGTTGCAAGCACTGAGCTAATGGCCTTGCTCCAAGTAACTCAGTGGACTATTCCAAATATAGGAGCATAATGGGTAGAGGTTACCTGTAGGAAGTCTGAGAAAAATGGTAATCTATAATTTCACCACAATTATAATGTTTCCCTTAAATAAGAGTTAAGTCCATGGGGTGAGTGCTAACAAATACCTTTTAAAGATGCTCTTATTACTTCCATTGTTTTGATGCTTGTGCACTTTCCACGTCTGCTATTAGAAGCAGTAAAAGACCTGAGCTTTGGCCCATGGGGTTTGGAGATGGTGGTTAACAATCAAGCAGAGGTCTCAGCCCATCAGCCCATCAGCCCATCCTCAAGGGTTATCTAGAGGGCCAGGCCAGGCCACATTCACAGGAAACAAAACCAGTGGAGTTAAGAGACTCTTTGTCAGGATTAACCAGGCCTTCATCTAACACCCTCAGAAGAGGAAATAATGTTTCGCTTCATTGGGATGACTCAGAGAAAATCTTTCTTTTCTTTCCCCAATAAAGAGATAAGAGATAAAAATTTCAGCTTTAGTGGGTTTATGTGTAAATTCTATTTTGTCTGTTTTATACCCCACCTTTGAGAAAGTAAAGTTTACAAGTAAAACTCTCTCTTGGGTAAAGAACCCAACAGGTCATACCAACAGCCGTGTTGGAATCTCCTGGATGGAAAACGGTACAGGTCCCCAGAATCAAAGAAGAACATGTGAGCGGCACGTTTAAAACAAATGATGGGTAGTGAGTGAGATGAGCACCTCTGTAATTAACCCTGCAATTTCAAAGGATGAGAGACTGTTATGTTAGCAGGCTTCAGAATCTCTGTCTATCAAATATCTTGGGGACAAAAGCAGGGTTTGTCTGGGGGGAGATATTCATGGGATCAGTGAAGAGAGGGAACAGTAAAACGCAGACAACTCTCCCAGGTGGGTTTATTGGTTTATTTCAGGAGAGTCCTTCTTCTGTCCCCACTGTCACACACTGTACTATTATGGATTGTGATTAGGGATGGGATCATACATTTTGCCAAGTTTAAAACCCACACAAAATTGTAGGGTTAGAGTCTGGAACAAAACTCCAACTTCTTGGTGTGGAGTTTTTCTACTTATGGTAAAATGTGGCTTCCGGGAGGGTGAGTTAAGATGCCTCAAAGGGAAAAAATTCTTCCAAAGGAACATTTTGATAATTCAAGTGTAAATAGATATAAATCCAAAACACATTTTTAATTAAAGGGAAATTGCTTAGAAAAATACATTTATATCCACTCCCCTTCCACACATACTCACAATCCCCTCCAAATAAAGTTCAAAAGGGGTAGCGTTGGAGAGGGAGGGCTTATAAACCCACACTGGATTGCTAGTTTCAGATAGTGTCTCTGGGAGTCAGGCTTTTTGAATACACATAAGACTTATTAAAGCACATATATAATAAGTATATAATAAGGAACATATATAATAAGTATAAAGACTTATTATTAAAATTCAAAAATGTATTGTTCCAAATCACAATATGCTATGTTATGCTTAGTCAGTTGTGTCTGAATCTTTGTGACCCCATGGACAATAGCTTGCCAGGCTACTCTGTCCATGGGGATTCTCTAGGCAAGAATACTGGAGTAGGTTGTCATGCCCTCCTGTCGGGGATATCCCCAACGCAAGGATCGAACCCAGGTCTCCTGCATTGCAGGCAGATTCTTTATCATCTGAGCCACTAGAGAAGCCCAAGAATACTTAAGTGGGTAACCTATCCCTTCTCCAGGGGACCTTCCCAACCCAGGCTCTCCTACATTGCAGGCAGATTCCTTACCAGCCGAACTACCACGGAAGCCCTCCAAATCACAATAAATCACATTAAATAAAATAAAAGCAACTGGTTATGAAACTTACATTGTTATTTCCCCACATTAAACATACCTAAATTTTTGTACCTTTATCTCAAGAACCTGATCTTTTCATAACCAGGTTTTCCACTTACCAAGAAATCCCTATACTTTGAAAGCCACAATTCCTTTGCATTTCACCTGCTTCTGTTACCATTCTATCACACAAAGGCACTTGAATTACTGGATATAAAATATGAAGATTTAGTTTTAGCTTTGTTCTTTCTTTTAAGCTTTTTATCCTTCTCGTGGCTTTTGTGGTATCTTGTAATTATGCTTCATAATATGCTTTCAGGCCCATCCTCTCCATATATAGATATATAAAAATATATATAATAAGCAACCATTCAAAAGGAAAGAAGATAGGAACAATGAGGAAGGAAAAATTTGAAAAGAAGTATTCAGTTACCCTCAAACATTTATACTATCTATAGTCTAGTATGTTTTTCTTTAAACCCGGCTTCAAAGGAAACCTAAAGACACTGATACATAACCTCTTGGAGAGCTCTCACCAGCTACCTACAAGGACAAGCAGAATTTAGTATTTGTTTCACCATTTGAACAAGAAAGGCCAAAGGAATTTTCGCTTGTGGAAAGAAAGTAATCAAAAGAGCACGTAGAAATTAGCCTTGAATTTTTATTCTACTGTGTTTTCTTATAATGTCCTTCTACACCCATATAGAAATCTGTCTCCTGCACTAAATCGAGCTTGAGAAGGGGTGTGTCTTAATCCTTTTGATTTTCTCATATAACCTGAAACTTACAAGACATGCTCAATAATGTATTTGAAAAAATAATTTTGAATATGTTTTGTGTGTGTGCATGCATGTTCTTCTTCTAGGCCCTGCAGTGACAAGAGAAACTATCCTTTGAAATTCTCCAAAGTATCTAGGGCTGTTGTGAGCAAAAATACCAGAGTTGAATCTACACTGAAGTCAATCAGGTGTCTGTTTACACAGAACATAACCAAAAATCGACTCAAATATTTTGGTATCTAAATTGAAAAGGCTTATTATCACATTTACCATCTGATTTATGATCATTTTCTTAGTAATATTAAGAATAGAGTTTGTTTAAGACAAGATAGGCTTGTGGTCTGATTTTGGTTATAATTACTAACGGTACTTACCAATAATAATAATGAGTTTGTAAAATGCATTTAGAAACTCTTTTAAATGGAACAAATACTTTTTTGTTCCAGTTTGGAACCATATGTAGTCCAAAGGCAAAAATCAATAAATTGGTTTGATTCACTCATCTAGACTTTGAATGTATTATTTTTATTTATATTTAAATCCTAAGAAACTCAGTAAAAGTACATTTTTAGGGTCTCAAAACAGTTTTACTTTTTATTGAGAGAAACAATTTAGAAATCATAAGGTTATATAAGAAATCAGAGCTAAATCTTTATTTAAAATTTTAAATTTCAATCTATCCTTTGTGATGGGGTTGGGAAGATTTTTATTATCTTAAATAAATATTTGGCATTTAACATCAATATACAGAGAAAACCCTAAGCTTCTACTTTTAAAGGAAAAAAGGTATTTAAGTTTTTTCTTTTCTTTTCTTTCTTTTTTTTTTTTTTTTTGGCCATTTAGTGCTTACCATCACACTAATTGGGATATAATTTAGGAAGAACAATGAAGACTTATGATTCCTTTTTTCTTTAACTGAATTTCTCCTTTTTGAGTTAATGATTAAACACATTGCGCACCATAATAGGGGGAAAATGAGATTTCCCAGGCAATGAATGGCTTCCTGATAGGTTACAAATTTATTATGAACAGATAAGCTACTGTATTTTCAACTGGACAGTCAAAATATCCTTTTACTTCAAAGGAAAAGGAGCAGTAATTGAATGACTTAACTCACTTCATATTTATGACTATTTCTACATTACAGAATACAGTCAGACATAGTCATATTCTATGAACTAAACCCATTTCTTTCTGCATGGAACTTACTACATGAAGAGACATATTGTACAGCAGAAAAAATGAGAAGCATATAAGAATCAGGTCAATAGCAGTAAACCATTTTTCCTAAGTATTCAGTTATCCTCTGAATAGAATTAAGACTATCTTGATTATCTTTTCTTAGAATCATCTTCTTTGCCCATAGCATTTATATATCCACATCTTTGTATTTAAAGGCATTTGAGGACTTCCCTAGTGGCTCAGTGGTAAAGAATCTGCCTGTCACTGATCCCTGATCCGGGAAGATCCCGCTTGCCACAGAACAGTTAAGCTAGTGTGACACAACTATTGAGCCTGTGCTCTAGAGCCCAGGAACTGCAACTACTGAGTCTGCACCACAACAACCGAAGCCTTCACACCCGAAAGCCTGCGCTTCATGGCAAGAGAGCCCACTGCAATGAGAAGCCACTGCAGTGAGGAGCCTGCGCACCAGAACTAGACAGCAGCCCCTGCTCTCTGCAACTAGAGAAAGCCTACACAGCAAGGAAGACCCAGTACAGCCAAAAATAATAAATAAAGTTATATTTTAAATAAGCAAATAAAGGCATTTGATTTCTCTTTAAAGACACTGAGGAATATGAGATTAGACATACATGAACACCAAGCTAAAGATGTGAATAACAACCCAAGGGTAAACAAAAAAAAGTAAAATGTTGTTTGGAAATTAAGGACTTGAGAAAACAATGAGATGGCAGACAAATTTGTGAATCTGTGCTTGCAAATGTTTGGGAGGGCACATGGTAGTGATCAAACCATGTAATTCTGCTGTTGAAAGGGTCTTTGTCTCAATCATGTGTAGCAACCCTCAAGCCAAGAGCCATGAAGACATTCAGATGCTAGTGAAGACAATGAGGTTAAATTTTTCCATTGGGCACAGACATATCTAAAACCAGGCTTTGATTAGCCTCATTGTTATCATTATTTAACACTGATAAAATGCCAATGGGGTACTTCATGATGAATAAAACATCAACTGGTCTTGATGAGTCCTACTTGTTTTTCTGTAAAGGGCAAATCCAGATACGAACCACTGGGATAAGAACCAAATTGATTTATCCTTCAAAATTTGAATATAATGCATGAGGCCTTTGTTTGAAATTCTCCTTGAATCTATGATTAAATGATCCAAATCACACTCCTGCCAAATAGTATGGTGTCTATTTCAGGTGCCCCAATTTTCTTAGGCTTGTTCTCAATTTATATATGTAAAAACTATGTCTCAAGGAGTCTTACATTTGGGAAGCAGAGTGCTATTAATTCAGAGGGATAGAAAGTTAGTACCTATGAATATTTACATTGATATACAAAAGGCAGGTCTAGAAGAGCTTCATAGTGACAGTCCACTCCTTTGAGTGATATTTATTGAGATTATACTGTTAGTGACAAACAAGACATTATTACTGACCTCAAGAACTCACGATCTAGTTGCGGGGGCAAACTTCCGTCTCCTGCATTGGCAGGCAGATTCTTTACAACTAGCGCCCCCTGGGAAGCACATGGATACAAACATGTAAAGGCAGCACTGCGGTTTCAAGGCGTGGGAAACTGCACACCTGAGTACCCTTAACAGCTAAGTGCGACTTAAGGAGAGGGAATTCTCTCCTGAGCGAGACTGAGCTGAATCTTAAAAGTCTAACGGAAATTAGCCTGTCCGAAGGATGAGGATAGGGTGTTTAACCAGAGGGATATGGTAATAGACAAATAATAGAAGCAAAGGAGAACTTGGGGCGTGAGGGCAACTTGCCAATACAAGCTGGTAGGCTGGGGCATGCAGGGGAGTAGTCTGAGATGAGGCCAGAGCAATGGAGGCAATTCCAGAGGACTTTGTAAGAGGCTTTGGGATATACACTGACGCCACTGGTAACCTTTTGAAAGCTTGCAAGTAGTGTCAGGAATCAGTTTTACTTAAAAAAAAAAAAAAAAGGCAAAAAACTCTCTCTTTTTTTTTTTAATTACCATATAGTAAATTTTTGAGGACAATAAGACTGGAATGATTGGAAAGGAATGACTAGTATTTTAGCTTATTTTGAGATCTCATCACCATTCTCTCTTCAGTTTTAAAATACCTGAAAGTACTAATATCATCATGCCTTATTGGAATGCATCCTCATTCAGTCATTGGGCATAAGAATCATGATAATTCCAGATAATGAAAACAAAGGAATTCCTTGATGGTCCAGTGTTTAGGATGCTGTGCTGTCACTTCTGAGGACCGGTGTTCAGTCACTGATTGGGGAACTAAGATCCCACAAGCTGAAGCATAGCCAAAAAATAAAAGGCAAAAAAGTAGGTAATGTGTTCCTCCACAGGCTATTTGGCAAGTTGCTTTGTTCTCATTTCATCATAAAGATCATTGTCACAGTTTCTTTATTGGGGTTTATTTGTTAAGTCTTTTTTTTTTGATGTAACCATAAATCATCATTTTCATGGTCCCTTTTCAACAGCTTTATTATGACCAGCAGCTATTAATAGTAATATTCCCTTTTTTATCACATGAAAAATGATAAGCATATATGTATATTATTGCATTAAATCCTCCAATAACCCTAATGAGGTTGATGCCACCATCACATCATACCCTCATTTTATATATGAAGAAACTGAGACGTAAAGAAATTATGTGATCTGCTCCCTGGCGACACCAGGACCTGGCATAGCCAGGGTAGGACCCGAAGCTGTTTCACATGAAAGCCTCTGTCCTTGACAATTTCTATATCCTGCCTGCCTGAACTAGTTTCCACTAGTATGTTTTAACTTTAACTCTTGTTTCTAAAATATTTCTCTTCAATAGATGATATGCTCTCCTTTAAATAGAAATATTTCAGCAACTTTAACAGCATGTGTAAAATGAACTGTCTATAGTTGTTTGTTTTTTTTTTGCTATTTGTGTCAATTGGCCTTGTAAAAGTCTCCATTTTGTTGCAACATTGGTTTTATTTGTGTTTTAAATCAAGATCTTTCTTCCTGTGGAGTCCACACAAGCCACTCTTGGGACATCCTTACGTTTCAGCAGAAGCTAAAAATGGAAAATTCAGGGTCCTTAACTCGACTCGGGCTTTATAATTGTCTCTGTGGTACTCTCACCACATTCCCAGATGTGCAAGAGAGACAGAGGGGGTAGCAAGGGAAGTGAAATGTTAAAATAAGTCTAAGCAAACAGTTTGCCCAACAGATGTTAACCCAATTCATAATTTAAAAGTTCCTATTTTTATGCACAACTTTGACAATGGACATTTTACTTCTCCTCTAAACACTGCCTGCGAATTAGGTTCAGAAAGCTAAAGTCATCATCATTTCCATCAAGACTTTTCCCTAGTCATAACTCCAAGAAACAAATGGAATATGTTTTCTTTTTATTTGAAGCATATAAATATTATGAATCCTTGTTAATACTTAGACAATTTATTTAAATAGGCCATCTTAGTTAATATGGTTACCAGGACTAGATTTAATCAATGTTGAATTACTTATTATAATATGAATCCCACTGGAAAAGCAGTACCCAAGAATTACATTCACATAATTTTAAACAGAATAATTGAAATCAACTATGACTAGCACTTACTTTTCCCCAGTCACTCTTCATAGTAACCTCTGCCCTTTTAGATGGAATTTAAGAAGCACTGGAGAAAACATGGTGAATTTATTACAGTAACCTTGTATTATCCCCCTATTGAGGTATATTAACCGATCATTCATGGCTGTTACGAATAGGAGAGGAAAAGGATACTTGCATAAACTTTATATTGAACAAATTATTTTTCTGGCAGAATCAAGTTTAAAAACATGAGATTTTCTAACCTTGAGTCTATTACTCAAACAAGAAGAAAGCTGTACCCCTATGTCTCCCTATGACTTGAATCCCGAGATCACCCTTGCACCACAGTCAAGCAAACAGGACCAGTTCCTGGGTGCAGGAAGATAAAGCCAACACAAGGGCTGGTAAGAATGTTGGTGGTAAAAGTCAAATGTATATTGGAGGAGCAAAGTTAATCACAAGCCTAGCCCATGTGCTATAAACGAGCCGTAAATAGAGAACAAAGATATACAGGAAAGAATACAACAGAAACCTGAGAAAATCTAAAAAAACCAACTGAATTTTAGGTGGAAACTCAGTATAACAGGAGAGAACCGTCTTTTGAAGAGAGAAATTTCTTTTCTGATCCTCTATTAGCACATGTTGACTTCTGTATTTGTTTCCTTTTTTGTGGCATCTTAGTCATTTTTCAAAGATCAAAATTATATACTTAGACACTCATGGGCTTTCTACTTAACAGTGGGCTGATGCCAGAGATGCTATAGAGGGAAGTGAGTATCCCAGTTATAATTATAAGTGGATATATCATAAGAAAGAAGCACACGACGAAGATGATTATGTAAGACATTTCATGGAATTATAGGATAAGAGACCTAAACGTAACCTTAGAGATAAAATCCTCAGAGTTACATTTCAACAGATGAAAGGCAACAACAATATCTAAGGATTAGATATTTTAATGAACTACCATAGATTACATATTTCAGTTCTGGATTCTCTGTTGTCCTTTCAATTATGTGATATACCTAGGTACTTCAGAGATACTGAGAGTGTTTGAGGACTTAAAAAATTGGGACAACATGCATGTTTGGCAGAATCACACTTAAAAATTCAACAACTTTAAAATCTTTTTTTCAATCATATCAAATTTATATTTTTTATTACTTTTCTCTGGGAAATTGTCTCTTCTCTCCCAATGGAAATAACTGTGCTTTGGAATAATTTGTATATCATTCATTTTTAAATCTTGATTCCAACAAGTCTGTGAGTATGAATGTAATTTTTTCCCCTCCCATTTTGAACTTTTGGTGAGAAACTGTAACTGCAAAGATATATACAAGGTAGCTGAGGAATCTCCAAAAAGCTATAAATAAGCTATTATTAGAGTGATACAAATAGGGATTTTACTAAAAATTATTTTATAACCACAAAAATTTTACAGAGGTAAATATTTTAACATTGACTGCAATATTATAGGCTTAAATATCTGTGAAAACAAAAACAAACAAATAACCAATTTTGTTGTCTATACTATGCATCAGTTATTGTTAAATTTTCATTACATAATATAAATTACTAATTAGAATAAGAACTATTGTAGACTTTTTTATTCTTTTTCTGACAGATTTTTAGTTTTAAGACTATGTCTCATCATGATGACTTTTAATCTTATATTAAAAGAGACTGTGAAAACCTGGTGATTTTTTTTTTTAAGTCTCAACAGATTGTTTTTTAACTTTGTGGCATTTTACTAGCGATACCAATAGAGAGAAAGATAATACATAATCTCAGATGAAAAGATTTTTCATACCAAGCCTAGATGCCTCCTTGCTGGGGTCCTGCAATCAGGAAAAAAAATTAAGTCCTAACTTGAGTTTCCTTTGTACTAGGGAATCCAGGGCAAACTTTTATCCTCCCAAAGAGTGACATATGCCAGAATTCAAAAACAAACAAACCAAAAGATTCAGTGGAAGGAGTAAACATGCTGTTTTCCTATTGACTCCTTGGGCTGGTCTCTCACTGAGCCGAAGAGGGAAAGGGGGAGCTTAGTGCAAGAAACAGGCACACACATTCAACAAATAAGCCATATGATTAGAGACTTTGTTACTAATTACAGTTAAACTGAAAAATAAACAGGTTCCTTTTGACTGGAGGATCATGTGTCTGCAGGACAAAGGCTGGACAGAAGGATGATCCTTTTCATATTGTTATTAACAGAGTGACACAGACATTTTTAGGCAATGAGATCTATGTTCACAATGAAAGTAAATAATTGTAAAAATTACTTTGAAAGTTTTACCTTCTGCGTCTAGATTTATGAGAGAAATGTGAGTTAAGAACAGAGGCGTGAGGGGGAGAGAGAGCAAAGGCGATTATAAGTTTAAGATCAACAGACATATCCTGACTGCAAGACCTGACAAGAAACAATATAACAGAGAATTAGGTTAACATCTAACATCTCTTTGTAGTAAATAAATTGAATTCTTTACAAATTAGATTTTTTACCTGAATATCTGAATTTCTATTTTAACTGAATATCTGAATTTCTAAAGGATGCTCTTTCTACATATCTAGCGTCTAAGAACAATTCACAGGTAAGTGGTCAAAGAGAAACTAAAAGGACTATCACTGTGTATGTATATGTAGGAATATACATATACACATTTTTATATATATGCACATAGAGATGTCTTTAGCTTCTACACAATATTGATTTCTAAGAATTATTCAGGTAGTACATGAAAAGGTATTGTTGATTCAGCAGATGGCAGTCTTCCCACTGAGCCATTAAAAACCATTGTTGAAATAGCATTTTCAGAGAAGCGAATACTATTTTTGAAGTTAAAATACAGCTTTCTGACATGAATTATTCGAGATTACATTTAATTTAAAAATTCAGTGTCTCTATGTTGATGTTAAACAATTTAAATGAATTATTCCTAATATCAAATCAGTGAAACAAGCTGGAGCTATTCTTCTAATTATTGGAATGGGAATGACAAGAAAGACAGGATCTTTCCCTCCTCCCCTTTGTATCTCTGAGTACTCAGAGGCTAGGGAAGAAAGCAAACTGATTAATTTAGGCCTCTGGACACTGAACCCAAAGTATCATCCCTTCTTTGACTTTATATCCTCCCATTAAACAAAGGAACATACAAACAAAAGTAAAACCTTTCCTTACAGTTGTGATGCCCTCCCAGCGTTTTGGAGATGGATAAGATGGAAAACTTTGGTAGACTGGAGAGTGACTCCTCGTTTTGCCACTTACCTTGCAATCCTGGGAAAGTTACTTAAACTCTCCAAGAAGGCCGTACTCCCTCTGTAAAAGCAGGGATAATAGTCAGCATTACAGGATGGCCAGGAGAATAAAAAGTAACCTTATGCTAGACATTCGATAGAAGTCTGTTTCCTTTCCTTTATGTTCTCCCTCTTCCTAAAAATGATCTTGAGGAGATACATATGTATATATTCAAATACGTGGATTTTTAATTAAAGTGAATTAAAATTAATTTTATTCTGATAATTCTAAACTTCCTGTCGAGAAAATTGGCACTACTGTTTAAGGAATGTGGGCTCAAGAATCCAAAATCAGGGATCTAATCACTATTTTAAATTAGATTTTTTTTACATAATTTATTGCATATTCACAGTATACTGATCATTAATTATCTTTTGTACTATGTAGGAGTTTGTGCATAAGAGTTTGTCTTCTCCAAAAATGACATTTTACTTCTACTATAAACATGTCACTTAATATTTACTGTCTGAAAAGAAAAAGTAAAATTAGATCTATTCAGTATGGACAGTAAGAAATACTTAGAAAGCTATCATAAAAAGAGAATTCCAAATACATATATTCATTTACTGTTTTCTCCATCCAAGTACAGTGCAAGGACTTATTTTTTGAACTCTAGCAAATACTAATTATTACAAAGCAAGATCATTCTTAGATCTATTAATATTTCACTGGTTGATATTGCTTCTGAATATTACATAGAATAAAAATCCTTGACATTTAGTAGTCCATTTTTCCTAACAAACTTTAAAAATTAAAAAAAAAAATTAGTTGCCCAGTGAAATATCACAGACTATTCCATTTCATCTGCTTCTTCAGTTGCCTGCCCTTACTGTCTTAATTTAGGGAAGCGCACGAGCTTTACTGGCATAACTTCCTGAGAAAGTTGATGTTCTCCTGAGTTCTAATCTGTTACCCATGAATTAGAAGATTTATACATCCAAAAAACAATCTTTCTTCTGTCTAAACAATTTGCATAGTTAATGAAAAGGCAGATCAAGCCCTGCTTCTCTGAGAGTAAAGCATTTATGATGGCCAGTCTTATTTTGAAGGGATGGGAAAAAGAAGTGTTTTTTCATGCTGATGCTACTGTAACAGATAGCTCTGGTCAGGGGGCTCTCAAACATGGACCTGTTACTCAGAAGCATAAGCAGAGTTTCCCCCACTATTAGGACCTCCACCAACTCTATATTGTTTGTCAGAAAGCTAACTGCTTTAAGGAATGTTCCCATGATTTTTTGTTTGGGGGTTTTGTTTTATTTTGTCAAGGTAAAGTAGATAAAAGTCATTGCCAACAATACATTTTTGCAATTTCATTCCTTAAATGCTGTTCATGCCACTTCTCTTACTCCTTCAGCGCTACTGCTTTCAGAGTAAAATAGAACTTTTTTTTTAATCCATAAAAAGGTGGGACTAGGGGAACCCCAAATGCAGATCTGAGAGAACAATATTTTTCCATGTGTTTTCCAAAAGTAGCAGGGGAGGGTAGCAGAACCGTGTCAACAAAGGAATAGTTATTACATGACATAAATAAAGCCTGCTGGAGAAGGTGCTTCCCTTGTTGCTGGTATCCCTTTAATTCACGGTAGACTGTTTCTTATCAAAATAGATATAATTCAAAAGCACGCTGTTAGTTAACAATATTCAAGTCACTGTGAAGAATTTTGAGTTTCTTGAATTTAAGGATATCATCTCATTTTTCTCTGAATTCTCCACCTTAAGCAGAATGACCCACACACTGCAGACTTTCCTAAAAGTAGCTGCTGTTTGCATGTATGAATAAATGATTGATTTCTCTATCATTTATCATTCCCTATCTCTGTGTAAAGGCTGGGAAGTACCCATTAAAGTGACTCTATCACAGCTCTTAAACCATTCAAACACTGGCATTGCCTTTCCAGCATTTTGGTCTATTGGCAAATACAGCCAAAATTCCAGTGCTTTTGCCAAAAGTTGGGAAAGTATATGATTATAGGCTAGTCTTAGTCTCCATATAATAAGTAGAGTTTGACTGATGATATGCTGATATATACCATTTCTAAGCTAAAAGGTAGCTCCACTCACCTGGTTGCTAATTAGGGTCAAGGCTTTCTGTTTCATAAGCTGAATTTCTCACTGTGGCTCTTATGATTGATAACAGGGTGTGACAAACTTATATGTTTAAACAAACACAGGAACAAAGAAACACACCCAAGTAAGCACAGGGAGATCACTCCGCAAAGGCACTTGGGAAGCTCCTACTGGTGTAAAATGGGTTTGTGATTAGTGATATGATTATTTCACTTCTCTGTCTAGCATAGTGTTGTGCACTTTTAATCTCCCCTCATCTGGTTCTGAATTATGCTACGACAAAATGCCTAAATTTTTAATCCATTCAGTCAAGATAGTATTTTTCAGTTTGATTTACAAAATGTACACACACATTTTTCTCAGGCACAAACTAGTCTCAATCAAATTTCTACCTTTATTTCTATGGCTACAGATCACAGGTAATTCATAATAGAAACCTGACTCTATGCTGGTTATTTTTGCAAATAGTACATTGAGAGGACTTCACTCAGCTAGTTTGAAAGCAGGTTCTCCCTACCAACCTTATCATTAGGAATATACTATAAACAAAATTAAGTGCTTATTGGCTGTTCAAATATTAATGATAAATAACTCATATTCTGATAAAAATATTAATGAAATAAAACTTTCCTTAACATCTTGCCTCAATCCTTTCATCATCTGATGAATAACTATTCACTCTAAAGCTATTAAGTAAAACTAGTCAAGTAACACTAAGAACTTAGGATCCTTGATTATTAGGAAACACGGAAATCTTTACAAACATAAAAAGAAGTAGCAAAGAAGAGCATCAGAAGAATCTTCTATTGTCCATGATTCACGATTGATCTTAGCAATAAATAGACTGTATACTGAAAAGGAGAGGCAAGTAATCAGCAATCTAAGTCAAGTCTGTCTGGTTTATTTTCAGTTTTAAAATATCTTCAAAATAACTGACTTGAACTTCAGATTCATTGCTCCCCTGACTCTATTAAAAATACCTTTTCATATCACTTCCTTATTTGCTTCGTCACCTTTTTAAAGAAAAAGTTGAAGATTAAAATTTTATATACTTTTATTACCAAGTTTCCAATATATTGGCATCTTATCAAACCTATCACTAGTGCCCCACCCATAGCTTTTTTCTAGTTCCAGATCAGCTCAGCTACTGTTACAGAGGCAAGACCAGCTAGGGTTGTCTGTGCTACCATCACAGATTCTTTCTCATGCTGAATTTGGATAGTGTTTATGGCATATACCAAGTTAGTGTTGTGATCTTGAGGGTTTTATAGGCCACAGACCTCTTGCCCCATTCTCATGAATACCTCATGAAATTATCTCATACTCTTTTCCATTGGAAGGCAAAATTTATTATAACACTTTATAGGTGTTGACTTTTCCCAATTGCTACACCCTTCGATACTTTTCCCCTCAGGATTCTTACCTATTTTATAAAATAAAAGTTTGTTACTTCAATAAAGGTGTAAATAGTTTGTGGATTGGACTTTTTTATGAGGTTATTTAAAGTCTGAGCTAAATCAAGTAATCTGGCTCCTAGCACTTTCAGGAGAATGGAGCCAAGCAATATACCACTTGCTGGCAGCACTCATTTATCTTTATGAAATTTTCTTTCCATTTCTTTCTTACCCTATTCACTTTAATTCATCAGGGTATATCATATTTTCCTTATTTTGAAGAATATTTGTTAGGAAGATAACTGTTTTGTGTCCAGTTGGAAACAAGCAAAATTATATATTATTATATGATCCTATCCAAATAGATACATATATTTCAAACATACAATAGTAAGCAAATAAAAGTCACTAATAGTAGTGGTGAGAGTGGGCACCCTTGTCTTGTTCCTGACTTTAGGGGAAATTCTTTCAATTTTTCACCATTGAGGGTAATGTTTGCTGTGGGTTTGTCATATATAGCTTTTATTATGTTGAGGTATGTTCCTTCTATTCTTGCTTTCTGGAGAGTTTTTATCATAAATGGATGTTGAATTTTGTCAAAGGCTTTCTCTGCATCTATGCAGATAATCATATGGCTTTTACTTTTCAATTTGTTAATGTGGTGTATTACATTGATTGATTTGTGGATATTGAAGAATCCTAGCATCCCTGGGATAAAGCCCACTTGGTCATGGTATATGATCTGTTTAATGTGTTGTTGGATTCTGATTGCTAGAAATTTGTTAAGGATTTTGCATCAATGTTCATTAGTGATATTGGCCTGTAGTTTTCTTTTTTTGTGGCACCTTTGTCAGGTTTTGGTATTAGGGTGGTGGTGGCCTCATAGAATGAGTTTGGAAGTTTACCCTCCTCTGCAATTTTCTTGAAGAATTTGAGTAGGATAGGTGTTAGCTCTTCTCTAAATTTTTGGTAGAATTCAGCTGTGAAGCCGTCTGGACCTAGGCTTTTGTTTGCTGGAAGATTTCTGATTACAGTTTCAATTTCCATGCTTGTGATGGGTCTGTTAAGATTTTTTATTTCTTCCTGGTTCAGTATTGGAAAGTTGTACTTTTCTAAGAATTTGTCCATTTCTTCCACGTTGTCCTTTTTATTGGCATATAATAGCTGATAGTAGTCTCTTATGATCCTTTGTATTTCTGTGTTGTCTGTTGTGATCTCTCCATTTTCATTTCTGCTGCTGCTGCTGCTGCTAAGTTGCTTCAGTCGTGTCCGACTCTGTGCGACCCCATAGACGGCAGCCCACCAGGCTCCCCTGTCCCTGGGATTCTCCAGGCAAGAACACTGGAGTGGGTTGCCATTTCCTTCTCCAATGCATGAAAGTGAAAAGTGAAAGGGAAGTCGCTCAGTCTTGCCCGACTCTTCGAGACCCCATGGACTGCACCCTACCAGGCTCCTCTGTCCATGGGATTTTCCAGGCAAGAGTACTGGAGTAGGTTGCCATTGCCTTCTTCATTTCATTTCTAATTTTATTGATTTGATTTTTCTCCGTTTGTTTCTTGATGAGTCTGGCTAATGGTTTGTCAATTTTATCCTTTCAAAGAACCAGCTTTTGGCTTTGTTGATTTTTGCTATGGTCTCTTTTGTCTCTTTTGCATTTATTTCTGCCCTAATTTTTAAGATTTCTTTCCTCTACTAACCCTGGGGTTCTTCATTTCTTCCTCTTCTAGTTGTTTTAGGTGTAGAGTTGTTATTTATTTGACTTTTTTCTTATTTCTTGAGGTATGCCTGTATTGCTATGAACTTTCCCCTTAGCACTGCTTTTACAGTGTCCCACAGGTTTTGGGTTGTGTTTTCATTTTCATTCATTTCTATGCATATTTTGATTTCTCTTTTGATTTCTTCTGTGATTTGTTGGTTATTCAGCAGCATGTTGTTCAGCTTCCAAATGTTGGAATTGTTAATAGTTTTTCTCCTGTAATTGAGATCTAATCCTACTGCATTGTGGTCAGAATAGATGCTTGGAATGATTTCAATTTTTTTGAATTTACCAAGGCTAGATTTATGGCCCAGGATGTGATCTATCCTGGAGAAGGTTCCATGTGTGCTTGAGAAAAGGTGAAATTCATTGTTTTGGGGTGAAATGTCCTAAAAGCCTTGGTAAAAGGCTGTATCCTGTATTGCTTCATGCCTTTGAAAAATGTTTTTCAACTGTCCTCCCATTGGCTGGCAGTGCTCAGATCTTTGGTGAGCTTGTGACCCATTCTTTTACTCCTGACCATCTCCTCGTCACTGAGACACTTCCCATCAATCAGCTCCTCATCCTTCCAATCCAGGCCCCGCATACAGATCTTAGGTTGCCCTGTCTCTCCTCTGGCTCTCCTGACTTATGGTCCTCTCCACTCGTCACCACCTAGCTTGTCTAACCTGACTGCCCCTCCCTCTTCCTAACTAGACCCTCCCTATGTTGGCATGGCCCTCGCCCTTCCAGAGTTCCATGATTCTTTCCTCTCCAGGTTCTAAACACACTACCAGTACCATAAGGCCATAGTGGAGAGAAAGCAAATCAGAACAAATATTCTATTGTTTTCTCTCTTCTTTTACAAATTCATTCAGTGGTTTCTTATTTGCTCTATATCACCCCTCAATAGAATAGTAATAGATTTTGTATTCTGTGCTAGAGAATAGAAATTTTCATTTGAGTTGCAAAAAGATGAGGTAAAAAACTTTAAAAATTCACCCTACAACAACATGGTTTCAAAGCTTTTGTCTTGCTATGTGATACCTTAAATGTCAAAAGTTAGGTAGCTTTTCTTTCTTTTGGATTGTCTCATACAAATCAATTTTTCTCTCTTCCTCCAAACTTCCTAGGGAGATGGAGGTCTTGGGCCAGTAAAGGAGAAATAATGTACTTGGTTGGGGAAGAAGGAAAAGAAAAAATATATTAGTATTTTTAAAAATTTTTATAAATCCCAAAGTGTCATTCTTGTTGCAAAAGTAGCTGTCCTAAAAAAGCATTCAGTTCAGTTCAGTCATTCAGTCGTGTCTGACTTTTTGAGACCGTGTGGATTGCAGCATGCCAGGCTTCCCTGTCCAGCACCATCTCCCAAAGCTTGCTTAAACTCATGTCCATTGAGTTGGACTGCAGCATGCTGGGTCTCCTGTCTGACACCAACTCTTGGAGCTTGGTCAAACTCATGTCCATTGAGTCGATGATGCCATCTAACCATCTCATCCTCTGTAGTTCCCTTCTCCTCCCACCTTCAGTCTTCACCAACATCAGGGTTTTTTCAAACGAGTCCATTCTTTGCATCAGGTGGGCAAAGTATTCAAGCTTCAGCTTCAGCATAGTCCTTCCAATTAATATTCAGGACTGATTTCCTTTAAGATTGACTGGTTTGATCTCCTTGCCATCCAAGGGACTCTCAAGAGTCTTCTCCAATACCACAAGTTCAAAAGAATCAGTTATTTGTTACTTAGCCTTCTTTATGGTCCAACCCTCACATCCATACATGACTACTGGAAAAGCCATAGTTTTGACTATATGGATATTTGTCAGCAAAGTAATGTCTCTGCTTTTTAATATGCTGTCTAGGTTGGTCATAGCTTTTCTTCCAAGGAGCAAGTGTCTTTTAATTTCATGGCTGCAGTCACCATCTGCAGTGATTTTGGAGCCCAAGCAAATAAAGTCTCTCACTGTTTCCATGTTTCCCCATCTGATGTCTACACAGCTATAATTCACGGTTATCAGTTTGGTCCTGCAAATCCTGAGAGACCTTCGGAATCTAAGAATAACTGAATTCTGTTTGATCTCATTTTAGTGATAAACATCTTTGACTCAATCTTATTTCTCTGAAAAGTGGTTATTTTCACAATGATTAGACCAACCAGAGAACTCCTTGCCCATGTTAACTAATTTAGAATTTTCTCTACAGAACACTATATTTTATTCATTTCAAATGGCTCCCAAGAGGCATGCTCCCTCTATTTGAGAAAATAAAGAAAGTTGTGACTCAGGAGCTGACTAAAGGAACTGGTGGGATATAGAATATGTGTCCCCTGAGTCACCAGTTCAAATGTGACCCCAAATTGCTAACATCTGAGTGTCACTTGCTAGTCTCAGCATGATCACTGAGGAAAAGAAGCCACATCATATGCATACCACAGCTGCCTCTGTTCCCAATAAAGAAGCAAGGTTAAAACGAATCCCAAGAAGGTACCTTTCCCCCTCCTGTGCTGTTATCTCCCACAGCACTGTCCTAATATAGACCAATGTCTGAGATTTATTTTCCAAAGGACTTGTGTGCTTCTCAAAGTATATTATCCTAAATTAGTTTTAATGAAATACTGAAGACACAGGTATTTTTATTTCATCAAAATGTCTTTGGCCAGAAGAGATGGTGCAATGAGTAAAATAATTGCCCCAATATCATAAATGCTTTTATTGTTTAGTCACTAAGTCATGCCCAACTCTTTTCAACCCCATGGACTATAAGCCTCCAGGCTCCTCTGTCCATTGGCTTTCCCAGGCAAGAATACTAGAGTGGGTTGCTGTTTCCTTTTTCATCAGATTTACCTGACCCAGGGATCAAACCTGCTTCTCCTGCTTTGGCAGGTGGGTTCTTTACCACTGAGCCACCAAGGAAGCAGTAATAATTAAAAATTGAGCATCCATGATTTGTTAGGGACTGTGTTAGCATTTAAATTTGAAGAAGTTAAACTTCAAAATGACACCGAAAAGTGAATATTATGACCTTCATTTTACAGATGAGACAACTGGGATGAAGGTAACTTAGGTAACTTACTCAAGAATATAGCTAGTTAGGTGCAGACTCAAGATTTTTATCCCTGCTTTTCTGGCTCCAAAGCCATGCCGCTTCTCTTAGATGCATGTATTTCCCACATCTTGCTTCCAGTGGCTATTTCTTGGTCAGTTACTTTCTGTCCATTTCAGTTGTGTCATTTTGCCAAAGGAAGCTCATTAGGCTGACCCTTGGAGTATACTATCAATTAGTGACACTAAGATTGTCAAATCTAGTTGACTAATGTAAAAATGTGAAGGCTTAAATTTCCTTAAAGGTAGTCTTCATCTAAGTTTTCCAAAAGGCTTTTCCACTGTTACTAGTCATTTTAAACTAAATAATTCACAGAAGTATAATTTTTTAAAGTAAGAAATTAGGCAAATGAAAACTTGAACCATACACTCAGAATGACCCATAAGAAAATTCAGATTAAAAGCAAATTTCATGATTAATATTTAATTTTAAAGTAGATGACAACTTTCTCTTCATCCAAATGTTCTTGTACTATTCTTCGCATGACTGTGGAAATAAATCATTTTAAAAAATATTAACCATACGTTTTCTCAGTAAGAGAATAGCTATTTCATTTAAAACCAAGTTCACTGGAACTAACCTTCATGTGACAATTTTAGGAGTTCTTGGGGGAGCTAATATTCTATAAAGTCAGTTTCTAACTGGCTAAATAAAGAAAATATTTGCCTTAATGACAATCGGATCCTTAAGACGGAAATAATAGATGGATTTAAGAGTTGAGTTTTCTTTGTATTCCTAAGTACTTTTCTCATGGTTAGAGCCGTGGAATGCTTGCTTGTGCCCATGGCACGGTTTAAAACAGAATGGGTCAGCACCCCAGCAGGTGTTAAAATCATTGTTTCCAAAATTTTCATTCTAGAACCAGAAATCTGAGAAATGACCATTGTGAAGAAAAATTTTCAGTCAATGGAACTCAAAGGGGCAAACGAATATTTTAAGTCTCCTGTGTTTTGAATGATCACACACAATAGGCCAAAGACAAACCTGTTCGGATTAAATGCGAGGTCTAGTGAAAAGCTGCCCCATGTAATTCAAATGTGACCTAACAAAATTTGGTGGTATATGGTAACTACAACAGTATGTCTGAACTAGAGAAATCGGCACAAACAACGTGGCAAATATGTATTTTGACCAATAGCAACAAACACCACCAAAAGAATACCACCAGCTTTATGAGGCATGGGACATTAAATTTAATAAGTAGTAAACCATGATTAAGCTACAAACATATTTTTATTACTCAGTGATGATGAAGAGCCCTGCTTGTTAGGTTTAGTTGCGAGAGCCAACATGCACCTATAAACCTGCAGTGGAAACAGCAGAATCTCCATGTGAAAGAACAACCATGGGTTCAGGAGCCTGATGCAGCCTTGCTTGCAGTGCAAGGGAGAAGCTATATATCAACCTTATTCCACCCTCTCAGAACTCTCTGACCACAGTTGCTAAAAGCAATCCGATTTTCCCTCCGGTATGAGTGCTTATGGAAAATCACTTTGTTTTACAAATCCCCAATAGGAAAATATCTGATGGAATATAAGACACTGATTCATCTTCCTAAGATGTTTAGGGGAAAAAAAACGAGCAGCGTTTTTAGTCTGGAATAGTTTAAAGGAACATTCTTGTATACTTTAGCACTTAGAGAGCAATAGATTTGATTTGTTGGATTAAGTCTGAAATCATAGTTTGAAAGTCTGGATCTGACTAATAGACATAGTATTTTTTTTTCATGTATTTGTTACAGCAAATGCTGTAAGTATACGGTCTTAATCTGACAATAGTCTTCTAGAGTCAGGCACTGCTGCTGTTGACCAGGTGGGATCCACCAGTTCACTGGGGACTTTCCTGGTTCTCTTCTTTCATATGTGCTCCCTGCCTGGATACATCTGAATTTTTAAGAAAATTTCATTCTATTATTTCATGTCTTTTCCTACCCCATGAGCTCAGAGTTTTACTTACAACTTCTGCCAATACATAGCCCATTCCCTTTCCCAAACCTCACCTCTTTGAAAAAATAAAATCCCCTTTAAACAAGGAAGTAGTAGCCTAAATTATTCTTGTAAAATTTTAAGATATAAAGAAAATAGATGAACTATGAATATGTGTATCACTTGAATCTCAGGGTATAAAGATACTTTTTAACTCACCTGCTCTTGCCAACAAACCAGAAAAAGAATTATTACAACCACATCTCTGATAGATGGTTATTTGGCTTCTTTTCAGTACCAGGAAGTTTTTACTCACAGGGGAAAAAAATGGTTTCTGCTATTGGAAATACACTAAAATAATGCTTCTTAAAGTGTATTTATAAACTGTAATTATAAATATAGTAAACAAATTCAGCATGGGAAACAAATTTGGTATTAGTGTCTTTCTGACACTGGACTGAGTATTGAACTGATTATAGGACCTTTCTGATAAAAGTGAGTTATCGGTGTGAAATGAACTTTGATTGCATATTACATGTTCGTCTAAGTGCTTTTCTTTATATGTCCTTTCATCTTATCTATTGATACAATTAACTGTTTATCCCATTTTTAATGAAAGAAGTAGAATTCACATCCAAAGAAGTTCAGGAGCTTGCCCCAGCCGCACAAGTAGCACAGGGCATGGCATATTCTCAGAACTGAGAGATAATTCTGAATGGTTTAAGTGGCAGAACCTGGACCTGTCACTGAGCATTTTCACACCATACCATAACCTTTTGATTTTGGCAGAAGGAAGAAGTGCTGAAGTGTTGAACATTAGAAATTCAACATATGATCCATTTGTCATAGTAATATGATCCATCTTAATGCTGGCCTCTTGCAACAACAATAACTGGTGAGACAAATCTAGCACTCAGACCGCTTATATTTGATTGTCTATCAGCACTGTCTCTGTCCCTCAGAGCCACACTTCCCAGAGTCCTTTTCCCATATAGTTCTAAGTCAGAGTTTGTTAATGAAAGAAATACTAGTAGATGGAAAATGGAAGTAAGGAAAGGTCCTCATTTTTAGAAGTTTGTGGCTGTCACATGGTGAAAATGAGATCACAGAGAATTTCCAGGCTCCCGAGGGTACTCATGAGGCTGTTCAGACTGAGATTTTACTGGGAACCTCTCCAGAATCATCTGAGAATTTCCGCACTTTCCCCATGAAACATATGATAACTACTCAGAGTCTTTAAACGAGGTCTGCAGTGTCCATTCCTCCAATCTTCAGCCTTCCTGATATTTACTCATGCAGCATCCCTAATTCCTATCTCACCCCCTTCATTCCCATAAGACTTTGGAATGGTTTTGTTTTCCTGTGTGAATCTTACATGGCACATCATCGCTGTTCTTAATCTTGGACCACCCCAGGACTCAGGATCAACTCTGTAAGAGCCACCAGGAAATGATTCTGCTAAGGCAGACACTATTGGCTGTTCCTCCAGAATCAGTTCTATTCTTCTTCCTTGGTGAAAGGAGTTCCTTGCAGCTAAGAAGTCCCATGTGAGTGATTTCAAGTCAATGGAATGTAGTAAGCAGAAGTGATATGTGTCATTTCAGAAAATGTTCATAAAAGAAAGGGCCAGTCCAGGCTTCATACTTCCTCCTTTCTGCTGAATGGGAAATGATAGTTGGAGTGCCAGCAGCCATGTCAAACTATCATGAAATTTGAGTTATTGAAGAGGTGCACAGTAGAATGGAAAGCTAAATGGAGACTGGGCCTCTAATACAATGAGCAAGCCTCCTAGAAAGGAGTAGCCAACACTAGACATTTCCTTGTGAGGGAATGAAACTTCTATTTTAAGTCACTGATATTTTGATGGTGCTGTCACCTATGGTCATAACTAGTACTTGCTAATACATCATCCTTACCAGATATTTTCAGACTGTTAGGTGGGAGGAAAGGAGATAAATCTTAGTGGAAAGGAGACTACAACTGCCAGGGCAAGAGTAAGAGAGGGTGTGAACAAGACTCATCAGCTGTGTCTTACCCATCCAAAGACAAAATGGCATCTTAACAACTGGCTATAACCCACTCCAGTGTTCTTGCCTGGAGAATCCCAGGGACAGGGGAGCCTGGTGGGCTGCTATCTATGGGGTTGCACAGAGTTGGACAAGACTGAAGCGACTTAGCAACAGCAGAAACAGCAGCATTCTGGTTAAGAAGGAAACTGAAGTGATTTTCAAACTCACAGAGCAGAAAGGAATCACTATGACCTGATCTTCTAAAATTACTGTTTTACTATAAAGTATGTTTATTTATAATTTGTCTATGTCCCCTTTTTCTAGAATAATAATTTCAGCATTTTAGTTATGCATATATGAGATTTTAAAAAATAATAAATGAAGACATTAGAAAAATGTTCGTTAAGAAATAATATGCAAAATGCTGAACATGAATTGCGATCTGTTTTGTTCAACACTGTATTTCCAGAGCCTGAAAGTTGTTAAACAAATATTTGCTTAAAAACATGCACATTCTGAATAGACATTTGTTGGTTTTGCCTATCCAACTTCCTTTTATCTCTTCCTTTCCTACAACAAGCACTTTGTCTTTTGTAGCCTAGACAATGGTGGCTGTACCGCTGGCTCCTGGAAGGCTCCTCACATGATCTCTGACAATGGGAGGCCTACCTGGAACATTCTTCAAGGGAGATATGCAGAAAGTGATACCCTTTTCATCTCCACACTCTTGAGGGTGTTGAACTGGTGGAACATAAGTCTGCTCTGGGTCACTTTTGTTTGGATATTAGTGTGATCCTGTTTGAAGTTATTTTAATACCTAGACTTTTTTAGTTATCTGAAAAGTGTCCCCAGTCGTTTTCAACTGGAGACACTTTTTTCCCTCAAGGGACATTTAGCACTTGGAACCAAGAGTCCTGACTAGACAGGATGGATGAAGAATTTGATTCTAGCAGTTAAAGAGCAAAGTAACGTCAGCTAGTTCCTCAGGAGGTGCACAGCTGTCCTAAGCAGCAGTACTTAAGATGAATGGCACCAATGTGGCCTTAGGAGGGAAATAGAAGCTTTCTTTTTATGAATATATTCTAACCTTCTTAGAATCAACTAACACTAATGATAGTCTGTAAATAAATATTATACATCACCAGTTATCAAGACTGTATTTAAATATGTTTGCATGGCCACTATGTATTGTTGTATTAAATAGTTTGTGCAATACACAAAAGTGCACTGCCAGGAAGTCCTGTTTTCCAGTTTGTCCACTTAGAAGGAGTGTCTTTTCTAATTTGCATAAAGACATTTTACGAGCTTATGCAGCTCTAATGCTCACATATGTAATTTCAAAGGAAGTAGAAAATGCTTCTGATCTATAGTCATAATAAGGCTATTGTGCGTGTGTGCGTGCTCAGCCATGTCCAACGCTTCGCGACTCCATAACTGTAGCCTGGCAGGCTCCTCTGTCTATGGGGTTTCCCAGGCGAGAATACTGGAGTGGGTGCTATTACCTACTCCAGGGGATCTATCTGACCCAAGGATTGAACCAGTGTCTCCTGCATCTCCTGCCTTGGCAAGCATATTCTTCACCACTGTGCCACCTGGGAAGTGCTAATAAGGCTATTAACCTTAACTTATTTCAGATGAACCTCTTGGAATAAGGTTTGCTCCATCCAGAATGGTAAGAGCTGCCACTTCAGAGATTAACAAATGAGTGTGTATCTCAATTGTCATGTGGTAACATGTACAATATGTTACTCAGAGCAACTGATGACTTTGGGATCTTTTTCCACAGCACTCAAAATGCAAATTTTTCTTCTGTTCTCTATTAATGTAATAAATAAGAGCTCTTATGTATTTTTATGTAAAAAGACTGTCAGTTGCCAAGCAGGAAACTCTTGAAGTTCTTTTCCTTGATATGTCAAAAAACTGACATAACTTTAGAAGATGGAAATATCACTAGGTCAAACAAAGCATGCTGGGTCAGATTAGGTCTGAGTCAGGCAATCTATTTGACAGTGACAGATAAAATAAATGTCAAAGACTTTTGCTAGTTTCTCAAAAAATTCTACGGATGTTCAGTGAGAGAATGGAGGCTGAAATAAAGTGGGAGTACAGCTCAAAAAGGAAAGCTTATTTGTACATTACTTGATACTTTTAAAGGCTAAACATTTAAAAATTCTTACCAGGGAAAAGAAGGCAATCTGAAAAGGCTGCATACTTTATGATTCCAACTATATGTCATTCTGGAAAAAGCAAAATGATGGAGAAAGTAAAAAGATCATTGCTTTTCAAGGGTCAGAGGAAGAGGGGAATGAATAGATGAAGCACAGAAGACTTTTAAGGCAGTGAAACTAGTTTGTATAATACAATAATGGTGGATAGACATATTATATATTTGTCAAAAGCCATAGAATGTACAACAGTGAACCCTAATGTAAACTATAGACTTCAGGTGATAATGATAAGCCAATGTGGGTTCATCAAGTGTAACAAATGTTTCACTCTGGGCGTGTTAACAATGGCAGAGGCTGTGCATAGGTGGAGACCAAGGGTGTATAGGAAATCTCTGGACCCACCACCCAATTTTGCTGTGACCTAAAACTGCTCTAAAAATTAAATACAATTTTTCTTAACAAATTAGGATTAATTTAGATTATTAAAACACTGCAGACAGCATGTGAGATATTAAAACACTGCAGACATCTTTATTAATCTTAAATTAGAAAACATTATTTGTTTACATTTATATTTTATATTATATGTATATTTATATGTGTGTGTATATATATATGTATCTACACATACAAAGACACACACATTAATGTGACAGTCTAAAATTCTAGTAAAATCATATACACAAGCTCCATCCCTCTTTCACATGCACACACACACACAGACGTATCAGTGTTGAACAACAAGAAAAGTGCCTTCCTTGAAGCAGAAATCATGAACTGTTCTGGAATGAGCGGAAGTAACTGGTGTCAGATTGAACATAAATGCACAGACCCCAATCTGTGTAGGCTTTTACAATAGGTAACAGCATGTGCAAAGGTGCTGTAGAGTTAGAGATGACATATGATAAGCAAAAGTGACTCTTGGGGCGATACCAGGATGATTTATTGGGGGATCATAGTAAGAGTAGCCAAATGAATCAGACTTTTTTGCAGAGGAACATGTAGCAATTTGGAATAGAAGTTGTGGTTTAGGTTAAAGGAGTTTTGTGCTCTGGGTAACTGGAATTACTCCAAATAATTTGGATCTCTCAAATCCTAGAGACAAGTAACTGGCAAACCTATCATTAGTACAACCACTCTTTCCCTAAAAATCATTAAGAGCACTCTTTGATAACATTTACAGCAGTCAAACCCAGAGTCAGTAGGGGATCTCAATTACAAATACTGGTATACAACCAGAAATCATCGAATATTTGAGAAAAAAAGAACACATCCAAAATTAGTATCTAAGTCAAAAATCAAAGAGCTAATCTTTGAGGTAGCAAAGTTGACAGAGCAAAGTGAAGGGGAAGTTTAAATAATTATAAGAAATGTAATTATAAAAATATAAGAGTATTTAGCAACAAAGAAAAACTCAGCTAGAAATTTTGGAGAATGAAAAAATAAATGAATGGTGAAATTAAAACAAATAAAACCTTACTACATGGCAGCACTTGTATACTTAAAAAGTAATCTGTGGAACTGAAAAATTAATCTGATGGATTCTCCAAGACTATAGCAACAAAATAGAGAAATAAATTGCTAGTATGAAAGAAAATGTTAAAGAGTATAAACCCAGATCTCATGTCTTTTGAATGGAAGTTCCAGAAAAAAAAGGGGGAAAAAAATGGAAGTGAAGAAAGTACCAAAAAAATTCAGAAAACTAAATGTCTGACCTAATTAAATATAGAAGTGTTTGGATTATAGAACTCTACAGAATGCTAGGGACGTCCCAGGTGGTACAGTGGTAAAGAATCTACCTGCCAGTGCAGGAGACACAGGAGACATGGGTCCATGTGAAGCTATTGTTGTTGTTGTTCAGTTGCTAAGTCCTGTCTGACTCCTTGTGACCCCGTGGACTGCAGCACACCAGGCTCCTCTGTCCTCCACTATCTCTGGAACTTTACTCAAGTTCATGTCCATTGAGTCAGTAATGCTGTCTACATCTCCTCCTTTGTTGTTCCCTTCTTTTAGCTTTAATCTTTCTTAGCATCAGGATCTTTTCCAGAGTCAGCTCTTCACATCAGGTGGCCAAAGTATTGGAGCTTCAGCTTCAGGATCAGTCCTTCCAATGAATATTCTACATTGATTTCCTTTGGGATTGACTGGTTTGATCTCTCTTCCATGCAAGGGACCCTCGAGAGTCTTTTACAGCACCACACTTCAAAAGCCTTCTTAATGGTCCAATTCTCACATCTGTACATGACTACTGAAAAAAAAAATTGACTTTGACTATACAGACCTTTGTCAGCAATGTGATGTCTCTGCTTTTTAATATTTTGTCTAGGTTTGTCATAGCTTTCCTTACAAGGAGCAAGCGTCTTTTAACTTAATGGCTGCAGTCTTCATCCTTAGTGATTTTGGAGCCCAGGAAAATAAAATTTGTCACTGCTTCTACTTTTTCTCCTTCTAGAAGTGGATCCACTCCTAGATATATATAATGAATGAAATTTCAAAACAGCAAGGGTAAAGACAAAGCATTGAAAATATCATGAAAGAAAGAAACACTATCTTCAGAAAAGTGAGAATAAGATTGGAAACAATTCTCAACATATAAACCCGAATATAATAAAGCACTATTATTATAGAAAATCAATCTCTGAGAAAAAATAATTTTGAATCAATTCAGTACATAGTCAAGCAACCTTTCAAATATGATGGGAAAATAAAATGTTTTCATACTGCAAATATTCAGAACATATATCACCTAAACACCATTTTGAATGGTTTACTTGAGAAAATGCTACAACATAAAATTTAAAAAAAATTCAAAGATGGGCTCGATAAAGGACAGAAATGGTCTGGACCTAACAGAAGCAGAAGATATTAAGAAGAGGTGGCAAGAATACATGGAAGAACTGTACAAAAAAGATCTTCATGACCCAGATAATCATGATGATGTGATCACTAATCTAGAGCCAGACATCTTGGAATGTGAAGTCAAGTGGGCCTTAGAAAGCATCACTACGAACAAAGCTAGTGGAGGTGATAGAATTCCAGTTGAGCTGTTTCAATTCCTGAAAGATGATGCTGTGAAAGTGCTGCACTCAATATGCCAGCCAATTTGGAAAACTCAGCAGTGGCCACAGGACTGGAAAAGGTCAGTTTTCATTCCAATTCCAAAGAAAGGCAATGCAAGAGAATGCTCAAACTACCGCACAACTGCACTCATCTCACATGCTAGTAAAGTAATGCTCAAAATTCTCCAAGCCAGACTTCAGCAGTATGTGAACCATGAAATTCCTGATGTTCAAGCTGGTTTTAGAAAAGGTGGAGGAACCGGGGTCAAATTGCCAACATCCGCTGGATCATGGAAAAAGCAAGAGAGTTCCAGAAAACATCTATTTCTGCTTTATTGACTATGCCAAAGCCTTTGACTGTGTGGATCACAATAAACTGTGGAAAATTCTGAAAGAGATGGGAATACCAGACCACCTAACCTGCATACAGGTTTCTTGAGAAATCTGTATGCAGGTCAGGAAGCAACAGTTAGAACTGGACATGGAACAACAGACCTGTTCCAAATAGGAAAAGGAGTACATCAAGGCTGTATATTGTCACCCTGCTTATTTAACTTCTATGCAGAGTACATCATGAGAAACGCTGGACTGGAAGAAACACAAGCTGGAATCAAGATTGCCGGGAGAAATATCAATAACCTCAGATATGCAGATGACACCACCCTTATGGCAGAAAGTGAAGAGGAACTAAAGAGCCTCTTGATGAAAGTAAAAGAGGAGAGTGAAAAAGTTGGCTTAAAGCTCAACATTCAGAAAACGAAGATCATGGCATCTGTTCCCATCACTTCATGGGAAATAGATGGGGAAACAGTAGAAGCAGTGTCAGACTTTATTTTGGGGGGCTCCAAAATCACTGCAGATGGTGACTGCAGCCATGAAATCAAAAGATGCTTACTCCTTGGAAGAAAAGTTATGACCAACCTAGATAGTATATTCAAAAGCAGAGACATTACTTTGCCGACTAAGGTCCATCTAATCAAGACTATGGTTTTTCCAGTGGTCATGTATGGATGAGAGAGTTGGACTGTGAAGAAGGCTGAGCACCGAAGAGTTGATGCGTTTGAACTGTGGTGTTGGAGAAGACTCTTGAGAGTCCCGTGGACTGCAAGGAGATCCAACCAGTCCATTCTGAAGGAGATCAACCCTGGGATTTCTTTGGAAGGAATGATGCTAAAGCTGAAGCTCCAGTACTTTGGCCACCTCATGCGAAGGGTTGACTTATTGGAAAAGACTCTGACGCTGGGAGAGATTGGGGGCAAGAGGAGAAGGGTACGACCCAGGATGAAATGGCTGGATGGCATCACGGACTCGATGGACGTGAGTCTGAGTGAACTCCGGGAGATGGTGATGGACAGGGAGGCCTGCCGTGCTGCGACTCACGGGGTCACAAGGAGTCGGACACGACTGAGCGACTAAACTGAACTGAACTGAACCCAAGAAAAAACTTTGGATTATAAAAACCAAGGAAACAGTAGTACAACTTAAATTCATTCCAGTAAATTCATTTCGACTGAACGACTGAACTGAACTGAAATTCATTTCAAGTACAAAACTGAAATAGTAGTATATAGGGGCTTCCCAGGTGGTGCTAGTGGTAAAGAATCTGCCTGCCAATGCTGGAGATGCAAGAGACATGGGTTCAATCCCTGGATCAGGAAGATCCTCTGGAGTAGGAAATGACAACCCACTCCAGTATTCTTGCCTGGAAAATTCCATAGACAGAGGGGCCTGGCAGGATTACGGTCTATAGGGTCTCAAAGAGTCAGACAGGACTGAGCACATACACACAATTAAAACTCTAGACTATATCACTCAGGAGGTAGACAGCTTGAGTAGGGTAGGGTAGATTTCAAAAAGGAACAAGGAAACAGAACACATGGTATATGTCTTGTTATGTTTAGGAGAAGATTTAAAGTCACATTAATCCTAGATATTTTGAGAATAAAATTTAATTAAATGTTTTAAATTTCAAGCATATAGAATTGAGAGAACTCAATTAACAAAAGAAAATGCTACAAATGGGGGGTTAGGTATCAAATATTTCTTGAGCTTCGACTTGTTATCATGGGTTCCTTCTTTCTGTAAGTTCACCTCTTATACTCTTTTGAAACTTGACTTAACCTCTTAAGCAATTTCACATCTGCACCTCAGGTATCTCAAGGTGCCATCCAGACCAGAATACTCATATCTAGTTATTTTCTTTTAGTCATCCTAGTTTTGTTTTCCTGCTTCTTCTTTTAGATCTAGGAAGGATTGTCCAGCCTACTTCACCAACTCTTGTCCTTGGTCTCTGAGTGAAACTCTAGTTTCCTTTCTGTGCTCCCTCCAAACTTTTGTCAGAAGTCAGGCAGTCCAGGCTGCTCTGAAGACTTTCGCTTCTCAAGTTTTGCTAAATGCCTGAGATCATAGGTCACTTTTCTTAAACTTCTGATGGTTCTGCTTTTGAAAACAGTGAAGGATATCCTTACTGAGAAATGATTTCTAAATATTGAGGTTACATACTTGACAAAATAATACTTTAAAAAATAAAATCAAGCATGACTCAAAATTATTAGAAAAATAATTAGAATGGGAAACATTACAAGATTTTCAGGCTCAATATTTTGCAACCTGATAGGAATATGAAAAGGCTCTTTCAGGGAAAGAAATGTTCAGAAATTGGTCTTAAATCAGTTTTTAGAAAGGAGATCACTTTGATCAGCCAATTATTACTTATCAATGCAAGAACACTTATGTCTTTATTTCTCATTTAAAATGGTCTTATTGGCATTGCTATTTTGATTCTTTGTTCTCTATATGAAGCTTGATTTCCAAATTTAATTTATACATGAGCAACACATAGGGTTTCACCAGTATTAAATTTCCAGAACCATGTGGTTTTTCCTGAATGGCTTGTGGAGAAAATCTTTGCTTAAGCTATGAGTGTGTGAATAGGAGAAAAGCAATATCCTGAATTTGTGGGAGTTGTTCATATGGCCTCTGTTATTAACATATGCCCAAGTTCAGCTTGAAAGAAAAGAGCTGCATGCAGCTGTCATAAACAAATGATAAGACAAAAAAGTGTAGTAGTAACTATGTAAATAGTATCAATTCTAAATAAAAATAAGTAGATTTTGAAAATTTTATTATGTGTTAAGAAAATGATGCTGGATATCTGCAGTCTGTAGTTACATAAAATAGATTATGCAAAGATTATATTCAAATTTAGTTGATGAGAAAGACATATAATAAAAATAAATAAATAAACCTAGGTTACCAGCTATGTAACCTTTCTTGCTTACATATACGTACATGCTAAAGTGCCAAGGCAAGCAATTTTCGTAGGTGAATCTACTCAACATTTTAAGAAAGAGAAAACTTCAATGCTAAAGTTGTTCTAGAGCCTAGAAAAGTTAAAAAAAAATGCTGCAAATTTTTTAACAGAGCTCAGTTGCTCAGCTGTATCTGACTCTTTGCAACCCCATGGACTGTAGCCTGCCAGGCTCCTCTGTCCATGGGTTTCTCCAGGCAAGAATACTGGAGTGGGTTGCCATTTTCTTCTCTAGAGATCTTCTCAACTAGGGATAGAACCCATGTCTCTTACATCTCTTGCACTGGCAGGAGGATTCCTTACCACTAGCACCACCTTGGCAGCCAATACAGTAAAGTATGAATATTGAAAATATAACAAACTAATTTCAGTTATGAATTTTGACACAAAAATCCTAAATAAAATATTAACACATGGACTCCAACAGCATATTAAAATGACACATCACTATCAAATGAATGTTTCTTAGTTAGAAAAATTATTAATATAATTTACCATATGAAGAGTTCAAAGAGGAAGTCTATAATCATCTTCATAAATACTAAAAAAGTGATTAAAAAAATGAATGCCCAAATGCTTAATGAAACACTAGCAAACTGAGTCCAGCAACACATGAAAAGAATTATACACTTTGGCTAAATACAATTTACTCAGTGAAAGCAAGTGGTTTAACATCTGAAAAGCAATTAATATAACTCACTCTTATCGGTGTTTCCCTGGTGGCTCAGACTGTAAAGAATTCGCCTGCAATGCAGGAGACCTAGGTTCTATCCCTGGGTCAGGATGATCCCCTGGAGAAGGGAATGGCTGCCCACTCCAGTATTCTTGCCTGGAGAATTCCATGGACAGAGGAGCCTGGTGGGCTACAGTCCATGGGGCCACAAGGAGTCGGACACAACTGAGCATGCTTGACCAAATGCAAATTTAAATCAGTTATAAAATAGAGTGAAAATAACACCACATTTTAAATTGCAATGAAAACAGAGATGTACCAAGAATGTGCAAGGTTTATATGGAAAAAGTACAGATTTAAACAAATGGAAAACACATAAAATTGTTACGTAGAATGATGTAACATCATATCAATTACCTGTAGATTAATGGATCCTAATAAAAGAGAAACAGAGTTGTTTTGAAATTAAGGAAGCTGAATCTGAAGTTCATGTAAAAATTCAAAGTGCGTATGAAAATTTCACATTTAAGAATTTATCCTACAGATATATTTTCATATGTGTGAAATGGCATATATGCAAAGCTATTTATGTCACATTATAATTGCAAAAGAGTTTATATAGTCTAAATAACCATCAGAAAAATTGGTTAACTATTTTTTTTACATTTATGTAATTAAATATTATGCAACCATTAAAAAGCAAGCACAATAATGTTGAAAAATCTCCCGAATATTATCTCTAATATGAAATGTTCAAGCAGAGTGAGTAAAGTATGTTACCTCTGTGACAAAAAATAAAGAAGTATGTATGCTTCTTTTGTAGGCATAGAATAGCTTTGGAAGGATATGCAAAAACCTGGTAATAGAGGTTGCTTCTGGAGCTAGGGAACAAGGGTTTGTGAGAGGTATAATTTTATATATATGTAAATATACACATTTAATCTATATTTACTTGTACCTTTGGGATTTTCATCACATGTATGTTTTCACAAAATAAAAGGAAATAGTCTAAAGAAGAGATTAGATATAAAAAAGAGTAAGCAATCATTTCATCATCCTCCTTCCCAAGGTCAAGAAGAGACACATATTATATTTGGGGTAAAAAGAGGAAAATAAGGTAACTAAACTTAAATAAATGGTATTTAAAATGTCCAAACTTCTTTGGGAAAACGACAAAGAATGGAATTAATACTTCTTTGAATTTGGACAAAACTCCTTTGTCCAAAGGAGCTTGAGAAGGTAAGAGGAGGAGTCTAGGTGACTGGATGAATGAAGTGTAGATGACAAAGGATTCTTGTGTTTAAAAGTAGTGAGTGGTTTAGCTAAAGCATATGGAAAACAAGGTAAAGTGGGTAGAAGGGAAAAAGCAATGGTGATTTTTCAACCATGTCTTGTGGAGCTCTGTGTCATTCTCAGAGGAATCTGAACTTATTTTCCTGGCTTCAGGTGAGTCTTTGAAAGTATGTGAGCAAAGAATTTTCCAAACTAAAGCTTTGGAAGGATTATCAGGGTTACTTTAGGACATAGAATCAACTAGCTCTCATTCATTCATTCATTGTACAAATATTTGTTTAGTGTCTACTATGAGTCAGGTAGGCTTTGTATAAAATCTACTATGTTTTAGAACTTTTATGTATTAGTTAGTTTTTCCTGATGCTAAAAGTAATATATGTTTATTATTAACAGTTTTGGAAATATGCAGAATTACAAAGAAGAATGAATCAAAATTCTACTGCCTAAAATAAACATTACAATTCTGATGTGTGCACATGTAAGGTCATTTTATACACACACACAGAGACACACCAGTGTATTCTACCTTACATTTTCAAAGATAATAACCATTTTTAAAACTTATAGAAGGTTTACTCTGTGTCAGACACTGAGACAAGTATTTTTATGCATCGTGTTATTTAATTATTAAAACAAACCCATGGCATCTTTTGGTTTTAATCTGTATTTCACAGGTGAGGACAGTGTATCAAGGATACCTGGTTCAGTGATTGATGGAGAGAGGATTCAACCCCAGGAATAACTGCAGAGACTGGACTCCAAATAACAAAATGCACTATCTCATCAGCAACATGGCAACGATAGTCATGCAATGCTCCATCGTGTAGATGCTCTATAAAAAGTGGAATCGCTCAGTCGTGTCTGACTTTTTGGGACCCCATGGACTGCAGCCTACCAGGCTCTCCATCCATGGGATTTTCCAGGCAAGAGTACTGGAGTGGGTTGCCTTTTTCTTCTCCAGGGAATCTTCCCAACCCAGGGATCGAACCCAGATCTGCATTGTAGACAGGCACTTTACCATCTGAGCCACCAGGGAAGCCCAGATGCTCTATAGGTCCCTTGACTGGTTTAAAATTTTTAACCAATTATACTGTTTTAAAATATAATACTAATATATTCTGTATCTCATCAAGGGGACAGAGAGCATAGAAGGAATAACATATGAATCTAGTCTATTTCCATTTTTTAAGCTATAGGGGGCTGCTCCGTAATAAAGAGTTCTTGTAAGTTCCTAGCTTCTCCCAAGTCCAGTGTCATTGGCTTCAGATTGATGAAATTTCCTTCAAAGTTGTTTTCCCAGCTTATCTATAATCCTTCATTTTTGGTGCTGACATTACTGTAGTTTTTCCTGTGTGTTCCAAGCTGCATCCCTCCATGGGATTTCTCAGTCAAGAACGCTGGAGCAGGTTGCCATTTGTTTCTCGAGGGGATCTTCATGACCTAGGGATTGAACCCCAGTCTCCTGCATTGCAGGAAGTCTTATGCATTGCAAGCAGATTCTTTATTCACTGAGCCACCAGGAAAGCCCTCTTGTGTCTTCAGAAGTATTTAAATCGGATTTGAAGATAAATTAATTAAGGGACTGCTAGCTATCAGAAAATTGGACATAGATATTAAGTTATAATTAGGATAATCATTCCAATTTTTTTCCTTTAATTGAAATGTGCTCCTATTTATTTTGCCACTCTTAATATCATACTTTTCTATTAATTTACAACACTTCACCAGTTTCTACAACTCAAAATATTTCAATTAATTGGAGGGATATTAATTTTTCAGGGAGATTATGATGCTCAAACATTTCATTTAATTATTAAAAAATGAGAAGATAAAAAAAATTTATTACTCTCTCTTTTGGGTTGTCAGAAAGAAAGTGAAAGGGTTAGTTGCTCAGTTGTGTTTGATTCTTTGTGCCCCATGGACTGTAGCCCACTAGGTTCTTCTGTCGATGGATTTCCAAGGCAAGATTGCTGGAGCTGGTTGCCATTCCCTTCTCCAGAAGATCCTCCAGACCGAGGGGTAAAACCCAGATCTTCTGCACTGCAGGCAGATTCTTTATCATCTGAACATCCAGGGAAGCCCACTGGGGTCCACTAAGATGTCTACTGCTATTTAATTCTCACCATTAATCTCACTTTACAATATATAAACTAAAGAATAAACAATTTTTTTAAAGTAAGTAATGGAGTAGCCATAATGGTCAACAAAAGAGTCCGAAATGCAGTACTTGGATGCAGTCTCAAAAATGACAGAATGATCTCTGTTGGTTTCCAAGGCAAACCATTCAATATCACAGTAATCCAAGCCTATGCCCCAACCAGTAACACTGAAGAAGCTGAAGTTGAATGGTTCTATGAAAACTACAAGACCTTTTAGAACTAACACCCAAAACAGATGTCCTTTTCATTATAGGGGACTGGAATGCAAAAGTAGGAAGTCAAGAAACACCAGGAGTAACAGGCAAATTTGGCCTTGGAATGCAGAATGGCGCAAGGCAAAGGCTAATAGAGTTTTGCCAAGATAACGCAATTGTCAGAGCAAACACCCTCTTCAAACAACACAAGAGAAGACTCTACACATGGACATCACCAGATGGTCAACACCGAAATCAGATTGATTATATTCTTTGCAGCCAAAGATGGAGAAGCTCTATACAGTCACCAAAACAAGACCGGGAGCTGACTGTGGCTCAGATCATGAGCTCCTTATTGCCAAATTCAGACTTAAATTGAAGAAAGTAGGGAAAACCACTAGACCATTCAGGTATAACCTAAATCAAATCCCTTATGATTATACAGTGGAAGTGAGAAATAGATTTAAGAGACTAGATCTGATAGACAGAGTGCCTGATGAACTATGGAATGAAGTTTGTGACATCGTATAGGAGACAGGGATCAAGAACCTCCCCATGGAAAAGAAATGCAAAAAAGCAAAATGGCTGTCTGAGGAGGCCTTACAAATAGCTTTGACAAGAAGAGAAGCGAAAGCAAAGGAGAAAAGGAAAGATATAAGCATCTGAATGCAGAGTTCCAAAGAATAACAAGGAGAGATAAGAAAGCCTTCCTCAGCAATCAATGCAAATAAATGGAGGAAAACAACAGAATGGGAAAGACTAGAGATCTCTTCAAGAAAATTAGAGATACCAAGGAAACATTTCATGCAAAGATGGGTTTGATAAAGGACAGAAATTATATGGACCTAACAGAAGCAGAAGACATTGAGAAGGGGTGGCAAGAATACACAGAAGAACTGTACAAAAAAGAGCTCCATTACCCATATAATCACGATGGTGTGATCACTCACCTAGAGCCAGACATCCTGGAATGTGAAGTCAAGTGGGTCTTAGAAAGCATCACTACAAACAAAGCTAGTGGAGGTGATAGAATTCCAGTTGAGCTATTTCAAATCCTGAAAGACGATGCTGTGAAAGTGCTGCACTCAATATGCCAGCAAATTTGGAAAGGAAAAGGTGAGTTTTCATTCCAATCTCAAAGAAAGACAAAGCCAAAGAATGCTCAAAGTACCACACAATTGCACTCATCTCACACGCTAGTAAAGTAATGCTTAAAATTCTCCAAGCCAGGCTTCAGCAATATGTGAGCTGTGAACTTCCACATGTTCAAGATATTTTTAGAAAAGGCGGAAGAACCAGAGATGAAATTGCCAACATCCGCTGGATCATGGAAAAAGCAAGAGAGTTCCAGAAAAAGATCTATTTCTGCTTTATTGACTATGTCAAAGCCTTTGACTGTGTGGATCACAAGAAACTGTGGAAAATCCTGAAAGAGATGGGGATTTCTGATTTGCTTCTTGAGAAACCTATATGCAGGTCAGGAAGCAACAGTTAGAACTGAACATGGAACAACAGACTGGTTCCAAATAGGAAAAGGAGTATGTCAAGGTTGTATACTGTCACCCTGCTTATTTAGCTTATATGCAGAGTACATCATGAGAAATGCTGGGCTGGAAGAAGCACAAGCTGGAATCAAGATCACTGGGAGAAATATCAATAACTTCAGATATGCAAATAACATCACCCTTATGGCAGAAAGTGAAGAGGAACTAAAGAACCTCTCGATGAAAGTGAAAGAGGAGAGTGAAAAAGTTGGCTTAAAGCTCAACATTCAGAAAATGAAGATCATGGCATCTGGTCCCATCACTTCATGGGAAATAGATGGGGAAACAGTGGAAACAGTCAGACTTTATTTTGGGGGGCTCCAAAATCACTGTGGATGGTGACTGCAGCCATGAAACTAAAAGATGCTTACTCTTTGGAAGGAAAATTATGCCCAACCTAGATAGCATATTGAAAAGCAGAAACATTATTTTGCCAACAAAGGTCCATCTAGTCAAGGCTATGGTTTTTCCAGTGATCATGTACAGATGTGAGAGATGGACTGTAAAGAAAGGTGAGCACTGAAGAATTGATGCTTTTGAACTGTGGTGTTGGAGAAGACTCCTGAGAGTCCCTTGGACTGCAGGGAGGTCCAACCAGTCCATCCTAAAGGAGATCAGTCCTGGGTGTTCATTGGAAGGACTGACACTAAGGCTGAAACTCCAATACTTTGGCCACCTCACACTAAAAGTTGTCTCATTGGAAAAGACCCTTATACTGGGAGGGCCTGGGGGCAGGAGGAGAAGGGGATGACAGAGGATGAGATGACTGGATGGCATCACTGACTCGATGGACATAAGTCTGAGTGAACTCCGGAAGTTGGTGTTAGACAGGGAGACCTGGTGTGCTGTGATTCATGAGGTCTCAAAGAGTCGGACATGACTGAGCGACTGAACTGAACTGAACTGAATAGTAAATAGGGCTTCCCAGATGGTGCTAGTGGTAAAGAACCCATCCACCAAGGCAGGAGACATAAGAGATGCAGGGTTGATCCCTGGGTTGGGAAGATCCCCTGGAGGAGTGCACAGCAATCCACTCCAGTACCCTTGCCTTGTCCATGGAGAATCCCATGGACAGAGGAGTCCCTCAGGGAATGGTAATCCACTCCAGTATTCTTGCCTGGAGAATTCCATGGACGAAGGAGCCTGATGGGCTACAGTCCATGGGGTAGCAAAGAGTTGGACACAACTGAGCGACTAAAACTTTCATTTTCACTGGTAAATAATGTAGCCAGGACTTTTAGTCAGGACTTGAATCCAGGTCTCTCTGATTCCAAAATCTACACTTTTTTCAACATCATGCAGTCTTCTCAAGAATGTAAGAGAAAGAGAGTAGTTTTGCATAATTACATAATAAACAAAAGCTATAGCAGGCAATTTTTACAGAATGCGAGATTTATATTAGATCTTTAGACTTACAGAAAAGGGCCCAAAAGTTGAATCAACATGGGTTTTTTGTTGTTTTTTTTTAAAATTGCTTACTGGGACCTCTTCAGTTGGTCATTTCTTCTCAGTGATAATCCCAAATCTTTGGGAGAGCCATGCTTTCAAGATTATATCTATTTATTCCACACATAAAAGCATAGAGATGAACTAAACTCCCTTGAAACTCTGTACTTTGTATTTCCTTTCAGATAACTGTCATTTTACTTTGTGGGCATTTATACTTATGAGGGTTAACAGGATAATAAAAGTTAAAGGAGTACTAACTCTGGTGTTACATTATGCTTAATGAAGCACGGTGTGTGTGTGTATTGTTTTGTCTTTAGGTTATAAGGTAAGTTCTGCCTTCTAGAAGGTTCTGGGTTTTGTCATTTGATAATATCACTGCAGGCAGTTGAGACAGCTTGCAGAATTTACTGAAAGTGGTACTTTGTTTGTTTTGTTTAAGAAAAAAAAAAAACACTGCAAGTTCTCCTTACCAAATCAATGGCAAAGTCAAGGATAAAATAACTGTGAATTTAATGCATAAAAGAAAGACTTGAAAGTCATATCTTCAAAAACAGGATCATTATTTAAATGCCAATGAGATTACATATGAGGACTGAAATAAATAAACCATCATCAGTGACTTGAGTACTAAAGTTTGTTTTCTCTGGGGAGAAAGTTTGCTTGCTACCACAGTCCTCGAAACATAAGAGAATTTGAAGAAAAAAGGTAACATGTTAAACTTCGCATCGTAAAAGCGTAAAGACGATATAAAATAAAACAAAACTGGGTTTAACTTAGAAATCAAGTCTATGTATTGTCTAAAGCCGGCATATGTAAAAATGTGCTGTCTTGTTAGATTATTTTTGAGCATCCACTAGAATTGTATAGACAGAACTTAGGGCATTGACTACAAATTGGTGCAGGGAAGTAAACTTAGCCTTCAGCGTTTGATGACACAATTCAACTTGCAAAATTTTAGATAATTTGCAAGTCAAAACAATCAGAGATGGGAAACAAGTCGAATCTCTCTCAGCAAACTTTCTTACAACAAGGCTTGTTTGCATATTCTTTTACTACATTATAGTTTTTCATCTAAATTCTGGTATGGTCTAAGTGAAAATAGTATATATGTTGTGAAAAACTAAATTTCCCTTTGGGGAATACCTATATCATGGAGGAATTTGCAAGTGTAGGAATTAAAGAGTCCTGTTTTGAATTTTTAGCCTGAAGGAATTATGGAATAATATATTGAAATATCAATTTACTAATTTTGATTTTAGTTAAGTTCTTTAGAATAGGCTTACAGGAGGAAAAGGTAGGGTTTTGTTTGTTTAATTTCTCTATCAGATAAGAATTTTCACCTAACGTGGTATTAGGAGATGCACAGACTAAAACCTCCATTTTGAGAGCACAGTTAAAAATATGATTTCCTACCTCTTCCAGCCTCTTCTCAAAACTTTTTGGTTTCCAGGAGTTAAAAGATCATAGTGCTATTGTGTGCAACCTCTTTGTAGTTACTGATGTCAACTCTGCAATTTTTCATGCAGGTGATTTTGTTATTCATGCATCAGAAGGCAATGGCATCTGCTTCACCATTGCCCATGGCCGATAATATTTGTCAGATGCCAATTATAAGTTGTATCCTATTTTCAGATACATTCAAATAGGAAAATGGGTACTTCTTGGAATCAATGAAACACAATACATGTTTGTTGTTCATTTGTTTATTTTCTCTCCCCTAAGTAGTGAATGAGAACATTTATCTGCTGTAACTACATATATATGTCATATATATATATATATATACACACACATTTATATATGACACATAGCAGTATCTATATATGACATAATAGCATTCCACTAAATAATCTTAAATCAATGAATTATCAAAGACTGTCTCAATGCAAGCAACTCTTAAAAGTGGAAAATGACACCAGAAATGTAGGCATTAAAGAAAATAAAAAATTTTCAACTCACAGTACAGTAAATTAAAATTGAAGTCAGTCAAATTAATTACTGATGGGATCCTCTTACTATTGGTTTATAGCTACTGAATAAAAAATCAGAGTCCTAAAAAACAGAAAAGCAGAGCACCTCACAATACAAATATTTTGTTAATGACCACACACTTTTCTGGGAGTTGGTGATGGACAGGGAACCCTGGTGTGCTGGCTTTCATGGGATCGCAAAGAGTTGGACATGACTGAGCGGCTGAACTGAACTGAACTGAACTAACCCACATTTCAGAATTTAGACATATTCTCCATATTGTCTAGAATATATAGATCTTATTCTTTAAATGCTCTGTTCACTCTTTGTTCTTTTGACATTATCCAATGAATGAAAAAAAGCCTTTAAACTCTTAACAAACATCATCAGGGAAAACTTGAACATATCCTAAAGACTAATTTAAATATGGGAATGGGGGCTACTAATTGAGAGATCTGAGTGGTTATACTTGATTTATAAATAGGCTGTCCTAGATAAAAAGGAGCCAGGAATCAATGTGCCAGATTAAAAGAGACCAGATGCTAAGAAAAATAGCCCTATTTTCTAGAAAGGTCCTTCAGTGGGAGACACTGGGAAAAGCACAGTTGTGCCTTGTGAGTCATATTTTCAATAATTTCCCTGAGAGGAAACTGGAAAAAATCAAAAGCTCCACACACTTATTTTGGTATTGGTGAAGGTTAAGATATAAATTATTTATATCTAACCATGAAAATGAGAAAGCCCTTATATTTTCAATAACACTCAAATATCCTGAGAATATCTGAAACTTTTTTTTAAGAGGAAAATAATAGTTCCATAGAGGTGTAGGTCACATACTAGCTGGAAGCAAACATTTGTAAAAACAAATCTCTGCAAATAGACTTACAGAAAAATTCCTTTTAAATTCTAATTCAAGTTACATGCTACAAATCACATTACAGTACTTTTTGTTTTCCTTATGGTAGCCAGTCTCTTGATTATTAGGGACTATGAGCCCTGGCTTAGAAGTAGAAACTTAAATCAGTGACTTTATTTTTATTGCCAAACAGAAATCTGAATTCATATATTAAGAGAGCAGTAGAGATGAGATATGACAGAATTCATTAATGTGCCAAGGATGTGGCCAACTTGTCTACAACTAGTTAAAAGGCAAATACACAGATTGATCATTTTTCTTTCCAGGACGGTACGTCACAATACACATGGCCTGTTTCCTAAAACCTTCTGTCTAATGTTTAATAGATTGATGAAACTTCAAAAACAACACTCTCTACAATCCTACTAGACAAGAGGGGACATGAAGATACTCTAGGTTAGAAGAGAGATTATTTGCAACCTGAGCTGACAAGGAAGGATTAGTCTCTTCACTTCACATTTTCTACCTTTAAACTAAAAATTTCCTTTAGCTTCAGAAAGGGTTGTGCTCTGAATCTGAGATAAAAATGATTGGCAAAACATTTTGATTTGGTTTTTACTTATAAACAATATTTTATCTTCAGCTTTCAATACACAAAGTAGATACTTGCTATATCTGATGATTGTCTATGTCAAAGGGGCAAATCTATGTTAATCATTCAGTCATGTCTGACTTTTTGCAACCCCATGGACTGTAGCCCACCAGGCTTCTCTGTCCTTGGGATTTTCCAGGCAAGATAACTGGAGTGGGTTGCCATTTCCTCTTCCAGGGGATCTTCCTGAGCCAGGGATCAAACCTGGGTCTCTTGCATTTGCAGGTGGTTTCTTTACCGTCTGAACCACCAGGGAAGCCCCAAAGGGGCAAAGATCAGCTTTAAATGCTCATTTTCTTAAAGAAACAAGCATGCATAGCTGTTAAGAGTCAAAATTTTCAAGCTCTGACACCTGCTGCCTCTGTAATACTAGGCAGAACACATAAGCTGAGTCCTGTGCCCCAGTCTTACACTGGTGAGACCTGCTTGCCTGCTTGCCAGGATTACCTTAAAGAGAAAAACTAGATTAATGCATGGTAAAGCTTTCAAATAAGAGTTACTCTAAGGTAGGATATTATCTTCAAAGCTCTAGTTAAATTTTCTGGAAACTTCATAAAACATCTTCCTGGACTGTATGTTCTTCTAAAGAAATTGAATGCATTGTGTACTGAAGTAAAAGCTAATAAATTATGCTTTAGTCTAATTGTCCAAACTTTTCTAGATGTTAGTTTGTAATTGTCTCACTTTACATTCTTGATCAAATCAATAACTTTACCTGCCATATATTTGTGTACTCCTTCACTTCTTGCTTTCAGAATTTTAAAGATGCTATCTTGCAAAAACAAATAAATTACCAAAATTAACTGCTCTTTGAAGATCTACATTAAGAATAATTAGATCACTGCTGAGAAGAATTTCTTGTTCTTCCTTTTTCATAAATGCATGGAAACTGGTATAGGCTTGGAGAACCCATATTACCCTCCTCAAACTTGAATGTTAGTTTCATGATATTACACAAAATTGAGGCTGGGTAACTTAACTTCTAGGAGAGAAGCTAGCTACCCAGAGAGTCTACCTGAACTACCCAAAGAGTCTCTTCATCACCTTCTGAGGTCTTGTAACCAAATTTGACTTGAATTGTGCAGCATCTAGCCATCTTTTTTTTTTTTTTTTTTTGCCCAGTAAAGACTAATTGGTATGTCTCATATCATTTCCCTGAACTGCTTACAGTATAAAGTTTACTGCATATTATGTGTGCTTTGAACTATATACCCTTACATGCTCACCACTATGGATCTTAAATGATTTACATTATAAAGTGTTCCATAATTTGCAAAGTAATTTTTAAATATATTACCTCATTTGATTTTTGTAACAGCTCTCTAAGGCAGAAGCTCACTATGAATCCCATTAAAGAAATAGGGAATCAAAGCCACAAAGAGGTTATACAATATGTTCAAGGTCACACAGTTATTAAAAGACGGAATAGGCCCAAAGCCCAATTCATGTCTCCTGGTTTAGTTCTCTATCAACTGTATGACCCCTATCAGCATCCCCTGCCCATCCATTCATTCTGTCGCTCAGTCCCTCCAGGCTGCTTTAAGTTATCCAGTGGCAGCCGAGTGGAAAATGCCCGCAGAATCCCAGGTCCTGGATAACTCACAACAACAGCTTATGCCTCAGTTTCTTCAGGTATAAACACGAAAACTTTGAACTAGATGATTTCCAAAAATAAAATCACAGATAGCATGATATAGTGGAAAGAGCAGAGCATGGGTCATATACTAAAACAATTCCAGATCTGAATTTTGGTCCTTCTTCCCGATAAACAATTTGAGGAATTATCAATATATAACCTCTTTGGTTATTAGTTTCCTCACATGTAAAGTCAGAGATGCTAACATTAACTTTGAAACAATATTGTGAACTATAAATAATATATGCAGAGGAATTTGCCAAATGACAGTCAATAAATATAAATTATTCCTTTTAGTATTAACACATGTTATATTCTAAAGGCATATACATTATTTTTAATAGCAATTTTATCCTTATATATAGAGGCTTTGCTAGCTTTACTAATTTTAAAAGGATAAGCTTTGAATATACTAACATTCATATGATCAAAAACAGCTCTAAGAAATATTTTTTATTAAGCAGTTAATCTGTAGGAATTTAGCATTGATTTTTTTTTTCAGAATTCAACTCAGAAGACCTGAGATCAATAATAAGAAATGTGAATACATTTGAATATACCTCTCATTTTCTTTAATAGGAGTATAAAAATTAAGTAGATGAAGTCTACACAACAGAGCAGATGGAATCTTATTGCATAGGCTTATCTTTTAAAGTAGTAAATAAAAAGCAGGACTATATGAAAGGAAAGAAAATAATTATCTAAAAAATGTGGAGCCTAGATAGTGGAAATAAATAATTCTGTTTGCCCAAATGTTTCATTAAAACTGGGAAATAAAAATATATAACTTATTTTTCAAATTATTTAGGCTTACTATTTCACAGCAACATCTTTGGAAAATTAAATCACAATTATTATCAGAAACAAGGATAAGAAACCACACAGCTACGTCTCCCTAAAGAGTAACTTACCAGTTACAATGAATGTGAAGGTTTTAATGGAGTTCTGGCAGTGTGAGTCAGATTACAGAGAAAAACCATACAGACATATGAGGATCTTTCTCTTTTTGTCTCTCTTGTCACAAAGTAAGAAGCATTTGGAGAACTTTTTTAAATTTAAAATTTTTATTTTTAACATATATTAATTTGAAGCATCATTTCACGTCCAGGTGCCATGTGGAAAGTGATTGATGTTTCAGGGATGGGAGAAGGGTGAATACTGGGAGACATCCAAATTATAAACATTTGAAAAATCCTGGAAGAATACACATTTTCTCTAAGAATAGACCTACACAAAGAATCTAATTTTAATTTGTTTGTTTGTTTGTTGCTGCATACATTCAAAGTAATATTATAAGCAGTTTTTGAATAAACATAATTAATCTTTGACCCTATCAAATTAACTATCCACTTAGCTTATCTATATTTTTGTTTACTAAAAATATCAACAACATATTTTAATGTATGTAGTTCAATACCATTTACATTCTAAGCATGTCTTACTTCAATATAAAAAGAATTTTTAAAAAATTATAAAATGTTAAATGAAATATTTTACTTCAGAAAATATTAGAAAGTGAACTTTAGAAGGGAATAAAATAAAGGTTTTTTATAAAATTCACCTTTAATTTCAAAAGTTAGTGTATGTATATATATCTTGAAACACAGACTTGAAAATAGTATCTAAGCTTTGTAGTATGCAACCTAATGAAGTGAGACAACATAACTGATAAACATGACTGTGATATCAAGTAAATCATTGGGTAGCATATTCAGAACAAAAATTTAAAGCCATCATTTTAACATCAATTTTTGGGTGCTCAAATATGGTTATAGGCTCACTGAGAAAAGTTATTTTTTCTATTCTCCACTTTGTGTGTGTGTGTGTGTGTGTGTGTGTGTGTATAACATAAGGTTTGTACTAAAAAAAAGTGGTTAATATTACCAAATTCGATTTTAAATCCCCAACTGCGAGATGTTGTATTTCCCAAAGATACTATATGCTTACCTTTTTTTCTGTTTTGTTTTTTTTTAATTTATTTTTTTAGTTGAATGATAATTGCTTTCCAGAATTGTGTCGGTCAGACTTCATTTCAGATCGAACTTGAGACAGTGCCCACTTTAGTCCAGCTTTATAATAATAATAATAAAACCTCATAGAGTTTCAACAAAGAAAAAAAAACAACAAGTAAAGTACCAGAAATGCCCAACTCCTAGGAGCAATCATGTTTAGTTTAATTTTCCTCCTTACTGTAATTTCACAAGAGATAAATTCAGAAACTCATCAGGTTTGTAATCAGGATCCTGATAGCAGTAAAAATTAATAAAACACAACTATTTGAAACACAAACTTGAAGAATCTACAAAAGCCTAATGAACTTTACTTATAATAAGTAAAGTCAGAAGTAAAGGTGTGAATAAAGAGTGATTATTTTTTAAATTAATTTTTTAACTGTGTATTCCCCATTGGAATATAGTTGATTAACAATGTTGTGTTAGTTTCTGGTGTAAAGTGATTCAGTTATACATATCTATTCTTTTCCAAATTTTTCCATTTAGGTTGCTATATAATGAATGGGCTTCCCAGGTGGCTCAAGATAAAGAATCCACCTGCCAAACAGGAGACGTGGGCTCAATCCTCAGGTTGGGAAGATTCCCTGGAGAAGGAAATGGCAGCCCACTCCAATATCTTTGCCTGGGAAATCCCATGGAGAGAGGAGCCTGGCAGGCTATTGTCCATGGGTCACAAAGAGTTGGACATGACTTAGTAACTAAACAAAAACAGCACAATGTTGAACGGAATTCCCTCTGATATACAGTAGGTTCTTGCTGGTTATTTTAAATATAGAAGTTTAACTCTTTAAAACTTCCAGTAACCATCTTAGCCTTTGATTCCGTCTGTCAAGATAAGCAATATTACCATCATGCCAATATTTAAAGCAGGACAAAATTACTCAAGTCATTAACTTGTAGATCTCAGGATTCTTCATTGTCCATTTGTTATTGGTGTAAGTTTATACAACTTATAGAAGATTAGCTCAATTGATTAGGGCATGATGCCAATGAGGTCAGAGGATCATTTTGATCTATGGAGTTAAAGTTAGCTGGATTCTGGGCTTTAGTAGAGGATGGAGTAAATTCTATCAGGGCATCTATAAGGATAAGCCATTGTCTCCAAAGGAAAGATAGTCAAAACAGCATAGACTGATCATAATTAATTTATGTACCACTTTTGGAAAAAATCCCTATGGTAGTGGGTCAATGGTATCATCTTTGGCACAATTCAGTGCATATTTAGATCGTTTATAGGAGTTTAGTAATTGCTAGTCTGAATTTAAAATGTAGCCTTATGTTATATTTATTTTCTTTAGCCCTATTATATTAATTTGCTATAATCCTATTTGATTTTGTAAATCTAACTCCTTTATATCAATTGTGTTTCAATAAATTCTATCCAGAAAATATATCACTATGTACAAGTTTCTCTTTGTTTTACATGGTAGCATGTATAGACACTTTCCATTCCCTGTACTCAACTCAGCATTCTTATGATTCAGTGATAACCAAAGCTTATACTATTAAATGATTCAAGAGATCTTTATACATTTTTTATAATGAAATTTTGTTAAATAAAATGATTTTCATTTTTTGTTCTTTCATTCATTTATTCAGTAACTATTTACTGAGTGCCTACTATGAGTCAGGATCTGTTCTAGTGGTAGAAAGACAGACTAAGTTCTAACAGGAGATTCATAAATACATCTACTTCCTACCCACCTTAAACAAACACGATGTCATTATATTACAAATCACAAATGGAAGAAAACTTTTCTTGAACCTAATTGTCCCTTTAGTGAGCTATATCAGATTATTTTGAGGAAAAGATTGAACTGTAAGCATCACACCCCAGAGTTGACAACAGCTGTTAAAAAGAAAAAGGTCTCAGTTACACAACTCTGGCTTCTGTTCATTTCAGGATTATTATTATAAGTCAAAAGTCTATAGCAATAAAAATGACATCAACAGGAACAACAATAACCATAATATGTGCCAAATATTGTCTACAGCTATATTAACAGTGTATATTCATTGCAGGGGAGTGGGTGGGAAGTCTTGAGGACTAGCTGACTCAATAAAAGGCCAATAAAGAACAAATCATAGTAGCCTTTCAACCTCCAACAGGTCACAAGGCCCTCAGAGTAGAAATTAAAAACTGGTTAATAACTTGAAAAATGAATTTCAGATTATGGTAAGAAGATCGGTGAATTACATGTTAAAAAAAAGATTTTAAAGAATTGTTTAGGCCATAAAGAGGACATGACACTTTATTGCTGCAAACAACTACAAAAAAATCCAGCTTTTGTTAAGTAGGTAGCATACTAGGCCAATAAAGAAAGGGCAAAAGACAAGGCTGTGTGCTTGACCAGCAAATATTTTATTGTTTCTTATGGAAGGAAATAACGTTTAAAAAACACAAATACACTAGTATGCAAAAGAGAAAAATGTAGGGGATTAAACAAAATTATACACAAGTAGCAATTCGAATATATTTTTTAAAAAAGACAGTATTTCTCACACCCTGGATTCTGGACACTCCATTTTGGTAATCACTTTGTAGAGATAAAAGTTGGCTGGACACAAAGCCAAAAGAAATAGCAACTTAGCGTGTATTATTCATGAGCGCATTCCATAGGATGGTGAGTTTTAAGCTAATAAGCAACATTTTAAATCTATGAATAGAAGGATTCTAGTGTATTATTAAAACCATATTAACTCCATAGTTAAATTCCTTAGAATCACTGAAGATTGCATAGGCCTAGAGAAGAGAGAAGTGAAGTCGCTCAGTTGTATCCAACTCTTTGGAACTCCATGAAATGTAAACTGCCAAGTTCCTCTGTCCATGGGATTTTCCAGGAAATAATACTGGAATATGTTGCCATTTCCTTCTCCAGGGGATCTTCCCAACCTGGGGATCGAACCCAGGTCTCCTGCATTGCAGGAAGACTCCTTATCAGCTGAGCCACGAGGCTTAGCATTGAACCACACAGCCACATAGGCCTAGCCTTGAATAAAATCAAGAGCATGATACATATGGTTTTGAGCAATAACAATGCTAATTAATAATGAAGAAAATTTAAAGTCAGGATTCTCAACGTTCTCGGCACCTCATGGGTCACTTGATTATCAGAATATTAAAGCCTTGTTAATGTAAACTCTTAAAATTCATCAAATTCTGGACTAGGGACCATTTAGCATCATAACTAACATTTATCTTCCTTACTCTTTCTTCTTAGGTAATGTAAAAGAGATTATTTAGAGGATTGCTTCAAAGAATTAAATGAACATACTACCTCTCAGCACTTGAGAAGCCCTCATTTACATGGTAAAACATATTTAAACAGAATTGTCTATTGATGAAAGCAACAACCATGCAAACTTTTATAAGTCCAGTTTGAGCTATTTTGTGCATCTGAAATAAAATTTCATTTACTTAAAATATTATTTAATTTTGCCCACCAGTTCTGCCCAGTTCTTTTTTCCATTTTGTTTAATTAGTGAGGTTTGTTTTACTCAAAATGTCATTAACACATGCACTGTGATGTCATTTTTCATATTTTATCTGTTAATAATATTTACTTACAAACTAGCTGTAGGAGGAATAGTAAAGGCGTTAAAGGACATATTTTATATACTGACTCAGTTATTAACAATCAAGCAGCATCTAGAAACACTGTATAAGTAAATGTCTTTGTTTTATCAGAGTTCTACAGGTGTATAAAATAGAAGTGATATTGTCATATTTCTTATTGAGATTGAAGATCCTGGAGGTTTTTATGAAACCTTGAGAAGAAAGTACATTTTACAATTATAAGTACTTGATCTAAAAAAAAGTTGTATGGCCTAAGATTAATGCAAAAATATTATGGACTGAGATTTAAATCAAATTGGTTGTGTATGCATTTACTTATCACCCAGTAGGCATGGCAGAACTCCATCTTATTATGTTTAAAAGTATAAATCTCAAATTTGTACGTCATATGGATGGAATGTATCCAGCAATAAATATGCAGTTTAGAGGAACCTTTGCAATGCTGTAGAATAATTTGGACAGCTGGTGTTATTGGTTGATCTACAAGGTTTTTGGTGTTCTTATCAATCTGCTCTTTTACACTTAATTTAAATTTAGTATAAATATTCACTGTCAAAAAATTAAATTGGGGGAGAATAATCTCACATTTTAACTCAGGATATAAAACCAAAATATTAGCAGATGAAGTACACAGATAGGTGAGTTTTTGTGGTTCAAATGGTACGCAGACAAAGAAAGTGGTAATTTGCTTTTGTTTATGCAGACTTAGGTAGACTTCTAAAATGAAAAAGAATTCTTCTAGTTGCCAGATCTGTAGTATACATGCTCTTTTTATTAGAAAAACTTGCTAAATTTTTAATAACACAACATTTGTTGAGTACTTTCTCAAAGCAGTTCCACATATTATTACCTCACAACAATTTTACAGGATTAAAAGTAACTAAACCTGGCAAAAGGCAGTTTGGAATGTTATAAACCAAACTTGGATTTATACAGGTAGAGAGAGACAGTCTTTCATCCTTTATTTTTCATGTTTGAGAATATAGACTAGCATATTAGTGTCTCTAGTTTGAATTACTTGCACAACGACTACAAGGTGGTTTGTCTTTTTTCCATTCCTTGTACATATGTTATTATTACTTGGAGTCCAGTTAACCTGGTATAGTTTTTGAGCCCTAATGGACTGTTTTCATGAAACCCAATTGTATTGTTTCTGTCTTTTCCATCTAAATACAATTGTGCACCTACACGGCAATGGTCATATTAGACTTAGCCCTATGTGAGACCTTAAATTAATTGTATTTACTTTCTTCTTCAAACAACACAGCATTTCTAGAGCACCTCTAAAGTGACTCTTACATAGGAGGACAATGAAAGAACAAGACCAGAGTATGTTTTGCATGGATAATGCCAAGCTGAAAGAAAAGATCATATTGGGCCACTTGGAACATAGAGAAACATGACATGACTGTATGAATGTGTAAAAAGGATAATCCATAAAAATTCTAGATATTATCCATCAAATAACAAATGAAAAAAGCAAGCTATTTGCAATCATGAGGGCAGGATTAAATATGGGAGACCCCACCAGGAACTTAGGAAAAAGGAGGTAGCACACAAAGTCAGAAAGTATGAAAAGCTTCAATTTCTTAAAAGGTAAAAGCAATTTCAAAACTATCAAAGCACCAGATATCAAACTCAAGAAAGGGAAAAATTCTTTAAGCAGGGAGAGAAGAGGCCGTGGGAACAGAAAATTGATTCTACTCACATTCTAACACAAAAGAATCTATAGTTTTCTACACTTAATACATCTGATATAACACTCAGCTTTTAACTGAATTGATGTGTTACAATAGTGTAAATACTGAATATTTATGTAATTGGAAGCATAATATAACTCTATCAGGAGAATAGTTCAGGAAATGACAGGGGTGCATGTGTGGTGGGCTTAGGAGAGTAGAGATGTTAAGTCCTTAACAGTATATTTTTCCCAAAGTACGACATCAATAGATAATGTCTACAGCAGTAAATTCAAGAATTTGAATGATTTACAGAAAATTATCAGTACAATAACTTAGTATGACTCATATTGTTCAGCCAGTCAGTCAGTTCAGTTGCTCAGTCATGTCAGTCTTTGCAACCCCGTAGACTGCAGCACAAGTCTTCCCTGTCCGTTACCAACTTCAGGAGCTTGCTTAAACTCATGTCCATCAAGTCGGTGATGCCATCCAACCATCTCATCCTCTGTAGTCCCCTTCTCCTCATATTGTTAAAGTATACAAAATTTATCTTTTTATTTAAAGTATTTCAGGATTCAAAACCTTCAGAGTAGTTTTAAGTAAAAAGAAGTTATCCCTGGTTTTAATTCTGAAAAAATAAGCTGATTTTGATCCAGACTCAAAATAACAAAAATTTGAAAAGTGACTGAAAAAAGGTCAATGCCTATAAGATAGCAACTTGCCCAAATTAACCATAAAATCCACATGATCATTACAGGAGGATAGAGGGTTCTGGGAAAGAAAAATGATTTAAAGAGTAATTAGATGCTGATGGCTTAGCCCTTCTTGGAAAATATTATATACCAAATTACAAACAAATAAAGGGCTTTTTGGTATACCCCCTCAAAAGTTAGTATCATATCTTACTTTGTATAATATTTTTATTCCATCATCTAATTTTTCCCATTTTTTGCTTTGTATAATGTATCTCTTGCCTGACCAGATGGCAGTGAATCAGCCAATAATCACGGAAGGCACATCGTAATATATTAACATCCTAATGAATTATTGCAGATCTGTTTCCAAAAGTCACAACCAGTAATTAAAATACAGAGTTGACCTGGAAACAAGATTGTAAGATTTGAAAACATCCTGGAATGGCATTCTTATTGTCCATCTGTAATGTCTATAGTGAATACTCCCCTTGCTTACCCAGTTTCCATTACCAAGGTCCCTATACTGGAATTTCAGATCTGTTCAGGGAATCACCTCTTCCCAAATAGCACAAGTGCTTCTTGTGTAGAAGCCCCATCCTCTATTGCGCTTTGCTAGTGATTAGTTTAGAAGTGGGAAGATGACTAGAAAATTCTTCATTGTTCTTCAGGCAGAGTGATGAGATTCTCTATTCTCTCCAGTCAAAGGTGAACAACAGATAAAGTGGTTCTGATTGCCCTTCTAAGCCATTTAATCTCCAGAAATTTAACCTGCTTTAGCATGAAACCAAAACAGAACAGATAGATGGGAACAATATAGTGGTGGGCCATGGGATGAATCAATTTATAGCCTTCCATAACCTGAACTTCTTGTTATACATGCTAGTGGTTTCTTACAAGCTACTCCTAACTAGATTTTCTATTACCTGTATCTAACAAAATCCTAACTAAATTCAAACTGATGTTTCATAGAATCATTAAAAGTAGTCAATTCAAGCTAACAGAATTGTAATCATTTTCTACTCATTTTTTACATAATTACAGAATTTCAGGCTCAAATAAACTACAAAAAAATGCCACTCTTTTGTGTGTGGGTGCATATATAGATACACAGTATTGCAAATGTGTTTGTGTGAGTGTTATATATGCAGTTGTGTATTGTAAGGCAGTAGAATATCGAGACTTGACTAGGAATCAGTTCTGTTCAGTCACTCAGTTGTGTCCAACTCTTTGTGACCCCATGAACTATGGCACGCCAAGCCTCCATGTCCTTCACCAACTGCTGGAGTCCACCCAAACCCATGTCCATTGAGAAGGTGATGCCATGCAACCATCTCATCCTCTGTCGTCCCCTTCTCCTCTCACCTTCAATCTTTCCCAGCATCTGGGTCTTTTCAAATGAGTCAGCTCTTCGCATCAGGTGGCCAAAGTGTTGGAGTTTCAGCTTCAACATCAGTCCTTCTAATGAGCAACCAGGACTGATCTCCTTTAGGATGGACTGGTTGGATCTCCTTGCAGTCCAAGGGACTCTCAAGAGTCTTCTGCAACACCACAGTTTAAAAGCATAAATAATTCGATGCTCAGCTTTCTTTATAGTCCAACTCTCACATCCATACATGACTACTGGAAAAACCATAGCCTTGACTAGATGGACCTTTGTGTACAAAGCAATGTCTCTGCTTTTTAATATGCTGTCTAGGTTGGTCATAATTTTCCTTCCAAGGAGTAAGCATCTTTTAATTCCATGACTGAAATCACCATCTGCAGTGATTTTGGAGCCCTAAAAATAAAGTCAGCCACAGTTTCCACTGTTTCCCCATCTATTTGCCATGAAGTGAAGGGATCAGATGCCATGATCTTAGTTTTCTGAATGTTGAGCTTTAAGCCAACCTTTTCATGTTCCTCTTTCACTTTCATCAAGAGGCTCTTTAGTTCTTCTTTACTTTCTGCCATAAGGGTGGTGTCATCTGCATGTCTGAGGTTATTGATATTTCTCCTGGCAATCTTGATTCCAGCTTGTATTTCTTCTAGTCCAGCATTTCTCATGATGTGCTCTGCATATAAGTTAAATAAGTAGGGTGACAATATACAGCCTTGACATACTCCTTTCCCTATTTGGAACCAGTCTGTTGTTCTGTGTCCAGTTCTAACTGTTACTTCCTGACCTGCATGCAGGTTTCTCAAGAGGCAGATCAGGTGGTCTGGTATTCCCATCTCTTTCAGAATTTTCCAGAGTTTATTGTGATCCACACAGTCAAAGTCTTTGGCATAGTCAATGAAGCAGAAATAGATGTTTTTCTGGAACTCTCTTCCTTTCTCAATGATCAAGCAGATGTTGGCAACTTGATCTCTGGTTTTTCTGCCTTTTCTAAAACCATCTTGAACATCTGGAAGTTCATAGTTCACATATTGCTGAAGTCTGGCTTGGAGAATTTTGAGCATTATTTTACTAGTGTGTGAAATGAGAGCAATTGTGCGGTAGTTTGAGCATTCTTTGGCATTTCCTTTCTTTGGGATTGGAATGAAAACTGACCTTTTCCAATCCTGTGGCCACTGCTGAGTTTTCCAAATTTGCTGGCATATTGAGTGCAGCACTTTCATAGCATCATCTTTCAGGATTTGAAGTAGCTCAACTGGAATTCCATCACCTCCACTAACTTTGTTCGTAGTGATGCTTCTTAAGGCCCACTTGACTTCACAATCAGGATGTCTGGCTCTAGGTGAGTGTGAGTGATCACGTTATCGTGATTATCTGGGTGGTAAAGATCTTTTTTGTATAGTTCTTCTGTGTATTCTTGTCACCTCTTCTTAATATCTTCTGCTTCTGTTAGGTCTATACCATTTCTGTCCTTTATTGTGCCCATCTTTGCATGAAATGTTCCCTTGGTATCTCTAATTTTCTTGAAGAGATCTCTAGTCTTTCCTATTCTGTTGTTTTCTTCTATTTCTTTTCACTAATTGCTGAGGAAGGCTTTCTTAGCTCTCCTTGCTATTCTTTGGAACTCTGCTTTGAAATGAGTATAATTTTCCTTTTCTCCTTTGCTTTTTGCTTCTCTTCTTTTCACAGCTAGTTGTAAGGCCTCCTCAGACAGCCATTTTGACTTTTTGCACTTTTTTTTTTCTTGAGGATGGTCTTGATTCCTGTCTCTTGTACAATGTCAGGAACCTCTGTCTTTAGTTCATCAGGCACTCTATCAGATCTAGTCCTTTAAATCTATTTCTCACTTGAGTAGACATGTTCTAGAATTTATACAGCAAACAGAAAAGGCACAGTGAGTGACAGACAGATTGTCAGGGCGGCAGTAGGGATAGTGGAAAGAAGTGGGCTTGCATAAAGGCTTGTAAATAGAACCTCAGACACACTCTAAGGCACACTATGGCTATCTTGAGATGTTAGTATTTTGGCTCAGTGTTAGTTTGCAAATGATTTGTAAATAAAAAGTATGAATATTCACAATCAATTTACATTTTATTTTCAGTCTTTAAGTTTATTTTCTAAGATAGAAACCCAAATGGTTTAAAGGATAATCCTCTAAGATGTGTTATGAAAAATTAAAGTCCTCCATCCTCCTTCCTTTCCATTTCTTCTTCTCTAGAGGCAGCCACTTTTGTTTCTTTTACCTGGTTCTTTTCTCTTAATGCAAATGATTTTTTCATTTTAGACATTACCTACATTTTTGACAATTTGTCTACATTTTAGACAATTCCCACCACATGAGAAGTTAAAAGATTTAACTTCTGCCACCTCATATGTACCTTCATGTCACCCTCTATTCCCATCTTCCCAATGCTATCATTTTGATTAGATTAACATTCAGTATTTCCACTCTAGTGACTATATAAATTCAACTCAGGTTTGAGTCATGGACTAGAGGTAAACTGGCTCTATGAAAAGAAAAAAAAAAAATTCTGACTTATATGATTTTTGATTTCCATAGGTGGCGCTAGTGGTAAAGAACCTGCCTGTCAGTTCAGGAGACACAAGAGACCTTGGTTCAATCGCTGGGTCAGGACGATTCCCTGGAGGAAGAAATTGCAACCCACTCCACTATTCTTGCCTGGAGAATCCCATGGACAGAGGAGCCTGGCGGGCTACAGTGCATGGGGTCACAAAGGGTCAGACACGACAAGCAACTCAGCATGCAAAAAGCATGCACGTATAAATACTCCCACTTTGACCAGTTTCAAATTACTGACCTGAGGTCACTTAATGAAAATTTGAAGAGATGGGCATATTTAATTATAAGGAGCTCTTTTCCTTTGGGTTAGCAATTGCCTTGTCTGTATTTGTTTGCGTGTTACATTTTCTGTGTTTTATATGTTACGAATTAGCAGACTCCCTTACCCATGTAACTTCCTTCTTATTAGGCACAGATATATCAGATATTCTACTGATTCTATGCTTTTGAAAAAGCCTTTTCTGGCACCTTCTATTCCAGTCACATTCTATAATGCAAAACGTTATCCTGGCACCTCTTTCCACTATCACCCCAAGATTCTCTTTCCCATTTAGTGTGTGTGTAAGCTTAGTCATGTCCCACTCTTTGCAATCCCATGGACTGTAGCCTGCCAGACTCCTCTGTCCTTGGGATTTTCCATTTTGATGCATGAAGCAGGGTGCTCTGGGACATTTCAGAGGGATTGGGTGGGGAGGGGAGTGGGGAGGGAGTTGGGAGAGGGGCTCAGAATGGTGGGACATATGTACACCCATTGCTTCTTCATGTCGATGTATGGGAAAAACCACCACAACATTGTAAAGCAATTAGTCTCCAATTAAAATTAATTAATTAATTTTAAAAAAGAGTACTGGAGTGGGTTGCCATTGACTTCTCCAGGGGATCTTCCCAAACCAGGGAAAGGACCCCTGTCTCCTGCATTGCAGTCTTTAGCGCTAAGCCACCTGGGAAGCCCCTTTCCCATCTTGGATTCCCTGTTTCTTTGACCTCATGTGTTACAAACTAAATGTTTGTGTCTCCCCAAAATTCATGTGTTGACCTTGTAAATCCCAAAATTATGGTATTGGGAGACTTGGCCTCAGGTGCGTGATTAGGTCACAAGAGTAGAACCTTCATGAACAGGATTGGTCTCCTTATAAATGAGACCACAGAGAGCCCCTTACCCCTTGCACCACAGGGATATACAATGAAAGGACAGCCATCTGCAAACAAAGTGAACTTTCAGCAGAACTAACTCCCAGCACTTTGGTCTTAGACTTTCCAGCCACCAGAACTGGGAGAAATGTTTATTGTTAAATCACTTAGTTTATGGTACTTTGTTACAGCAGCCTGAGCTAAGACACCAAGCCTTTCTCTTTACTGGTTAACTATTTCATTTTGGTGAAGCACATCCTCCTGAATCCTCCGAAGAAATTTTTAGAATCTGTATACCCAAAGTGTCTTTATTCTCCCATCACACTTTAATGATAGTAAGAATGACTGTGCATCTTCAGTGTGAAGGTAATTCCCTACAGAATGCTGATGGTTTTCCTTCATTTTGTTTTAGATTTCAATGTGATTGAGAAGCCCCTAGGATTCTGATTCCAGATCCTTTGCAGGCAACCTGCTTTTCCTTTGCTGAAAACTCTAAGAACTCTCTCCAAAATACTTATGTTCTTAAAATTAGAATGCATTAAAGCATCACTCTAGTAGTATTAGCTTCATTTGTATTCCAGAATGGCCTTATGAATAAGAAGAAAGATGATGGACTGCACCATATTCTATAGGCAAGGTGACAGTCTATATATGAATGTGACCATAAGAATATAACATATATGAATACGTGTGTTAAAGTGGAAAAAATAAAGATGTCTCCTAAAAGGGACTGATCAAGAGCTTTCATTAATTTTATATTACATGTATGTGTGTTTATGTGTTTGTATTGGTGGAAGAGATTAAAGAAGGGAATAAGCACAATAATTTGGAATGGAAAAAGGAAAAATGACTTTTCTGTGTGGTCTTGAGGAACAGGTAGCTTAAAAATGCTGTTTCTGAATTTCTATTACTAAGAGGAAGAGAAAGATAAGTAAAATTAACTGTAAAGTTACATTTTTTAATGATTAAGGAAAAAAAGAAGAGTACTATTTTTGCCACATGAGAAAGTTCTATGAAACTCAAATTTCAGGGTCCACAAATGCAGTTTCATTAGTACACAGCTGGACTCGCTCATTTACATATTGTCTGGGGCTGCTTTTGCATTACAACAGAGTTAAGTGTTGTGGCAGAGGCAGTGTAGCCTTCAAAGCCCTATCTGGCTTTTCACAGGAAAAGCATGCTGACCTCTTGCACAGACCATCTAATTTACTTAACTCAACATTTAAAATTCATAGGATTTTTAACTGTATGCGTGAAAGGGGTAAAAGTGGGAGAATGAGCTGAGATAAAGAAGATGCAAATATGATGAATAATTAATTAATTGTCCAGTGTGAAATTAGGCAGGAAAGTGATGAGAGACAGCAAGAAAGATAGGTCATGGCCGTGCCATGTCATCAGAGAACACCAGTTTGAGGAGTCTGCCATTCATCTGGAAGGAAACTGGGAAACTACGGAGGATTTCGAGCAGAGGCGGGGAGTAGCATGAGCAGGATCTATTTTAGGAGATTAATTTGGCTAGGCAATGTGGAATTAATACACAGAGTACTGCTACCAGGTAAGGAAATTATTTATAGAATTATTTTAATAAGCTATAAAGAGGCATGAATGCATGTGAAGGCACAGTCTAACGTGTAAATATATCATTGAAATAATTTCTACAGTTCTGAAAAATCAGAAAGTCATCTCTATGTTTATGAATGTGAATTATTTATGTCTGTAAAAAAAAATTCAAGTATATCTTACCACCGAAGTTCTGGTCTACTCTGTTTCAGTATACTCAGCTACAATTTTATAAAATGTGCTTTCCATGTAACAAACAACCCAAGAAACTAATTGAGTCATACACTAGTTGCTGAATTAAGCTGGAACATGGTAACTGATTATCTGATTATTTCTTAATGTATTACTTATAAGCTTAAGGCTCAAAACACGGCAATGGAAGACATACAGGATTGTCTGTTATTTCAAAGACATAATATGAAGTGCTCATCATAATCTGGTTAAAAATCCTAAATAGCAAGAATGTTGGTCTCCTAGACGGAGTAATTCTAATTAACCTTATAAAAATAAGATTTGTACAGTATGTGGAAAATTAAGGATATAAACAACCATTAAAAGAAGAGCCTAATCGTATTATAATAATTATGTTCAACTGACACAATAGGCAATAGTCACATAGCAGTACCATATTTTAAATGCCATCATAAATAATATAAAATTACCATTTTATATTGTTATTATTCAACATAACATTTTAAATCATTATTTTAAACATCCAAATAAGTTGCTCTATTAACATAGTGATTTAAACACATACTCTGTAGTCACTTATTTTTGTAAAGAGTAGGCTAGACATTAAGTTAAATTATATTGGAAAATGAGCCAACAAAGTAAAAATAAGTTAACATTTATAGTAGGAGTTTATATATACCAGTATGTCTTAAGATTGGGGTACTAACATAAAAAGAAAAAAAGGAGATTTGGTTCAGTGTTGTTTAGAAGAGTTTCCTTTTTTTCCCCACGTTGTTTATGGTTAATAGCTGGCCATTCTAGTGACAAAAGTAAGTATCGTGGTTTAAAACTTGGACTCCAGTGACATAAAAACTGAATTTCCAATTGTATGATTTTGGCAAATTTCTTGACCACTTCAAGCCTCAGATTCCTCATCTGTCATAATGTTAATATCTGCCCTGAGCTCAAAGATTTGTTGTTACATATGCTTATGAACTTAGCACTTGCCGTTGTAAAAATACTAAACATTAAATAAATGATAGCTATTGTTTTTGTTATAATTATTACTTCCTATCTTAAGTTTTTTCTTTGATTGCATGTTGGCATGTTAGAAAGATTGAAGAGAGAGAATTGAAAATAAAGAGTAACAATATAATTATTACTTCCAATCCCCTTCCCATTCATCTATTCCAGCTTTGAAGTGAAGTGAAGTTGCTCAGTCATGTCCAACTCTTTGCGACCCCATGGACTGTAGCCTACTAGGCTCCTCAGTCCACGGAATTTTCCAGGCAAGAGTACTGGAGTGGGTTGCCATTTCCTTCTCCAGGGGATCTTCCCAACCCAGGGATCGAACCCGGGTTTCCCACACTGCAGACAGACGCTTTACCGTCTGAGCCACCATTCCAGCTTTAGTTTAGGAGAAATGTTAACAAGTAGTCAATTATTATTGTGGTCTGTGGCCTTTAATGGATACTTAAAGACATGTTATGGGCTGTTATTGGGACACCAAACCAAAAGTTCCTCAGAAGGTCTGTCTAAGGAATACCTCTGAATTCCCGTTGGAATCCCTGGACTTTGAATCTCCCGCCTTCCTGATTACTAGAAACCCTTGTGAGTGTGACATTGTCAGAAATATCTGACTTGCATATTTCTTTGAGCCATCCTTGAAATTTGCTGCTATATTTAGTGATCTATTTACAAGCTTAAGAAGCTATGTTTGCTGAGACACATGTCCATAAATATGTAATAGATGGAGAAATAATTGTGGACACCTGAAAGAAAATTTTGACAACACTAGCCCTATTTTTCTTGTTCTGGAAAATTGCTTTACACAAATGGTGTTTCCTAGAAAATCTCATTAATCTACACACTATTCCCTTACGGCAAAGATGGTGTTTTTATTTTGTATTATTGTATTGTGATAATAATTCTCATGTATATATTTAAAATTTCAAATAAACTGGTGGTTGGTATGAAATTTCTTGGTCATATAAAAGATGTGCAGAAGAAATGAGCATATGACCAGTTAAAATGAATGCCCTAGTTGTTAAAGTATTTGTTTAGTGATCATAAAACCACCCCAACTCTTCTGTGATAATTTGATTTGCTTTAAATAATATGTTTCCCTGACTAATAAGCAAGAATGCATCATTAAACTAGTGTGTGAACCTAGTGAGCCACTTGTCTTCCATATCCCACTGTGGCCTTGTTTCTCTGCTCTGATTTCAAGTATGGTAGAAATTGCCATAAGCTGATAAAAAATACGTTTCTTTTAAAAAAAAAAATTCTACCTGGTTCCCCAAGTCAAGTTATAATGCTAGAGACAGAAGTAAAGAGAAAACAAAGTGGAGTTTTTGTTTGCTTTGTTTTTTAAAAAATAAACACTGAAATCATAAACTAATCAAAGAACAGAATGCTGAACTCCATGACAACTTGGAGAGTATATCCAAAATGCATATACAAAATGAAAGGCTGAATCAGGAAATAACTTTAATCAATACAGATGCCTTATCAAATAAGGAATAACAGTTTAGTCAAGGTCAAACTTCAGTTGATTGTGGCTTCAGTATATACACAGCATGGTTAGAATTCTTTGTGGATATGTGATTCAGGGGAAAAAAAATGTCCAGTGCCTACAAATTGAAACAATAAGAGATGAAGTCAATAGTCTACAAAATTAATCTTTACCACAAGTAAAAACTCGTTTATAAACCTTAAGGAGCTTTTTTTTCCCCCACAAACATGAAATTAATAGGAGAAGCAGTGTCAACTGACTACAGTAGCTACAGAAGGATTTTTCTTGAGAGTGGAAAAGCCACAGAGGAGAAAGTTTAGAGTGAGGAAAATGTCTTGAAAGTAAATGAAACTGGCCTGTCATACAAGAAAATGCCTTCAGGAAGATTCCTATCCAAGAATGAGAAGTATGAGTCTAGTAGCCCTGGGCAGACCAACATGTATTTGATAGCAACCCAGCAGGCTTTAAGATTAAGTTGTATTTATTCTACCATAAAACCTCCAGGACATCGAGGTGATCGAGGTGCAAGAAAACACTTATTTAACTATATATACTCAATCAAATAAAAATCTAGAAGCAGGGCAAGACTGGCTGTACTGTTTCTAATAATGTTGGTGCTTTAGTGGTATTCATAAATTTGCAATGTTTAAAAGTCTCAGCCCATAGTCTTTGAAAATGTAAAAGGTCTGCTGTATTTACCTTCAAATATACTTCTCATGTTGTAAAAAAAAAAATTAGGCTCTTTTTCAAATGGTGCATAGCTTATCCTTAATTTCATTCTTAACCTGTAAATGTATTTAAGTCTGTTTGTTACTCCTATTTGAACTAGATATATTAAACATAATTCATTGACGTTGATATGCATTAAGTTCAGGTCAGACTGAAATTTAATTAGGAAATGTACAACACTTTCACTGATTCCATGACCTAAGCGAGTGGCAACATGTAAAAATGTATTTTCAAGAACAAATTTTGAAAGCTACTTATATTTATTTTCTTAAAGGCATTCACAGAGATATTCAAGGTGGCTATAATTTCCACCCTGATCTCCACACAAATTGTTATTAATTACTAGAATGTAATGGCATAAGAATAAGCATGTGATATCAAGATTGATAGTCTTAGGAAGTGAGATCTATAGACTCAGTTGAATAATGAGCATTTATTCTATAAAGCGTGCTGCTAATGTTTCATATTAATAAAAAGGAACCATATGGAGTGTGTTATATGTCCTGGGAACTCTGAATTAATATTTTTTTATACAGATTTCAAAAAGTTGCATTTTCTCATAAAGTTCATTAATTAACAAGGATCCAACTTATTCCATTGCCTCAGAGTGACAGACCACAAAGTGTGTATATAGTGGTAAATACATTGACTTACTTTTTTTCTAAAATATGTTAAAATGACATATATCATCTAAAGTTGATCTCTGGAGGAATGACTCTTTGAAACATTCTCTGTAACTCCATTACTTGATATGACATTTCTTCAGAACTTACTGGGCATTATTGAAATATTATACTACCTTGGCAATCATAACTAAATTTTATCTTTTTTGCTTTCTTTTCTGTGGTTCTGTTGTTGGTATAGACAGAAAGACTCTAATTTCCAGCTAACAGATTTGTTTTTGTGAGCCTAGCATCATTAGGAAAGTATTGATTTCACCTGCTGACTAAATAGGACATTCAAGATAAAATTATGCTCACCTTCCAAAACAGTTCTTTGCCTCTGGAAAGCTATCCCAAATGATTGTTTCAGTGTGTGCGGATATTCTTTGACAGCTTTGAATATGTTTCATTCTTATATCCTATGATTCTAGCAATAATGTTTCCCTTTTGATATTTTAAGATGCTGTCATTCAGGTGTATCTGCATCTTTCAGTCCATGTCTAGGATGAGAGTTCCACGAACAGGGGGACTTTGTTCCACTTATTGTCGCAACTCTAGGGCCTATCTGCCTGACACATAGAAGGCATTCAAGTAAATGATAATTGTTCGAGACTATATGATCTTTACAGATGTAGAGTATTGGCCAAACTGCAACATCCTTTATTAACAACTCAGAGAATTATGGATTAGTGCTTTCATGTGCTCTTTTTTTTTTTTTTTTTTTTTTTTTTGAGGTGGCTAAAGTATTGGAGTTTCAGCTTTATTTTTTTTGTTTTGTTTGGTTTTTTTTTTTTAGTTTTTTATTTTTTAAATTTTAAAATCTTTAATTCTTACATGCATTCCCAAACATGAACCCCCTCCCACCTCCCTCCCCATAACATCTTTCTGGGTCATCCCCATGCACCAGCCCCAAGCATGCTGCATCCTGCGTCAGACATAGACTGGCGATTCAATTCACATGATAGTATACATGTTAGAATGTCATTCTCCCAAATCATCCCACCCTCTCCCTCTCCCTCTGAGTCCAAAAGTCCGTTATACACATCTGTGTCTCTTTCCCTGTCTTGCATACAGGGTCGTCATTGCCATCTTCCTAAATTCCATATATATGTGTTAGTATACTGTATTGGTGTTTTTCTTTCTGGCTTACTTCACTCTGTATAATCGGCTCCAGTTTCATCCATCTCATCAGAACTGATTCAAATGAATTCTTTTTAATGGCTGAGTAATACTCCATTGTGTATATGTACCACAGCTTTCTTATCCATTCATCTGCTGATGGACATCTAGGTTGTTTCCATGTCCTGGCTATTATAAACAGTGCTGCGATGAACATTGGGGTACATGTGTCTCTTTCAATTCTGGTTTCCTCAGTGTGTATGCCCAGAAGTGGGATTGCTGGGTCATAAGGTAGTTCTATTTGCAATTTTTAAGGAATCTCCACACTGTTCTCCATAGTGGCTGTACTAGTTTGCATTCCCACCAACAATGTAGGAGGGTTCCCTTTTCTCCACACCCTCTCCAGCATTTATTGCTTGCAGATTTTTGGATCGCAGCCATTCTGACTGGTGTGAAGTGGTACCTCATTGTGGTTTTGATTTGCATTTCTCTAATAATGAGTGATGTTGAGCATCTTTTCATGTGTTTGTTAGCCATCCGTATGTCTTCTTTGGAGAAATGTCTATTTAGTTCTTTGGCCCATTTTTTGATTGGGTCGTTTATTTTTCTGGAGTTGAGCTGCATAAGTTGCTTGTATATTTTTGAGATTAGTTGTTTGTCAGTTGCTTCATTTGCTATTATTTTCTCCCATTCAGAAGGCTGTCTTTTCACCTTGCTTAGATTTTCCTTTGTTGTGCAGAAGCTTTTAATTTTAATTAGATCCCATTTGTTTATTTTTGCTTTTATTTCCAGAATTCTGGGAGGTGGATCATAGAGGATCCTGCTGTGATTTATGTCTGAGAGTGTTTTGCCTATGTTCTCCTCTAGGAGTTTTATAGTTTCTGATCTTACATTTAGATCTTTAATCCATTTTGAGTTTATTTTTGTGTGCGGTGTTAGAAAGTGATCTAGTTTCATTCTTTTACAAGTGGTTGACCAGTTTTCCCAGCACCACTTGTTAAAGAGATTGTCTTTACTCCATTGTATATTCTTGCCTCCTTTGTCAAAGATAAGGTGTCCATATGTGTGTGGATTTATCTCTGGGCTTTCTATTTTGTTCCATTGATCTATATGTCTGTCTTTGTGCCAGTACCATACTGTCTTGATGACTGTGGCTTTGTAGTAGAGCCTGAAGTCAGGCAAGTTGATTCCTCCAGTTCCATTCTTCTTTCTCAAGATTGCTTTGGCTATTCGAGGTTTTTTGTATTTCCATACAAATCTTGAAATTATTTGTTCTAGTTCTGTGAAAAATGTGGCTGGTAGCTTGATAGGGATTGCATTGAATTTGTAAATTGCTTTGGGTAGTATACTCATTTTCACTATATTGATTCTTCTGATCCATGAACATGGTATATTTCTCCATCTATTAGTGTCCTCTTTGATTTCTTTCATCAGTGTTTTATAGTTTTCTATATATAGGTCTTTAGTTTCTTTAGGTAGATATATTCCTAAGTATTTTATTCTTTTTGTTGCAATGGTGAATGGAATTGTTTCCTTAATTTCTTTTTCTACTTTCTCATTATTCGTGTATAGGAATGCAAGGGATTTCTGTGTGTTGATTTTATATCCTGCAACTTTACTATATTCATTGATTAGCTCTAGTAATTTTCTGGTGGAGTCTTTAGGGTTTTCCATGTAGAGGATCATGTCATCTGCGAACAGTGAGAGTTTTACTTCTTCTTTTCCAATTTGGATTCCTTTTATTTCTTTTTCTGCTCTGATTGCTATGGCCAAAACTTCCAGAACTATGTTGAATAGTAGCGGTGAAAGTGGACACCCTTGTCTTGTTCCTGACTTTAGGGGAAATGCTTTCAATTTTTCACCATTGAGGATAATGTTTGCTGTGGGTTTGTCATAGATAGCTTTTATTATGTTGAGGTATGTTCCTTCTATTCCTGCTTTCTGGAGAGTTTTTATCATAAATGGATGTTGAATTTTGTCAAAGGCCTTCTCTGCATCTATTGAGATAATCATATGGTTTTTATTTTTCAATTTGTTAATGTGGTGTATTACATTGATTGATTTGCGGATATTGAAGAATCCTTGCGTGCTCTTAAAATAATATCAAGAGGTAAACTCTGGGTTCTACTTTCATCATTGTTCTGAAGTAGTTTTTACCTTGGAGCATGTTAGTTACTCAGTTGTGTCTGACTCTTTGTGACTCCATGGACCGTAGCCCATGAGGCTCCTTTGTCTATGGGATTCTCCAGTCAGGAATACTGGAATAGGTTGCCATTCCCTACTCCAGGGGATCTTTCCCACCCAGGGACTGAACCCAGGTCTCCCACATTGCAGGCAGTTTCTTTACCATCTGAACCATGGTGACAAATTAATAGCCAAATTCTTTGGAATAAATTTGGTTCTCACTTTAATTGCATTCATTTCACCTATGGAAGTCTAGGTCATTTCTTCCATCTTAAAACTCTCTCCATCCTTTTCCCCCCGATAGGTGTAATTTCTATATGCTCATTCTTTTCTTTTTTACCTCTCTTATTATAAACTATTTAAAGCACCTTATTTAAAGCATCCTTTTCCCCCCATATAGGAGTAATTTCTATATGCTCCCCCATATAGGTGTAATTTCTATATGCTCCCCCATATAGGTGTAATTTCTATATGCTCCCCCCATATAGGTGTAATTTCTATATGCTCCCCCCATATAGGTGTAATTTCTATATGCTCCCCCATATAGGTGTAATTTCTATATGCTCCCCCATATAGGTGTAATTTCTATATGCTCCCCCCATATAGGTATAATTTCTATATGCTCCCCCCATATAGGTGTAATTTCTATATGCTCCCCCCATATAGGTGTAATTTCTATATGCTCCCCCCATATAGGTGTAATTTCTATATGCTCCCCCATATAGGTGTAATTTCTATATGTTCCCCCATATAGGTGTAATTTCTATATGTTCCCCCATATAGGTGTAATTTCTATATGCTCCCCCATATAGGTGTAATTTCTATATGCTCCCCCATATAGGTGTAATTTCTATATGCTCCCCCATATAGGTGTAATTTCTATATGCTCCCTCCATATAGGTGTAATTTCTATATGCTCCCTCCATATAGGTGTAATTTCTATATGCTCCCACATATAGGTGTAATTTCTATATGCTCCCCCATATAGGAGTAATTTCTATATGCTCCCCCATATAGGTGTAATTTCTGTATGCTCCCCCATATAGGTGTAATTTCTGTATGCTCATTCTTTTCTTTTTCTCCTCTCTTATTATAAACTTTATTTAAAGCACCTTATTAAGTCCCATATTTTCAACTGTCATCTCTGTGATCACAATTCTTTAATTTATATTTCAAGTCATCTTCTCTTTCTTAAGATACAAACCCATACTTTTATGCCCATATTCTACAGGTACCTCAAACTGAATAATTTTGAAATAAACTAATTCAAACTAATTCTTTTTCTCTCCAAACATATTCTCACTCCTTTATTCCTGTTTTAGTTGTTTGCAAATGAGTTGAGTGTTGAATAAAACTGTTTTGGTATGTTAGGCTGATGACAGACAGAGACTGCACCTGATATTCATTATGGTGCCCAGAAAGCAAATATGATGAAAAGATGTTTATCTTTCCCAGTGAATATAAGTTAAGTTTTTATTCCGTTATTAAACTGAAAATTTTGTACTCTTTTCTATGCTTTAGTGTATTAGGATATCTGGAGTAAGAGACAGAGTGGCATTGCTCATAGAATCTCACCTCTGAACACAAGCTTAGTAAAAGGAAGTAAATATAATGGCAAACAGTTCACTAACAACACTCAAACAACAGAAATGGCATATATGAGAAATCTATCTTTAAGAACTGGCACCCAAATATTAAAGAGGGGGGACGAGTGAGTCAAGATAAACTAGTTTATGTCTGAGTAATCCCAAATTTTTAAAAAATATTCATTACTCACAGTCTGTTGCAAATCGGATGATTCTCTAAGGGAGCTCTTCTCTATGCATTGGTTTAGCATTCAGTTAACTGCTTCAGTCCTGTGAACCTACCTATCAACACATGCTCTCTCATTTGCAGGGCAGGAATAGAGACTGAAGACAGAGAACGGACTTGGGGACACAGCAGGAGAAGGAGAGAGTGGGGCAAACTGAGAGAGTAGCGTTGACGTATATGCATTACTGCGTGTCAAATAGAGCTAATGGGAGGCTGTTGTATAACACAGGGAACTCAGTTCAGTGCTCTGTGACGACGTAGAGGGGTGGGATGGTGGGGTAGGAGGGAGCCTCAAGAGGGATATATTTATACTTTCAGCTGATTCACACTTGTACGGTAAAAACCAACACAGCATTGTAAAGCAATTATTCTCCAATTAAAATTTTAGAAGAGAATATTTCATTCCTTCTTCTTTCTTTAAAATCTTGTTCCAATTGACAATATAATGCTAAGAATATAGATAAATCAAAAACAGTCAAGCTATATAAAAAAATAATATATTTTCTCAACTGTTTTAGCAGGGGAAAAGGAATGGGATAATTGAGTGCTAATCATTAAATAGTTTCACCTAGAAATGGCACACATTACTCTGCTAAAATTTTATTGGTCAAATTAAGGCATATGGCCCTATCTAACTACAAAGTAATGGGAAACACACCCTAGCCATGGGCTCAGAGATAGAGAAGAGCTGGATATAGCAAACAGTAGTAGTAAAACATGTCACAATAAATTTCCATTAAAGAAAGCACAATTCAATCCTACTTATACTTCTCCAGAAGCATTAAAAGAGAAGGCAGCATTTGGTGGGGAGAAAGGAGAAAGGAAAATACTGAGTTCAGGAAAAGCTCCATCTAGAATGGATGCCTCATTTTCTACCATGCTGAATTAATAAATGAGGAAAAATTATAAGCTCTCACCATTGTGTTTTCCCTAGCTGAAAGGCAGATGAATAAGGAATGATTATGATCAAGAGTTATCAGAATGACAAATGAAAAAATAAATATTATAAGAATTGCAGAACAACATGATAGTCTAGAGAGAAAAAGCAGACAAAGCACGGCAGATGGTGTATTACCTACAGAGCAGGAAGTTTCCTGGTCAAAATCCATATACCTACTGTTTCTGCTCTCTATCCGGAAGAGGATTCGGAGAGTATTCCGGTGAAAATTAGTATTATAGAAAGAAGGAAAACAACTTATCAGAATTTGTTCCAGCAAGATACTAAATAGCAATAATACAGGTACATGAAACTGTCCTCAATGGGGGTTGGAGGTGGGGGGTGTGGTGGGGGTTGGAGGAGAGTCATTTTACCTACTTTCAGTATTAGCTTTGTTAAACTGTTGGAATCTGATTATTAGAAAGTAACAGGTCCACCTAGAATTAAGGGAAATTTTTATGGCAATAAATTTTATACATTTATAAAAATGAAAAGAAAAAAAATTGAAAATGAAAAAGAAAAATTCCTGTAAAAACACTACTTACCCAAATAGAAATAGGAAATTAGCCTTATGTTTTCTGAAAAAATTATATGCATTAAAGTACTTATTTTAATGCAAATAATTTCTTCAAAACATATAGGGAATTGGATCTATATACAAAACAGAAACAGACTCACAGACATAGAAAACAAACTTATGCTTATCAAAAGGGAGAGAGAGGGAGGGGGGACAAACTAGAAGTATGAGAGTAACAAATGCAAACTACTATACCTAAAATGGATAAGCAACAAGGATTTACTATATAGCACAGGTAATTATATTAAATATCTTACAAAGACCTACAATGGAATATGATCTACAAGAAAAACTGAATCACTATGCTATACACCAAAATTAATGCAAATTTGTAAATAAACTATACTTCATTAAAATAGTTACCATAGCAAAAAGGGGGGGGGGGAGGAAAAGAAAGAAAATAATTAAATGATAAAAAAAATAGAAGAGAAAGTTCTCAGCATGGTAACAGTAATATACAAGAAAATATGGCTAGCATCATAATAATTACAAAATATTTTATATATCCCCATAAAATTGAAAATAGTTCAAAAGTAGGAAAGGAATGCGTAGAATAGTTTCTATTTTCAGATTATATTATCATTGGTGTAAAAAAATCAAATTATATTTCTGTAGATGAGCAGAAAACAATTGAAAAATCTAATAAACAAATCAGTTTGTAATGATGTCAAAATATAAAAGAGGAATACATCCTAAAAAATATTCAGAACCTTCCACATTAAAAATGGCAAAATATTACTGATGGAATTTGAAGACCATTGAATGATGATGTGCACTCTGTGTACTATGGTTTTGGATAGGCAGATCAATGCTGTTAATATATTTATTCAATAGTATTGCACCAGCGGCTGCACTTTGCTGGAGCAGCAGTGAAGAGATACCCCATATCCAAGGTAAGAGAAACCCAAATAAGATGGTAGGTGCTGAGAGAGGGCATCAGAGGGCAGACAGACTGAAACCACAATCACAGACAACTAGCCAACCTGATCACATGGACCGCAACCTTGCCTAACTCAATGAAACTAAGCCATGCCCTGTGGAGGCACCCAAGACAGATGGGTCATGGTGGAGAGGTCTAACAGAATGTGGTCCACTGGAGAAGGGAATGGCAAACCATTACAATATTCTTGCCTTGAGAATTCCATGAACAGTAAGAAAAGGCAAAAAGATAGGACACTGAAAGATGAACTCCCCAGGTTGGTAGGTCCCCAATATGCTACTGGAGATCAGTGGAGAAATAACTTGAGAAAAAATGAAGGCATGGAGCCAAAGCAAAAACAACACCCACTTGTGGATGGGACTGGTGATAGAAGCAAGGTTCGATGCTGTAAAGAGCAATATTGCATAGGAACCTGGAATGTCAGGTCCATGAATCAAGGCAAATTGGAAGTGGTCAAATAGGAGATGGCAAGAGTGAACGTCGACATTCTAGGAATCAGTGAACTAAGATGACTGGAACGGGTGAATTTAACTCAGATGACCATTATATCTACTACTGTGGGCAAGAATTCCTTAGAAGAAAAGGAGTAGCCGTCATACTCAACAAAAGAGACCAAAATGCAGTTCTTGGATGCAATCTCAAAAATGACAGAATGATCTCTGTTCATTTCCAAGGCAAACCATTCAATATTACTGTAATCCAAGACTATGCCCCGACCAGTAACGCTGAAGAAGATGAAGTTGAACAGTTCTATGAAGACCTACAAGACCTTTTAGAACTAACACCCCCAAAAGATGTCCTTTTCGTTATAGGGGACTGAAATGCAAAAGTAGGAAGTCAAGAAACACCTGGAGCAAATTTGACCTTGGAGTACAGAATGAAGCAGGGCAAAGGCTAATAGAGTTCTGCCAAGAGAAGGGACTGGTCATAGCAAACACCCTCTTCCAACAACACAAGAGAAGACTCTACACATGGACATCACCAGATGGTCAACACCGAAATCAGATTGATTATATTCTTTGCAGCAAAAGATGGAGAAACTCTATACAGCCAGCAAAAACAAGACTGGGAGGTGACTGTGGCTCAGATCGTGAACTTGTTATTGCCAAATTCAGACTGAAATTGAAGAAAATGGAGAAAACCCCTAGACCATTCAGGTATGACCTAAATCAAATCCCTCATGGCTACACAGTGGAAGTGAGAAATAGATTTAAGGGACTAGATCTGATAGACAGAGTGCTTGATGAACTATGGACAGAGGTTCATGACATTGTACAGTAGACAGGGATCAAGACCATCCCCAAGAAAAAGAAATGTAAAAGAGCAAAATGGCTGTCTGAGGAGGTCTTACAAATAGCTGTGAAAAGAAGGGAAGCAAAAAGCAAAGGAGAAAAGGAAAGATATAACTATCTGAATGCAGAGTTCCAAAGACTAGCAATGAGAGATAAGAAAGCCTTCCTCAGCAATCAATGCAAAGAAATAGAGGAAAACAACAGAATGAGATAGATTAGAGATCTCTTCAAGAAAATGAGAGACACCAAGGGAACATTTCATACAAAGATGGACTCAATAAAGGACAGAAATGACATGGACCTAACAGAAGCAGAAGATATTAAGAAGAGATGGCAAGAATACACAGAAGAACTATACAAAAAGATCTTCACCACCCACATAATCAAGATGGTGGGATCACTCATCTAGAGCCAGACATCATGGAATGTGAAGTCAAGTGGGTTTAAGAAGCATCACAAAGAACAAAGTTAGTGGAAGTGATGGAATTCCAGTTGAGCTATTTCAGATCCTGAAAGGTGATGCTGTGAAAGTGCTGCATTCAATATGCCAGCAAATTTGGAAAACTCAGCAGTGGCCACAGGACTGGAAAAGGTCAATTTTCATTCTAATTCCAAAGAAAGGCAAAGCCAAAGAATGCTCAAACTACTACACAATTGCACTCATCTCACACGCTTGTAAAGTAATGCTCCAAACTCTCCAAGCCAGGCTTCAGCAGTACATGAACCATGAACTTCCAGATGTTCAAATTGGTTTTAGAAAAGGCAGAGGAACCAGAGATCAAATTGCCAACATCTGCTGGATCATTTAGAAAGCAAGAGAGTTTCAGAAAACATCTATTTCTGCTTTATTGACTATGCCAAAGCCTTTGACTGTGTGGATCACAAGAAACTGTGGAAAATTCTGAAAGAAATGGGCATACCAGACCATCTAACCTGCCTCTTGAGAAACCTGTATACAGGTCAGGAAGCACCAGTTAGAACTGGCCATGGAACAATTGTCACCCTGTTTGTTTAACTTATATGCAGAGTACATCATGAGAAATGCTGCACTGGAGGAAGCACAGCTGAAATCAAGATTGCTGGGATAAATAGCAATAACCTCAGATATGCAGATGACACCACCCTTATGGCAGAAAGTGAAGAGGAACTAGAGAGCCTCTTGATGAAAGTGAAGGAGAAGAGTGAAGATGTTGGCTTAAAGCTCAACATTCAGGAAACGAAGATCATGGCATCTGTTCCCATCACTTCATGGCAAATACATGGGGAAATAGTGGAAACAGTGGCTGACTGTTTATTTTGGGGGGCTCTAAAATCACTGCAGATGGTGATAGCAGCCAGGAAATTAAAAGACACTTACTCCTTGGAAGGAAAGTTATGGGCAACCTAGACAGCATATTAAAAAGCAGAGACATTACTTTGTCAACAAAGGTCCATCTAGTCAAGGCTATGGTTTTTCCTGTGGTCATGTATGGATGTGAGTGTTGGACTATAAAGACAGCTGAGCACCGAAGAGTTGATGCTTTTGAACTGTGATGTTGGAGAAGAATCTTGAGAGTCCCTTGGACTGCAAGGAGATCCAATCAGTCCATCCTAAAGGAGATCAGTCCTGGGTGTTCATTGGTAGGACTGATGTTGAAGCTGAAACTCCAATACTTTGGCCACCTGATGTGAAGAGCTGACTCATTTGAAATGACCCTGATGCTGGGAAGACTGAAGGCTGGAGGAGAAGGAGATAACAGAGGATGAGAAGGTTGGATGGCATCACCAACTCAATGGACATGGGTTTGGGTGGACTCCAGGATTTGGTGATGGACAGGGAGGCCTGGTGTTTGTGGTTCATGAGCTTGCAAAGAATCAGACATGACTGAGCAATTGAACTGACTGGCTTATTGTACCAGTGTTAATTTCTGGGTTTGATCATTCCAGAATGGTGATAAAAGACATTAGTATTAGGAGAAACTATAAAAAATGTATGAGAATCTTTCATGCTTTTGTGACCTATAGCTTTAGAAGTAGTTTAAAATAAAAGGGTTTTAAATGTCAATGATCTCAAATTGATCTGTAGATTCAGTGGAGACTAATTATAATCCCAGTAAAATTGTTTGTAGGAATTAATAAGCTGATTCTAAATTTTACATGAAGTACAAAGGACTTATAATAGCCCAAACAATCCTGAAAAAAAAAAAGAGAGCTGAGGCTTTACACCTTTTGATTTTCAAGGCTTACTGTAAAGCAACAATAACCAAGGTAGCATACCGCTCATAATGTTAGACAAATAGACAAATGGAGCAGCAGAGAGCTCAGAAATAGGTACACAGTTTTAGTTATTTGCTTTTTTGATAAAGGCAATAAATCTAAAACAGAAGAAATACAGCTGACCCTTAAACAATGCAAAGGTTAATCCACACATGACTTACAGATGACCCTCCATATCCAATGTTGATACACATGTGTGGATTCAACCAACTACAGATCCCGCAGAAATGTAGTATTTACTACTGAAAAATATCTATGTATAAGTGGAGTGAGTCAGTGCAGTTCCAACTCATGCTATACAACCTTTAACTGGTATATTTTTAGCAAATGGTGCTGAAATAATTGACTACTGATCCTAAAACAACAACAATCCAAACCCCTACCTTACAATACACAAAATTAATTTGAGATGGACAAAGATCTAAGCATAAAAGCTAAAACCATAAAGCTTTTAAAGCAAAATGTCAGAGGAGATCTTCATGACTTAGAGGTAGGTATAGATTTTTTAGGTAACAAAAAGTCAAAATCTTAAAATAACTGATGAGGCTGGGCACATTCAAGATGGTTATAAAAGAAATAATTGATAATTTAAACTTTACCATTGTATATTCTTGCCTCCTTTGTCAAAGATAAGGTGTCCATATGTGTGTGGATTTATCTCTGGGCTTTCTATTTTGTTCCATTGATCTATATGTCTGTCTTTGTGCCAGTACCATACTGTCTTGATGACTGTGGCTTTGTAATAGAGCCTGAAGTCAGGCAAGTTGATTCCTCCAGTTCCATTCTTCTTTCTCAAGATTGCTTTGGCTATTCGAGGTTTTTTGTATTTCCATACAAATCTTGAAATTATTTGTTCTAGTTCTGTGAAAAATGTGGCTGGTAGCTTGATAGGGATTGCATTGAATTTGTAAATTGCTTTGGGTAGTATACTCATTTTCACTATATTGATTCTTCCAATCCATGAACATGGTATATTTCTACACAATGGAGTATTACTCAGCCGTTAAAAAGAATTCATTTGAATCCGTTCTGATGAGATGGATGAAACTGGAGCCGATTATACAGAGTGAAGTAAGCCAGAAAGAAAAACACCAATACAGTATACTAACACATATATATGGAATTTAGGAAGATGGCAATGACGACCCTGTATGCAAGACAGGGAAAGAGACACAGATGTGTATAACGGACTTTTGGACTCAGAGGGAGAGGGAGAGGGTGGGATGATTTGGGAGAATGACATTCTAACATGTATACTATCATGTGAATTGAATCGCCAGTCTATGTCTGACGCAGGATGCAGCATGCTTGGGGCTGGTGTATGGGGATAACCCAGAAAGATGTTATGGGGAGGGAGGTGGGAGGGGGGTTCATGTTTGGGAATGCATGTAAGAATTAAAGATTTTAAAATTTAAAAAATAAAAACTAAAATAAAAAAAAAGAATTTTTAATTGAAGGATAAAAAAATAAATAAATAAATAAACTTTACCAAACTTAAAAAAATCCTTATTAAAAGACAGTATTGATAAAATCAACAATCCACAGATGATGAGGAAATAATCACAAAATATATATCTGACAAGCAATATTACATAGGAAAAGAACTTCTACAAGACAAGAGAGACAAACAAGCCAATGATAAGTGGACAAAACATTTGAGCATTTATACAAATTCAGCAATCAGCACTTCAAAAAATGCTGTACTTCATTACTGACCAAGGAACTGCAAACTATACCTTGGGAAAATACTAATACACACCCACCAACCCAAATATAGTGAGGATATAGAGAAATTGAAACTCTCATATGAATAACAAGGCCAACAATTATTTTGAGGAAAAAATCTGGCAGTTTCTCAAAATTTAAACTGACACATTCCTAATGACCAATACTTCAACTCCCAGACATTTACTCTAGAGAAATGAAAACAGTAACAGAAATCTTTTATAAGAATACTCATATCCCTTGCATTCCTATACACTAATAATGAGAAAGTAGAAAAAGAAATTGAGGAAACAATTCCATTCACCATTGCAACGAAAAGAATAAAATACTTAGGAATATATCTACCTAAAGAAACTAAAGACCTATATATAGAAAACTATAAAACACTGATGAAAGAAATCAAAGAGGACACTAATAGATGGAGAAATATTCCATGTTCATGGATTGGAAGAATCAATATAGCGAAAATGAGTATACTACACAAAGCAATTTACAAATTCAATGCAATCCCTATCAAGCTACCAGCCATATTTTTCACAGAACTAGAACAAATAATTTCAAGATTTGTATGGAAATACAAAAAACCTCAAACAGCCAAAGCAATCTTGAGAAAGAAGAATGGAACTGAGGAATCAACTTGCCTGACTTCAGGCTCTACTACAAAGCCACAGTCATCAAGACAGTATGGTACCGGCACAAAGACAGACATATAGATCAATGGAACAAAATAGAAAGCCCAGAGATAAATCCACACACATGTGGACACCTTATCTTTGACAAAGGAGGCAAGAATATACAATGGAGTAAAGACAATCTCTTTAACAAGTGGTGCTGGGAAAACTGGTCAACCACTTGTAAAAGAATGAAACTAGATCACTTTCTAACACTGCACACAAAAATAAACTCAAAATGGATTAAAGATCTAAATGTAAGACCAGAAACTATAAAACTCCTAGAGGAGAATATAGGCAAAACACACTCAGACATAAATCACAGCAGGATCCTCTATGATCCACACCCCAGAATACTGGAAATAAAAGCAAAAATAAACAAATGGGATCTAATTAAAATTAAAATCTTCTGCACAACAAAGGAAAATCTAAGCAAGGTGAAAAGACAGCCTTCTGAATGGGAGAAAATAATAGCAAATGAAGCAACTGACAAACAACTAATCTCAAAAATATACAAGCAACTTATGCAGCTCAACTCCAGAAAAATAAACGACCCAATCAAAAAATGGGCCAAAGAACTAAATAGACATTTCTCCAAAGAAGACATACGGATGGCTAACAAACACATGAAAAGATGCTCAACATCACTCATTATTAGAGAAATGCAAATCAAAACCACAATGAGGTACCACTTCACACCAGTCAGAATGGCTGCGATCCAAAAATCTGCAAGCAATAAATGCTGGAGAGGGTGTGGAGAAAAGGGAACCCTCCTACACTGTTGGTGGGAATGCAAACTAGTACAGCCACTATGGAGAACAGTGTGGAGATTCCTTAAAAAATTGCAAATAGAACTACCTTATGACCCAGCAATCCCACTGCTGGGCATACACACTGAGGAAACCAGAATTGAAAGAGACACATGTACCCCAATGTTCATCGCAGCACTGTTGATAATAGCCAGGACATGGAAACAACCTAGATGTCCATCAGCAGATGGGTGGATAAGAAAGGTGTGGTACATATACACAATGGAGTATTACTCAGCCATTAAAAAGAATTCATTTGAATCAGTTCTAATGAGGTGGATGAAACTGGAACCTATTATACAGAGTGAAGTAAGCCAGAAAGAAAAACACCAATACAGTATACTAACACATATATATGGAATTTAGAAAGATGGCAATGATGACCCTGTATGCAAGACATCAAAAAAGACATAGATATGTATAATGGAATTTTGGACTCAGAGGAAGAGGGAGAGGGTGGGATAATTTTGGAGAATGGCATTGTAACATGTATAAATCGCCAGTCTATGTCTGACGCAGGATACAGCATGCTTGGGGCTGGTGCACGGTGATGACCCAGAGAGATGTTATGGGGAGGGAGGTGGGTTCATGTTTGGGAATGCATGTACACCCGTGGTGGATTCATGTCAATGTATGGCAAAACCAATACAGTATTGTAAAGTAAAGTAAAGTAAAAATAATAAAAAAAAAGAATACTCATAGCAGCCTTATTCATAATAGTCAAAAATTGCAAAGAACTTAGGTTGTTCATCAATAGGAGAATGAATGAACTACAAATATTCAGTTAGTGAAATATTCCTCAAGCAGCCAAAAAGAGCAACAATAGTGACATGTACATAAGATGGATGAATCTCAAAAAAATTATGCTGAGTCAAGGAAAACTTACATACATGAGCATATCTTGAGTGAGACCAACTATATGAAATTCCAGGACTGAAAAACTACTCCAGAAAGGAAAAAAGTTAGAGCAGTGGTTTTCTTTGTGAGTTTAAGAGCAGGAATTGGAAAGGACATGAGGGACTTCTTAGAGAGATGGTAATATTATAATTTTGATAACAATTTAGGTTACATGCATACATGTGTTCTCAGTTGCTGAGTTGTGTCCAACTCTCTGCAACCCCATGGACTATAACCCGCCAGGCACCACTGTCCATGGGATTTACCAGGCAAGGATATTGAAGTGGGTTGCCATTTCCTCCTCCAGGGGATCTTCTCAACTCAGGGATCGAATCTTCAACTCCTGTGGCTACGGCATTGGCAGGTGGATTCTTTACCACTAGCGCCCCTTGGAAAGCCCTTAGGTTACATAGATATATTCATTTATCAAAATTAAGAATATTCATACTTAAGATTTATGTATTCTATTGCATGTAACAAAAAAAGTAAACAATTATTGTTGTTGAGTCACTCAGTTGCTGACTTTGTGACCCCATGGACTGCAGCATGAAAGGCTTCCCTGTCCTTCACCATCTCCTGGAGCTTGCTCAAACTCATGTCCAATGGAGTCAATAACATGTCCATTGAGTCAGTGATGCCATCCAGCCGTCTTGTACTCTGTAGTCCCCTTCTCCTTCTGCCTTCAAACTTTCCCAGCATCAGGGTCTTTTTTAATGAGTTGACTCTTTGCGTCAGGAGGCCAAAGTATTGGAGTTTCAGCTTTAGCATCAGTCCTTCCAATGAATATTCAGGGTTGATTTCTTTTAGGATTGACTGGTTTGATCTCCTTGGGTCTTTTAATTTCATGGCTGCAGTCACTGTCCACAGAGATTTTGGAGCCCAAGGAAATAAAGTCTGTCATTTGTCACTGTTTGCCATGAAGTGATGGGACCAGATGCCATGATTTTAGTGTTTTGAACGTTGAGTTTTAAGGCATCTTTTTCACTCTACTCTTTCACTTTCATCAAGAGGCTCTTTAGTTCTTCTTTGCTTTCTGCCATAAGGCTGGTGTCATCTGCATATCTGACGATATTGATATTTCTCCTGGCAATCTTGATTCCAGCTTGTGCTTCATACAGCCCAGCATTTTGCATGATGTTCACTGCATATAAGGTAATAAGTGGAGTGACAATATACAGCCTTGATGTACTCCTTTCCCAATTTTGAAACAGTCCATTGTTCCATGTCCAGTTCTGACTGTTGCTTCTTGACCTGCATACAGGTTTCTCAGGAGGCAGGTAATTATATGCATAAAGAAATATGTAGGAAGGACTGAACTGACATCTGCAACTTAACTTGAGATGCATCAAAAATAAGATGGATAACTGATGATTGAGAATGTGATAAAATAAGTATAGTAATGTCATTCTGCATCTAGGAGGTTAGTATACTGATGTTTACTGTGAAACCCCTTTCAACTTTGCTACATGTTTAAAATTTTTCTCTAAAAATTTGGAGATTTACATGAATCAATTATCTACATTTGACTGGTTTCAGTAACTGGTGTCTCAAAAATCACACACCAGTATTGTAAGCGAAAATGTTCTGAGAAACAATTTAAAGTTCTTTTCAGTGAACAGCAACCATTATTATCTAGATACATAATATCAAGGTACTGTTCAAAGTAAGATGGCAGCAAACGTCTTTCCCTTCTCCCTCTTCTTCCTCCTCCTCCATTTTGTGTTTTCACTGCAAGTGGACCCCCTGTTCAGGCCAAAATGAGCAGTTACAATGAGAATGTTAATTTATTTGTTAATACAACAGTATTTGAGGGAAAGCTTTCCAGGTGGCTCAGTGGTAAAGAATGTGCCTGCTAATGCAGGAGCTGCAAGAGATTGGGATTTGATCCCTGGGTTGGGAAGATTCCCTTGAGGAGGAAATGGCAACCCATTCCAGTACTCTTGCCTGAGAAATCCCATGGACAGAAGAGGAGCCTGGTGGGCTGCAGTCCATGGGGTCACAGAGAGTCCTAAATGACTGAGCACAGATCCTTTGCCAGCATGTGTTGTCATTAACATTAAAAATACCACCAAAAGGATATGATGGCTCCCCAGAGTTAAATGATCCAGAGAGATAGCAGAGGGCACAGACAACTAGTTTACCTATCCCTCCTGGCTTTTTCCTCTCATTGTCTACCCTATTAACAAAACATTTTCCTGATTAAATTAAAAAATTTACTCCTAGGACTATGTAAATCATTGTTAATAGTTTTACAGTATCTGCCTTCCCAGATTTCAGTATCTGCATTTCACACAATCCAAAGGCTATAGGTAAAAGAAAATTTAGCTATGAATAGATAAGGTTTCTCTCTTTTTGTTTGTTTGCTTGTTTAATTATAAATGTCTTGTGACCAACTCACATTGTGAATCAGAATAGGTTTCAGAAGAAGTGAGGAAATTTCAAATTTGTCTTTGCTTCACATATCCCAAATAAAAGAATATGTGGCAAGATTTCTCCATGATTGAGCAATAAACGCAAGGAGATCATAATGGCAGCTTATAAGAATTTGCCCTGGGAGTGAGGAGAACCAAGTCTTAGAACTATTCAGTTGTATGACTTCAACAAATCACTGATTTCCTTTGTTTCTCATTCTTTTTTTGAGGTCTTAAACATTTAAGCACCTAGAGAATTCAGAGTTTATACCCTAGAGGGTGAGAGTCATAGGTTAGAGTTTATTGTAAAAGGAAAAGACACTTCTACTAGAAATCTGAATTGTTGCATGGAAGAAGCAACTACCTGAGTCAAGGGTCTCCTGAGAAAAGCAATAGTAAGAGTATGTTATAATGTATGTTGTTGTTTAGTCATTAATTTGTGTCCGACTCTACAGTCTCATGGACTGTAACCCTTTAGGCTGCTCTGTCCATGGGATTTCCCAGGCAAAAATACTAGAGTGGGTTGCCATTTCCTTCTCCAGGGAGTTTTCCTGACCCAGGGGTTGAACCTGCACCTCCTGCATTGCAGGCAGATTCTTTACCATCTAAGCCACCATTAACAACATAACCAATTAAGCAATGAAAATAATTAGGAATTATATAGAAGCAGGAAGCGTGAGGACAATTTTTTTCCACTGCTCAAATTACTTGTTGAAATAAAGTGGATTTTTAAAATCTCTGGATAGTAGACACCTAAAAATAACTTTCCATTGAACATACAGCTAGCCTTGACTTTTAACTTACAGACCTTCTTACTCTCTTACTTTGAAGGTTTACTTCAAATGCATCTAAACTGCACAGTATTTTCAGTAAGAATCACAGCATCACCACTTGGGGACAGAGTTGATGTGTTCCACAAAGGCTGTCATCTAAAGTCCAAGTCTCTGAAGAGCAATCAATTATTTGAGTCATGTCTGTTGGAATCTGTGATTCAGCTATGGTTAAGAGAAGCTGAGCGGTCAACCAACCCATTAAGTCTTTGAACCGGCATCTTGATTTATCATATAAATTTACTTAAGAAGTTAGACAAATCATAAGTAACTTGAATGCTTTCATTTAAAATATTTAGCAACCTAATTCAGCAATAATTTATGATACATTTTAACCATAATATAAACATGAAGAAAAGTAATTCTCTTATACCTTTGGTTTATTAGAAAGCCATTCTATTTTCTACTCCATTCCATACCTGCTGCATTCTATTGATTTATAGAACCTAATCTTTTGAGTGAAAAAAAGAGAAAGAAAGAAAACACCAGAGGAGGATGCTGGTGGGATTATGGAACTTCCTCTTGCTCCAAAAAAGAATTCTTGCTGAAGTCTAGTCTAATGTGATGATTAATTTTACAGAGCTGTCCCTGACCAATGTCACTATAGAAATGAAAATAAACCATGAGACTAGGATTCAGCCAGAGGGGAAAAGTTCATTAAGAAATGAAAGTAAGGACAAAATTGCTCATTAAAGTGGCTAACCAGGGTTATTTTATGAGAAGATGGTTTAAAAAAAATAATAGAGGGTTACAATGTATTTTAAAGAGATGAATTCAAATGTGACTCATAGATTCCGGTTTCAATAAAATTCTGTGGAATATAACAGTTTAGCTCCATGGAAAAAAGAATAGTTAGTGAACCCTATTATAATATTTGAAGTATTCTAACATGAAACTTGTCTTGCCCACAACTGCAAGAAGTATACCATTAACTTCAGAATTGTGAAGAAAAAGAAAATAGTGTAATTATTTTCTTAGTCTTGGATCTGGTCCAAGAAGAAAAACTTCCCACTCAAAATTTTTCTAAATCTGAAGGCAAAAAAAATTTTTTTAAGAAAATTGGAATCATTTTATTAACAGCTTCTAGTACTTCAATGAACTGAAGAGATTGCTTTAGAGCAATGTTGTCCATCAGAAACTAGTCAACACACAGAAGAGTTGGGTGCTTCCCTTACCTATAAAGAGAAAGCAGTTCTAAAGTTTATCCTTGAAAGTACTGCTACACCATCTGGATACATAGGTAGATATGGATATCCTAGATATTGAAGGCTGAATATATGTCTAAAGCACATGTGCTATATTAGAGCCTGTTTTCCAAAGGGAAGCATATTCATTATTTTTTTCATACAGAAAACTGATTAGTCCATTTCAAAATATAAGCCAAAACTTTGTACTTCATTCTAGTGTCCTTTAATGAGAACAACAATGGACATGAGTATAGTAACTTTGCCTTAATCTGATATTTGAAAAGATTTTGGATAGAGAAACCAAGAGTCTAAGAAATCTAAGTATTTAAAATAACACCAATCTATCCAGTTTGGAAATAAATCGATTATTCACTTAAGTATTATTTGCCGAGCCTGAGTTCAGCATTGTGCTAAGCTTTAGGAAAGATTCTGTCTCTCTCTCTCTCTCTCTCTTTTTTTTTTTTTTCCCATTTTATTTTATTTATTTATTTATTTTTTACTTTATTTTACTTTACAATACTGTATTGGTTTTACCATACATCAACATGAAGTTTATGGTAAGAGCAAATATTACAGAAGGGGAAAAAGTCATCATTAGGCAACTGGTAAATAAAGCAATAGTTTTATTTCTGCAGCACAGACATTGAGTTTGGAAAAGAATTTAGGGGGGACTTCAGGTATAATACGACTGAAATGGGACTTTTAGTACTAGTTGGGCTATAGCAGGAGAAAAATTCAGAAAGCCTTTGGTTTGGAGCTAGTCTTAGTCCATAGCAAGAGCTGTCTGTTGATTTAAATGTTCTATGTTAGTGAGCAACCTGGACAAAAAGAAAAGCAGATTAGAGAAAATAGTTGAAGCAAAATGATTTAGACAGATTAATGGGCTATGAAAGTTAAGCCACTAATGACAAATTCACAGTAGCAGCCATTTATCATGTACTTTATTATGTAAAAGAGACTATATTATAAATAGCATAGGGCTTGCATCTTGTGATAAAAACTCCATGAAATTGTTATTATTACCCATTTTAGAGATAAGAACACAGAAGCTTAAAATGACTAAGGAACTTGCCCAAGAACACAGCTGAAAAGTGACTGCAGTTCAAGAGCAAGACAGTCTCGGCTCACTGCTATTAGCAGGAATACAGAGGAGCCTGGCGAGCTACCATCCATAGGTCACAAAAAGTTGGACGTGACTGAAGTGACTGAATACACATGCACAAGTAATATATGGAATATATATGGACTATAAGGTGGAGGTGGGATAAAATATGAGACTAACAAGAAAACAATGAAATTATTCTAGGGACAAAGGAGGTTCACCACGCTATGCTTTTTTGGAGGGGGTTTATGCACAGGCAGTGAGGACCAGATTCAATCCCGTTAGTAATAGAGCTGAACCTAGGAGAAATTTATTTTGTCAGTTAGCCCATTTTATCTCACTGACTTCTACTTTTGAGCTGTTTCCTTTGTTTATTATACATTTTATTGTTTTAAGTTATTCATCTTGCAAGTTAATTTGCATTTATTTCTTTCTCAGTTGAGTAGCACGGTGAAAATGACACTGGATCTCAATCAGAAACTGTGGTTGGAAGCTTCGCTGGTCACTGGTTGCTTGTCTAGGTTTTTCTTGGGCACAACTCCCTTCCTAAGTCCCCTTCCAGCTCACTACTTTATTATTACATTCTGTGCCAACCACAGTTGCCTAATATTAACTGATTGTGCCACTTTTTGAATTACTGCTTGGGAAGCAGGACTGACTGATTTTGTTTCTTTTATTACCATGACCTCACAGAAAGGCAGATTGGCTAGGAAAAATAAATAAATAATGTGGGCTAGTAAATGCTTTTGGTGCTATTTACCCTCACTCTTTTGCTTGCCCCTCTATCCTCACAGTCTCAATCCCAATTCCCATCTATTTTGGTTTCAGCTGATTATATTGTTCTTTTATTTAATTTTTCCCTTGCATTTTCCATTCACTTAGAACAGGATCCCACATTAAATGAGGCTCCAGGCTCACTTAAGGATGCATTTTGCAAACCAAATAAAGTAAAATCATCAGTAAATTCCAAATGCTTTATTATGCTCCTCTACACACGTACAGATTCCAGTAAGGCTTTTGCTATGAAAACAATTCTAAGACAAGGATTCCAGATGCAATTAATAATTTTTTTCTAACCATGCCATTTATTTAAAGTCTATTACAAGGATCTAATATACTGAATCTTGGGGGAAAAAAACATTCAGAGAGAACTTGGACAGACAGAAGCCAAACCAGAACTTGTCATAAATTGCTTAGCATATTAAAAAATGCTGAAATAAGGATAAATCAGGATCTACCAGAGAAAATAAAGGAGAGTGGCAAGCTAAATAGTTTAGTGACTTACAAAGTCACCTGATCTGATATTCTGTCCTCAAAAATCATACGATAGGAAAAAGATTTCAGTAGTTTCACTGCCAAATCCCTTTATTTCAAAAATGAGAAAATTCAGGCTCAGGACCTTAATAGTTGGTTAATAACAGAGACTATAACCCAGATTTTGAGGTTTATTTAGAGCCATCACTAGCATTTCACATTGATTTATGTTTTCTGTTTAAAAATAATACAGTCCAGCCAATATTTCTTATTCTTTTCCTTAATTGTTTTATATACAGGGCTTCTATTCTATGGGTCCTTGTTCACTTTTAGGTTTGACAAACTACTTTTTATCTTACTTAAAGCACTAATTGCATTCTCAGAACACTCTGAGAAAGCAGCGTAGAACAGAATTCTAAAAGTCAGGGAAGTCCCCATTGTAAATGTTTCATTGCTTTGGGGCAGTATGCTCCTCGCCCTGACATAATGGTCAGGTTGGTGAAAGCACCAGGGATTGGAACACTTGGCTTCTGCCACTCCTTGGTAAGAAGATTGCTTCCAGAACACCATCTACAGAGATATGGTTCTTCCTCTAAGCTGCCAGCATCTGTCTTCAGGCCAAGGGAGTATTTCTGGATTCTCACAGGAATATATAATGTGCATATTTGTATGTATGTATGTGTATATACATATGTGTATGTATACACGTGTGTGTGTATTTGAAGAGATTTTTAAAAATACTGGATTACTTTTTTCCTCTGTATATTTTCATGCCCCCCAAAGTATGAAAATAAAAAATAGATCTTAACTCATGGAAGAAAATAAACAACTTAACCAATATATACACACTGTGAAGTTGCTCAGTCGTGTCCAACTCTGCTATCCCACGGACTGCAAGCCTACCAGGCTCTTCCATCCATCGTATTTTCCAGGCAAGAATGCTGGAGTGGGTTGCCATTTCCTTCTCCAGGAGATCTTCCCAACCCAGGGATTGAACCCAGGTCTCCTGCATTGTAGGCAGACGCTTTACCATCTGAGCCACCAGGGTGGTATAGTCATTAAGTTGTGTCCGACTCTTGTGACTCCAGGGACTGTAGCCCACCAGGCTCCTCTGTCCCTGGGATTCTCCAGGCAAGAATCCTGGAGTGGTCACCTTTTCCTTCTCCAGGGGCTCTTCCTGACCCAGGGATCAAAACCCTATCTCCTGCATTGCAGGCAGATTCTTTACTGACTGAGCTACAGATATTCACAAAAGCTGTGTTCACTATTTATTATTAGATTTTAAGATTATTATATCCACTTACATATAAAATTCTCCTCCTCAAACCTCTTTCCCTCTCTTTCTCACTCTCTCTCTCTTGCTATCTTTATTTCCATCTCTAGTTCTATCACTTCTATGCTTATGTACACATATACATTCCTATCTAGTTCAATCCCCATAAGCTTAATTTCACTCCCCTCAGTTAGAGTGGGCAAAGAACCAATGACTTATAATATTCCTGTAATACTCAACTCTTGTAACTTGGTGCCTCAAACTTTCACATGACTGTTTTGAGGGGCTTTTAGTAACAGAGGGAATGAGAATAGTTAATTTATTATCCCTTCATTCTACTGTCAGTAGAGTCTAAAGGAATTGGACTTTAGATCAAAAGGGAAATTTTGATCAATTTTAGAGATGAAGAAATGGTATGAAGGGTAGAACCAATTGACAAGCTGATAGGTTGTGAGTTAGCACTTGACTGGTTAGGGATGGATCTGGGACAAAGAGATTTCTAAAACTGAGGAAGTTCCTAAATTATATCCAACCAAAATTCATTCACTACATAGTGTTTTCTTGAGAAGGTATTAGATAATATGTCTAATCAAAACTCATTCGTTTCATCCTTTTTCTTGAATTTTGCCTAAATATGAGTACTGAAAGGTACATCTATAATTAATAGTTTAGGGGTATGGATTATGTTACTCAGTGTATAAAATGTATTCCAACCTATGATCATAGTCACAAACATGAAACCAAACAGTTAACAGCCCTGACTTGCTCAGGTTAAAGTTTAAGTAGATTTAAGCCAGTGACCTAATGTGAAGAGCCACCTGAGGCAAAGAGCCAATTCATTGGAAAAGACCCTGATGCTGGGGAAGATTGAAGGCAGAAGGAGAAGGGGACGACAGAGGACAAGGTGGTTGCATGGGATCACCAGCTCAATGGACATGAGTTTCGAGAAAACTCTGGGAGAGAGTGAAGGACATGGAAGCCTGGTGTGCTGCAGCCCATGGGGTTGCAAAGAGTCAGACAACTGAGTGACTGAACAACAAAACCATTTACACAATCTAAAGAGAGTTCTAAATTAATTATGACTATCCACAGGTATGTACTTCACCATGGTGACAGGCTTCGTTTACCAACTGTGCTCACTGTCTTCAGTTCAGTAGAATCTTTAAGAATAACTTTATTTTTAAAACATATTGAAAATAGAAATGTTACTTATGCATTTTCTATTTTATTACACTTGTTATATTTTCTTAACTGAATTTTATATTTCTAGAAGTTTAAAATATTTTCTTGAGCAACAATGTTAGATACTAAATGATATTTCCTCAAATCTATGAAATGTTCACATTAATTTCTCCCAGATTTCAAAATACTTTGATGTATTCTGAGAGATTTGGCTATTTCTACCACCTAATGTATATTAGACTCTCTATTTATGCTATTCATTCAGATGCACACACCCCTCCTCCGCAAAAGTATAACTTTTAAAAGAACTTCATAGTTATTGCTGGGAATTCAAACTTAATTCAATGTCATATGAAGTTACCTATGCAAATAATTAAAAGGGCAATAGAAGAAACAGATAATTTCTACACATAGCTAAATTGTCACATAACAGAAAAGGAGCAACAATATTAAAGCTAACTTTTCTTCTTTGGGATTAGCAAATTTCTTTTCACACTGATTGTAAATTATATTCCAACTTCAGAAACATTAAAATGTTAACATTAACATTAAATGTACCATTAACATTAAAATGTACATATTAGTTTCAATCAAGTATAGTAGAGATGACCTTCCCTCCTTTACTTTTATATGTTAATAGTTAAATACCCTATGGCTTTGACACTTGATCATCCTTAATTTTGTATGCCCTTAATCTCAACTTCTCCCAGTTGTTCCTACAATTCAGGGTACCCAATATATATCTCTACAGATTTGCTCATTCAGCCTTCACTAGACTTCTGTGTCCAATCACTTTTATTACCATTCCCCCCTTAAAAATTTTCAGATGTTGCCTTTCATTTCTTCTTTAAGTTGCTCATCATAGTTATCCATCTTTTCAAAGTTTAGCTCCTGTCTCTCTTTTCTTACTGTCCATAAGTTATTTAAATCCATGTGATTGGCTTTAGATTCCACCATCCTAAAGAAATCATTCTCTTTTAGGTCTGCTGAATTTCTAATTATCATAACTTACTGAGAGTTTCTTCATCCTTTATCCCATTAGGCCTCAAACATTTGGTCTCCTGGTTTATTATTGGTAACTTGATACCCTTTCCTTCTTAGCTTCCAAGTCTCTATACATTTCTCTTCTAACATCTTCTTCCCTTAATCTTTTACTTATTCCTTTTCTGCCCAACTCCCCTCCCATAAAAAGAAGCCTTTTCTATGTACATTGCTTTATCTACATCCCACAATTGACATCAGCCCTTCTCATAGCTTCAACAATCATTTTAAGTCAATGGTCCTCAAATTGTGATGGTCACATCACACTTCTACATTTCCAGTTCATCTACCTTCGAATATCATGGTTGCATCTCAAACTGGACATACCCAATACCACACTTATCATTACCTCTCCCCAACTTTACTATGTCTCTTGCTTGTTTTGAAGTTCTTTGCCATTCTCCCAGTCATCTAGATATGAAGCCTTGGATTCACCATCAACTTTTTTTTTCTCTTACTTTCATTAAGTCAGTGATTGAAGCTTGTAGACGTCACTGTTAAAAAATAGTCTGTGTCTGATCTTGTTCTTTTTTTTTAATTTCCACTTTCCTTATACTGGTTGAAATTATTTTTTGCTAGATGATATAAATAGTCCCTTCTAATTTGTCCCTTTTTGGCCCTAATCCACCATTCTCCCAATATAGCCCCCTAAAAGCTTCATGACTCTGATCATACCACTCCCTAATGAAAAGTCTTATCAAACACTCATTAATAACTACCCAATAATTTAGCTTTAGCCTAGCATTTAGAACATCCCATGAGTGAGCCTAAGTCACCCACTTTTTAAAATCAGTCTCACATTTGTGACTAGTGTTATTCAATTTAAAATCCAGCCAAAACTGTATTAACACCTGGACTTGTAACTCCGCCCAGAAATCCTTTATGTTCCCCATCTCTACTAATCTTTATTCTCTAAAGCTAATATTTTATTCTTGATTCTTCTTACCCACCCCTCACAATTCCTATCTTAGCACAGAAGATTTCACCTCCAGGTTCAATAAGAAAATAGAGGCATTGGACAAAGACTCTCAAATATTCCCTCCTTCCTTACATAAAATTTATCCCCATCCTTACTTGTTACCTATTCTTTCTGTATAGTCCCAATAGGAGGAGTGGCTTCTTCCTGTCTGTCATCTGTGCCTCCATCTTTCTCTGCATTTCGTATCTTCTGGTTTCTTAACTGTCTTGTTATGCCCTCTTAATCCTATGTCATCAGCCTTTCACTGTCTATTATTCACCTGATCTTCTGTCTATAAACAAGTGCACTTATCTTCTAAAAATTGAACTTTCTTTTTATCTACTGCTCCCTTTGATGCAAAGAGCTGACTCATTTGAAAAGCCCCTGATGTTGGGAAAGATTGAAAGCAGGAGGAGAAGGGGATGATAGAGGATGAGATGGTTGCATGGCATCACTGACTCAATGGACATGAGTTTGGGTAAGCTCCGGGAGTTGGTGATGGACAGGGAGGCCTGGCATGCTGCAGTCCACGGGGTCGCAAAGAGTTGGACATAACTGAGCAACTGAACTGAACTGAACTGAACTGATTGCTCCCTCTAGTAGATTCTCCTCCCTTACAGAGCCAATATTCTGGGACAGGTAGTTTACTCATTTGTTTCTACCTCTTTGTCTTGCATTCAGTTGTCCACTCATTGCAATATAGTTTCTACTCCCATCACTACACTGAAAGTGCTATTACCATGGTTTCTGCTAACCTTATAGCTGCTAAATTCAATGGGAGAGTTCAGCCTTTATTTCTTTTTTTTAAATCTATTTATTAATTTACTTAGCAGTTCTGGGTCTTATTTGCCACACATATGGGCTCTTTGGTCTTTATTATGGCATGAGGGATCTTTAGTTGTGGCATATGGGATCTAGTTCCCTGACTAGGGATAGATCCCAGGCCACCTGCACCTGAGAAGCTTTTAGGAAATAATGATGCCTGAGCTCTGCCCACAGAATCTCACATTTAATTAGTCTGAGAGAGAATCAGGCTCTCCATGTTTTGCAGCAATTTGTTGAGTGACTATAATGTCCAGCCACAACTGTCTCCTGTATTAGCAGGTGGGTTCTCTACCACCAGTGCCACCTGGGTAGTCCTTGTTTTAAGTAAGTATGTATTTATCATCTCTGATGGTCTTTGATGTCAGGATCATGTTCAAATTCCCCACTATATGTCTTCATACTTTGGACATACCATAGGAAATCTTGTAATTTAAAATACATAAAATGATTCCGATACTTAATATAACCAGAATAATAAAGCCAAATTCAAACCATGTTCATAAGGAACAAGGTTAGTGTCAACATTCAGATGGCTGAGATTTTTTTTAAAAAAAAAAAGAAAACTAAGAAAAATGTTTGTTCACAGTCTGGGGTTTGAAATGTGGCCCCACAAAAATAAACAGTTCTTAAGTTCTGGTAGAAGCAGTTTGTGGGCTGCTGTCCTAATCAATTCTCCAGTGAACTAGCCCCACTAACCTTTTAATCTTGGCACTGCCTAAATTGTGTTTTTGTAACAACTTGCACAATCTTCCTTTTTCACATCTTCCTTTTCTCCAGTGTAACTGACTTTAGAGGATATTGACAGTGCTGAATTAAATGATGAAATAATCTCTTTTCCCCTGTCAGCCCATCTGGGAAAGACGTTCTTGCACATAGTCATTTTTAAAGTACAGTTAACAAGAAAAGGGGAAATTGGTTAATAAAACAGAATTGTATTAAGTTCCACCCCCATGATGCTTGAGAAATACTAGAACAAATACATTTATAAGCCATGCTCAAAAAAGAAAGGGAGAAAAAAAGAGTTGCCATCCAAATTAGTTAAAAAAACCTCATCCCTTGCCCCTCCTTGCCCTGGAGTATTTTTCCAGAAAAGGAAATATCTGCTGATCTTCTGGATGCCTCTGAGCAAGACAGACCTCTCCATCAATAATATGTGCAGAAATCCTGCCATTTGTGCAGAAATAAGATCTGCCTTCAGGCTACAAATGGGCTTGGGGACCTGATGAGATGGTCTGCAGCCACAGGACATACCAGATGTTTCTAAGCAAGGACTGGGGAAGAGAATTCAGCACTGATTTAGAACAGTACCTTTCAAACTCATTTACCTGGGGTGAAAGGACATGTAACCCTTGTACATATTGACACAGTATATGCAAAATGTGTGTGTCTATGGGTATATATCTGAAAATAAATTCAAATAAATAAATTAAAAAAATAAATTTAAAGGAAGAGCTTTGTAATCCATTAGTAGTTAATGAAATCAATTTTGCATGTGTCAACCAGCAATTTAAACAAGAATAGAAAATATCAGTTTGTATTTTACACATTAATGGTAAGCATTTTTATGATTTCAATTGCATACATTAACTTCTAAAACACATAAACTCACGAGTTTACTAAATCTATAAAAACCAAATTAAGTGACGAATAACCTTTTGCCAACCAGTGGGTCTCAGGAAGTTTCTTTCATTCACTCTGTCCACAAATACACACTGATCGAAGACCATGTTCCAGGCCCCTTGCTAACTACAACGGAAAATTTGCTCCTGGTACACAATCTTCAATTTCCCCTATACCCTTTGGTTATGTCAATCTTGGCCTGATGCTTGCTAAGAATCATATCCAGTGCCACTGTTGTGAGAGAAGGATAAGCAAGGTTTTGGGGAAAGGTAGATATAGCTGAAAAAACTCATATGTTGCTGTCTTATCTCAATTTTTCTTGTTCTCTTTGGGTATTTCAGATGCCCAGTTCTTTCATTATGAATCCCCACTGCTTGAGGTCCCCAGGTCAGTTGTCCAACCCATTCCAGTGCTCTTGAGCAATGACTTTCTATGCTGCCTCACCAAAACTCACCTGCCTTATAATGCCATCTTTCTTGGTCTCAGACATGAGACAAAAGGCTCTTGAGGCATTAATGGTCAGAGTATCTGAAGTATAAAATTTTTCCAGCTAGCATCATCTTTCTTTCAGGAACATCCCAATAGAATGAGGACTGTAAATAATTTAGGATAAGTCAATTCAGACTTTCAATCAAAGGGATACTGAGGTGAGCTAGTAATAAACTGTTCCTACCTTGAAAGACATTTTGAGTCTGGTAGTTAAGACAGATATTAAACAAGTATAATATGAAAACTGTATTAAAAATTTTAAATACGGGAGGTATATAAATTTATGAAAAGATAATTTGATTAATTCTAGTGGGTCAGGAAAGTCTTCTGAGGCAATGACTTTTAAACTGAAGGATAAATCAGCATTATCTGGGTGAGGGAAGAGAGCTACGGCATGAATCTTTGTAGACAGACCATCACTTTACTAGTTTTGTACATTTGGAGAAAATTTCTTAACTCTTTTAAGCTTTAGTTTTCTGATATTAAAAAAGTCAAGGAAATAAATCAATCTTACGTGATTGCATATACTGCATTTAACATAGGCTCAATACTTAGTACTCAAAATATAGCCACTAGTAATGGTAGTAACAGAGGTACCAGTATCAGCAGTGGTGGTAACAGTACTCAGCCAGTGCAGTACTGGTTTCCAGATGAAATGAAATGTCTGTGAATCTTTACAGACTGGAACTCACAGGAGAGCTGCTTATTCAAAAGCCTCATTCATCTGAAGTAGAAGCCATTTGATGGCAACTAATGGCTCTATGAGGCCCCCAGAGGGAGGCAAACTATCTTAGAATACAAGTATGGAGCAACCTTCATTGGCAGGAGAAGCCCACTAAGTCCTCTAGTTGCAGAAGGTCTTTCTTCAGAGCAGGAATGTGGAGTTCCTGATTTCATCAACTCAGTATTCTCTGTGTTCTGGTTTACTCTGAGGCTTCATTCACTCTTTCCAAAGTAACTTTAAACACGTTTCAATAGTTCACACTGGAGTGAGCAGACTGAAGGGAAGTCTTAGTTGATGCTTCTTTTCCATCTGTCAGGTCAAATCTTTAGTATGGACCAGATAATATGAAAAGGAATCATTTTGAGAAGTATTAATAGTTGTTTGGTTGTATTGATCCAATGATAAGCAGGAAATGACTGTGCAAGTGAATATGTTTTTCAAGCATCAATAGAAACCCACACTGTACAGTTTATTCATTTTCTTTAACCAAAGAAAGTAAATTATTCTTTTGATAATTCTTTCTTAACAATGGTAATAAACAGTTCCTCATAAACGTTTTCAGTTGAAAGTGTTCTGATATTAAATAATTGCTACTCACTGAGTAACAGTGTCCCAAGAATGCAACAAAGTAAGAGCCCAGTTATACCCAAACCCTATTCAAAAATCTTTCAATGGCTCCATGGAAACATGAATCTTATATAACTCTTCAGTTTGGCATATGGCCCTCTGATTCCAACACATTTTACTAAGTTCATTTGTATATGATTCCCAGACTCTCCAGCTGAAATAGATTACTCATGGTTTCCCACACGCAGCCCTCAATTTCCTGGCTTCCTGCCTTTGTTTATGCCATTGCTTCTATCTGTAACAATCTCTTCTACTCTGTAAAACCCTACCACCCATCAGATCATCCCAAATGACACCTTCCTTTCAGGATCACCAAGTCTCTCTTGGTCTCTAAAACTGATGGGACCTCCTTTTTCAAAGCCTCCCAATATTCTGTGTTCATGTGCTCAGTTGCTCAGTCATGTCGAACTGTTTCCAACCCTGTGGGCTGTAGCCCACAGGGCTCCTCTGTCCATGGGACTTCCCAGGCAAGAATACTGGAGTGGGTTGCCATTTTCCTATTCCAGGGGATCTTCCTGACCCAAGGATTCAACCTGTGTCTCCTGCATCTCCTGCCTTGCAAGCGGATTCTTTACCACTGAGGCATCCACTGCATATTCCAAGTTTTGTATTCCTGTACCAATTTTCAAAACGTGTTATGCTAAGATTTAGCATAAAGTTTGAGAATGTGGACTTTGGGGTCAAAGAAATAAAATGGCGCTCTGAATCTATCATGCCACACACACAAAGCTTTTTAACTTTGGCCAAATTATTTAGCTTATTTAAGCTGCATTTCTTTATTTGAAAAAGAGCTAGGTCACAAGACACCCTCTAACAACATGATGAAGCCTCTGTACATTGTCTGAAAAGAAATATACAAACCTATGTACATTTTCAGTCTGTATACACATACACTTGTGTCTACCCAATAGTGTTCTAGAGCAGAGAATCTCAAGTTGTGGTCTAATATGCTTGGACGTTCCCAAGACTTTTTAGGACATACAGGAGGTAGAAATTTTTTCTGTAAATACACTCAGACATTATTTACCATTTCCTCTGTGCTGACAGTTGCACCACTGACACAAAAGTAATGATGGATAAAACAGTTGGCATCGTAGCATGAATCAAGGCAGTGACATCAAGCTGTCATTGTATTCATTGTATTCTTATTAGTCATGTTATTATTTACTGCTATGCACTTGCAGTTTAAAATTTTCAGTTTCACTTAAGATAATCCTTGATGAAGCAGTAAAACCGGTTACCTTTTTTAGATCTCAAACCTGAGTCACATTCTGTATGTGAAACAGGAAGTACACCTATAGCACTTCAGCTACATACTGAAATACAAAGGTTCCCTGGAGAAAAGGCATGAGTGTCTGAGATGTGAGCTAAACTAATCACTTTTCTCTTATTAGAACATTTATTTTATTTTTACTTGAAGGAATGACTGACCAACAAGCTGATATTCAGACCATAGTTTGGGTATTTGGTAGACATTTTCTCACAAATGAACAAGGTGAACCTATTGCTTCAAAGAATAAAAACTGAAAATATTTGTCATCAAAGATGAAATTTGAGCTTTCAAGCAAAAAATAAATTAAAAAAAACTTATATAAGCTGCTGTGAGCCTAATATCTTCCCAATACCTGAAGACTTTTCTGGTGAGATCAAAGGTAATACTAACAAATAATGTCTTTAAAATAGCTTGTATTATAAATGTGTCAATGTTTGGAAGATCTGCATAACTCAGTAAACCAATACAATATTTTCAAATGATTAGTGTATGATATAAAATCATGTGTGAGTAAAAGACCCATTCAAAGTAAGTAATATAAACCAATCTATTTCAATGTAACATAAATTTTGAAGCACATCAACAATGGTTTAAATTACACATGGAAGCTACCTTTAACAAACGATCACTTGTTCAGTTCTGCTCTGACTCGGATAAAGCAAAGCTCTTTGAGTCCTCAATCATTTTTAAGCATGTTTTCTTACCCTGAGAACACTGAAACTCCTAAAGAAATGGTTCTGTGGTTAAGAATTCTTGCTCTAATAAAAAGCCCACAATTTCATGAAGTGAAATAGAGGCTTCTGCCATATCAGTCCCAGGTTCCTAGAGTCAGGTCGTCTCTGCTGCTGCTGCTGCTGCTAAGTCGCTTCAGTTGTGTCCGACTCTGTGCGACCCCATAGATGGCAGCCCACCAGGCTCTGCCTTCCCTGGGATTCTCCAGGCAAGAACACTGGAGTGGGTTGCCATTTCCTGCTCCAATGCATGAAGATGAAAAGTGAAAGTGAAGTCGTTCAGTCATGTCCGACTCTTCATGACCCCCTGGACTGCAGCCTACCAGGCTCTTCCGTCCATGGGATTTTCCAGGCAAGAGTACTGGAGTGGGGTGCTATTGCCTTCTCTGCAGGTCATCTCTATGGGGAGAAAACTTCTGTCATTAAAGCAGGTGACTGAAAAATTTAAAAAAAAAAACAAAACACTGTAAAATTACAAGGATGAATGCCTCTTTACCACAAGTCTCCCAGTGGAATCCTGAAAATATAGGTGAAAATTAGATATTTTTTAAAAAGGCAATTGTATTTCTTAATGCTCTAAGATGAAATTATTTTTGTAAAGAAAAGAAAATGTGCACCTGTTTTTTTGGTGGGCGGGGGAGGGGGGATTTTCATGTAATGAATTATCTTCACACTCCCTTCCTCCACACAAATCTTTTTGCAATTGGTCCATTGCTTTAGGAAAATTTTGATTATTAGTTAGAACAAAATGAATGGCATGTAGATAAACAGCCATTTTAAAGAGATTTTCATGAGTTGCAGACACAATGTCTATAGAAATATTCAGCTTGGTGACTCTAATACTCAGTAAACACTTTCCAGAACCATATTAAAACATTTGATCATGAGATGAACTTTTCTCCTGTTTTACTGTTTAGAGCTTAGGGAAGGTGTTGAAAAAAAGGAAAAACAAAGTGAAGAAGAAGAGAACCTGATAAAGAGAAGAAGAAAAGTTACTGGATTGGAAAAGGAGGCTTTTAACCATCACGTGAGCGCTGAGGCCCAATTAGATATCCTTTAGGACTCACCCAGCTTGCTCTTTCCTCCTAATGTTGGCCTGCTGCTATTCAGGACACAACTGTCTCAAAGTGGAAACACAGAGGTAGCCACCTTCCTGGTACCTGATTGGAACTACAGTTAGTTTTTCTGCTTGTATAGCTCTACAGTGAGGTGAATTGGCTCTTGGCCTGGAGTGCCAAGAACTTTTGACACAATACATTATGCTGGTTCCCAGGAGAGTTTAAGAACAAGGATGTGTTAGAGTCACAGAAAAAAATACAAATATTTAAGTAGCAAATTTTATCAGATGTTGTGGTGTCTGCAAAATAAGACAGAGATAACTGAGATTCCTTATAAAAGTGGGAGAAAATCCACGAGGCACAGAGGATTTTACTTTTCTAGAAAGAAATTTTAGAGGGGAAAAAAGTTCTTCAGCTTTTACAATCTCTTATAATCTGTTCTCACCAAATAGCCCTCAGCAAAACTTCACATTGTCTATTGATAAAGACAGTTGCTTAAGGCTTCTGATTTCTGATCCTCTGCATCCTTGCACACCCCGTCCTTGCATGCATGTGTGCTAAGTCGCTTCAGTCATTTTCAGCTCTTTGCGACCCCATGGACTGTAGCCCACCAGACTCCTCTGTCCATGGGATTCTCCAGGCAAGGATATTGGAGTAGGTTGTCATGCCCTCCTCCAGGGGGTCTTCCCAAGCCAGGGATCTAACCCTCATCTCTTACGTCTCTTGCAATGGGAGGCAAGTGCTTTACAACTAGTGCCACCTGGGAAGCCATATCATAGAGATATTTTAAAAAATTCCTTTTCACACTGGTCTTCTCTGATGGCTCAGATGGTAAAGAACCTGACTGCAAGGCAGGAAGCCAGGGTCCAACCCCTGGATCAGGAAGATCCTCTGGAGAAGGGAATGGCAACCCACTTCAGTGTTCTAGCCTGGAAAAATCCACCGACAGAGGAGTTTGACGGGCTAAGGTGCATGGGGTCACAGAGTTGGACACAACTGAGTGACTAACACTCATTTTACTTTTGTTTGCCTCACCTCCCTCATGCTTCCAGGAATCCTGAATTTGTTCAGTGTCTTCTATATTTGACTTACTTAATTTTCTGATCACATCATTCAGTTTAGGTCAGTTCAGCTCAGTCACTGTCGTCCCCGACTCTTTGTGACCCCCTGGACTGCAGCACGCCAGGCCTCCCTGTCCATCACCAACACACAGAGTTTACTCAAACTCAGGTCCATTGAGTCGGTGATGCCATCCAACCATCTCATCCTCTGTCACCCCCTTCTCCTCCCACCTTCAATCTTTCTCAGCATCAGGGTCTTTTCCAGTGTGTCAGTTGTTCACATCAGTTGGCTGAAGTATTGGAGTTTCATCTTCAGCATCAGTCCTTCCAATGAATATTCAGGACTGATTTCCTTTACAATGGACTGGTTGGATCTCCTTGCAGTCCAAGGGACTCTCAAGAGTCTTCTCCAACACCACAGTTCAAAAGCATCAATTCTTCCATGCTCAGCTTTCTTTATAGTCCAACACTTACATCCATACTTAATTACTAGAAAAACCATAGCATTGACTAGACTGACTTTGGTGGCAAAGTAATGTCTTTGATTTTTAATATGCTGTCTAGGTTGGTCATAACTTTTCTTCCAAGGAGCAAGTGTCTTTTAATTTTATGGCTGCAGGCACCATCTACAGTGATTTTGGAGCCCCCCAAAATAAAGTCTCTCACTGTTTCCATTGCTTCCCCATCTATTTCCCATGAAGTGATAGAACCAGATGCCATGATCTTAGTTTTCTGAATGTTGAGTTTTAAGCCAACTTTTTCACTCTCCTCTTTCACTTTCATCAAGAGGCTCTTTAGTTCTTCTTCACTTTCTGCTATAAGCATAGTGTCATCTGCAAATCTGATATTATTGATATTTCTCCCAGTAATCATGATTCCAGCTTGCACTTCATCCAGCCCAGTGTTTCTCATGATGTACTCTGCATAGAAGTTAAATAAGCAGGGTGACAATATATAGCCTTTATATACTCCTTTCCCTATTTGGAACCAGTCTGTTGTTCCATGTCCAGTTCTAACTGTTGCTTCCTGACCTGCATACACATTTCTCAAGAGGCAGGTTAGGTGGTCTGGTATTCCCATGTCTTTGAGAATTTTCCACAGTTTCTTGTGATCCACACAGTCAAAGGCTTTGGCATAGTCAATAAAGCACAAATAGATGTTTTTCTGGAACTCTCTTGCTTTTTCAATGATCCAACGGATGTTGGCGATTTGATCTCTGGTTCCTCTGCCTTTTCTAAATCCAGCCTGAATATCTGGAAGTTCACAGTTCACATACTACTGAAGCCTGGCTTGGAGAATTTTGAGTATTACTTAACCAGAGTGTGAAATGTGTGCAATTGTGTGGTAGTTTGAGCATTCTTTGGCTTTGCCTTTCTTTGGGTTTGGAAAGAAAACTACCCTTTTCCAGTCCTGTGGCTATTGCTGAGTTTTCCAAATTTGCTGGCATATTGAGTGCAGCACTTTCACAGCATCATATTTCAAGATTTGAAATAGCTCCACTGGAATTCCATCACCTCCACTAGTTTTGTTTGTAGTGATGCTTTCTAAGGCCCACTTGACTTCACATTCCAGGATGTCTGGCTCTAGGTGAGTGATCACACCATCGTGATTATCTGGGTCATTAAGATCTTATAAGTACAGTTCTTCTGTGTTTTCTTGCCACCTCTTCTTAATATCTTCTGCTTCTGTTAGGTCCATACCATTCTGTCCTTTATTGAGCCCATCTTTGCATAAAATATTCCCTTGGTATCTCTAATTTTCTTGAAGATATATCTAGTCTTTCCCATTCTATTGTTTTCTTTTTTTTTTTTTTTTTTTTTTTTTTGCATTGATCACTGAGGAAGGCTTTCTTGTCTCTCCTTGCTATTCTTTGGAACACTGCATTGAAATGGGTATATCTTTCCTTTTCTCCTTTGATCACATCATTAGCAATTTCATTTATTCAGTAAGTCTGTATCAGGCACCAATATACATCAGGCACCAGTAACACACTAGGGATCTAGAGAAGAGCAGAAGACATATCCCCATTGTTAAGAATCTTACTAATATCCCAATCAACATCCCAGTAAGTAATTTTATGGATATTGACAAATTGATCCTATAGTTTTATGGAAAGAGAGAAAAAAAAAAACAGAATAGCCATACAACATTGAAGGAAAAGAACAAAATTGGAGGACTGATACCACCAAACATCAAGTCTTACTATGAGGCAACAATGAATAAAGAAAGCGATATTGGTGAAGAAAATTGACAAATAAATCAATGGAGGATCAGAATCAAGAGCATAGAAGTAGAACCACATAAGCATAGACAACTGATATTTGACTAAGGAGCAAAGGCAAAACAAGAGATCAAAGACAATCTTTTCAGATTGAATCTGAAGACATAGACCTTACACCATTTATAAAAGTCAAACCAAAATGGATCATAGAACTAAACATACAACACAAAACTACAAAACTCTTAGAAGTTAACACAGAAAAACAACTTGATGACTTTGGGTATGGTAATGACTTTTTAGATACACTACCACAGACACAGTTCATTAAAAAAATAATTGATAAGCTGAACTTCACTGAAACTAAAAAATCCTGCTCTGTAAAAACAATGTCCAGATAAATAGATGACAAACCATAGACTAGGAGAAAATATTTGCAAAAGACACATCTGATAAAGGACTATTATACAAAATATAAAAAGAAATATTAAAACTCAACAATAAGAAAACAACTACATTTATTTTTAAAAGGGCAAGAAAACTTAATAGTCACCTCACCAAAGAAAATACACAGATGGCAAGTGAGCATATGAAAAGATGTCCCACATCACATGCCATCAGAGAAATGGAAATTAAAACCACAGTAAGATACCAGCATATATCTATTAGAATGGCAAAAATCTAGCAGATTGATAACACCACCAAATGATGGTGATGTGAAGCAGCAAGAACTCTCACTCATTGCTGTGGAATGCAAAATGAGGCAATCACTTTGGAAGACAGTTCAGCAGCATCTCAGAAAGCTAAAGATACTCTTACCATTTTTGGGTGGTGTTGTTCAGTCCCTAAATTGTGTCCAAACTACAGAATGCCATGCTCTTCTGTCCTTCATTCTCTCCCAGAGTTTGATCAAATTTATGTTCATTGAGTCAGTGATACTATATAACCATTTCATCCTCTGCTGCCCACTTCTTCTTTCATCTTCAATCTTTCCCAGCATCAGGGTCTCTTCCAATGAGTCGGTTCTTCCCATGTGGTGGCCAAAGTATTGGAGCTTCAGCTTCAGCATCAGTCCTTCCAATGAATAGTCAGAGTTGATTTCCTTTAGGATTGACTGGTTTGATCTCCTTGCAGTCTAAGGGGCTCTCAAGAGTCTTCTCCAGCATCACAGTTCAAAAGCATCAGTTCTTCAGTGCTCAGCCTTCTTTATGGTTAAGCCCTCACATCTGTACATGACTACTGGAAAAACCATAGCTTTGACTATGCAGACTTTTGTTTGCAAAGTGATGTCTCTGCTTTTTAATATGCTGTCTAGTTTTGTCATAGCTTTCCTTCCAAGGAGCAAACATCTTTTTATTTCATGGCTGCAGTCACCATCCACAGTGAGTTTTGGATCCCAAGAAAATAAAATCTGTCATGGCTCCACTTTTTCCCCTTCCATTTGACATGAATTGGTGGGACAAGATGCCTTGATCTTAGTTTTCTGAATATTGAGTTTTAAGCCAGCTTTTTCACTCTCTTCTTTCACCTTTATCAAGAGACTGTTTAATTTCTCTTCATTACTGCCATTAGAGTGTTGTCATCTTCATATCTGAGGTTGTTGATATTTCTCCTGGCAATCTTGATTCCAGCCTGTGAGTCATCTAGCCCTCCTTTTCCCATGAGGTACTCTGTATAGACGTTGAATAAGCAGAATGACAATATATAGCCTTGACATACTCCTTTCCCAATTTTGAAGCAGTCAATTGTTTCATGTCTGGTTGTAACTGTTGCTTCTTGATCCGCATACAGGTTTCTCAGAAGGCAGATAAAGTGGCTTGTACTCCCATCTTTGTAAGAATTTTCCACAGTTTGTTGTGATCCACACAGTCAAAGGCTTTAGTGTAGTCAATGAAACAGAAGCACATGTTTTTCTAGGATTACCTTGCTTTGTCTCTGATCCAACACATGTTAGCAATTTGAGCTCTGGTTCCTTTTCCTTTCTTAAATCCAGCATGTACATCTGGAATTTCTCAGTTCATATACTGCTGAAGACTAGGTTGAAGGATTTGGGGCATAATCTAACTAGCACATGAAATGAGTGCAACTGTATAGTTGGGACATTCTTTGGCATGGCAAGAGTGAACATCAACTTTTTAGGAATCTGAACCAAAATGAATGGGGGTGGGCAAATTTAATTCAATTGACCATTATATCTACTACTGTGGGCAAGAATTACTTGGAAGAAATGGAGTAGCAACAAAAGAGTCTGAAATGCAGTACATGAGTGCAATCTCAAAAACAACAGAATAATCTTGGCTCATTTCCAAGACTACCATTCAATAGCACAGTAATCTAAGTCTATGCCCCAACCACTGATGCTGAAGAAGCTAAAGTTGACTTGGCATACAAGACATTCTAGAACTAACACCAAAAAAGATGTCTTGTTCATCATAGGAAATTGGAATGCAGCAGTAGGAAGTCAAGAGATACCTGGAGTAACAGGCAAGTTTGACCTTAGAGTACAAAATGAAAGCAGGGCAAAAGCTAACAAAATTTTGTCAAGAAAACACACTGGTCATAGCAAACACCTTTTTCCAACAACACAAGAGATAACTCTACACATGGACATCACCAAATGATCAATTCCAAAAATCAGATTGATTATATTATTTGCAGCCAAAGATTGTAAAGCTCTATACAGTCAGAAGACAAAAGACTTGGAACTGACTGTGGCTCAGATCATGAGCTCCTTATTGAAGAATTCAGGTTTAAATTGAAGAAAGTAGGGAAAACCACTAGATAATTCAGATATGACTCATCATGCAATCCAGAAATTGCATTCCTTGTTAGTTAAAGAAGTTAAGAACTTAAGTCCGCACAAAAATCTGCACATGGATATTTACAGCAACTTTATTCATAATTGCCAAAATTTGGAAGCTATCATGATGTCCTTCAGTAGGTAAATGGATAAACTATGGTATATCAGATAATAGACTATCTGATTCTATTATCTATTCTATTCTATTATTAGAATAATATTATCAGATTTCACTGCTCCTTCACTCAAAAGTCCTCATGAAGACCAGCACTGGGACTTAAAATTCACAGCAAGGTCCCCTACTCATCTTTGCAATTCAGCTCAGTATCAGATACTTCTGATACTGATCAGAACTGTATCAATACAGTATTGGATCCTTCCCATAAAGTCTAATTAGGCAGCCCAAGAATTTTATTTCAGTTTCATCCATGGGCAAACTGAGGTATAGAGAAGTTAAGTAGCAAATTTTGGTCGTACTACTGGTAAATTCTGTCACCAGTATCTTTCAGAGATTGAGAGAGGCCTGTACCGTCTCACATATTTAAAAGAAGTATTTTAAAAAGTCAAAACAGTTAGACAAATATCATGTAATATTTTTTAACATTTTTGTTTAACAAATAAACTTCATTAATAAAGATATACAATGCAAAATAATTAAATTAAAGGAATATGTGTGTGTAAATGTGTAGAAGCGCATACATATAGAGTATACTCCAGACAGTATGACCTAGTAATCTATGTGTAGAGTTACATGACAGATATTTGGTGACCAAAAAAAAAAAAAAAAAAAGAACCTTATTTACCTACAAAATAACAATTTCCCCATTGGCAGAAATATTCTCAGTCAAGAAAATAATGAAAATCGATTATTACTGGGTTAGTATAATCAATGGGCTTCCCAAGTGGCTAAGTGGCTAAGTGCCAAGCAGGAGATGCAGGTTTGATCCCTAGTAGGGAAGATCCCCTGGAGAAGGAAATGGCAACCCACTACACTATTCTTGCCTGGGAAATCTCACGGACAGAAGATCCTGGCGGGCTACAGTCCATGGAGTCGCAAAAAAGTCAGACATGACTTGGTGACTAAATAAGAAGAGTATAATCACAGTAATAGTCTCCTTTATTTCTGGTTTAGAGGAAGTCATGGGACCCAATTCTAGTGAAAGAGACCTTTCTATTTTGGATCATGTTATGTAGGGATATGATGTCTGGCTCTGTGGCAGCCATTTTGAAGTAATGAGGTGGCAACATTAAGAACCAAACCAAGTCCTAATGATGGAAGTAAAAAGGTAGCAAAGCCTGTATCTGTTCTCAATGACTGTACTGATTCTCTAGAACTGCCAGGCTATGACTATTTTACTAATCTAACAAAATCTTTTTCTAAAACCTTAAGAAACACAACTTAGTTTGCGTTTTCACTTATTTGTATGTGAAAAATCTTGACTACAAGTTTCTTTCAATCTTCCTCATGATTACATGTAAAATTTCTTTTGGAGAGAGCGTCAACATACATATCACAGGCTCTTTGTGAATGTGAAGCCACAGCCAGCTTCTCTCCCCGACCTCCCTGCTGAAACACTTTCTCTTTACGTAATGATAGTGATCAGACCAAGAATCCTCAGTAGCTAGACCTTACTAGTACTTTTTTGTCACACAGCGCTCTATGGAACCACCACAAAAGTTATCTGGTCTTCCTATCACTCAAAAAACTAAGGGTTTTATGTCATTTTTCTCTCCCTGGCAACAACATGAATTCAATAATAAAAGTCAACTCTATTATAGCAAGAATTTCTAGGTTCAGACAGATGGTGTTGGGAATAACTTGAAGATCAGCAGAAGAAGATCAATGAAAGCAGAATAACTCTCCCTTCATGACCGAATATGTAGTAAAGATAAATGACAGTAAAGCACTCCAGAGATAAATAGAATTATTCTGACTTTATGATTTCTTTCTTCTATGGATCTCAGAAAATATGTAAACAATACTCATCTCCACATCAGACAGGTATTATACATGTGAACAGGAAAAAGAGAAGCTCTTTCACTGTCCTGCTTTTTGTTCACTTTGTGTGTGGTGAGTGAGTGTACTTAAACAGTATGCCTATTTATATTCAATCACATATGGATGACATATATGAACTAGGTATCTATAATGCAGATATTTTAAACATTTGCTTACCACCAACTGTTTAACAGGGATTTCCATGAATAGAATAAAAGATATATGCACTAAATACATGTGTAGATGTATATGAGGATATAGTATAATTTACTAGTATTTCCTTTTATGGGCCAAACAATAAAAAAAGAAAATCAAGTATCCTAAATAAATTTTGCTCAGAAATATTTCTGTTTCCCCTACCATGAAACAATATACTTAATACACCATAAACATCATTTATAAGGGAGAAAGAATGAAAATTATCTAGGGAGAGAAGAAACCCCAAGTTTAAAAAAATTATCACAGTGGGACAAGATTGCTCATTCCTTTTGTAGAAAATATTTACATGTTTATTTGAAGTCCAATAAAAATGTATTTTAAATAAACAAAAATGTGCCAGGGATAACAATAAGCTACTAGTGAGCTGGGAAGAAGAAAAAAGCTTGCCAGGAGTAGGCATGTATATTTTTTAAGCATCCTGCTTCAAAAAACAGGATGTTAGGATGTTGCATCTTTAATTTTTCTGTTAATTATGGATTGAGCATTGTTGTGAATCTTGTCCTCAAAACCAAGCTTGGAAAATAAGAGCAGATGCTCATCCCCAGGTTTGGCTCATATGGGAATTGAACGGAACATATTGGTTTATAATTAATGTAATTTGTTGGATTATCTTTTGTGAAGGAGTGAAGGTAAACAACCTTGCAGCATTGTGATAATATCTTTGGAGCTTGGAGCTTCTATAGTTATGGAGTAAAAAAGAAAGACGCTCTTCCTGTCAGATTACAGGGAATTTTAAAATGTCTGTCACATTCAAACATACTTTTAATTAATTCAAAGGAAGGAATTAGGTGGAGACCCTAAAGCTAGTTACAAATAGTGTGTAAAATGGGAGCCCTTGGTTTCCCAATTGGGAATTTTGATAAGATGACTTCTCTTTTCTATTTGCTTTAATTTTATTGTGCAGTAAGGAAATGAAAGGGAAACATTTTCCCTTCCGACTAAACAGGAAACTGGGCACATAGCAAAATTCATGGATTTGAATATTCATCTTTGTGGGGGGCACTATATTATTCATAAGATAGATACACTGACTTTTTTTCCATGAAGGTCAGGGCATCTGCGTATCTCATCTTTGTTTGTTTGTTTTTTTCTCCATACCCTTCAGAGGTGTAGATATTATCTTCGCTTCAAATAAACCCATTCATGACAAAAATGTAACCAAGGTTTTCCACACATAACCAAACCAAGAAGGATAAATTCCTTAAATGTGATGTTTTCCAGTCACAAAACATTTTCTCTGACTCACCCTGATTACGGGAGCATGCGTGTAACTTTAAATCTTGGATGGACTTTCATTATCCACTTTTGAGAGTGCATCTCTGAATTTTCATTTTAATATATATTTTTTGTGCATTCTATGCCATTTAAAAAATTTGGCCTTCTTAGCGTCTAATAGTGTAGTAAGTTTGAAGCTTTTTGTTACCTTTGTATGATTAACAGGTAAAACGTCTATTTTAATTGACTTTTCACTTTTTTTCATGCATCCTTACATTTGATTGCTAAAAATAAATTGTTCTTTACAACATTTTTAACTAGAAACCCAGCTTAGGGCATTCTAGGTCCAGAATCTAGAAGTAGTTTGGAAAAACGGGGATGGGGGAGAGAGTGAAGACATTTGGAATATTTATTTAAAAGCAAAAGATGTGCATTCCCTTTAAAACAATTACATAAATAATGTTAATTTTTATTGTCCAAAATGAATTCTCTGCTTTCATCTTAGAAATGATTGGAAGACTTTTCAGAATACCCTCCATCTGAAGACTTGTTCTCTCTATGTGTATCATAATACCTCATTCCTTCTCACGTGACATTATGTACCACACCCTAATAGAATTGCCTGCCTATTTCTCTCCCCTATTAATATGCGAGCGTCTAGCACTTTTCTGTACTCTGAAAGTATTTGTTGAAACAATGAAAGAACAGGATATTATTTGACTCTAAGAATCAAGAAAATGAGAGTAATTTTTAACAAATTAGCACCCATGTTACTTACAGTTTAGAATGTCAGTTCAGTTCAGTAACTCAGTCATGTCTGATTATTTGAGACCCCATGGGTTGCAGCACACCAGGCTTCCCTGTCCATCACCAACTCCTAGAGCTTGCCCAGACTCATGTCCATTGGGCTGGTGATGCCATCCAACCATCTCATCCTCTGTCCCCTTCTCCTCCAGCCTTCAGTCTTCCCAGTATCAGGGTCTTTTCCACTGAGTCAGTTCTTCACATCAGGTGGCCAAAGTATTGGAGTTTCAGCTTCAGCATCTGTCCTTCGAATGAAAATTCAGGACTGATTTCCTTTAGAATGGACTGGCTGGATCTCCTTGTGGTCCAAGGCACTCTCAAGAGTCTTCTCTAACACCACAGTTCAAAGACATCAATTCTTCGGCTCTCACCTTTCCATATATATATATATGCTAAGTCACTTCAGTCGTGTCTGACTCTGCGATCCCATAGACGGCAGCCCACCAGGCTCCCCCATCTCTGGGATTCTCCAGGCAAGAACACTGGAGTGGGTTGCCATTTATATTTTAATTTTACTTTATTTATCTTACAATACTGTATTGGTTTTGCCATACATCAACATGAATCCGCCAGGGGTGTACATGAGTTCCCAATCCTGAACCCCCCTCACATATCCCTCCCTATACCATCTCTCTGGGTCATCCCAGTGCACCAGCCCCAAGTATGCTGTATCCTGCATCGAACCTAGACTGGCGATTCATTTCTTACATGATATTATACATGTTTCAATGCCATTTTCCCAAATCATCCCACCCTCTCCCTCTCCCACAGAGTCCAAAAGTCTGTTCTATACATCTGTGTCTCTTTTGCTGTCTCACATACAAGGTTATCATTACCATCTTTCTAAATTCCATATATATGTGTTAGTGTACTGTATTGGTGTTTTTCTTTCTGGCTTAACATCACTCTGTATAATAGGCTCCAGTTTCATCCACCTCATTAGAATGGATTCAAATGTATTATTTCTAATGGCTGAGTAATACTCCATTGTGTATATGTACCACAGCTTTCTTTTCCATTCATCTGATGATGGACATCTCGGTCGCATCCATGTCCTGGCTATTATAAACAATGCTGCAATGAGCATTGGGGAACACGTGTCAGCTTTCTTTATAGTCCAATTCTCACATCCATACGTGACTATTGGAAAAACCATAGCTTTGACTAGGGCCTAGAGGAGCTATCCAACGTTGAAGGTCAGGAAAGGCGGTAGTAAGGAGATATCCCTCATCCAAGGCAAGGAGCATTGGCTGTGCTTTGCTGGAGCAGCCATGAAGAGATACCCCACTCCCAAGGTAAGAGAAACCCAAGTAAGATGGTAGGTGTTGCAAGAGAGCATCAGAGGGCAGACACACTGAAACCATACTCACAGAAAACTAGTCAATCTAATCACACTAGGACAACAGCCTTGTCTAACTCAATGAAACCAAGCCATGCCCGTGGGGCAACCGAAGATAGGCTGGTCATGGTGGAGAGGTCTGACAGAATGTGGTCCACTGGAGAAGGGAATGGCAAACCACTTCAGTATTCTTGCCTTGAGAATCCCATGAACAGTATGAAAAGGCAAAATGATAGGATACTGAAAGAGGAACTCCCCAGGTCAGTAGGTGCCCAATATGCTACTGGAGATCAGTGGAGAAATAACTCCAGAAAGAATGAAGGGATGAAGCCAAAGCAAAACAATACCCAGTTGTGGATGTGACTGGTGATAGAAGCAAGATCCAAAGCTGTAAAGAGCAATATTGCATAAGAACCTGGAATGTCAGGTCCATGAATCAAGGCAAATTGGAAGTGGTCAAACAAGAGATGGCAAGAGTGAACATAGACATTCTAGGAATCAGCGAACTAAAATGGACTGGAATGGGTGAATTTAACTCAGATGACCATTATATCTACTACTGCGGGCAGGAATCCCTCAGAAGAAATGGAGTAGCCATCATGGTCAACAAAAGAGTCCGAAATGCAGTACTTGGATGCAGTCTCAAAAATGACAGAATGATCTCTGTTGGTTTCCAAGGCAAACCATTCAATATCACAGTTATCCAAGTCTATGCCCCAACCAGTAACGCTGAAGAAACTGAAGTTGAATGGTATTATGAAGACCTACAAGACCTTTTAGAACTAACACCCAAAAAAGATGTCCTTTTCATTATAGGGGACTGGAATGCAAAAGTAGGAAGTCAAGAAACACCCGGAGTAACAGGCAAATTTGGCCTTGGAATGCAGAATGAAGCAGGGCGAAGACTAATAGAGTTTTGCCAAGAAGATGCACTGGTCATAGCAAACACCCTCTTCCAACAACACAAGAGAAGACTCTACACATGGACATCACCAGATGGTCAACACTGAAATCAGATTGATTATATTCTTTGCAGCCAAAGATGGAGAAGCTCTATACTGTCAACAAAAACAAGATGGGGAGCTGACTGTGGCTCAGATCATGAGCTCCTTATAGCCAAATTCAGACTCAAATTGAAGAAAGTAGGGAAACTGCTAGACCATTCAGGTATGACCTAAATCAAATCCTTTATGATTATACAGTGGAAGTGAGAAATAGATTTAAGGGCCTAGATCTGATAGATAAAGTGCCTGATGAATTATGGACGGAGGTTTGTGACATTGTAGAGGAGACAGGGATCAAGACCATCCCCATGGAAAAGAAATGCAAAAAAGCAAAATGGCTGTCTGGGGAGGCCTTACAAACAGCTGTGGAAAGAAGAGAGGTGAAAAACAAAGGAGAAAAAGAAAGATAAAAGCATCTGAATGCAGAGTTCCAGAGAATAGCAAGAAGATATAAGAAAGGCTTCTTCAGCGATCAATGCAAAGAATAGAGGAAAACAACAGAATGGGAAAGACTAGAGATCTCCTCAAGAAAATACCAAGGGAATACTTCATGCAAAGATGGGCTCGATAAAGGACAGAAATGGTCTGGACCTAACAGAAGCAGAAGATATTAAGAAGAGGTGGCAAGAATACACAGAAGAACTGTACAAATAAGATCTTCACGACCCAGATAATCACGATGGTGTGATCACTCACCTAGAGCCAGACATCCTGGAATGTGAAGTCAAGTGGGCCTTAGAAAGCATCACTACAAACAAAGCTAGTGGAGGTGATAGAATTCCAGTTGAGCTGTTTCAAATCCTGAAAGATGATGCTGTGAAAGTGCTGCACTCAATATGCCAGCAAATTTGGAAAACTCAGCAGTGGCCACAGGACTGGAAAAGGTCAGTTTTCATCCCAATTCCAAAGAAAGGCAATGCCAAAGAATCCTTAAACTACCACACAATTGCACTCATCTCACATGCTAGTAAAGTAATGCTCAAAATTCTCCAAGCCAGGCTTCAGCAATATGTGAACCATGAACTCCCTGATGTTCAAGCTGGTTTTAGAAAAAGCAGAGGAACCAGAGGTCAAATTGCCAACATCCACTGGATCACGGAAAAAGCAAGAGAGTTCCTGAAAAACATCCATTTGTGCTTTATTGACTATGCCAAAGCCTTTGACTGTGTGGACCACAAGAATGGTGGAGAATTCTGAAAGAGATGGGAATACCAGACCACCTGACCTGCCTCTTGAAAAACCTGTATGCAGGTCAGCAAGCAACAGTTAGAACTGGACATGGAACAACAGACTGGTTCCAAATAGGAAAAGGAGTACATCAAGGCTGTATATTGTCACCCTGCTTATTTAACTTCTATGCAGAGTACATCATGAGAAACACTGGACTGGAAGAAACACAAGCTGGAATCAAGATTGCCGGGAGAAATATCAATAACCTCAGATATGCAATGACACCACTCTTATGGCAGAAAGTGAAGAGGAGCTAAAGAGCCTCTTGATGAAAGTGAAAGAGGAGAGTGAAAAAGTTGGCTTAAAGCTCAACATTCAGAAAACGAAAATCATGGCATCTGGTCCCATCACTTCATGGGAAATAGATGGGGAAACAGCGGAAACAGTGTCAGACTTTATTTTGGGGGGTTCCAAAATCACTGCAGATGGTGATTGCAGCCATGAAATTAAAAGACGCTTACTCCTTGGAAGAAAAGTTATTACCAACCTAGGTAGTATATTCAAAAGCAGAGACATTACTTTCCCGACTAAGGTCCGTCTAGTCAAGGCTATGGTTTTTCCAGTGGTCATGTATGGATGTGAGAGTTGGACCTTGAAGAATGCTGAGCACCGAAGAATTGATGCTTTTGACTTGTGGTGTTGGAGAAGACTCTTGAGAGTCCCTTGGACTGCAAGGAGATCCAACCAGTCCATTCTGAAGGAGATCAGCCCTGGGATTTCTTTGGAAGGAATGATGCTGAAGCTGAAACTCCAGTACTTTGGCCACCTCATGCGAAGAATTGACTCACTGGAAAAGACTCTGATGCTGGGAGGGGGAACTGAACTGATGGTTTGTCGGCAAAGTAATGTCTCTCCTTTTTAATACACTGTCTAGATTGGTCTAGTTTAGAATGTGATCATGTTTATTAAGGTAAGCAGACTGATGATTTAAATGGTGATATTAAATTCCTTACACAAACTTTTCTTGATGACTTGTAAGTCCAGAGAAGCGCAAAGTGAAAGTAAAAGTCTCTCAGTTGTGTCTGTATTTGTGACCCCGTGGACTACACAGTTCATAGAATTCTCAAGACCAGAATACTGGAGTGGTAGCCTTTCCCTTCTCCAGGGGATCTTCCAAACCCAGGAATTGATCTCAGGTCTTCCGCATTGCAGGCAGATTCTTTACCAGCTGAGCCACAAGGGAAGCCCAAAGTTAAAGTCTCAGGTCAATTAATTCACTAACAGCTATTGTTTGTTGAAACTAGATCCATGTATTAGTGTTGAGAGACATGCAGTGGAATTATGGGGGATGATCTCTACTTTGTAGTAAGAAGGACAGAACATGAATCATTGACTGACAAAATATGGTAAATAATTAAATATTAAATTGTATAGCACATGCTTTCCTTATGTGAGCAGAAAAGAAGAACATTTTTAGAGGGTAGAATCATCAAAGGAATGTCAAGGAGGTGATTGAGCATGGATGACTTCTGTAGGTTAACATTAACTCTGGCCAGGTAAGATGCCTTACCGAGATTCTCATTTAATCCTTATTATCTCTCTGGCAGTCAGACATTTTGTGCTCATGCTACATAGAAGAAAATAACAGACAAAAAAATTAAAGCCTTAAAGTAATACCACCAATCAATGGTTTATCTGGTTTTGAGTGCTGATTCTTTCACAGTACTATATGGTGACTGACAGAACATTCAAAAAGGAACAGAGAAATGAATTAAAAATCATCTAATAAAAGAAAGGGCAGATATAAGTATATGAAAAAGAACTAGTGGAGTGTCCTTTCACTAAAGACAAAGAAATAGAGTGTTTCAAGAAAGAAATACAGTGAACACTGTCAAAAACTACAAACAGGTCAAGGAGATTGCATTTCTCATTGTGTTTGACAACAAAGATGGTGATTTTTAAAGAGTTGTTTTAGTAAGTGAGTGGAATGAAAACTATGCTTCAGAAGTAAGGACAGAGTGATGATGGGAAAGCAACATGGGTTGATGTCTGTGGTAAAAATAAAGCAGATAGAAATTGACTAGAAGCAAGAGTGGCTAAGGTCAAGCAAAGTCTTCCCTTGAGATGGAGAGATGTGAATTATTGAAACTAGAGGAGGGAGGAATGAAATAGAGAAGAAAGGGACAAGTCAGGGGAAAAAAAATCTCAGCTGAGTCTACCAGGGGAGAGGTGAGCACTTCTAACGCTCTTCTTCTGAGACTGGGAAAATTTGAAGAGATGTTTGTAGGAGTAGGAAAAAAAAAAAAAAAAGAATGAGATGAAGATGAGAATCAGTGAAGGATAACCTTGATCTTTTTATTTTAAGAGAAAGGTGAGCTCACTAGTTGAGGAAAGGAGCAGTGAGGGAAGTGTTGAAGGCTGGGGGAGAAACAAAGTCTGTTGCAGCTAAAATGGTAATGATGAAAATCCTCCTTTCTCAGGATCATCTACATAAGCCTAGCTGCTTATAAGGTATCTTCCTTCCTGATCAAATAAAAACCATGATTTGGCTGTTAAAAATCCCCAAAGGATTTTAGGACAATCTGGATGGCATGAAATGGAAAGGTCTCCAATACAAAAAAGAAAAAAAAAAAAAGGAAGAAAGGAAAAAATAGTGGACAGATTGACCAATATAGAAATTCTGGCCCTTCTCCAAAATTGCAGCCTGTCATCGGCAAAAATTGGAAGTATGAGCCAGATCTCAATTCAATTCTATTTCTGCTACACTCCACTCTTTCTCATATAATATAGGTATTGATGTATATGATTTTAAAAGTGCTAGTTTGAAAAACTATATTACAAAAAATACTTAATGAGAAGCATGCCCAATATCTAGTTTAAAAGAAGCATTACTATATCCTCTATTTTGTTTTAGGAAGTAAATAATTTGATTCTATTTTTATAAGGTTATTTGCAAATATTAATACAGAGTTATTAACTTCTCATATCTTCAGATTTGGATTCATTTTATTTTTAAACCATTGACTGCTATTCAGTCTAAACTTCTTGGTTGGGAAGTAAACCATAGATGATAAAAACCAAACTGAACAATGTTCGGCTAAATATATGAAATGAGTCAAGTTTATTTTTTGAGATTCCCTTCTCCTATGCTTATGATTCTCAGATGGCCAGGAACCCAACTCATATGATCAAATTCTCAAGTCTTTGCCCATTTGATGTTAACCCCATGCTTCATGTTCCCAAAGAGTAGATTATAAGGAAGATGATCCAAGGAAATCATACTTCTCATGAACCTGGCCGTTTTTTTTGTTTGTTTTTTTTTGCATTTAAATGAAACAAATTTTAAAATAAAGAATAGCAAAACAAGCCCAAAATCATACTATAAACAATATCAAAAGAAAAACGAAAGTCTTAAGGGAAATGTTGTAAGATATACATTAAAAACTAGTATTAAGAAAGGAAGAAAAACTAAACCTATCAAGAGAAATTAAGTACTTTGTTACAAATACAAAGGAATTATTTGTATCCTTTTTTAAAAATTGCATATGTGGCACTGGTGGTAACAAATCCTCCTGCCAATGCAGGACATATAAGGGATGTAGGTTTGACTGGCTCGGGAAGATCCCCTGGAGAAGGGCATGTCAATCCACTCTAGTCTTCTTGCCTGGAGAATCGGACAGAGGAGCCTGGCGGGCTACAGTCCATAGAGTCGCAAACAATTGGACACCATTGAAGAGACTTAGCACACATGCTTATGTATTTATTGATATATTTGTTAATATGGAAAGTTGGAGAAGGCAATGGCACCCCACTCCAGTACTCTTGCCTGGTGGGCTGCAGTCCATGGGGTCGCACAGAGTCCGACACGACTGAGCAACTTCCCTTTTACTTTTCACTTTCCCGCATTGGAGAAGGAAATGGCCACCCACTCCAGCGTTCTTGCCTGGAGAATCCCGGGGACGGGGGAGCCTGGTGGGCTGCCGTCTATGGGGTCGCACAGAGTCGGACACGACTGAAGCGACTCAGCAGCGCAGCAGCAGCATGGAAAGCACTTTTGACATATTTTCAAGTGTAAAAAGGTACGAGAGCAACATAGATAGTCTACTCCTATGTTTACCAAGTTATATGTTCGACCCTAAAGAGGAGAAATCTGGAAGAACATCTACAAAAGATCAGTTGTGCTTTTTTATGCATGGTTGAATTTGAGGTTTTCTTTTAATGTCTTCTTGTATATACTTTCCATATTGCTTGAGTTTTAAAGTTTTCATTATCTTTATAATAAAAAGTAAAAAAAAAACACTTTAGATAGCATCTTAGTGTATTTATAATTGCAAGAGGGTGGATTTATGTCATCAGTTTTATAATTTTCAATTATAGTTGGTAAAATAAGTCCGGCGATATGAAATGTTTTGACCAGTATCTATAAGTCAGTCTCCTAACTCTGTAGTATTCTTCCTTCTCTACTGTACCGCCTGAACATGGGTAAAACATGCAAAGCAAAGTAACTCATTTAAACATTTATAAGTTGTCAGAGCAAACATTGATAAGTTCATTTATATTATGTTTCTAATGCATATTAGCTTCTCTCTATTCAAAAAGGAAAAGCGGGCTAAAGTTAACTGAAGAAAGATGTGTTAGACCACTGAAACCACAAAAGCTACCAAAGATTCTAAAAACTCTTCAAAAATTATGTTTGATATTTTGTAGGGAGGCTTCATTTTAAACTGTATAAAATAAAAATATTTCACAGAATCTTGAATTAAGCTACAGGAAGAGCAATGGACTTTGTGACCTGAATGCTAGGCTTAATGTCATAAAAGGACTACGTGTTCAGCTCAGAGATGTGTTTTTCTAATGAGTCACAAATGCAACTGCTATAATAATAGTTTCATGCCATGCTCACAAGAAAACTGTTCAGTCAGAGAATGAGAAGCTTATCACAGATCGACAACTTTCTGATACAAAATGTTAAAATTTTCATATCCTTATAAATTAAGAAATACTAGAATGAAGTGACCAGATGTTCAATTTCCTTTCTGGAATTTCAAATGTATATGTGTGTGCATGCATACAACAGAAACTATTCCTCTGAAGAGCAGAGATTTCTTATCAGAAAATGTGCATCTTCTTACACTGTCATCAGACTTCATTTATTACCCATAGTTCTTACATTTCAATACCTTGCATTTTTATGTCTTCTTTTATATAGGCTATACAGATTTCAGAAGACTTTTAGGAAAAGCGGACCTATCTTTCTCCTACTAGATTTTAGATGAGTACTTAGGAAATGCTGAGTAAAACTGGGGAAAAACCATCTGGAAGTTTTAAGGTAACCAAATTTTCTACCTTTTTTACTCTAGAAATCAAGAGTCTGCCAAGTAGATGAAAACATGGCAAGGTCAATCTTTTTTACCATTTCCTTTCATGATCTTCAAGTGTCAGGCCTCTAGAACTACTTTAGTCTACTTGGTACAAGTATCAGGAGGAAGAGAACATTTCTCAGAAATAAAGCCATAACATGGCTCAAATAAGAATTCTAAGAGTCAGAAGTAAAACACTAATTTGAGGCCCTTGTAAGTCTACATGCCTGTATTAGGAAATGTATGTAAGGGTGGTTTTAATAATAAACTTGCAACCTTTTTTTTAAAAGTTCAGAAATAGGAATTTTTTTCAAAATTAGAAAATAGCACACATTATTAAGTAATAGTCATGGCAAACATCCTCTAGAAAAGCATATTATAATACTCATTGCTATTTTATTTCTAGGTTTCTTCTGAGCTACAATCAAACTTTCATTTTTCAATTTTTTTTTAGAAAGTAAATGAAAAACAAACTGTTTCTTGGCTCAGACTCTGAATTCTTGGTAATTAGCATAATAAAAATAAATTCACCTTACACTGACTTACACTCTAGTATAATAGGGTTACAGACTATTTTTCTTATATTGTTATTCTCTTTTGAAATGCATCCCTAGTAAGATACAAAAGTTTGTTATCTTATCTTTATTTATATAATTATTGGATGTTTAAAGTTTCTTACCCATAAAGCTGCCTTCCAGAAGTAGAAGACTGGTCTAGAATGACTTTCCTCTCAAGTTGATTAATATGAGAAATATCTTCTTAGAAGAGTATACCAAACTAGTCCATTTTATTGCTAAAATTTGACTCTTAAAATTTCTTAATATTTGTGTTAAGTCAAGAGTTTCTAAGCCAACTCTTTTAAAATACAAATATCCTTATAAAAGTTAACACATAAAAATTAACTTGATAGCTTAGCACAGATTAGGAAAGCAAATTATTCTGAAACCTAACTAAGAGTAAAACCCTTAAAAGTTGGGAGTTAGGATATGGAAGAAAAATTCACATTTTGAGGTAGTGGTAAATAATGAGAACTTAGACACTCACTAGACAATAAGAACACTCTGAAGGAACCAAAGAACTAAGATCAGAGTATGATTCTGACAATCTGTCTGAGCAAATATGGATCCATTTGTGAGATTTCTATTTCTTAGGTGCTCATCCAGCCATAGTTTCAGTTCTTTGCTGAGATGGAATATTATCCTCTGCTACTATCAGCCACTGCAGGTAGGAGAAAATAGGAAGTGGGTAGGCGCTTAGATGTAAGGATTGCTGCTGATAGAGAGTCATGAAAAATATCTCAGAGTACTCTGATGAAAAGAATACTTTCTCCACTGATGGAGACAAGTGTTGAACTGGCCATTTCTCTTGTAGAGACTGCAATATGTAGAGATTTGGCCTTTCTGTTTCCATGAGGTAAGGAACCTAACTTGTATTTGGTGAATTTAGGAAAAAGAACTGAGCTCAATGTCACTTTGATAATAGAAGAGAAGATGATGAATGCACTGGGCCGGTGAGAATAAGGTAAGAAAGAATTTTCAAGATGAGAAGAGAAAAGATTGATGGAAAAAATAACACCCAAAGGGAAAGGCATAAAAGAAAAAGAAGGGGAAAGGAAGAAAGATATAGGGTGAAGGAAGAACTAATGGCCAGGGAAGACAGTGTAGGTATTCAGAACATTTCACTTATTTTAAAAGTTTGCTTATAGCAAATATCTTGATACTTGTTTAATTGGCTCTCTCTTTGCACAGAATCAAGTAACATGTATAAAAGTAAAAAAAAAAAAAAAAAAAAAAAAACAAGGAAAGAGACTTAGTAAAACCAACTTGTATTAAATTAGGATCCGATTAGAAGACAGAAAGGGCTTCCCCAGTGGTACAGTGGTAGAGAATCTGCCTGCAAAGCAAGCGACACAGGAGATGCTGGTTTTATCTCTGTGTCGGGAAGATCCCCTGGAGGAGGGCATGGCAATTGACTGCAGCATTCTTGCTGGGAAAATCTCATAGAGCCTGGCAGGCTACAGTCCATGGGGTCACAAAGACTTGGACAGAACTGAAGTGACCGAACTCACATGCAGGAGACAGAAACAACGCTGATTATTTGGACAGAGAGAATTTAATATAAGTGAAGTGTTAACTGAGGAAGTAAAAGAGTAAAAAGAACATTAAGGTGTTGCAGAGGTAACAACTGGTATAGAAAGAAGCTACCATGCCTAAGGCTATAGTAATAAAGACAAGAGGTTAGAACTATTAATTTTTAGAAGACTGGAGGGAGGCCTTGGGGTGCTGAAATTCAAACTTCTAAGGAAGGACACTGCTGAGTTGGTGCTGATGTCTCTTAATGTCCAATAAGGTTGGTCCTAAAAGTGTTGGATAAACCACAAGTTGGATTCCTGTGCTGCCATGGGAAGGTACTGCTGCTGCCATGGTGAAAAACTGGTACTGGGGTGATGCTTACAAGATCAGGAAACAGACAGGAAACCCTTAAGAAGTTGATGTGCTCTGACAGTAATAGGATGAAAGAGAGAGCCACTTTCCTTCTCTATCTAGTGTCGCCTATTGGTGGAGGCTAACAAACAGCTGGTGAAGTAAAAATGTGGTCTGCAGAATTCCTGCCCCAGCACTGCAAAACTGAGTATAGAAGGATAGGTTTGGAGATTACAGATAATAGCTTGAGAACTGGCACACAATCTTTAACAAAAATTATCTCCCCAATTGTTTTTTAGTCCTTAATTTTGAGGAGGTTTTATCAAAATCTGAAAATAAGGAAGGCAAAACTTACAGTATCCTTTATTCGTTATAACCCCTCTTAAGTAACCAGATTATGAAATGACTATATTTATATTTTTAATAAAAATAACTATTTGATTTATAGAAAATTGTTATGGGACTCTGTTTTCATTCTAAAGTCTTTTTTATTTATATTCTTATTCAAAATTTACTGAATATTGAATGTGTATCAGAAAGTATTCTAGGAGCTTGAAATACACCAATGAATAAGAGACAATGTTTTTGTCCTCATAGAATATAATTTTTATAGAAGTAAGATTATGACAATATTCAGAAGAAAATCCATTTCAAATCTTTATTAAGAGAACTGGTGTACAATGTGAGATCCTTTATTGATGACTATGGCAATAGACACAATGAAAGATGTCTTGATATTTTCTAACCTAAACAGGTCTATCCATTTTTCCTGCACACTCTCAGTTGTATTTCCCTCAACTTCTTCCTAGATCTCCAAATAGATTTATAGAGGTACTATATGTGATCCAAAGTCCTATGAATTCTGCCATTGAAATGACTCATACCCACCAGCCACAACATAAAAACCATAGAACTTTCCTCTTTTAGCATCTACTGCCCCATAAGATAGAATAATAATATAGTGTGAATAAGACAAAGAGGGAAATATGAAGTTGATTTTCAAATAATTTTGACGAATATCCTTTCTTTAAGTGTTAATGTCTGTTTCTTTCTACTATGTAGTACTAGTTTATAGACTCACCTTTAGTTTTAGCCATTTAAAAATTATCTCTGTAACCTTATATCAATTGAAAGAATTGTTCTGATTTATTGCTGAAATCATAGAGTGTTTCTTGGAACCACCATGGTCTCATTCAACTTCTCTTCCAGATTTAGTTTTATAGATATTCAAAAACATCCCTAAAGGCTTAATATATCAGACTTGGATTGTGATACATCCTCCCAGAAAAAAATCCAAAACTCCCTTCTCATTGATCAACATAAAACCTAAAACATAGTTATTATATCACAAGTTTATTATTTCAAGTCAACATATGATCTTCAGAGTTTTAGAAATAATAGATTCACTGCCATCAGATATATTCAAACTTAAACACAAAAGTTTAACAGCAACTAACTGATAGCTTTGCATAGTAGGTGCTCAACTGAGGTTTACTGATCTATGTTTTATTTATTTAACAATAAAGAAACAAAGAAATTGCTCAATATCCCTTAGCAATTCTTCCACTTAACTGCCTCTATGATTCAGATGTTCTTATAGCTATCCAAAGTAATCTCTCACTTTTCTAGGCCTCTTTGCACACAGGTCAGAACTGTTTTCTTAATTCTTCCTCCTGTTCTTGTGTTAGTAGGAGAGAATATCTGAAATGTCACCCATGTTAGGAGATAAGGAGAAATCTACCCATCTTTTTACACTCCTGTTCTTAGAACATGTTTTCCAAGAAAGTGAATCTGAGCTACTCGTGCTAAAATATACAACTGAACATGTATTCCAATATCCTATATGATGGGATGGAATCAGTCTGTATATAAAAACTCTTCATAACCTAGCTCCCGGAGTTGGCAATGGACAGGAAGGCCTGGCGTGCTGCAGTCCATGGGGTTGCATAGAGTCGAACATGACTGAGCAACTAAACTGAACTGAACTGAACCTAGCTCCAGCGAGGTCTTCAGATCACATATCCCCCATCAGTCTTCTGAATGCATATTGAGAGCAACCAAAGTCCAATCTTTACTCATTTTCCTTTGTTTGGCAATGTCATCTCAATACTGATGAAACATTAGAAAGTGTAGGTCAGAAAAGAGAATGCTAAAATTGGGTACAGCTGTACCTGATGTGCAGTATCATTGGAGTGATGAAGGTCACAGATTTTCTTTTGAAAATTTTATTTCAAGATCAGCGCTCATTGTGAACTTCACAAGTCCTGCCAAATCCTTTTCCTTTTGGCTATCAATGACTTTGCTTCCTCCAGCTGTTAGTCATAGCATGTTAAGTGCAAACAACTTTAAAATAACATTTTTCCCTGACACAAAATAACAAAAGCCGGGTTTCTGAGAGAAGCACACAGACTTAATTTGTGCTCTGCTTTTGAACCATTTTAGACTTTCATAAAGTAAAAGAGCATTGGTCAGCCTTTGTCTTTTCAAAGCATTTGATCTAATGTTGGTTTATCTTTTGTCTGTAGATTGAGTAGGAAAGTTTACATTTTAATACTAATAAGAAAAAAAATGCTTCCTGAAAATGAAATCCTGTCAAATATGATGTTTTGTTTTCTAGTCACAAGGGTGGACTGCTCATTCTAGAAGTAGCTGGAAAGTGGGAAGCAGAGGAACTTGAAAGAAAAACAGATTTAGAGTTGTGTTCAGTAGGCAATATTATTAAAAATAAAATCCTTTTGTAGCCTGTCATCTTGATGTTATGAAACCCAGTAGCATGTTTTTTTTTCCCCTTTCAAATGAATTTTGTTTTTAATAAGTTTGGCTAAAAGTATAAATGCTTTTGGCGAGGTCAACTTGAACTTGTGGCTTTTCTTAGCCTTTGGGGTCTACACCTCAGAGAGTTTTCTGTTTTTACTGGAAGTTTAAATTTTGTTGACTGAACTGGGAGTTTCTTTGTGAGAGCACTTGAGTCCTTTAATGTTTTCTTTTTTGGTCTTTTTTGCTATTTAAAAGAATGACTTGAGGATAAATTTGGTGCGTTGGATAGATAAATAAATCTGACAAAATTATAAATGACTCAGTTAACTAGAGCAGGAAGGGGGAAATAATAGTGAATTAATTTTAAAAGGAATATACACCCTTCAGTAAAATGCATGAAACCCTAACAAATACAAATGCCACTCAGAAAAAAAGTTCAATTTTTAAGGAAGGAAATAGTCAATTCATCCTAGTGTTAATAAACAACCAAACCAAAAAGAAAAAAAGTTGTGATGCTATCTTCCTATGTGATATATTATAGTTAACTTTATACCCCATGGAATATTTCAGTTCTATGTATGTAATAAATCCATTTTAGTGTGCTAATAAAATAATCTAATTATATACTGCTATAGTTTATTAGAAATTGGAATCTTTATGCTTTAGATTAGAAATTTATGATTTTAAAAAGAAAGAAATAGCTGACTTTATAGGTTCAGACTGGCTGAGAAAATAAGTTCTTAAATGTATGAAAATAAGAATGCTTGTCTGCTGCGTGTGACATATTGGTGCCCATACAATAGATGTGTGTTTTCAGTTATAGTTGTGTTTATTGGCTGAGAGAAAGTGATGTAGGGCGGATAACTGCCTGGTTCCTTTTGTGACTCCTGTTGTGAGGAGAGGAGAATCTTCTAAAAAGATGGACAAAAGTCCTTTCCTTCTATTCAAGTCATAATTTTGCCTCAGGATGATTCTTTTTTTACAAAGATTATGAGGTTTAGGGTATCAAGTTATTCATCATTTGTTGAAGGCTAGCTATAGTTAAGCACAGTAGTTTGCTCCCTTTCTGCATTCTGTGCAACAAGGAGTCACTGTACCTAGTATTTATGTTATATACATTTGTAAAAAAAAAAATGTGAATAATACTTAAAGAGAAAGCATTTCCTTAATAACCCAAAAGACATTAAGTGCTTTAGAGTAGGAGGGAATTTTGAGTTTTTAATACATGAACTGTATGTATGAATATGTTCAAGCAACAGGGTTCCATGAACCTGTTTAATTTAATAACTTAAATTATTAAATAGTTTTGAGCTAACTCTAAACTTTTAGATATACTTAAGCAAGATCTAAACTGACACAATTTTTGTTCTTTAAAGTGGGAGTAATTGGCTCAGGTAGGAAAGAATCTGCCTGCAATGCAGGAAACCTGGGTTCAATCTCTGGGTTGGGAAGATCCACTCGAGAAGAAATGGCAACCCACTTCAGTATTCTGGCCTGGAGAATTCCATGGACGGAGGAGCCTGGTGGGCTACAGTCCATGGGGTTGCAAAGAGTCGGACACGACTGAGCGACTAACACTTTTACTTTCAATAATATTTACCTTATGAGGACTTTTGGAGATAAATTAACATAGATAAAGAGCTTATAAAAATATCTGGTATTATGGTAGGTATTTAGAAAGTATTGATTCTTTGTTCCTCCCCTTCTTTTCATCTTTCTGGAGAGATAGCATGTTATAGGGAAAAAGCACAAACTGAGAGATGGAGGTCGGATAGTAGCAAATTAATCTTACATTATTTGGATTGTATCTCCAACAGCTGCAACTTGTAAACAGCCAAGTTCTTAATTTTTCAAAGGTTTAGTTTCCTCATCTATATAATACAACAATACTCAGCACATAAGGTATATGTGAAGATTATACAAGAGAGCAGTACCTCACAGGGTGCCTGAGACATGGTAGTAAATCACCCTACTCCTATCAGAGCTTAGTCTTGAAACAAGAACTAGGGGATCAACAAAAAAGTTGTCTGAGGTCATTTATATCTCTTCAGTTAGCTGTTCTATTTACTTTTCTGTAATCTTTAATGTAATCACTACTTTGGCTTTGGGCTCTACATATAGCTATAGGATAAGAGAATATTCACTTCTGGTGTCAAGGAGACCTGAGTTCAAATCCTTATATGGCCACACAGTATCTCTGTTCCAATTTTAAAGTTTTATATTATATTCCAAGTCTTTTATAGGTCATTGCTGTAGTTTTAAGAAGCATGATAAAGTTAGAATCTAAATTATTGACATGGCAAAAGACCCAGTGCTCTATTCTAGTGGACTCTGTGAGCTTCCTTCAGAGAGGTGAATAAAATCAGGTTTAAAGTATCAACAACTCATCATCTAATTCAGTTAGTATTAGACTTCTAATATGACCCCTAATAATCCCTGCCTTCTGGTTGTACCTGCTTTTATGTGATCTTCCCATGAGTGTGTTGATCAAAAGTGGTGGCTCATCCCAATAATAAAATATGGCAAAAGTGGTGAATATCCCTTCTGATATTGGCTTATAAAAGATGATGACTTTCATCATGCCCCTCCCCTTCTCCGCCTCCCTCCCCTCCCCTCTCCTCTTCTCTCTCTCTCTCTCTGTCTCTCTTTCTCTGGTTGTTCTCATTTGATACTCTAATGAAACAAGCTGCCATCCTGTGAGCCACACGTCAGTGCAGACTTATGAGTCTGGATCCCTGACCTAAAGGAATCATGAAATAATCAGTAGACTTGTTTTAAGCCACTAAATTTGGGGCTTATCTGCTATTGTGCCAATATACAGATAACATAGATGAGTAGGGCAAGATGATTAAAATTATGGTAGAATTCATACACTAAAACTGAAAAAGAGAACTATTTATGTTTTGTTTTCAAACACAAATCAAACATAAATGTTTTTCAGTGTCATGAAATAGTTTAGACCATCACGACTACTTTAGTGCCTTTGCCCAAGTTTTTGAGCCCTTACTTTAACAGTTATTACTGTTAAAAGTTTTACTTGATTTGGTAATTCTTAAACAACTAAGTTGAAAATGAGAAGCCAACAGAGACAAGCCACACTGAAGAGCATTCAATCCCCATATAGAATCAACAACAGCTGAAATACAGAGTCTAATAGCATAAGGAACCTTTAAGACAGGCCTATATACTTTAATTAGGAAAAAATTCAACTTTTTTATATAGCTCAAACATCTCTTAAAAGACAAATAAAAGTAAATCTAATGATGAAAGTTATCATCTTAAAATTGTCAAAAATTGTCTTAAGAGATTTTTTTCATAACTGCTTTTCCCCAGTATAGAGCTTTACCAATTTTTACAGCAAAATACTAAAACCAATCAGATTGCTTAATGTTGTGCATTACAATGAAATTGCCAAGCCCTTCACTTTCAGTGTATTGGCACCAGCAGTGCTCTTTGCTCCCAATAATCCAAAAAGCTTCCTGTTTTGCAAACCACAAAGTCTGAACAGATGCCATCTTGCCTAGGAGAGTTTGAGAGTCAACATCTCAGAGAGCAGATTCATTACCCTGTGGGGCTCCTAGCCTCTCCTTGGCCAGGACTTGAGTCAATCAAAGCAGAGCAGCCCTTACTTAGGCCCTCAGGCTTTGGAAGTGGACTTTGAAACTTGCTTGAGTGTACACTCTAATTTGTAGTAGTCATGTTATAGATATTCAAATAAATGTATTTTAAATTATATGTCTAAATTTATTTGTTTATATATATATATATGCAATTTTTTCCACTGTGATACTTTTCAAAGAATTAATGCCACCTAATGTCTTAGCTAGAGCAAGAATATTTCAGAGCCAGAATCAAGTCATGAGGAATTGTTCTCCTTTAGCAAATGTATTAACAGAGTGACTTCAGAGGGATATATCTACCCAGACTTAGAGCTCTACTGTATGCTATACCAAAGCTTCTGTCTGGAAAATGTAAAAGTCAGTCATTCATTCTTTTAGGTATTCTCAGTTGGCACCCTACTAATTGACAGCAAGTTGTCAGACTTAATACCCCTGAGGGCTCCCGCATTCCCTCTGTTTTGTGGGCCCAGACTGAATTCCTAACTATAGCCAGATGTTTTATGAGCAATGAACAAGACCACAAATCTATCACTACTACTACAAAACACTCCTTGTATCTGATATACTAATGATAGTTCATAAACAACATCTTCAAATGCAAAAAATAAATTCCTCTACAGATCTATTCACTGATTTGATTTAATTTTTCATGGTACTGATTGGTTTACAGATTTAAATGATTACTTCTTTTCATTTCATGTTGACAGGCCCCATTTCCCCAACAGGTCAGAGTCCTGCTCACATTAACAAGAACTGATATCCTAGCTTTATATAAATCATTTTTTAGTTATGCATTCATGAGCATACAGCTAAAATATAATTTCAGACTGGCAAAAACCAATTTAATATTTGTTTATCTCTGTAACATTCTATAGGTATTCTTCCATTTACTATATTGAGAATATTAAACCTAACATTAATTACATTCCCAGTTAGCCTATATCACAACTCTATATGTTTCACTCAGAATATGTCAAGGAAATAAATATCTTGGGGGGAGTTAATGTGATAATATTTTAAAATTACCTTCTTTCTGTGAGAATACAGTATCATTTATTTCATTTCAACTAGTAGAGACAAATTTTGATACTGTCATGGAAAAGTAAAAGAAGTTTGGATAAATTAAAAGCTTTTTCAAAATGGCCTTGTAAGTTTTTTTAATATCTGCAATAACTTGAAATACAATAATCCATAATATATATCTCCAAAATCACAATGATTCATCAAGAAGAAAAAACTGAGGGGACAAATTTTTATTGTTGCCTAAATAAATGTTTTCTATATTTTATTCTTATATCAAGAGTCTTTACTTATTTTCTCTTGTTTGCATGCGTGCTAAGCCAATTTAGCCCTGTTGGACTCTTTGTGACCCTCTGGACTGTAGCCCACCAGTCTCCTTTATCCATGGGATTCTACAGACAAGAACACTGGAGTGGGTTGCCATGCCCTCCTCCAAGGGATCTTCCCAACCCAGGGATCGTACCTGCCTCTCCCACATTACAGGTATATGGTTTATTGCTGAGCCATCAGGGAAGTCCTGTTTTCTCTAATATGCTAGATATACTGCTTGTTCCTAGTGATACAGCTGTGAACATGTAAGTCTAGGATTCTAATACCATAAATATTACTTTATTAAAAATTATATTTATGAATCATTGTGCCAAGGTGAAACGTGTAAAGTGGTTAGTAAAAAATTTGTGTAAAACATTGTTTATGTAATATGATCATATCTGTGAACATATTAGGCATAGAAAGACATTAAAGAATATAAATGAGATGTTCATTATATATTTATCTGTGTAACTGGATTTTGAGTGCCTTCATTTATGTTAATTTGTTTATGTTAATTAATAATAATATTCCAATATCCCTGTAATAAATTATCAGAAAAAAAGAGACTGTGTAAATCATAACAAATTTTATTGGAAAACTTCAAAACTAAATTCCAAGCAATTGAATAGAAATCTAAAAGTTAAGCAAAAACTAGTTACAGAAGATAGAAAAGCATGCATTTTTTTTTTCATTTTGTTTTTCCTCAGTTTCATTGGGGAATATTTAATATTTAAAGTTGTACATATTCAATTCATGTATTTTGATGAATTTGGCCATATGTATATACCCATGGCACCATCATCACAATCAAAGTAATAAACATATTTTTACATGTTAAGTGTCAAGAAGACAACATGAAAGTTACCCTCTTAACAAGACTTTACATACACAACACCACAATTTGTTAACTACAGGATTATTCATCCCTGTAATTTTCTATATTTGCTGAATTCTATACAGTAAACATTGGAACTTTCCAGTAAAGAATTTCCAGTAAAGAATTGGCTAAGCAGTAAAGAATCTACCTGCCAATATAGCAGACACATCAATCCTGGGTCTAGAAGATCCACTGAAGGAGGAAATGGCAACCCACTCCAGTATTCTTGCCTCAAAAATCCCATGGACAGAGGAGTCTGGTGGGCTACTGTCCATGGAGTCTCAAAGAGTCAAACATAACTGAACATGCACCCATACATACAATGAACATATATGAAAAGTAACATAACCTAATTTCTAAAACAAAAATAATAAGAACTTGAGGAATAACTCTTCTGCTTCACTGTCATTTTCCAATTGAAATATTGATGAAATCCTGAGAAAATGGAAAAGTTTTTCAGCATAATCAGCTGTAAGCAATAATTAGTTAGCTATCTTCATTGCATATCCACCTCAGCTTCACTTCCACTAACTGAAATTCATTGAGGCATAACTGGGTTTTCCATCTACTTTGAGCTGTCTTCATCTACCTCAGAAACATAGGACCTTCACAGGAAATAAGGAGAGAAAAAGTGCTGTCTCTAACTTTCTGAAGTCCTTCAGCCATCTCAGCCTCCATCATTCAGTATTGATTTCTTCATATCTACTTCTGGAAACAAAAACTTGACATGTGATGTAGGATTACATCCAGGGAGAGAAACAGTCCTCTAAAGGGACAAACACAGGAGCCTAAGATGGGACACTGTGGACCTCTGGTTCTAAAGTCCCTCACCCACAGAGGACAGAGACAAGTACAGGGAGTATTAATGTGTTCGGGAATAGATCATCCTGAGCATCCCCTCAGGGATCTTCTCAGCCGAGGAGTGCCATGCCAGACAAATAAAGCCGGAGCATTGAAAATCAGGCTTGACATATACACAGTAAGCACTTCTCCAAGTTCAAATCAGACAGAAAGTCTATTATCAAGCAGGAAGACTGTGAAGTACACCAAAATAGTAATTTTTTTCTCATTGAAATATGAAGAAATAGCAAAAGAACAACTAAAACACTACCACACCCACATACCCACACACATGCATACAACTAATGAAAATATCCTAAGCATAGAATAAGGCAAGAAATAGTAACTATTCAGAAAAGAATCATGTTTGGGCAGAGTTTAACAGCAGAAAACAAATTGTAGAAAGCATCTTTTTTGTGTTCTTACAATATTCAAGAAAACATGATCACTTTGAAGGCAGAGATATGAAAAAATCTGATTCAATGACAATAATTTGTTTGAAAAGGGCATCTAAATGTAATGTTTAAGTCAATTAAAAGCATAAAGTTTAATATAATTTAAATTGGCATTACAAAAAAAGCTACTTTGTAAGAAAAAGAGTAAAATGAACACTGCATAAAACTGAATAAGGATTTGGATTAAATGTAAGCAGTTCCTCACGAATGAAGAAGATGATCGCAAAGAAATAAACAGAGAGATGGAAACAGAAAGAAAAAGGCAGATAGATGGTGAGGGAGCAAGGAGAGAGAAAGTGAGAGACAGAGAACAAACACTTAACCTGAAAAAATTAATAACCCCAAAAAGGTCATAGTAAATGGAATAGAAGTCTTATTCTTTGCATAAGAAGTAGAACAGCTTTCCTGAGTCTATAGCTAATAATATAGACCAGAAATATATATTTATAGATGAACTGTTAGTCACTCAGTTGTGTCCAAATCTTTGCAACACCATAGACTGTAGCCTGCCAGATTCCTCTCTCCATGGAATTCTCCAGGCAAAAATACTGGAGTAGGTAGCCAACCATACCCTTCTCTAGATCTCTCTGACCCAGGGAGTGAATCTGAGTCTCCTGAATTGTTGGTGGATTCTTTACTGTCTGAGCCCTAAAGGAAACCCCATGGATAATGTATGTTAAGATGATTATATAAAAATATTTCATATTATATATATTTTCTGTAACCATATTATATTTATATAATATATATTATATTATACATATTTATGCGTGTATATATATGGGCTTCTCTGGTGGTTCAAATGGAAAACAATCTACTTGCAATGCAGGAGACCCAGGTTCGATCCCTGGGGCATGAAGATCCCCTGGAGAATGGAATGGTTGGCTACCCACTTCAGTATTCTTGCCTGGAGTATTCCATGGACAGCTTTTGTCTACTGAATTCCAGGTAAAGCCATTTGTTTCTTTTAATCATGTTTAATCTTTAATCTGGGCTTTCCTGGTGGCTCAGACAGTAAAGAATCTGTCTGCAATGCAGAAAACTCTGGTTCAGTCCCCGGGTTGGGAAGATCCCCTGGAGAAGGGAATGACTATCCACTTCGGTATTCTTGTCTGGAGAATTCCATGGACAGAGGAGCATGGCGGGCTACAGTCCATGGCTCACAAAAAGTCACACATGACTGAGGGACTAACATTTTCACTTTTCACAGTCTTTAATCTATGAGGGAAACTGTGCGTATATTTTAGGATTTTAGGATCTGTTTTTCCCCCACACAAGTATTCAGTTTCCCATTTTATTTCTTGACTAGCCAATTCTTTCTTGAATTCCCCTTTTATTTCTTGAATAGCCCATCTAACAACATTCAGTTCAATTCAGTTATTCACCATGTCCGACTCTTTGTGATCCCATGAACTGCAGCACGCCAGGCCTCCCTGTCCATCACCAACTCCCAGAGTCCACTCAAACCCATGTCCATCGAGTCGTTGATGCCATCCAACCATCTCATCCTCTGTTGTCCCCTTCTCCTCCTGCCCTCAATCTTTCAATACTCCTGCCCTCAAGCATCAGGGTCTTTTCAAATGACTCAGCTCTTCACATAAGGTGGCCAAAGTATAAGAGTTTCATCTTCATCAGTCCTTTCAATGAATACCCAGGACTGATCTCCTTTAGGATGGACTGGGTGGATCTCCTTGCAGTCCAAGGGACTCTCAAGAGTCTTCTCCAACACCACAGGTCAAAAGCATCAATTCTTCAGAGCTCAGCTTTCTTCATAGTCCAACTCTCACATCCACACATGACCACTGGAAAACCGATAGCCTTGACTAGACGGACATTTGTTGGCAAGGTAATGTCTCTGCTTTTTAATATGCTATCTAGGTTGGTCATAACTTTCCTTCCAAGGAGTGTCTTTTAATTTCATGGCTGCAATCAGCATCTGCAGTGATTTTGGAGCCTAGAAATAAAATAAAGTCAGTCACTGTTTCTACTGTTTCCCCATCTACTTGCCATGAATTGATGGGACCAGATGCCATGATCTTCGTTTTCTGAATGTTGAGCTTTAAGCCAATGTTTTCACTCTCCTCTTTCACTTTCATCAAGAGGCTCTTTAGTTCCTCTTCACTTTCTGCCATAAGGGTGGTGTCATCTACATATCTGAGGTTATTGAGATTTCTCCCAGAAATCTTGATTCCAGCTTGTGCTTCCTCCAGCCCAGCATTTCTCACGATGTACTCTGTATATAAGTTAAATAAGCAGGGTGACAATATACAGCCTTGACGTACTCCTTTTCCTATTTGGAACCAGTCTGTTGTTCCATGTCCAGTTCTAACTGTTGCTTCCTGATCTGCATACATGTTTCTCAAGAGGCTGGTCAGGTGGTCTGGTATGCCAATTTCTTTCAGAATTCTCCACAGTTTCTTGTGATCCACACAGATAAAGGCTTTGGCATAGTCAATAAAGCAGAAATAGATGTTTTCTGGAACTCTCTTGCTTTCTCGATGATCCAGCGGATGTTGGTAATTTGATCTCTGGTTCCTCTGTCTTTTCTAAAACCAGCTTGAACATCAGGAAGTTCATGGTTCACGTATTGCTGAAGCCTGGCTTGGAGAGTTTTAAGCATTACTTTACTAGCATGTGAGATGAGTACAAATGTGTGGTAGTTTAAGCATTCTTTGGCATTGCCTTTCTTTGAAATTGGAATGAAAACTGACCTCTTCCAGTCCTGTGGCCACTGCTGAGTTTTCCAAACTTGCTGGCATATTGAGTGCAGCACTTTCACAGCATCATCTTTCAGGATTTGAAATAGCTCCACTGGAATTCCATCACCTCCATTAGCTTTGTTCATAGTGATGCTTTCTAAGGCCCACTTGACTTCACATTCCAGGATGTCTGGTTCTAGGTGAGTGATCACACCATCGTGATTATCTGGGTCATTAAGATCTTTATTGTACAGTTCTTCTGTGTATTCTTGCCACCTCTTCTTAATATTTTCTGCTTCTGTTAGGTCCAGACCATTTCTGTCCTTTATCGAGCCCATCTTTTCATGAAATGTCCTCTTGGTATCTCTAATTTTCTTGAAGAGATCTCTAGTCTTTCCCATTCTATTGCTTTCCTCTATTTCTTTGCATTAATCGCTGAGGAAGGCTTTCTTATCTCTTCTTGCTATTCTCTGGAACTCTGCATTCAGATGGGTATATCTTTCCTTTTCTCCTTTGCTTTTCACTTCTCTTCTTTTCACAGCTATTTGCTAGGCCTCCTCAGACAGCCATTTTGCCTTTTTGCTATTCTTTTTCTTGGGGATGGTCTTGATTCCTGTCTCCTGCACAATGTCATGAACCTAGTCCATAGTTCATCAGGCACTCTATCAGATCTAGTCCCTTAAATTTATTTCTCTCTTCCACAGTATAATCATAAGGAATTTGATTTAAGTCAGACCTGAATGGTCTAGTGGTTTTCTCCACTTTCTTCAATTTCAGACTGAATTTGGCAATGAGTTCATGATCTGAGCCACAGTCAGCTCCCTGTCTTGTTTTTGCTGACTGTATAGAGCTTCTCCATCTTTGGCTCCAAAGAATATAATCAATCTGATTTTGGTGTCGACAACATTAGATCCTTTAAACACCTGGCCCATGGTGCTAAGTTGCTTCGGTTGTGTCCAGCTGAAAGACAAGTACCTATTTGTTGAAGTAGTGAATAGTAATAATTGCTAAATTTATTAGACCTCTTCCTTGTACAGGTATGTGCCATGTGATAATTTTACAACAGTTAATTTATACAAAAACTTATTTACTCTTTCTAACAATAACATCAAGTAATACTTTTATTCCAATTTTATAAATTAGGACAATATTTTTTTACCAGAGTCCATTATGCATCTAGTGATGGGTCAGTTCAGTTCAGTCGCTCAGTCATGTCCGACTCTTTGTGACCCCATGAACCACAGTGCAACAGGCCTCCTTGTCCATCACCAACTCCTGTCATGAGTTTACCCAAACTCATGTCCATTGAATCAGTGATGCCATCCAATCATCTCATCCTCTGTCACCCCCTTCTCCTCCTGCCCTCAATCTTTCCCAGCATCAGGGTCTTTGCCAATAAGTCAGCTCTTCGTATCAGGTGGCCAAAGTATTGGAGTTTCAGCTTCAATATCAGTCCTTCTAAAGAACACCCAGGACTGATTTCCTTTAGGATGGACTGGTTGGATCTCCTTGCAGTCCAAGGGACTCTCAAGAGTCTTCTCCAACACCAGAGTTCAAAAGCATCAGTTCTTCAGTGCTCAGCTTTCTTTATAGTCCAACTCTCACGTCCATACGTGACTACTGGAAAAACCATAGCCTTGACTTGTGATGCGTACAGCAAGGAATCTTAACCAAAGAAGTCAGACTTTATACACAGCTTTCTTAAAACTATGCCATACAGCTCCCCAGAAGTATGAAGTCCCATATGCTTTAATTCATTTAGTTCATACACATACGTGAATATATAGTCCATTTCTATGTCTATACCACTGTACCTTTTTGTGTTCTGATACCTGCCAGATCAAGGCTTAATTCATTGTTCTCTTTTTTCTTTTTTGGATTGTTTATTGAAAGTATATAGAAATACAGTTGCTTTTATCCCCTTTCTTTTTTATTTTTTAAACTATGAAAGCATGATAGCACATTTACAGGGGACTTGGAAAATACAGAACAAAGTTACATATAATTCTACAATATAATACAATTATTTTTTAGGTAGATACATTGTTTTTTAGTTGAAATTCAAAACAAAACTCTCAGAAATTAATAGAATCAATAGACTTAGAAGTAGAAGGATATAGCAGACCTGAAAAGCACTATGAATCAATTCAACATAATTAAGATTTATACAGTTTTCACACAACAGCTGGATACAAATTCTATTCTAGTTCCCATAGACTATAAAGCAAGAGACCCTGAAACAAATCCAGGAACATAAAACAAAGTACAAAAATTTCATGGTCTAAAGGTATTGAAATCATACAGAGTCTGTTCTCTTATCATTGTGGAATCATGTTAGAAATCAGTATAAAAGATATTTGAAAATATCCTACATTTTTCAAGTGCAATGTGACATTTACCAAGAGATTTCTTTGACTTAGCCATTGAAAGCTTCAGTAAAGTTAAAAGATTGAAAAAATACAGTGATAACCCTATCTTCTGGGGACTTTGGGACCTACCCCTCCCAGGCCTCTGGGGGCCACTGGCTGGGCTAGGGGTTCCACTGCCCTCATCCCTGAGAGCCCCATCAGACAGAAGCTGCAGCCCCTGAGCACTCCCTTTACCCTGGAAGATGGGAGCTCTCTCTTTTCCCAGAATGGTCTAGGGATTAATGAATTGATTGGAGCCTGCCTGCCCTGATTGCCATGCCAAAGAATCCCACCTCTCGGAAAATGTCTCTTGAAACCCTTCCCTTTCTGTAAATGGTTTTGCAAATGAGGTTGGTATAAAGGTCTGTAAAATGCCCTTGATTCTAGGGCAATGTGACTGTGATGATTTAGACACCTGTACAGGGAAGGGGGTGCAAGTTCCCTGAAGTTGAGCAAAGGTGTGGGGTAGAGTCAGTAGTGACCTTCATGCTGTCCAGTGGTTGGGGCCAGGGATTACAAAGTCCCAGGGTGCAGTTGTTGTGTCTCTAGGACATATCATCTGATTTGTCCCCTCCCTAGTAAAATGGGCCTTGTAGTCATATGTAACCTGTGGGTTTACTAATAAAATGAGAGGATTAAATGAGATAATTCATGTAACAACAACAACAACACACAGAGTGATAGCAGAGAAGAAAAAATTTAAATGAGAAATTAATATCAAAGATATTTTTAAAACCTCATGTATTTGTTCATAAGTATACCCATCATTTAAAAGGGGGTATACTTAAGAAGCCATAACAAGGAAAATTAGAAAATCTTTATAGCAGAATAAAAATGAAAAGAGAATTTATCAAAATCTGTTACATTGTTATTTTCATTTCTAAATTCTGTTGGCTATTATAACACATTTTCTTTTCCAGATAAATTTTAATATTGTTGTTCAATCGCCCAGTTGTATCTGACTCTTTGTGACCCCAGGACTGCAGCATGCCAGGCTTCCCCATCCTTCACCATCTTCTGGAGTTTGCTCAAACTCATGTCCTTTGGGTCAGTGATGCCATCCAACCATCTTGATCTCTATCATCCCCTTATCCTCCTGCCTTCAATCTTTCCCAGCATCAGGGTCTTTTCTAATGAGTCAGCTCTTAACATCAGGTGGCCAAAGTGTTGGAGCTTCAGCTTCAGCATCAATATTTGCAATAAATTTTCAAGGTTGATTTCCTTTAGGATTCACTGGTTTTATCTCCTTTCATTTCAAGGGACTCTCAAGACTCTTCTCCAACACCACAGTTCAAAAACATCAATTCTTTAGCACTCAGCCTTCTTCAAGGTCCAACAGTTACACTCATACATGACTACCAGAAAAACCATAGCTTTGACTATATGGATCTTTGTTGGCAAAGTGATGTCTCTGCTTTTCAATACACTGTCTAGGTTTGTCATAACTTATCTTCCAAGCAGCAAGCATCTTTTAATTTCATGGCTGCAGTCATTGTCAGCAGTGATTTTGGAGCCCAAGAAAATAAAGTCTGTCACTGTTTCCATCATTTTCCTATCTACTTGACATGAAGTGATGGCACCAGATGCTATGAACTTACTTTTTGAATGTTGAGTTTTAAGCCAGCTTTTTCACTCTCTCTTTCACCCTCATCAAAAGGCCTTTTAGTTCCTTTTCACTTTCTGCCATAAGGGTGGTATGATCTGCATATTTTAGGTTATTGATATTTCTCCCTGCAATCTTGATTCCACCTTGTTCTTCATCCAGCCCAGCATTTCACATGATGTACTCTGCACATAAGTTAAATAAACAGGATAATGGTATACAGCCTTGACATACTCCTTACCCAGTTTTGAACCAGTCAGTTGTTCCATATCTGGTTCTAAGTGTTGTTTCTTGACCTGCATATAGGTTTCTCAGGAGGCAGGTAAGGTGTTCTAGCATACCCTCTCTTGAAGAATTTTCTACAGTTTGTCGTGACCCACACAAATGCTCTAGCATAGTCAATGGTACAGAAATAGATGTTTTTCTGGAATTTTCTTGCTTTTTCTATGATCCAATGGATGTTGGCTGTTTGATCTCTGGTTCCTCTGCCTTTTCTAAATCCAGCTTGTACATCTGGAAGTTCTTCACATACTGTTGAAGCATAACTTGGATAATTTTGAGCATTACCTTGCTAGAGTGTGAAATGAGTGTAATTGTGTAGTGGTTTGAACATTTTTGTCATTGCCCTTCTTTGGTATTGGAATAAAAACTGACTTTTTCCAGTCCTGTGACCATTGTCGAGTTTTCCAAATTTGCTAGCATATTGAATGCAGCACTTCCACGGCATCATCTTTTAGGATTTGAAATAGCTCAGCTGGAATTTCATCACCTTGTTCATAGCAATACTTCCTAATGCCCACTTGATTTCGCACTCCAGCATGTCTGGCTCTTGGTGAATGATCATACCATCATGGCTATCTGGGTCATTAAGATCTTTTTTGTATAGTTCTTGAGTAAGGTCAGAAAGCTTTTACAACTATTTGAGTGTCCTTTCCACAGGTTTTGAGAGAATTTATGAATCCCTTAAAATTGTGTGGAAATTCTCTTTGTTAGCTGCACTTTTTTCCCATGAATGAGTGCTTGAGTGGCTTTCTTAATGGGGTCTGTAATCAGGAGGAAACAAAGAAAGACTTTTTGCAATGATACCTTTTAAAATAATAATATTCTTTTTTTATTCCACAAACTATAGAATTCCTTATATCCAGTTGTCTTCTCAATTGAGTCTTTGAAAAATTTTTTTCTTTGCATTCCTCTCCTGTTGCCTGTTGTCCACAGTTATCTAATACCCTTTTCTTTATAATCCTATGAGAGAGTAAAAAATTTTTAAGAAGTAAAGGATTCTGTAATAGGGAAACTATTTGAAAGATTTGATTGGCTTGTATAAGAGCTAGCAAAAGTTTGTAGAAGAATATTCTTTCCAGTCATTTAAAATCCTCTGTTCTATCAGCAAAACAAACAAACAAAAAAAAAACAACTTATATTTAGGTAAATCACACTGAAATAAACAGATGCCGCAAGTATAAAGTAGAATATCCATAAATGTGAAGGTTTCCTTTTTTGAGGACTTCAGTAATTTGTGGTAAAAATGCCTCAAAACAAGTTAATAGAGATAATTATGATATATTAAGATTCATTTCTTCTATTAGTTTTTTCATTCCATCAATATTTTTATTTTTCATCTTATGACATGTAGGTTATCCTCCAAAATCTATTTTGTAGGTTTGAAGTCAAGAGAATCGAAATGATTGATTTTTGGTATTCTAAATGTTGAAGTTTAAAAAAAAATGCTTCTAAATCAAAACTTTGGAAATGTTTCTTTTGCCTATTTAATCTAGAGATTTTGGTATAAGGATGCCTTCTTTATTTTTAAGGTTACTTAATACTGGCTTTGGAAGTTATTGGTTTTGGAAGTTACAGAAAAGTTTAACTTAGATTATTAGGGGCAAATTCCTAAATTTTTGGTACTTTACTTTGCTACTGTTTAGATGGAGGAACTAAACAAGCAGGATTCATTTTATAACACAAACACGAAGAAGCTTTGTTCACAGCAGATCTCCTATCTAGAACAATAGTAGGTGTTCAGAGCAGCGGAATTCATCCTTAAATTTTCCAAAAAGTGAAAGCCAATGATGCAAAATTTTGATAAAAGTCTTTGAGAATACTAGCAACAGTCTAGAAGAATGGAACTTAAAGTTTATTAAATAAGCAAATATAGTAGTAGCTTTGGCTGTTTAGTGCTTCCCAGGTGGCTCAGCTGGTAAAGAATCTGCCTGCAATGGGGCAGACCTGAGTTCGATCCCTGGGTTTGGAAGATCCCCTGGAGAAGGGAAAGGCTACGCACTCCAGTATTCTGGCCTGGAGTATCCATGGGGTCGCAAAGAGTCGGACAAGACTGAGCAACTTTCACTTTCACTCACTTCTGTATTCTTGCTACCTCTTCTTCAATTTGTCTGCTTCTTCTAGGTCCATACCATGTCTGTCCTTTATTGTGCCATCTTCGCGTGAAATATTCCCTTGGTATTCCCAATTTTCTTGAAGAGATCTCTATTCTTTTCCATTCTATTGTTTTCCTCTATTTCTTTGCATTGTTCACTTAGGAAGGCTTTCTTCTCTCTCCTTGCTATTCTTTGACCTAAGTCAAATCCCTTGCAATTATACAAAGTGACAAATAGATTCAAAGGATTAGATCTGATAGAGTGCCTGAAGAACTATGGATGGAGGTTCATAACATTGTATAGGAGGAAGTGATCAAAACAATCCCCAAGGGAAATAAATCTTAAGATTAGCTTGCTGGATTCTAATTTTTTAAAGACCCTATTGTGACTTTAATAGGTATTCAATAGATACTAATGTGGGATCTTGACTTATTAAAAAAAAAAAAGAACTAAGAGTCTCTTGATGAGGGTGAAAGAGGAGGGTGATATTTTTTGTTGTGGGTCTTCTTGTGTTTTTTTCTTTTTTTTTCAAGTTCTTGTTGTTGTTTTAGTTTTTATTTTATTCCTGTCATGCACTCTAGTAACAAAGATACCTTTCTTCAGTTCAGAAAAGTTTTCTTCTAATTATTTTTTTGGTTATACCTTTTGTTTCCATTCTCTTGGATTTCTCCCTATTAAAAAACTGTTGGAACCACTGGCTCTATTTCTACCTTCTCCTCATTTTGCACATATTTGTCATTTTGTACTTTGTCCAGTCTTATTCTCTTCTTGTCTTAGCTTAATTTTGCAGTTCTCTCAGCCTTTAGCTATGCATTATACATTTTGATACTCAGCCCCCAAATAGAGTGTTTTAACAAATATATTTCAAATGTTTAAGAACTCAATTTCTTTTTCACAGCAGTCTTCCTTTTGTAACAAATGCAGCAGCCTGTTATGTCTATGTGGGTGCGTATATGTGCATGCTCAGTTGTTCCAAATATTGGCAACCCCATGGACTGAAGCACACCAGGCTTCCTTGTCCTTCGCTATGTCTCTGAGTTTGCTCACACTCCTGTCCATTGAGTCAGTGATGCTATCCGACTATCTCACCCTCTGTTGCCCCCTTCTCTTCCTGCCCTCAATCTTTTCCAGCCTCAGGGTCTCTTCCAATGAGTTGGCTCTTCTCATTAGGTGGCAAAAGTCTTGGAACTTAATCTTTAGCATCAGTCCTTCCAATAGATATTCAGGGTTGATTTCCCTTAGGATTGACTGATTTGATCTCCTTGTAGTCCAAGAGACCCTCCAGAGTCTTCTCTAGCACTACAGTTCAAAAACAATTCTTTGGCTCTCAGCTTTCTTTATGGTCCAACTCTCACATCTGTGCATGGCTACTGGAAAAACCATAGCTTTGACTATACGGACCTTTGTCAACAGACAAAGTGGTATCTCTGCTTTTTAATACACTGTCTGGGTGCTAGTGGTAAAGAACCTACCTGCCAATGTAGGAGACATAAGAGACACGGGTTCAATTCCTGAGTCAGGAATATCCTTGGGTCAGGAGGAGAGCATGGAAACCCACTCCAGTATTCCTGCCTATAAAATCCCATGGACAGAAAAGCCTGGCAAATTACAGTCCATAGGGTCAAACAGAGTTGGATGTGACTGAAGAGACTTAGCACGCAGGCTTGTTATAGCTTTCCTTCCAAGGAGCAAGTGTCTTTTAATTTCATGCGTGCAGTCCCCATCAGTAGTGATTTTGGAGCCCACGAAAATAAAATCTGCCACTGCTTCCACTTTTCCCCCTTCTATTTGTCATGAAGTGATGGGACTGGATATCATGATCTTAATTTTTTTTTAACACTGAGTTTCAATTGTTACTTATTAACAATAAAAATTTGATAACACTATATAATCCATGATTAAATTCTAAATTCAAATACTAAAGATTAATTAGAATATTTACTGTCAAAATAAGATACTCCTGATAAAATTTTATGAGACTGAATTTACATATATAATAATTGCATTACTTTAAATGTTTTTATTTTTAAGGCCTGAGTAAAAGAATGAATAAACTTTTAATACCCCAAATTCAACTTTTAATTCTTAAAAGGAACCAAACAATTCTAATGGAGTCAGGAAGAATACCATGGTTATGATAAAATAACTTAATAATACAGGAAACAGAAATAGAATTAACAAGTAAATCTGTGAGTTGATACTTTGGGTAAGTTCAGTTCAGTTCAGTTCAATTCAGTTGCTCAGTCGTGTCCAACTCTTTGGGTAAAGAAAACATAAAATACATAATTCTAAACAGATGAAATACATGATTCAAGGACAAAAGTATGATAAAAAAGTAATATAAATATGAAACAATGGATGAAAATAGGAAGGAAGGGAAGAAGAAAGAAAGGAAGGAAGGGAAGAAGAAAGAAAGGAAGGAAGGGAAGAAGAAAGAAAGGAAGGAGGGGAGAGAGGAAAGGAGGGTAGACTGATTGATGGAAGTAAATGCAATAGCAAATGCGGAGATAATTTTTATAAATAAAAGTCAACATTTGTCACTGAGTAAAACTCATAGAAAATCAGAAATAGGATATTTCCTAGGCATGTTTAAGAACACTATCTCAGGCCATTAGTTAACATTATATTTTAATGTAAAATAACATAGGAATTATCTTAGAGTCATGAGACATTATAGGTTTTAAAAGAGGAACGTTTACAAAGATAGAACATGGTATGGTCTTGATTTTTATATTATGTATATGTTTATATATTATACATGTATGTATGTATTTATTACATCAAAATATTAACAAAGAATTAAAGCTATAATTAGCTGTTATTTTTCACTTAATACATTGTAAAATAGGTAACCTCCTGTGCATTGTGTGTGTGTGTTCAGTCACTATATCCAACTCTTTGCAATACCATGGGCTGCAGCATGCCTGCCTTCCCTATCCTTCATTATCTCCCAGAGTTTCTCAGACTTCTGCCCATTGAGTCAGTGATACTATCCAACCAGCTCATCCTCTGTCACCCCCTTCTCCTCCTGTCTTCAATCTTTGCCAGCATCAGGGTCTTTTCCAATGAGTCAGCTCTTTGCATCAGGTGGTGAAAGTATTGGAGTTTCATCTCCAGCATTAGTCCTTCCAATGAATATTAAGGGTTGATTTCCTTTAGGATTGACTAGTTTGATCTCCTTGCAGTTCATGAGACTCCCTGGGAAAGTCCTAATGACTATCAATCAGGAGAATGGGTGTGATGGGGCAGGCACTCCCACACAATGCTAGGAATGTAGCTGAGTTCCTATTTGGAACATAATCCAGCAATAGGTATTTCAGTTCAGTCTCTCAGTCATGTTCAACTCTTTGTGACCCCATGAAGTGCAGCACGCCAGGCCTCCCTGTCTATCACCAGCTCCCGGAGTTCACCCAAACCCATGTCCATCGAGTCGGTGATGCCATCCAACCATCTCATCCCCTGTCGTCCTCTTCTCCTCCTGCCCTCAATCTTGCCAGCAGCAGGGTCTTTTCAAATGAGTCAGCTCTTCGCATCAGGTGGCCAAAGTACTGGAGTTTCAGCTTCAACATCAGTCCTTCTTATGATCCTTCAAAGGTGATATATTTTGACCTATAATCCCACACTAGAAATTTAGCATAATGAAATTAGAAAGATGTCAATTAAATCATATATAAAGATACTTAGTGCAGCATTGTATAAAACCTTCAGTTCAGTTCAGGTGCTCGGTCGTGTCTGACTCTTTGCAACCCCATGGACTATAGCATGCCAGGCCTCCCTGTCCATCACCAACTCCTGGAGTTTACTCAAACTCATGTCCGTTGAGTCGGTGATTCCATCCAACCATCTTATCCTCTGTTGTCCCTTCTTCTCCCACCTTCAATCTTCCCCAGCATCAGAGTCTTTTCACATGAGTCAGCTCTTCACATCAGGTGGCCAAAATATTGGAGTTTCAGCTTCAACCTTATACCATACAAAAATACTCAACAATAGAATTTTTAATCATGCTAAATCCATGCTATAGAAACATATGATAGTCCTCTAAATCATTTGTCAAATAATACTTAATGATGTGGAAAAGCTCACATGATATAATTTTAAGTGGTAAAAATATACTAAATTACATCTACAATATAATTCACTATATAATGGGATGAGGGAAAGAAGGAAGAAAGAAATAAAAATAGGGGCAGCACAGAGCAGAAATGAGGGAGGAAATGAAGGGAAAAGTAGAAACTAGAAAAATGCATTAAAACTTTAGGTAATTAAAGACAGTTTTTAATCATCTCTTATTTCTACAGTCATTGGCTATCTGTTTGACAAGCAAGGGAAATAACATAATTTTTTTTTAGTTAGACAATGACTATCATCAGTTTTCATGAAAGTCAGATTAGATACATTTCTAGAACACTGTCTTTGTTTTTCTAGAAGCCAAAGAAATGAAAGAAACCAAGGAAGAAATAAGATGCTTGGAAAATTAACCAGGATTTTTCCCATTATAAGCTATTAACAACCACTGAAATATTTATTTTGCATGAATAAACATCTTTTCAAGGGTTTTTAAAGTGAAAATCTTCTGAAATGACTGGCATGTAAAGCAAAGTTACCCTAAACTTACAAAAGATGAAAGCTGAATTATTTCTTTACTTTAGAGGGATACATTACTTTATCCTACACCCCAAGTATTCATTCCTTTATTTGTCAATTTATTGGCCAGACATCTAGCCTTCTCTACCTTCTATAGGCTAGAACCTACTGTAAGCTAGTTTGCTGGGTTACAAAGGCAAATAAGAAATGGCTTTTGATTACAGTCTAGCAAGTTAACATTGCTCTACTCAAGGATAGCTATAAGTTTAGATTAAATATAGAAAGAATAGCTAAATCTTACTAAAATAAGTGTTAATTATTCATTCATTTCCTTAAATAGTCCTTTCAGTTCAGTTCAGTTCAGTTGCTCAGTCATGTCCGACTCTTTGCAACCCCATGAATCACAGCACGTCAGGCCTCCCCATCCATCACCAACTCCCGGAGTTCACTCAGACTCAGGTCCATCGAGTCGGTGATGCCATCCAGCCATCTCATCCTCTGTCGTCCCCTTCTCCTCCTGCCCCCAATGCCTCCCAGCATCAGAGTCTTTTCCAATGAGTCAATTCTTCGCATGAAGTGGCCAAAGTACTGGAGTTTCAGCTTTAGCATCATTCCTTCCAAAGAAATCCCAGGGCTGATCTCCTTCAGAATGGACTGATTGGATCTCCTTGCAGTCCAAGGGACTCTCAAGAGTCTTCTCCAACACCACACTTCAAAAGCATCAATTCTTCGGCGCTCAGCTTTCTTCATAGTCCAACTCTCACATCCATACGTGACCACTGGAAAAACCATAGCCTTGACTAGATGGACCTTTGTTGGCAAAGTAATGTTTCTGCTTTTCAATATGCTACCTAGGTTGGTCATAACTTTTCTTCCAAGGAGTGAGCGTCTTTTAATTTCATGGCTGCAGTCACCATTTGCAGTGATTTTGGAGCCCCCAAAATAAAGTCTGACACTGTTTCCACTGTTTCCCATCTATTTCCCATGAAGTGATGGGACCAGATGCCATGATCTTCGTTTTCTGAATGTTGAGCTTTAAGTCAACTTTTTCACTCTCCACTTTCACTTTCATCAAGAGACTTTTTAGTTCCTCTTCACTTTCTGCCGTAAGGGTGCTGCCATCTGCATATCTGAGGTTATTGATATTTCTCCCGGCAATCTTGATTCCAGCTTGTGCTTCTTCCAGCCCAGCATTTCTCATGATGTACTCTGCATAGAAGTTAAATAAGCAGGGTGACAATATACAGCCTTGATGTACTCCTTTCCCTATTTGGAACCAATCTGTTGTTCCATGTTCAGTTCTAACTGTTGCTTCCTGACCTGCATATAGTCCTTACTATGTACCATATTTATAAATGTAAAACTTTATCATTAAAATTAGGCTGTTTTCATAACATCTTATTACTAATAAAAAATTATAATTTGTAGAAGATTTAATATGTTCCTTTGAATAAATTATATCTGTAGTTGAAACTCTGTAATCTCTCCTTAGTGAAAATAGTTTCTTAATCAAATTGAAAGCATAGAAACTAGTAGGGAAGAAATAGCTTTGTACAAACTAGTTTTGCAAACATAAAAACCATAAATAAGTGGTGCTGTCCTTCGACATCCATTCCCTTCCATTCTCCAGTCACAGGATTCTCAGGTTAGTTCATGACCATAGTTTCTTGCAGCTAATACAGTCATGTGACCACATTGTGGCCACAGAATATAAGCAGAACTTATGTTGTGGACACAGCTCTCTGGAATGTTCTAAAAGGGTGAGAGCACACCTTCTCCTTCATTTGTACTCCTTCCCTCTAGAAGACAGCGGAATGTAGATGGGCTTACTGGACAGGGAGCAATCGTGTTAAACCACGAGGTGGAAGCTGGGTGTTTTAAGTGGCAGAACATTCAACAGAGAAAGCCTGCATCCCCAATAATTTTGGAGCTAGCATATCAACCCTACACTGACTACACTTATATGAGGAAGAAGCATACTTCTATCTTTTTAAATCCACTATTGTTTTGGGTCTTCTTTCACTAATGACCAAATCTCATCTTAACTAATGTAAATAGCAACACCCCAGTCTCGCGTCTCTAATTATGCTGCCACTCTGATGTCATGACTGCTCCTCCCTCAGTGCTAAGAACACTTCTCCATGATCACACCCACAGCCCAAGTTAATTACAGCCTTTTAAGTACTATTCAGCTCTTACATTTTTATACGACTTGGAATAGAAAACCTGCCAAGCATTTTTGGTTGGATGATGGGTAAATCACGTAAGGCTACTGTCTTCAGTGTCTTTATCAAATGAATACAGCAACTCTTACCATGACCACAACAATCAAATCCGCTTGAAATTTATATAATGATGTTATGGGGTGTTATAATTGACAGCTTTCAGAGAAGTTAAGTAAAATTCTCAAGATTACACAGCCTAGTAGAACAGGAATTCAAACTCAGGTAAGTCTATTTTGAATACTGTGATCTTTCAGTGGAGAAGGAAATGGCCACCCACTCCAGTATTCTTGCCTGGAGAATCCCATGGACAGAGGAGCCTGGTAGACTGCAGTCCATGAGGTTGACGGCAGTCCATCGTTAGTTGCATGACTGAGCAACTAAACAACAAGCAACATAATCTTTCAGATACACGTTATTATCCTTTACCTCTTACCTTGTGAATAGTCACTGAGGAAACCTGTCCAAAACAGTTAGATTACTGACCCACAGCAGATGCACATTAAATGTGAATCATCTCCCCTCTGCTCTGTCTTACATGTTGGTAAAATGAGAGCATTTTGCTTTCATTCTCCTGTATATATAATCTCACATTAGGACAACTCTGTGAAAGAATCAATCTGGATGAATTCCAAATTTAAATAAAAATATCATGGAATACAGTTTTACCCTTGAAAAATCCCAGGCCCCGTAATTTTTCAACAGATTGAAAACATTAAGCTTTTGTATATACATAGACCCAAATGAGAAGATATACAAAGTTAATCAGAGAGTAACAATTCTTGTCCTCTAAGAATTTATAACCTAAAATATGCCCCATAGATGTGAGCTCCAATACACAAATTCAAACAAACATCAACAGAAGAATAAAAAGGAAACAGTACAACCTTTCAGTCTTCTGTGGAGTTGAACGGTTTTTAACCTACACATACACATTAGTATAATAGTTAAACACAAATCAGAATGCTTGTGAGTGAGATGGTCGCAGAGTTTGTCTAAAAGAAGACATCCTCTCGATTAACTTCACATAGCAGTGTTCCTCTAACAGACACACAACACAAGAGAATAAACTCTCACATAAAGGTATGCACAGGCATATTTGCACAAGCTAATCTTTATGCAAAAGTGTCCTGTAAAAGTGAAGGACTTTTTTAAGACTCGAAAAAAGAAAAAGTTGTGAATGATATTTTTAAGTAAAAAAGTATAATATAGAAGCAAAAAGACAAGGGGTTACTTTCAAGTTTTGACATTTAGAAGCACTCTACCCATAGATCCCAAGGAGAAAGGAGCCTGGAGCTCTACAGTCTAAGAGCTAGACATGACTTAACGACTAAACCACCACCACCACCCGTAGATACTTAAAAATTGGGGAATTCACTTAGGATGGAAAATCAGCAATGAAGTTCACAGCATAGGAAACCAACAAGCCAAAAATTTATGTAGCTTTTGCTGTATAATGGTAATGATGCAGCTAATCAGTACTTCTTCATGGTATTTTTCCTGTTTGAATGAAGTGTTTTCTTGCCTCACTTTTGGAAAGCCTAAGATATACTTCCCTTAAGCAGTGGACCTCTGCACTGGTTAAATCAAACCTGCTCCACCCCTCTCCCACTTCTCATTCTTTTCAATTCCCTTTCTCAGAATCTGAATTTCATTTAGGAAAAACTTCTCACAATAAATTTGTTAGGACAGCTCTGCTCTTCTTCAAAACATAAAAAAAGCACCTTCAACTTGCAGCTTCTGGCCAAATCTACCACCTGTGTACTGAAATGATTTTTTAAAATTCTTCAACATTAAAAAATAAACAATACTCTACCTCCATTCCCACTTATGAACCGTGTCTGTCAGATTAACCTGAAAATTAGAGTTGGAAGGACTCTGCAGTGATTCTGTCTCTGAATATAAAAGCTGAGGGTTTTCATCTTCATCTGATTTATTCCTTCATTCCCTCCATCTATTTCATTCCTAAGGCATTGACTCAATCTTTTCTCCTATTGAAGTCTCTGAAAGAGTGAAATCTATCTTATCCCAACAAAACAATTTCATTCATCATATGGCAGCCACATCGATTAGGAGTTAATAGGTAAAATAAAACACCAAGAATCTTCTCTGTTGATCCATGAGATCTTTCCTGAATATTTCTGGTGCCCTGGGACAGCTTAGTCAAATCACTTCACTATTTATTTGTTTATCAATCTATTTAAGAAATATTTATTGAATGCCCATGAAGTGACCATAATTTGAACTATATTTGTTTTTATTTGATATTCAGCTGATGTAGACATGCACTGATTGAATCTTTAAATCTCTCACTTCCCAGTAAAAATATAATCCCCTTGATTGGGATGAAGGGTCTTACTCTTCTCCTCATTGCCTAGTAGAAAGCCCAGATGGTATTTTCTCAATAGAGTTTGAACATAGAAGTACCCGGTTTAAGCTATACGTTATTTCTTCTTTGGAGTCCTATAACTCAAATCAGTGTGCCCCTTTCTCAGTTAAAATTTTTGAAATTTCTCTGGTCTATTGGCTGTAGTGGGTATAGTTTGCCTCTCTACAAGTCAGAAGAAAATTAAATTTCCATCTTTGGGGATTCACCTACATTTCAGACAATGCCAGATGTGCTGGTTACACATGCCTGCTTCGTGAATACAATGAGCTCAACTTATTTTATTGACTGTACTGAAACAATGACTAATTTTATTCCAGACTCCATGCAGTGCCACAAAACTATAGCTACCATAATGCTATTAAAAAAGAACTTTAATTCTTCAGTGCACGACTTGCCAACTAGAAATACATCTTTGGTGGTGTGGGTTGGCTAGAGATTGCTATTGGAAAGGTCTTTTCAATCCTTCAGTCATTTATTTTACATAGGTATATAATTTCATGTGTGCCCCCTAAATATGTGACCATAAAATCAAGAATGTATAATATTTAATTAAAATCCACATGTTATAGGATGTGAAGTGTGATGCTGTTATCTCAGTTGTCTCTAAGTACCCATTAGTGAGAACAAAATGTTAGGTTGTTAAGTGTTCATATTGTCTATGTACCACCAAATATATATGTTGCTGTTGTTCAGTTGCTCAGTTGTCTCCGACTCTTTGCAACCCCATGGACTGGAGTATGCCAGGCTTCCCTGTCCTTCACTATCTCCTGTAGTTTGCTCAGTCTCATGTCCATTGGGTGGTGATGTCATCCAACCATCTCATCTCCTTTTGCCCCCTTCTCCTCTGTCCTTAATCTTTTTCCAGCCTCAGGGTCTTTCTCATGAGTCAGCTGTTTGCATCAGGTAGCCAAAGTGTTGGAGCATCATCTTCAGTATCAGTTCTTCCAATGAATATTCAGGACTGATTTCCTTTAGGGTTGACTGGTTTGATCTCTTTGCTGTCCAAGGGACTCTCAAGAGTCTTCTCCAGCACCACAGTTAGAAATCATTAGTTCTTTGGCACTGAGCCTTCTTTATGGTTCAACTCTCACATCCATACATGACTACTTGAAAAATCATAGCTTTGACCAGACAGACCTTTGTTGGCAAAGTGATGTCTCTGGTTTTAAATACACTGTCATCATAACTTTTCTTCCAAGGAGCAAGCATCTTTTAATTTCATGGCTGCAGTCACTGTCTGCAGTCATTTTGGAGCCCAAGAAAATAAAACATGTCACTGTTTCCAATTCTTTTCCATCTATTTGCCATGAAGTGATGGGACCGAATGACATGATCTAAGTTTTTTGAATGTTAAATTTTAAGCCACGTTTTTCACTCTCCTCTTTCCCCTTCAAGAGGCTCTATAGTTCCTCTTTGCTTTCTGCCATTAGGGTGGTGTCATCTGCATATCTAAGGTTATTGGCTCTCCCGGCAATCTTGATTCTAACTTGTGCTTCATACAGCCTGGAATTTCACATGATGTACACTGCATAGAAGTACACTGCATAAGCAGAGTGACAATATACAGTCTTGAAGTACTCCTTTCCCTTTTCAAACCAGCTCACTGTTCTATGTTCGGTTCTAACTGTTGCTTCTTGACCTGCCTATAGGTTTCTCAGGAGGCAAGTAAGGTGGTCCGGTATTCCCATCTCTTTAAAAATAAATATGCAGGATTGTTTTAAATGGTAGACAAAAACTGATTCTGCCACCATTGGCCTATGACCTACCTCTAGACTATATAAAAGAGAGGTGATAAAAATAGATGAAAATATTTCAATTAATAGAGGGAATCTGTAAGGAACAAGTTGCTGGGGTATTTAGTGTTTTCCCCTTCTTCTCCTAAAGAGGAGAAGAAATGCTTGTTATCAACTTCAGATAAATTTAGGGGGAAGAAAGAGCATTATGAACCTCCTAAAAAGTTTGCATGGAAACATGAAAAAAAAAAAAAAAGCAGCTAGAATGCGAAAAACACCAGCTATACAAGTGATAAACAGAAGGAAATCCCTTGAAAGGGGTTGGGCTTGAATTAGTTTAAGTCATTAATTCTAAATGCCAGAGCCAAGTCACCCACCACTGCCCCCTCCAAGTAAACTGTGTAGTCTGGGCCACCAAAAAATGAGCTAAAGGAAGTACTTAGAAGGTAGCAGTTGAAAAATGTATCATTTGCTTCAGGGAACAGAGCAAGAAGTCCCAAGTGATGGTGGATACTCTCAAAGGCCACAAAATTGCCCCAAAAGAAAAAGAGCAAATTTGACCGCCTTTTAAATCCAGATATCACTAATACCAGATTACCATCTAAGTAATCAAGTAATGTCTGCTCACTTCTCCCTCTTAACATCTGATCCCAGAGAGCCAGAGAAAGCACAGTAAATGTAATTTAACCTTAGGTCTCTTGGTATATTTACTTTTGAACTGATTTACCATGCTTTAAGGAAGTCTTAGCAGGATGAGGAAAGTCCTGTGTGGAGAGAAACCAAGCCCTGGCTGAGTTCCCAGACAAAAGCCAACTTCTTGCCAGTTGTGTGAAAGACCTGTCTTGAAAATGGATGTACCAGCTCCCAACTGACTCATCCAAGCTGACATATATGGGAGAGAAATTCACTATCCTCACCTAGCCTTATCCAAATTGCAGATTGATAAAAAACAAATATCACCATTGTGGTTCAAAGTCACTAAGATTTCAAGTAGTTTGTTATATAAGAGGAATTATGATTAAACATAACCACATTTTCTACTTTTGCTCACTTGCAGAGACATGTTCACCCCTCCCCCCCAAAAAAGCCTATCACTGTTCATAGATTTCATTACAAAAAAGTCAGTCTTGATGTCATACAAATGTTCAAAATATATTTTCAAAAGGAAAGATTTTTTTCAAACTGACTATCTACAAATAACCTATAATCTTACCTCTGTATTGTCCTGTCCAAGGAAAGTTAGAGACACTTCTATATGGAAAATCAAATAACCTTGAGAAAGGTAAATTGTTGGCGCAGTTGTTAAGAGTGTCATTGAGAACTGTGTGGAAGGTAAGTACAAAACCCAACTAACATATTGACCTTGTATGATGGGTACCACCACAGCTTTTAAAATTATGATGTAGTCTTTTATTAATGAACTTGGCAATATTAAAAAAAAATTGCTGCTATTCTGTCAGCAATGTACATTCCTTGCATTATTAATCTCTCTAACCCCTTCATGTCTTTCCTATCTAACTATAAAAACAGTTGAACAAATAATAGAAACACATAAAATCTTTCATTGCAGAATCTAATAAGAATGCTACATGAGGTCCAAGACAAGAATAAAAAGATTTTCCTATATTCCAAGGAAAACAGCATTCAGTTTAAAGCCAGTTTATAATGGGATGATTTTATAGGGCTTTGTTTTTTACTTCAACTTGGCCTTCTCAAGAGCTTGTGAAGGTTACAATGCTTATTCACAAGGGACTCTTCATTATAAATGGGGAGATATGTCAGAACCAACAAAGCAAACTGAAAATTATTAGGCATTATATTCAGCCACGTAGTTATAATGCACAGCTCTCAAAAATGTTGAGGATGGATGGTGTATTCACATGAATTGATTAAATAAATCATTTACTAGCTGAACTCTGATTTCACAGTATACTTATGTCTTTCAACTTAGAGTTTCTTAACTTTATGAAAACCTTCAAAGGGAACCCCTAACCATAAGCAATTGTCAAATTCATTTAAAATTATTTATTCAACTTTTACCAGATCTATTATTTCTCAATCCAGTATGTTTACTGTCCTATACCTCTAGTCACAGATACATACTGCAAAATTTCTAAATAAGGCTGATTAACTTTAAAAGGAAGCCAAAACCAGACTGAGTCAAACCTTTGTGTTGCTCTATTTTGCAAATTCACATCATCATCAGTTTTCTACAAATGAGTCCTTCTTATAATTATGCATCCATGAAAATAGACTGAACTGGGAAAACAGGAAGAACTCTCCAATACCTGTCATTGGGTAAACCCACAAGTCACCAACAGGAGCTAATTCTACACAACAAAAATTTTAATATTTGTACTCAAAATTTGTTTTTCTTAACCCCATGGACTGTAGCCTTCCAGGCTACTTTGTCCATGGGATTTCCCAAGCAAGAATACTGGAGTGGGATGCCATTTCCTCCTCCAGGGGAATCTCCCCCACCCAGGGACTGAACTCATATCTCCTGTGTCTTCTGCATTGCCAGCAGATTTTTTACCTGCTGAGTCATCAGGAAAGCCCCTTTTATGTAGCACTTCTCCCAAAAGAAGGAGTAGTTTTTAAAATTCACTTTAAAAAATTATACCTATGTTAATTATATCACCCAGATTCACAAAGTAAAATCAAGGAATCCAGAGTTCACAAACTGATAAGTTACAAAACACATCCGTTGCTTATCCAGAGGATGTTGAGGAAGAAATAAGTATCGCCTGTCCATGAGTATCATAGCACAAATCTAACCCCTATACACTTTCATCTGTCATAAGGCAAATCCAAGTTTTGATTCTGAAAGACACAGAAAGATTCCATGGAGTTGTGTCTAGGGAAAAAAAAAAAAAAAAAACCGGTTTCACTCATCCATTTAAAAGTATTATTCCTTGTTTATCTGCCTTGTCATAGACTATTCAGACTTGTCATAGACTCTAGACTTCTCCAAGGAGAAGCCAGAACAAGAAAGACAAGACCTCTGCTCTTCTTAACCTAAGGTAAGGAAAAGAAGTGTGTCTGGAAAAGGACCTGTATTTGATCTTTCATCCTCTGAAGCAGGTCATGTAGTTATTTCTAATCCTAGTTTACCCATTAGGCATCTAAAACTCGGGGAAGAAGAACCACTTGTTCTCCAACTCTATTATTACTCAGAATAACTTTTATTTGAATAAAATTAATCGGTTTTATTGTATATGTCCTATAAGTTGCCAAGTTTAAAACCAGATGATGTGTAAATGTACTTACTATGAAAGAACCCATAGAATTTAAGATCTAGGTAGAAATTTACTTACAGAATATTCTTATTACTTTACAGATGAGGAAACTGAGGGCTAAGAATGTGATAAAACTATACAGCTACTTGCAAGTAAAATATGAGAAGTAAGATCTCCTGAATATATTAGTGCTTTTTCCAGAAATCTATATTATACCCCTAAGTTTTAACACTTTCATCAATACTAGGATATTTTCTAAGATGACAAGTCATCATTTGTGTCCCCTCTGGAGAATACTGCTTTTCATAAAGTCTAAAATAGCCTCGCATCTCCTTTGAAAATAAAATTAATTCATAAAATGGAAGTAATTTGTTTCTTTAGGTAAAAGAAAACACCAATGACAAAATCATTTCACTTGCACTGAGAGAAAGAAAATATTACTCAAGTTGCAATTACCTGTGAAGAACAGTGATTCCCTAGCCAGCACTTTTGGGGAAATTGATTGCTTCTTTATGCCCTTTGTTTATTCATTTTCTTAGACTTAATGGCTGACAAGTGACCATTTCATTATTATAAGATACCTCTTCTCTTTTCCAGAGTTGATTCCACTCTTCTTTTGTTCTTAACAGTAGCAACAGTGTGCAGACAATTTATTTCAAGTACTTAGATGTACAATACCTTAATCTTCAAGTCCAAAGTGGCTTTAGGTTGGTTTCCTCACAGCATTGCAGTTTCTCAAACATTTTGCTGTTTGTAAGAGATCATGTACCTTTGTTGAAATGCACATCACATCTATTTGTCTTGTTTTCTCCCAGTGGTAAATAAAGAACACATTTGTCCTCATGATCAAGAAAAGGAGAGGAGAGTCATGATAATGTACACTTTTGATTTATGGACCAAGGAACTTTCACCTACATAATATTTTGGTCTGGGGAAGATTCCTGTTACTAAGTCTTCCTTTTGCCTGGACCTAGGTCAACCTATACAAATATCAATTTACTTACTTGTGTAGAATGGAAGCTACTCAATAATTTTTTAAATGGCACAGTACTTAAGATCATAGATGTTGAAATAAGAAAACCTGACTTTGAATATCAGCCTACAAAACTTTGTGCAAAATACTTTACTTTTTGCATCTCACTTACTTATCTTTAAAAATCTAGATATTAGGTGCTACTGTTTCATAGGCTTATTGAGGTAATGAAAATAATTCAAGTAGAGATTAAATTATATTTAGTTCTGGACTTAGAACACTTCATGTCTCACAGAAAGAACAAAAAGCAAGTTAGCTATTACTATTGATTCTTACGTTTTCATTTGATTTCAGTTCAGTTCAGTCACTCAGTCGTGTCCGACTCTTTGGGACCCCATGAATCGCAGAACACCAGGCCTCCCTGTCTATCACCATCTCCCGGAGTTCACTCAGACTCACGTCCATCGAGTCAGTGATGCCATCCAGCCATCTCATCCTGGGTCGTCCCCTTCTCCTCCTGCCCCCAATCCCTCCCAGCATCAGAGTCTTTTCCAGTGAGTCAACTCTTCGCATGAGGTGGCCAAAGTACTGGAGTTTCAGCTTTAGCATCATTCCTTCCAAAGAAATCCCAGGGCTGATCTCCTTCAGAATGGACTGGTTGGATCTCCTTGCAGTCCAAGGGACTCTCAAGAGTCTTCTCCAATACCACAGGTCAAAAGCATCAATTCTTTAGCACTCAGCCTTCTTCACAGTCCAACTCTCACATCCATACATGACCACAGGAAAAACCACAGCCTTGACTAGATGGACTTTAGTCGGCAAAGTAATGTCTCTGCTTTTGAATATGCTATCTAGGTTGGTCATAACTTTTCTTCCAAGGAGTAAGCGTCTTTTAATTTCATGGCTGCAGTCACCATCTGCAGTGATTTTGGAGCCCAAAAATATAAAGTCTGCCACTGTTTCCACTGTTTCCCATCTATTTCCCATGAACTGATGGACCGGATGCCATGATCTTCATTTTCTGAATGTTGAGCTTTAAGCCAACATTTTCACTCTCCACTTTCACTTTCATCAAGACGCTTTTTAGCTCCTCTTCACTTTCTGCCATAAGAGTGGTGTCATCTGCATATCTGAGATTATTGGTATTTCTCCCGGCAATCTTAATTCCAACTTGTGTTTCTTCCAGTCCAGCGTTTCTCATGATGTACTCTGCATATTAGTTAAATAAGCAGGGTGACATTATACAGCCTTAACGTACTCCTTTTCCTATTTGGAACCAGTCTGTTGTTCCATGTCCAGTTCTAACTGTTGCTTCCTGACCTGCATACAGATTTCTCAAGAGGCAGGTTAGGTGGTCTGGGATTCCCTTCTCTTTCAGAATTTTCCACAGTTTCTTGTGATCCACCCATCAAAGGCTTTGGCATAGTCAATAAAGCGGAAATAGATGTTTTTCTGGAACTCTCTTGCTTTTTCCATGATCCAGCGGATGTTGGCAATTTGATCTCTGGTTCCTCTGCCTTTTCTAAAACCAGCTTGAACATCAGGGAGTTCACGGTTCACATATTGCTGAAGCCTGGCTTGGAGAATTTTGAGCATTACTTTACTAGCATGTGAGATGAGTGCAATTGTGCAGTAGTTTGAACATTCTTTTGCATTGCCTTTCTTTGGAACTGGAATGAAAATTGACCTTTTCCAGTCCTGTGGCCACTGCTGAGTTTTTCAAACTTGCTGGCATATTGAATGCAGCACTTTCACAGCATCATCTTTCAGGATTTGAAACAGCTCCACTGGAATTCCATCACCTCCACTAGCTTTGTTCGTAGTAATGCTTTCTAAGGCCCACTTGACTTCACATTCCAAGATGTCTGGCTCTAGATTAGTGATCACATCATCATGATTATCTGAGTTGTGAAGATCTTTTTTGTACAGTTCTTCTGTGTATTCTTGCCACCTCTTCTTAATATCTTCTGCTTCTGTTAGGTCTAGACCATTTCTGTCCTTTATCGAGCCCATCTTTGCATGAAATGTTCCCTTGGTATCTCTAATTTTCTTGAAGAGATCTCTAGTCTTTCCCATTCTGTTCTTTTCCTCTATTTTTTTGCATTGATCACTGAAGAAGGCTTTCTTATCTCTTCTTGCTATTCTTTGGAACTCTGCATTCAGATGCTTATATCTTTCCTTTTCTCCTTTGCTTTTCACCTCTCTTCTTTTCACAGCTATTTGTAAGCCCTCCCCAGACAGCCATTTTGCTTTTTTGCCTTTCTTTTCCATGGGGGTGGTCTTGATCCCTGTCTCCTGTACAGAGTCATCAACCTCATTCCGTAGTTCATCAGGCACTCTATCTATCAGATCTAGGCCCTTAAATCTATTTCTCACTTCCACTGTATAATCATAAGGGATTTGATTTAGGTCATAACTGAATGGTCTAGCGGTTTTCCCTATTTTCTTCAATTTGAGTCTGAATTTGGTAATAAGGAGTTCATGATCTGAGCCACAGTCAGCTCCTGGTCTTGTTTTTGTTGACTATATAGAGCTTCTCCATCTTTGGCTGCAAAGAATATACTCAATCTGATTTTGGTGTTGACCATCTCGTGATGTCCTTGTGTAGAGTCCATGTGTTGATGGAAGAGGGTGTTTTTATCTGAAAAGCACTGATATTCACAGACTTTCTTTCACCCACCCATGATTATATGCCTTGTCCTCAACTTTGCGTAACAGTTTTACAACTTCCCCAGGACCATCAACCCCCTTTAAGCTACATGTAAAGTGGATAATATCCTACAAATAAAGAGAACTGTTTGTTGTTGACTGACAAACTCTTTTGTTGTTGAATAGACAACTCTGTATTACTCACTCCCCATGATTTAGAAAGAAGTATAGCATTTGCACTATCAAAGCAGCATGATGAAACTCAAGAAGGACAGTATAATAGCAACAGCAAACAGTGTATCTGGTCTTTACCACATGATGAGTGCTAGTTTCAGTTTCATGAACACTAGAGTCATTATCATGCTATGAGGCTAGTAGTAAGAGCACTCACATTGTACAAAGAGTGAGAAGCAAAGCATCTTACCCAGGATCACAATGTTGAAAATTTAGAGAACCAGGATCTGAACCTAGGTATCTTATATTCATATTTTAGTTGTTTGTCTCTATTATACAGTCTTTCATCATTAAAATAAAGCCTAAGATATTTGGATTCAAAAGAATAGTCATGAATATAGAATGCATGAGTTTTTTTATAACCTCAAACATTTTCATTTTTAATATTCTTAGTGAGGAGAGTTATTCATAGCATTTTTTTGAGCTCCTACTATGTGCAGGAATTGTTCTAAGAAGTGAAAATAAAATATTTAAGAAAAAATCCATTCCCTCATAGAGCTGACATGCTACTGGGGAAAACAAATATAAATCCAGTAAATAATATAGAAATTTTTTAAAAGTTTAAGAAGCTAGAAAGTGAATAGAGATGGTAGGCTAGAATAGTAAAAGAGACCTCTTTAATTATAAATAACTCTAGAGAAAAAGTAGACACAGTATGAAAAACACTCCCATTTATATTGATACTTTACCCTTCCTTATCCAGATGACCAGAATTCAAATTTTTCCCCAAGTAAGCCTGAGGATAAAAGAATCACCGTAAATAAATCAACTAGACTTAGACCATCCAGCTCTTCTATTAATATAGGAGTAACCAGGTAGAAAAATATAGGTGATTCATCAACTAAAATGATAACATTTTTAAGATACCAGTAGACACTGAAGGAGTTGTTCACTTAGTAAATTCAATAAGGAAATGACAAGAGGAGAGAAAAAAAAAAATGCAAGGATAGTGGATAGATTAGGGTCAAAGAGAAAAGACATCAGAAAGAGAAACAGAGAAAACTGATACGGAAAATTTAGAACAACTCTCAAGAACTTGGTGCTTCCTCTGGCACTAGTGGTAAAGAACCTGCCTGCCAATGCAGAGACATAAGAGACGCTGATTCAATCCTGGTTCAGGAAGATACCCTGGAGAAGTGCTCCCTGAAGAAGTGGCAACCCACCCCAGTATTCTTGCCTGGAGAATCCCATGTAAAGAGGAGCCTGCAGGTCTACAATCCATGGGGTCTCAAAGAGTATGACATGACTGAAGCAACTTAGCATGCACAGATGCACTCAAGAACCTGGGAAAGGCTATTGACAAATTATATATATACACCTGTGGTTCTTTCAGTGTAAATCAAGCTCCCTGGAAGCTCCCAAAACACTTTCAGAAAGTCTCTAAGGTCAAAACTATTTTTATATTAATACTAAGATATTATTTGTCTTTTTCACTCTCATTTTTCTCCCACAAGTGCACAGATTCATTGATATGGTTTCAGACTCTACATTGTAACTAACCTTTAGACTACCTATTGTAGTTATTGTTATAGATTTCTTTCTCTCTCCAGACTTGTGCCTTGAAAGAGTAGAGCCCACACATAAGAAGTCCAGTTAACTGGAAGATGTCATGCTGGAGACACAATTTAGAGAGATTGCCTAAAAATATTAATAGAGCCATCTGTTCTTTATTCCAATTGCTCAAATCCTCTCACATCCACCTCCAGACATGAGAGAACTAGCCTTCAGGTGACCTAGCCCCTGTTCTTAAAGCCACCCCAGCCTTGTCCAACTTGAAGATTTAAAAGCAAAATACATATTGCCTTTGTTTTAAGACACTAACATTCAGAATAATTTGCTATTTAGTTATAGTGAGTGGAATAAACTCTCATTGGGGAGCAATGGATTTGTCTTAGGGAAAGGTGGGATTAACAACAACTACAATAGGTAGTAAATGATTGTCCACTTCCTCCACAATCATATCCCTACTGGAGACCACAAAGGGAGGAACTTCAGCTCAGAGACCAGATGAAGAAACCAAATGAAGTATATTCCACATCTTTCCCATCTCCAGAAGATCAATGGAAATGTACTATGCAAAATAAATCAAAGAATACCCATCAAATTGGGTTGCAGAATTAATGAAGATAATTTGATGGGAAAAAAGGGTAAAAGGCAACTATTAAAAGAATAATTATTTTAAGGACTCACTTTCACAAAATGTTATCAGTTATATATAACTTTATATATTATTATTTTATATATAATATAAATAGCCAATCCTATTAGAATGGTACTATTACTATTGCTATTTTGCTGATAATATAATGTTTGGAGTGATTATTTGATCCTTTTTACTAAACATTTGCTAAACCCCGTGGCAGACTGAATTTTCTAAAAATGGTCCCGCATGTTACTCTAGAATTTTGACACTGTTTTGAGAAAACAGATGATGCTCAGGGATGTTTAGCAGCTTGCTTAAAGTTACAAAGCTACAGACCCAACTCAGGCCCGTCAGATTCCCAGACTAATAGAAAGCTGATTTATTCCATTTGGAATTCTGGATTCTTCTAGTATATCAAGATAAATGCATTTCTCCTTGCCCTCAGTATCATAGTGCTACTAGAAGTTTTCATGCTCTAGCCTGAGATGCAAGGAGAGAAAAATATGGCAAACTGTAAAGGTAAGATTTCCATTTTCCTCCCAGGAGAGAACTGTCTTTGTAGTACCGTGTGAAACACTGGCTAATGGCAGGTGGAATTAGGGACAATGTGGAATGAAGAGAACGTTAACAATTCACTAAAATGATTTTTCAATTGAAGAGGAAAAAGGAAATGTGCCAGAAGGCTGTGGGTCAGGGGTCAACACCTGCTTCTCCCTCTCTGTGTCCACAGATTCTGACATCTTATCTGCTGGGAAATCATATGCACTGAGATGCCAGCCAAGGCAGGGAGCACCAGAGCCTTTCTGCCAGCAACTGCCAGGTCTTAGCCTCCTGAATGCCACTCAATGGCATCGTGTTTCTTGAAATGACTCACATGACCCTTTACACTGCAGCAACATAAAGGCTAAGTGTGATTTTACTTGGGAAGCAGATGCCTTGCTGCCTCACTGGTGCGTATCATACATGACATGTATTGCTTCACTGCTAATGTGCATTCACAGGAGTCCTCGGGTATGGAGGAGAGAAATGTCCTTTTGTAAAATGCTTAACTATTCAGCTGAGATTGAGTACTAACTTGTCTAGGAGCTGTCGGTTACTGGTGAAAACTAACTGAAGTTTCAGTACAGAGTGGGTGATTTCCTTTTATCCAAATTCCTAGATAAACAACAAGCTTTCTTACTGCCTCCACAGGCCTACAAAAGAGGATTTTCTAGTCCTTAGTTCATTGATAGGAAGTCCTTCTTAATTCCAGTCTTGTATCTCTCAAGGGCTTGTGGCTTACACTAATCTTCCTGAATAAAAATTAAAACAGAAGGCCATAAGCTTTTTTATATCTAATTTTCTATAAAGTGAAACTGTTAGTTGCTCTGTCCCGTGCTACTCTTTGTGACCCCTTGGACTGTAGCCTGCCAGGCTCCTCTGCCCTTGGGATTCTCCAGGCAAGAATACCAAGAATACTGGAGTGGGTAACCATTCCCTTCTCCAGGAGATCTTCCAGACCCAACGACCAAATCCAGGGTCATGCGCTGCATTGCAAAGCAGATTCTTTACCATCTGAGAAACCAGGGAAGCCCATCTACCTCCTATATTCCTGCGAATTGTTAAGCTTCAGCCCCTCTTATTCTGAGGAAACTATTTCTTACTACTGTAGACTTCTCATTTTTATTTTAGCTTAGCTAAGTTATTTTAAATTTTATTTGATTATTTAATAATTTCATTATTATTTAAAGAATTTTAGTAAGCATTTGGAAAGGGACTTTATATTGATATACTAGCTCAAGCTGCCTCAGAAGTAAAGTAACATAGAAACTCTGTACTTTTCTTGCAAGCTTTTTATAAATCTAAAATTATTTCAAAGCTAAAAGTTTAAAACATTTGCATTTTCTTTCATCTGAATTTCACATATTTCTTTAAAAGGCATAGGATTTGTTATCATGTAGTCTCAAGCCTGGTTATGAATCTTATTTGTTATGTTAATTTGTGTAAGTCACTTAACCTCATTGAACTCTAACTTTCTCTTTTGAATTGGCAACCTATTTCCATGGGCCTATCACAAGTGGAAAATTAGACAGCATATAATAGACTCAACATATATTATTTCTTTCATCTCCAACTTCTATTCATAAGATTGATAAATTGAAAATCACTACATTCATTTGATGTTTACCCAACACACTCTCTTATTATCCATCTTGTTTGTTAAGCTTAGACACACTAAAAATCTAAAGCTAATTATCATAAGTTAAGGTATATGTGGTAAGTATTAGCGCAACTACAAAAGAAATAACCCAAAATATATAATAAAACAATTTAACTAAAATGTCACATAAGAAAATAATTAATGTAAAAGAAAGAACAATGAAACAAGATATGAGACATACAGAAAGCAAAAAGCAAAGTAACAGATATAAAGTCATCTCTATCAATAGTAACACAAAAAAAGTGGATTATACAATCCATTGTGAAGGCAAAGACTGTCAGGTTGAAATAAAAGCAATTAAATTATATTCTGTATACAGGAAATACAGTTTAGATTCAAAGATACAAATAGAATGAAAGTAAAATGATGAAAAAGACACAACATGCCAACAACAACTATAAGAATTTGGAGTGATTATACTGATAGCAGACACAACAGACTTTAAAACAAAATGCTACTAGAGATTCTTAAAAATTAGGATAAAGAGTCATTCCATCAGGAATATATAAAATTATAAACATGTATTCATCTGATAGCAGAGCACCAAATTACTGAAGCAAAAAGTGATAAAAGCGAAGGAAGAAACAGACAATTCAAAAATGATAAGTGTACATGCAAAACCCCTCTTTCAATAATGCATAAAGTAACTAGGCAGAAGATCAACAAGAAAATGTAAAAACTGGACAAGACTATAGACCAAGCCAACTAGACCTAACAGATACTTCTAAAACACTCTACCAACAGCAGAACATATATTCTTATCCAGTAATATGGAAAGTTCTTCAGGATAGACTATTTAGTAGGGCATAAAACACACATCAGTAAATTTTAAAGTTTTAAAATGATTCTAAGTATGTTCCCCAACTACAATGGAATGCAATTAGAAATCAGTAAAAAATAAAATAAAATAAAATTAGAAATTAAAAATTACCCAGAAATTAAACAACATACTCCTAAATAACCAATGGATCAAAGAAAAAGTAAAGGGGGAAATCATAAAATATTTTGAAATGATTAGGAACATGACAAAGCTTGTATAATGCCATGCTTAGAGGAAAATCTGTGGCTTTAAATGCAAAGAAAAAATAATTCAAAACAGTAAAGTTAAAGTTGCTCAGTCATGTCCAACTCTCTGCAAACCCATGGACTATACAGTCCATGGAATTCTGCAGACCAGAATATTGGAGTGGGTAGCCTATCCCTGGGTTGGGAAGATCCCCTGGAGAAGGGAACAGCTACCCACTCCAGTATTCTGGCCTGGAGAAATCCACAGACTATAGGCAGACACAACTGAGCGACTTTCAAATCAATCAGTTCAGTTCAGTCACTCAGCCGTGTCTGACTCTCTGCAACCCCATGAATCGCAGCACGCCAGGCCTCCCTGTCCATCACCATCTCCCAGAGTTCACTCAGACTTACGTCCATTGAGTCCATGATGCCATCCAGCCATCTCATCCTCGGTTGTCCCTTCTCCTCCTGCCCTCAATCCCTCCCAGCATCTGAGTCTTTTCCAATGAGTCAACTCTTCGCATGAGGTGGCCAAAGTACTGGAGCTTCAGCTTTAGCATCATTCCTTCCAAAGAAATCCCAGGGTTGATCTCCTTCAGAATGGACTGGTTGGATCTCCTTGCAGTCCAAGGGACTCTCAAGAGTCTTCTCCAACACCACAGTTCAAAAGCATCAGTTCTTCGGTGCTCAGCCTTCTTCACAGCCCAACTCTCACATCCATGCATGACCACAGGAAAAACCATAGCCTTGACTAGATGGACCTTAGTCGGCAAAGTAATGTCTCTGCTTTTGAATATACTATCTAGGTTGGTCATAACTTTTCTTCCAAGGAGTAAGTGTCTTATCAATAACCTAACCTTAAACCCAAGGCACTGGAAAAAAAGAGCAAACTATGCCTAAACCGAGTAGAACAAAGGAAATAATAAAAATGAGAGTGAAAATTAATGAAATAGAGAACAGAAAAACAACAAGGAAAAAGAAAGCACTGAAACCCAAACTTGGTTTTTGTTTTTGTTTTGTTTTTTATTTTAATTTTTATTTTTACTTTATTTTACTTCACAATACTGTATTGGTTTTGCCATACATTGACATGAATCCACCATGGGTGTACATGCGTTCCCAAACATGAACCCCCTCCCACCTCCCTCCCCATAACATCTCTCCGGGTCATCACTGTGCACCAGCCCCAAGCATGCTGTATCCTGCATCGGACATAGACTGGGGATTCGATTTTTACATGATAGTATACATGTTTCAATGCCATTCTCCCAAATCATCCCACCTTCTCCCTCTCCCTCTGAGTCCAAAAGTCCGTTATACACATCTGTGTCTTTTTTGCTGTCTTGCATACAGGGTCGTCATTGCCATCTTTCTAAATTCCATATATATGTGTTAGCATACTGTATTGGTGTTTTTCTTTCTGGCTTACTTCACTCTGTATAATCGGCTCCAGTTTCATCCATCTCATCAGAACTGATTCAAATGAATTCTTTTTAATGGCTAATACTCCATTGTGTATATGTACCACAGCTTTCTTATCCATTCATCTGCTGATGGACATCTAGGTTGTTTCCATGTCCTGGCTATGATAAACAGTGCTGCGATGAACATTGGGGTACATGTGTCTCTTTCAATTCTGGTTTCCTCGGTGTGTATGCCCAGCAGTGGGATTGCTGGGTCATAAGGAAAGTTCAGCGAAACTGACAAAGATTTAGCTGGAGTGGGTAGCCTATCCCTCCTCCAGTGGATCTTCCCAACCCAGGAATTGAACCTGGGTCTCCTGTATTGCAGGCAGATTCTTTACCAGCTGAGCAAGCAGGGAAGCCCAAGAATTTACCTAGATTGACCGAAATAGAAATAAGAGAAAAGTTATGTTACAGATATTAAAAGAATTACTATAAACAATCGTATGTCAATAAATTAGATAATATTTAATGGACACATTTCTGAAAAGAAACAAATCATCAAAACTGACTCAGCAAAGAAAGTAAACTGACTCAGCAAACAAGTAAAGAAATTAAATTAGTAAGTTTAAAAAGTCCAGTACAGAAGAACTCATGTTCATTTGGCTTCACTGCTAGATTCTACCAGTTAAGAATTAATATAATTGCTCACAAACTCTTCCAAAAAGTAGAAGAAGAAACATATTATAACTCGTTCTATGAGACCATCATTACAATGATGCTAAAACCATACAAAGACACTGGGGGGAAAAAAGGAAAACTACAGACCAATATCTCTGATGAATATGGATACAAAAAACCCTCAACAAAACACTAGCAGATTGAATCTAGCAAAACACAGAAAGAATTATACAATATAGACAAGTGGGATCTATCCTAGATATAGAAGACTGGTTTAACATTCATAATGTAGTACCCATACCAATAGAATAAAAAGGAAATAAAAAACCATAGTCATCTCTAAATGCAGGAAAAGGACTGGATAATATCCAACACGCTTTCATAATATAAACCCTCTACAAACTAAGAATAGAAGGGAACTTCCTCAACCTGATCAAAGGGAACTGAAAACCCACAGTAAACATTATATTTAATGGTGAAAGACTGGCTATTTTCTCTCTTATTATCAGAAATAAGGATATCCATTCTTACCGCTTCTACTCAAAATTTGTTCTAGCCAGAAGTTAATCAAGAAAGAATAAATAAAACACACTGACATTAGAATGGAAGATGTATAACTATCTCCATTTGCAGATGACATAATCTTATACACAGAAAAATTTCCCTAAATAATTCTCTTTAAAAAATCTGTTAGAACAAGTTCAGCAACATTACAGGTATATGAATGTACAAAAATCAATTGTATTTTTACATCTTAATGAGTAATTCAAAAGTTGAATTAAGAAAAATTCCATTTACAATATCATGAAAAATAACATTATTAAGAAAAGAAGAACATAACTCAGAGTCTGAAACCCAAAATCATTGTTGAGAGAAATTAAGGGCCATCTAAATGAATGGAAAAACATCCCACATCATGGATCACAAACCTTAATATTGCTAACATAGCAACAATCCTTGAATTAATTTACAGATTCAATGCAATCCCTATTGGAATCTAGCTGACTTCTTTGTAGAAATTAACAGTTAATTATAAAATTTATATGAAATTGCAAGGAACCAGGAATAGCCAAAAGTTTCTACAAAAATAACAAAATATGCATGACTGATACTTCTTACTTTCAAAATTTATTACAAATCAATAATAATCATGCCAGTGTGGGTCTGGCACAAAGATAGACATAAATTAACAGAATAGAACTGAGAGTCCAGAAGTAAATCCCATTTGTATATGTTCAACTGAATTTTGACAAGTGTGCTAAGTCTGTAGTTGAAACATCTTTTCAAGTAAACAGTGCTAGGATAACTAACTATATATTATATATCACCACAGTTTTACATTTTTTCCATTTATTTGACTGTTGGTTTAAAAATAAAATAATAGAAGATTTATCAATATTATTTCAGGAGTAGGAGATATAGAAGATGTAGGTCCATCCCTGGGTTGGGAAGATCCCCCTGGAGGAAAGCATGGTAACCCACCCCAGTATTCTTGCCTGGAGAATCCCATGGACAAGGAAGCCCAGCAGGCCACCATCATAGCATTGCATAAGGTTGAACACGACTGAAGCGACTGAGCACGCACGCTGAATTTCCTGTAAAGGGACAGTTAGCAGATAACTCAGGCTTCGTGGGCTATGTGATCTTTGTTATAACTTCATTTCTCCCATTAATACTATGGGAGCAGTCATAGACAATACAGATAGATAAATGATCATGGCCATGTTCTGATAAAGCTTTGTTTACAAACACAGGCTGTGAATTAGATCTGCTCATGTGTCAAAATTTGTTTATCCCTGTATTATATTTTTACCATCTGAGCCACTGTATGATATTTCAATATTTTATAAGCAATTAAATAAATTTTTTAATGATGGATCAAGACCTCCTAACTTTTTAATCTTTCAAGTCAATATTTCTAAGCATTGCCGTTTTAGCATATATTAGAGGAAAATGTTTCAAGATATTTTGAACACCACTTATGAAAACCAACACCCCTCTAGATGTGAATTTTAAGGATGAGAATGCAAATTAATTAATACTGAAAATAAAAATACCTTTGGCATTTTTATATTCCAAAACCACACATAACACACTAAAATGGCAAGCTCTTTTTCCATGGTATAGAATTCTCTCCATATCCAGCCATCTATTAGAAATAAAAGTAAATGATCTAACACTCTAGCTCTGTGACCTACAAAGCTATTTATATACTAATTTTTAAAAGATGCTGAATTCCCTTAATTTAAATTTTACAGATAAAGGCGCATAGATAATACATTGTGCTACAGATACTTTTTATTATACACCATTAATATATCTACATTTTTTATAATTAACGATACATTTGTAAAGTATAATGTAAACCTATCAGTATTACTAGGAGAGCTTTAAGATTTCACTTTCATTCTTCTATCATTTAATTTTCAATCAAAAGCTTACCTAAATACAGTTTTCTGTAGCTAATGTGCTAAAACATATATTGAAGGTACAGTGCATGTCAACCTTGATTTTTCTCACTAAATGACATGGTCTAATCTTGAAACCTCACAATGTGCAACAAGATACACTTATGTAAAAGCCCCACCCATGATATTAATGTCATCATTTCCATGGTAACTTTAATGCTTGAAAAGGAAAAAACAGAAGGAGTCTTAAGAAAATTGCATAAAGTGAACAAAATAAATTATTAGACTGAACATATGTGACATAAACAAAATATGGGGTGCAGTTATTAAAAATGAATTGCCTTTTAAAAATGAAAGCAAGCATAAATCAGGCATGGCACTTCAACTTATGGGAAATGTGGTCATCTAAACTCATAGCAGTGAGATTATTCTAGTACCTCTAATGTCAGCAAATTGGGAGCTCACAGACACATCAACATATTTGATCATCCTTGTATTGTGGAGGTTCAAAATCCAATGCAATATTTACATTATTAATGAATTTAAAATGAAGATTTATATACAATCATTAGATTTATGTCAATAATAGCAAATAGCTACTGGTTTTGTTATACATTTCAATATTATTGTATACATTACTTTCTGTCATCAAAAGAGAAACACATCAATCTTACACAAAGATGTAGATTTAAAATGTATTTTCATTGTAGGAAATCCTACGTGTCTCATTTTAGTTTGATATTTTTAAGATAAATCATTGACACTAGAATAAATTGCAATGTAATTAGCTAGTGACTGCTACAGAACTAAGAACACAATCTACTTTATTGTTAAGTGAACTGTTTCATTCTTACACACTTGAGTCATCTAAACTAAAGTCAGGCAACATTTAGTTTTCAGTCATTTATTTGCCCATAGAAGAGTATTTTTAGATTTTATTAAATCTATTTTGTTAACTCTACTTCATTAAGTCCTAACTATCCATTCTGCCTTTTTCAAGGCCGTCTTTCTATCTAGTCTGAACATTTTGGTGAGTGAACTGTATACTCACTACCAAACATCTCTGGAAGAGAAGTGATAAAGAATCACTAAGAATTTACTTGGCCTACTTCATCATTTTGCTTTATGTTGGCTCTACTAATATTGATGTTCTAAACTGAAAACTAAAATTTGATTTTCAATTGTTTAAGACCTCTAATCCAATATAATCATGAATAATAAGATGTGATGTCTTCAGAATTATGAGCTAAAATTTGATTTTCAATTGTTGTTTCATTCAACTGATGAATATATTGAATGCCTACTATGTAAAGGAAGCCATCCTTGGCAGTAGAGACACACATTCAAATCTGGAATGGCACAGCCCATGGGAGCTGGTTTTTTAGTGAAAGTGAGAGAGAAGTATACTAATAATATTTTATAGTATGATGAATGTGCGGCCTTTCCCAGGGTGCTATGTTGTCTAAGTTTTAAAAAATTTGGATATAAGGAGTAAAAGAGATGGTAGAAATCATCTGATTAGAGTATTTAGAGTAGACAAACTTAAGAGAAGGCAAATAATATAAGGAGGAAGGAAAGCTAAAGAAAAAAATGGAAATTGTAGTAGCAACAATTATATAGAGCCTACTACATACTGGGTATTACTTAAAGGTCGTACAAATGCTAACTGATTGAATACTTGTAACAACCCTATGAGGGTCTATACCCAGTTTATAGGTAATAAAACTGAAGCATATAGAGTTAAAATAACTTGCCTATTGTGACTCAACTAGCAAGTTAACAGATGTGGGACTTAAATGTTAGAAGCCACACTCTGGAGTTCACATCCCTAAAATAGCCTCTAATATCTTTTTAAAATTGTGATGAAATACACACAGTGTAATATTTACCATCTTAACTATTCTTAAGTGTATACTTCAGTGGCATTAAGTACATTAACATTGTTATGCTACCATCTCCACACTCCATCCACAAAATTCTTTTAATCATACAAAACTGAAACCCATATTCATTAAAAATTAACTCCCAAGTTCCTCCACCCCTCAGCCCTTACCAACCAACTCTGTCTCTATGAACTTGACTACCTTAGGTACCTGATTGAAGTGAGATCATACAGCATTAATCCTTTTATGACTGGTTTAGTTCACTGAGTATTATTCAGTCTTCAAAAGAAAGTAATTGGATGAATAATACTTCATTGTATGTATATAACACATTTTGTTGATCCATTCATCCACTGAGAGCAATTTGGGTTGCCGGAACATTTTGGCTATTGCTGTGAATGTGGGTATACAACTATACCTTTGAGTTCCTACTTCAAATATTCTTGGTTATAAACCCAGAAGAAAAATTTCTGGATCATAAAGCATTTTTATCTTGAATTCTTTGAGGAATTACAATATGAGTTTCTATAGTAGCTATACCATTTTACAATTCCACCAGTAATGCAAAAAGGCTCCAATTTCTCCATATCCTCATCAACACTTTTTTGTTATTGGATACTAGCCATAATAGTGAGTGTGAGGTGGCATCTAATTGTTTTAATTTGCATTTCCATATTGATTTCTCAACCACTGAATAGAACTCAACATACAGAAAACTAAGATCATGGCATCCAGTCCCATCACTTCATGGCAAATAGATGGGAAACAGTGAAACAGTGAGAGACTTTATTTTTATGTGCTCCAAAATCACTGCAGATGGTGGCTGCAATCATGAAATTAAAAGACGCTTGCTCCTTGGAAGAAAAGTTATGACCAACTTAACAGCATATTAAAAAACAGAGACATTACTTTGCCAACAAAGGTCCGTCTAGTCAAAGCTATGGTTTTTCCAGTGGTCATGTATGGATGTGAGAGTTGGAATATAAAGAAAGCTGAGCAACGAAGAAGTGATTCTTTTTAACTGTGGTGTTGGAGAAGACTCTTGAGAGTCCCTTGGACTGCAAGGAGATCCAACCAGTCCATCCTAAAGGAAATCAGTCCTGAATATTCATTGGAAGGACTTATGCTGAAGCTGAAACTCCTATACTTTAGCCACCTGATGTGAAGAGCTGACTCATTCAGGTTCGACTCATGATACTGGATGCTTGGGGCTGGTGCACTGGAACGACCCAGAGGGATGGTACAGGGAGGGAGGAGGGAGGGGGGTTCAGGATGGGGAACACATGTATACCTGTGGCAGATTCATGTTGATGTATGGTGAAACTAATACAATATTGTAAAGTAATTAACCTCCAATTAAAATAAATAAATTTATATTTTTTTTAAAAAGCCTCATCCAAAAAGAAAAAGAAAAGAAAAGACTCTGATGCTGGGAAAGATTGAAGGCGAGAGGAGACAAGGACGACAGAGGATGAGATGGTCGGATGGTATCACCAATTCAATGGACAAGAGTTTGAGTATACTCTGGGAATTGGTGATGGACAGGAAGGCCTGGCATGCTGCAGTCCTTGGGGTTGCAAATAGTTGGACATGACTGAGCGACTGAACTGAACAGAATGGTTTCTGATGTTGAATTCTGTTCATGTGATTGTTGGCCATTTATACTAATCTTTGGAGAAATTCAAGTCCTTTACTCATTTTTCAGTTGTATTATTTGGGTTTACATTGTTGAGTTATAGGAGTTCTTTGTTCTGAATATTAACCTCTAATGAAATATATGATTTGTAAATATTTTCTCACATTCTAGATTACTTTTTTCACTCTGTTGGTCTTTTTTGATGCAAGGAAGTTTTAAATTTTGATGCAGTCCAATTTATCTACTTTTTTTCCTTTGTTGCCTGTACTTTTGATTCTACATCCAAGAATCAATGTCAAATTCAATGTTACAAAGCTTTTCCCATATATTTTCTTCTAAGTGTAATAGTTTTAGGTTTTATATTTAGTTCATCAATGTATCTTGAGTTCATTTTTGTGTGTGATATGAGTCCAACTTCATTCTTTTGCATGTAGATATCTAGTTTTCCCGATACTGTATGCTGAAAAGACTGTCCTTTCACCCGTTGAATCCTCCTGGTATACTTGAGAAATACTATTAACCATTCATATGTAAAGGTTTATTTTTGAGCTCTCTGTTCTGTTTCACTGGTCTAGGCATCTATCTTTATGCTAGTACAACAACTGTGTTGATTATTGTTTTGAACTCAGGAAGTATGAAACCTTCAACAATGTTCATCTTCTCCAAGAAGTTGCCTTAACATTTAATGCATTAATTTAATTTTGTGTTAAGAGAGGGAGAAAATATGGAAGGTTTTTTTTTTCTTTTTTCAGAATATTTAATCAGATCAGTATCCTAGGGAACACAGTTTAGGGAATATTGCTCTTTGACATAATTCTGATATTTTAAAAATTCTGACTTATCTCCACCCACACACAATTTTCAAAATTCACTGGGTTTTGATAACCTAAAATAATCATTCTTTTTAAAATAAAAAATGTAAACTTTATAATAAAAAGTCAAATGCTTATAAACATTAGTAACAATTATAACATTGATAATTAATAGCATTATGATATAACAATGGCCTTGAAATAGTTTTAGACTTGCCTGAGAGGGACAGAAAATCCGATGATGATTTAAATAAGAAAGGAGTTTATTTCTTTCTTATGTCAAAATTCAAATGTTGGTGGCCTAGAGCAGGCCGGCCTCCTTTCCCAAGATCACCTCATAGTATAACGTGTGTTGATGGTGGTAAGATAAAAAAAACAGAATATTTGAAATGACATAAGAAGTAACATTATTTGAAAATTCACTTGATAATAAATAGCAAGATGATTCTATTACTCTGAAGCAACTCTTAAAAGTGGAAAACTAGTACTGTAGAGGAAATTGTTTAGAAGATGAAAAACTCACTTGTACTGTGGGCATATATATATATAATATGTATATGTATATTAAATACAAAGATCTCTCAATTTGAAATTTCACAATGAGATGGGTAAGACTGAAAATCCCATTGCATTTCAGTAAATTTAATAACTTGTGACTACATTGCATCTGATCCTTTGTGTTCTTTGAAAAAACAGATCTGTCTAGCTATTTACACACATACACTTGCATGGCACCTCATGCTCTATAAGAGCAAAGTCCATCATTATTTCAGGAACAGGTGTGTCATTCTATATAAATTCCAAAAAGAGGACACACCCACTAGAATAGCAAAGCAATTTGCAGTTTCAAAATGACCACTCCTTCGACTGGTGGAGTAAATTAAACACTTTCACACCATGATATATTGCATATTACATATGAGATAACCCTCCAGGCTTATGCTGTACATTAGCCTACTATTGATCATTACCTGCTATGCATTTATACATACACATACATTCACGCACAAACCCCCCTACCATGTTCTACCATTTTTATATTCGGCAATAGAATCTCTTTAAATTCAAGAATGTGATGCCTGATGAAAATCAATTCTTTCTAGTCCTATCTGTTCCTCTGGGCCTTGCTCCATAATTGCACTCCCTCAACTCTCAGGCTTCTGTTAGCCTTTTCATCTGTGTGGCACTTCCATTTTCAATGATGCAATCCAAGTCTCTCCTATTTTAACAGTAAAATCACTTTCATTATCTATATCCTCTTCCTCCTATTTCCCCCTCGTTTTCCTTCACTTATCATACACATTTCTCCTAATACGAAACTGTTTTCTTCATCTCCATTCTCTTTCCAATCTGACTACAATGTTTGCCTTGAGACGTACTAGTCTCTTTATTTCTAAACCCAGTGGGTATTTTTGAGTTATTCCAGTTATGCTTCCTGCGGCATTTGATACAGTTGGCTGTTTTCTCCTACTGAAACTATTTCTAGCTTGGTCATACTCTCATAGTCCTCCTGTTACTTCTTCATCATTTTTTATTCAGTTCAGTTCAGTTCAGTCACTCAGTCGTGTCTGACTCTTTGCAACCCCATGGACTGCAGCACGCCAGGCCTGTCCATCACCAACTCCCGGAGTTTACTCAAACTCGTGTCCATTGAGTTGGTGATGCCATCCAACCATCCCATCCTCCATCTCATCTCCTTCTCCTCCTGCCTTCAATCGTCCCAGCATCAGGGTCTTTTCAAATGAGGCAGTTCTTCTTAGTCCCTTTCAAATAGTTCTTGTCAGAATTTCCCAGAGATTCAACCTTGATGACGTCTCTTTCTCAGTTTAAATGCCGTCCCTGCTTTAAGTTCCCAACAAAACTGCAAACTCAAATGTCTGAATCCATAATCTTTCTCTGAAATGCTCTTCCTCATGTTTCTCTGATAAGCATTAGAGATACCTTCACCCTCTCAGGTACCCATTCTAAATTTCTAATACTTTAATGTTTGGGTTCCTCCAAAATTTATATGCTGAAATCCTAACACCCAATATGATGGTATTAGCAGTGAAGTATTTGGGAGGTAATTCAGTTATGAGGATAGAGCCCTCATAAACAGGATCAGTGCACTTATAAGAAAAGACACACATATGAGATCTCTCTCTCTCTTTCTCTTTCTTCATCTTCCCTCATTCCCTCTTCTTTGACATGTAGGGTACAACAAGAAGATATTCATCTGCAAACAAAGAAGAGTACCCTCACCACACACTGGATCTGCCAGCACCTTAATTTTGGACTTCCCAGTCTCAAGAGCTGTGAGAAGTAAAATTCTGTTACTTAAGCCACCCAGGCTGTGGTCTTCTGTTATAGCATCTAAGAGAGAGTAGTAAAATATACTAAAACTATTTTATTTAGGATAAAATTATAGATAGAGTTTTATCCATTATACTTATTAAAAATTTTAAAATTCAAGTAAATCATAAGAATACATAAGAAACATTTTTCAAACATTCAAAGAAATGAAAACATTAATGGAAAATCAATCAGTACAACAAAATGTAGGAAAACAGAAATAAAACAACATAAAGATAAAATAAATCAATAAAAAATAAAGCCAAATATAGCAGTGAAAACTCCAAATGCTCCAAATATAAATGAGTTCATTTTCCCTTTAAAAGATGGAGTAGTATGTAACCACTGAAATGGATGCTATAGATATTTAATAACACGGAGGAATTAGCCTGATATAATATGTGGAAAGAAAACATTATCTCACTTGATTAAAGTTAAGTGTCTGTGTGTATACACATATGAAATACAATTTGTCAGGAAAACATTGCATTATTAGTTTTATTTCTAGAGATGAAAATTTAAAATTTTGTTTCTTACTTTACTTTTATTGTAGATTTACTGTTTAACAATGACTATGTTATTTTATAAAGCTATTTTCATATTTTAAAGTAAATATATTTTAAAAATACAAAAGAAAAAATTCAATAATATGCTAGTTTTAAGAGACAATATAATGAAACAACCAAAATTGTTGGAAATAAAGGAATAAGCCAAACTGTTCAAGAAAATTTTAATATTTTAAAAAATAATACCAGTAGAACTTAATGCATGAAACATCAAAAGAATGGCAAGAAAGTGAACAATAAACAAAAGAAAATAGAAGAAAGAAGTTAATGTGAAACAAACTCCAATTTATTATAAGACAAAAAACAAAGGGATTTTAAACAGCAAGTGATAAATGAAATGCAAACATTTAGTAATTCTCTCTAGAGAGAGAACAAAAATACTTTTTTTTTTTTTTTTGGCTGTGAGGCACATGAGGGATCTTATAGCTCCCCACCAGGTATTGAACCTAGGGACTCAGAAGTGAGAGTACAGAGTCCTAACTACTGGACTGTCTAAGAATTCCCCAAAATATTCTTTACTGAACTCCATGAAAGGAGGAGCCCTGACTACCTTGGTAATGGTTGTGTACTGGCACTGGACACAGCGCCTGGCACACAGTCAAAACTCATTATTAGCCAGGAGTAAGAATAAATCCTAATTTGGAGATGATATAGGAAATAATAAACAGTATACAAGTCAAGTGAAAGTGAAAGTGAAGTCACTCAGTCGTGTCCGACTCTTAGCGACCCCATGCACTGGAGCCCACAAGGCTCCTCCATCCATGGGATTCTCCAGGCAAGAGCACCGGAGTGGGGTGCCATTGCAGATAACTATAAATTACTAAATGAAATGTACATAAAATTTACCAGAATCCACTGAGTGGGAAAAAGAAAATCAGAAAAACAGAGAGAGAACAATATTTTTTTAGGTTGTTAAATACCTCTCAGAAAAGATGTCAGGCCCTGTTAGTTTTATGGGCAATTTCCATTAAAATATTGGGAGAAAAACTATCAAGGTATTCCAGAAGCTAGAATTGAAAGCTTTCCAACCCATATCACAAGTCTTATGTAATCTTCACAGAATTATTGTACACTACTACAAAATAGAAGACTGTATTTATGAATATGGATGCACAAATTCTGAAAACATGATTAGAAAATTAAATCCAGTGGCATATTAAAAGAAGAATACACCATGACTGTGTATATTTATTTCAGAATGAAAATATGAGTTTAATATGAGACATTCTATTAATGGTGTGCATTACATTAATAGATTAAAGAAGAAAAAACATATATTCTTTAATAAATACTAGAAAGTACTTTTTATAAAATTCAAGTTGAAATTCTAAAAAAAAAAGCAAAAAAACACAAAAGTCTACTGCTTTAACTATGTAAAAAAGGAATTACAAATCAACAATAGAATTCACACTGAATCATAAGATATTAGAGGCACCCACCCTATTAGAAAGAGAAAGAAACAAAAAGATGTGTTCAACACTGTTCTCTAGTTAAGACAATAAAGAAAAATGAAATGAAGTATAATTGCTAGAAGAATATAATTTGAAATGTTTTTATCAGTACAGAAAAATAAGCATCAATGGGCTTAAACAATACATAAGTTATTGTCTTACATAAATAAGAAGTCCAGGAGAGGTGAGTATTGAAATAAGGCAAATTTTAACATCATTATCAAGGAAAGCTATGGGCCCGTTGATGAGACCTTCTTGATGAGGTTGGAAAAAGAGAGTAAAAAAGCTGGCTTAAAACTTAACATTCAAAAAACTAAGATCACGGCATCCAATCCCATCACTTCATGGCAAATAGATGGGGAAAAAGTGGAAACAGTGACAAATTTTATTTTCTTGGGCTCCAAAATCACTGTGGATGTGACTGCAGTCACAAAATTAAAAGACACTTGCTCCTTGGAAGAAAAGTTATGACAAACCTGCATGCTTAGACAGTGTATAAAAAAGCAGAGACATCACTTTGTGGTGATGTCGCAAAGATTCAGACACAACTTAGTGACTGAACAACAATGGACCCTGTTAAAAGGAGGAGATAGCTAGATTGTTAGATGGCGGTATAGCACCATCCTGCTTCAACCAGAGATAGGGCTATTAGGTTAAAAGGGCTCTGGGCTCTGTTCTATGCCCTCACTAATCATGGGAATCACCTCCCACTTCTAATACCCAAGTAAACTCCTGCCTCTGTTGGGCTGTACATGCTAAATCAGTTCAGTCGTGTCTGACTCTTTGCAATCCTATGGATTGTAGCCTTCCAGGCCCCTCTGTCCATGGGACTCTCCAGGCAAGAATACTGGACTCGGCTGCCATGCCCTCCTCCAGGGGATCTTCCTGACCCAGGGATAGAACCCACATCTCTTGGGTCTCCTGCATTGGCAGACGGGTTCTTTACCACTAGTGCCACCTTCCTTTGGCCTACCTTCTAGCATGTCAGTCCTTGAAGATGGGACAGCAAATTTTCAAAGCAGAAGTCTGACTTCAAATCATGATTCTGCTACATTCTATCATTGTGACCTTGAACAAATTACTTAATAGAATTACATTTCTGTGTCTGTAGGTACACTATGAGTCTTCCTTTGTGGCTCAGCTGATAAAAGAATCTGCCTGCAATGCAGGAGACCCAGGTTTTATCCCTGGGTTAGGAAGATCCCCTGGAGAAGGAAAAGGCTATACACTATGAGATGTCAACCACACGAAACTCTGCACTATGCTTAGTCACTCAGTCATGTCTTACTGTCTGTGATCCCATGAACTGTAGCCTGCTAGGCTCCTCTGTGCATGGGATTTTCCAGGCAAGAATACTGGAATGGGTTGCCATGACCTACTCCAGGGGATCTTCCTAACTCAGGGATTGAACCCAGGTCTCCCACATTGAGGGGGATTCTTTACCATCTGAGCCATCAGAGAAGACCATACATAACTCGAATGGGCTATTATAAAGCACAAATAAACTATCACAGGCTTGGCATTTAGTAAAAACACCCACTGTGGGAAATAACATTCATCAGAATTCTGGGGCCTGGGACGCTACTTTACAGAAAGAATCATCTGAATGAAAGATAAGCTAAAATTTCTAAGTATCAGGTGTAGCAACTGATGATAGGTCTGGATGTAGAAGATCTGCATACAAACAGCACAGAAAGATGGGAAATGGATAATGAAGGGGCCATTTGAATGAGAAAGGCTTTTGGAAGCAGTGATCAGAAATTCCAGGTTGAGAAGGACAGATACTGATTGCCTCCTGTGGGTTGTGATATGTTAAACCTCTGAATCTTCACTTTCCGGGAAAGCTATAGTAAAGATTCATGTTCCTCATCAAAGTTTCTGAAGTTAGATTGCAAATTATTTAAAATCAGACACAATTCTTTGGTTGAACTATGTCAGACCCTGGTTTTGGGGGGAGGGTTAAAGTAAGCTCTCATAGTTTAAAGTTACTGTAATTGTGATTTTATGCTAGTTTTCATGAATATACACACATATGTTCATGAAACTATACACATATGGGATTATGTATATATACTTATTTATATCAATACTTGCAAATTCACCAAACTCTAGTGGAAAGCTCTTTCTTCCATGTTTGGACCTTTTCTTTCTTTGCTCTACCAGCAAGCTGAGGCTTGCATTAGTACTTCTCTTTTTTCCCATTTAGTATTAACCTCTCTGGTAGCTCAGCTGGTAAAGAATCCACCTGTAAAGCAGAGACTCTGGATTGGTTCTTGGGTCAGGAAGATCCACTAGAGAAGGGATGGGCTACCCACTCCTGTATTCTTGGGCTTCCCTAGTGGCTCAGCTGGTAAAGAATCCACCTGCAATGTGGGAGACCCAGGTTTTATCCCTGGGTTGGCAAGATCGCCTAGAGAAGGGAATGGCTATCCACTCCAGTATCCTGGCCTGGAGAATTCCATGGACTGTATAGTCCTTGGACCCAAATCTAATGACCTTTTTGGGTTATCTAAACTTGCAGCAGCAAAACTCTGACAAGAGTAAGAAAAGAAAGCAGAAAGTGTCCACATTATAAAGTTATAAAATGCTAGTGCTGTGGAAAGTTATCAACACAGTAGGAGATACAGGATTCTTTGGTGGCCAGGAAATCAAGGGCAAGAACTACAGGGCAGATGATGGGCAAGGCAAAGTGACATGTACATATTAAAGAAAATAAGCAAGAAATGAATGAGGCTATAATTCCACCCTGGGGGTTCTGGTGACAAACCACTCAGATTCTGACTTCATGGTAACATGTCACCGCCAGCACCCCTCAGTGGAATTATAGCCTTGCCATTGTGGGGTTGCTTGCCTGTTATTATGCTCAGAAGAGTTTAGAAAATATGCCCAGTGTTGCTGAAATGAGAAGTGGAGGCAGCCAGGCATAGCTTGCAATCAAGTTCTTCCTGAAAATATTCCAAGAGAGCTTTGATGGGCTGAAAAGTGGCTGCCACATGGTCTTGTTGGTAGACTGTTTTTCAAAGAAGTTGATTTTCCATTGGATTTTTTCTGTTCTTCACTAGCCCCACAATTGTGATAGCCTCTAATTCCATACCACTAAGCCATGGGGCATTAATGGCCAACCTCATGGTAGTGGCAGCAACCCTGGAAACAAAGTAAACTAATAGCCTCATATGCAAAGTTCTTGTAAAATGCCCATCACAAAAGGGTCAGCTGCTTTGAAAGCTATTCCTTTTTGAATAGAGCAAAGTCAAGTGGATAATGGGAGAGTTGTGAGGAGAGCAAGGAAATTAAGACTAAAACAGATATGCACCAAGATGGAATCTTTTAGAAAGATTTTCTAAAGGTATGGAAATCCTGGATGTTTCCTTGCCCGTAATCACCTAAGAATGAGAATAGTTTAGCTATAATCATAGTTCTCCTTTTTATTTAATTTCAATGAGTGTTTATTTAAAGTAGTAAATTATGGTAGCTTCTAGGCATTATCCAGTTGAATGTGTAACCAAATAAATGCAAACTATCTACAAGTGTAAAGATATAAAACCATATGCAATTCTTATCCAATTATTAGTAAAACCTGAAAGTGTTAGTCATTCAGGCATGTTTGACTCTTTGTGACCCCATGGACTGTAGCCCACCAGGCTCCTCTATCCATGGAATTCACCAGGCAAGAATACTGGAGTGGGTAGCCATTCCCTTCTTCAGGGCATCTTCCCAACACAGGGATCGAACCCAGGTTCCCTGCATTGCGCGTAGATTCTTTACCATCTGAGTCACTAGCAAAGCCCAACAAAATCTGAATTGCTGTGTTCTTTCTCCTTGTTCCTCTACTCCTTTCAAACTGTTGGCATAGTGTTCCAAACATAACAGTTGCTTCAGAAGTGAAAGAACATTTAAATGAGTTTATTTATATAAGTGGATAGTGGATAGATGGGTGATGGATGGATGGATAGATGTTTCAAGTTTATAATCAAAATCTTCAACAGGATAGACTATAGATACCCACTTCATAGTCAAAGTCTTGACACAGTTGCATCTCATATCCTCACCTGTGGCAGACTTTTTATAGATCATGGCATTCATTTTACTGACTACCCTGGAATCTTCAGAATAAAGATCTCCAATTATACAAGGGTGCCTAAAATAAATTCTAGAATTGCTAATATCTTTAACTAACATCTTGCCACCTATACAAGTCATATTGCAGTAATCCAGTTTAGAAATAAGCTGGGTGGTAAGAATGAGCAGCTTTCATGGTGAGGACACAGTTTCCTTCCCATATACAGAAGCCTCATTGTGTTTTTTTTTTTTTTTTCCCCCAACTAAGGCTGTCTGTGGATACCTGAAAAATGACTCATGCAGAGTTCTCATAATGCAAAAACCCTACTACTCTACCAAAACATAACTGACTATATCCTCTGAGGTTTCTAAATCCAGTCCTAACATAATTCCTTTTTTTCTATTATTTGTGCCAGTTTAAGAGAGAGAGAGATGTTAAGGAAGAAATGAATGACTAAGAGTTGGATTAAGCAAGTGAAAGTGAAAGTCGCTCAGTGCTAGGAGTGGGTGGCCATTGCCTTCTCCAGGGGATCTTTCCAACTCAAGGATGGAACTCAGGCGTCCCTCATTACAGGCCATTAACCAGCTGAGCCACCAAGGAAGCCCAATTCTTTATGGATCAAGCAAAAAGAAGGCAAATTACTTGGTATCATTTGCAAAACAGAAAACAAGGTATTTCAATAAACAGCTTTTCAAGTTTTTGTTTTTGTTTTTTTTTTTTTTTGTACAATGGATCATTCCAGAATAAACATTGTAAAAGTTAGTATTTTTTTATATATATTTAGGTAACTTTTCGTGACACCTGTTTTCAAGTTTTTAAATTATGGTATAGAAGCACTTTAACTTTGTACTCATTGGTTGAATTTGAGAAATCAGCAAAACTGCATTCTTGGGCCCCTCTCTTCCCAGTAGAGTCAAGAGAGTTTAACCTTCAGAGCCAGATGCAAAACTTTAAAGCCCACTATACATCCTTCATTTATGATTTCTGTTGGCTTGATTCCTATTTCATACTTCAGGTTGCATTTTAAACAGAATATTTTTCTCACTTTATCCATGATTGCCTGTCATTGGAATGTAAGAAAGCTCTTGATTTTTTTATTGGTAGCCTTACTCTCTTATGACAAAGGTTTTTCAGGTGATTCAGATTTTCTAAGTGGGTGATCATTTTACCTACAAATAATGTTTCACTTTTCCATTCCAGTAATTACACCACTTTCTTCCTCTTCTTGTCTTAATTGTATTGCCTAAGATATCCAATACTGTTTTGAAAAGTAGAGATCCTTTATCAGCTATGTGACCTTGGGCAAAGTACTTTAACCCATGTATGTCTCCGTTTCCATATCTGTAAAATTGGGATACTATTATCATTAACTTAAGACAGGTGTTATAAATCATTAAGCTCTTAAAGACTGGAAGTGCTTACTCATATAGCACTGTGATTATTTTATCCATATCCTAATGCACATTAGCAATTTCCAAGTAGTGATACAGTGTTCATAATTATCATTTTAATGGTATATAATATTCATTTTTATTAATATTTTTGTTTATTCAAGGTATTTGAAGTGTTCAGAGAATGTAATATACAAGGCATTCAAAATATGAGTGCTGTAATGCTAATAACCTTGCCTAATTGCTCTTTCAAATGACTTTCATAAAAAGTGAGTTGAAAAAAATAAACACATGTACATGAATAACTGAATCACTTTGTTGTACACCTGAAATTAACAGAATGTTGTTAATCAACTATGCTCCTATATAAAATAAATTTTTTTTAAATGGGTCAAAAGATTTAGGTAAAAATGGTCATTTTGGGGAAAAGTACCATAGTAATTTTCTATTTGGTGTGGAAATTAGTAACAAATTCTAACCATGGTCTATCCCAAAGCAATTTTTATAAACAATATAAAAGAGAATGTTAATATAATATGAATTTTGCAATAAATACTTTTCACAATATATATTTGGTCCAATCTTCTTATTTTACAGATGGATAAACAAGCAGAAAAATTCCTTAAAATTTGGTTATATCTGTGAATAAAATATCAAACATTTGATGACAATATTGTGTTTAGTTTGATCGTAATACATCATTAATTTATTAATTAATAAGTATTTATTGAACATCCATGATGTAAAAGGGCTGCATATGCAAGAGTGAACAAAATGATCCAACAATCAGGAACAATATTCAAATGTTAGAAGCTAAAAAAAGCTCTAATAAAAAGCCTAGACCATGTGGATGGAATATTGACCAACATCCACACACTAGAAAATCAGAAGTCAAAATAAGTGAGGCATTTACTTCATACATACAGCCAGTAGTAACCCTTCCCTAAATATATACCTTGCCTATTTTACTAACATTGCCAAACCTATACCCTTTTCCAAGCTAGCTTCTACCCTGGATGACTGCAGCACCACTTACATGGACTTTCTGTCCCTCCACAGCATTCAGAATGATCTTTACCTCTACCCTGATTAGATGTATCACTGCCCTACTATCAGATGGCTCCCCCTATAGCATCAGGGATTTATGGAGACATGATAATGACCCCTAACCTTAGTATCTGAATACAACCACCATTTATTTTTTATCTTGTGTCTATAGGTCAGTTGGTCAGTTCTACTTGATTCTTTGATGTGCCTGACAGCTGAAAGTTCAGTTAGGGGCCTCTTCACTTGAGGTCTTCACTTGAGCTAGGATGGCTTCATTTACTTATCAAGCAGGTGACTGTCTGATGGCTGGACAATGATGTGACTAAGCCACTTGTCTGTCAGCCTGTAGGTCAGGCCAGGCTTGTTTTCAGGGTAGCACCAGCTGATTCAGGGGAGTGAACAGAAAAATGCAAAACCTCTTGAAGAATTAGTTTGGAACCAATATGCCATCATTTCCACCACATTCTATTGCCAAGAAAATCATGAAGTCAGACTAGAATCAAAGTGTGAATAGACTCTGCCTCTGGGTGGAGGAGGGAAACGGCAACCCAATCAGGTATTCTTGGGAAATCCCATGGACAGAGGAGCCTGGTGGGCTACCATCCATGGGGTCGCAAAAGAGTTGGACACAATTTAGCAGCTAAACAATAACTGGGTGGGTGATGGTTTAGTTGCTAAGTTGTGTCCAGCTCCTGCAGCCCTAGAGCCTATAGACCACCAGGCTCCTCTGTCCATGGGATTTCCTAGGCATGAATACTGGAGTGGGTTGCCATTTCTTTCTTCAGCAAATCTTCTCAACCCAAAGATCGAACCTGGATCTCCTGCATTCCAGGCAGATTCTTTACCATCTGAGCTATCAGGGAAGTGGGAAAAGGTGCAGATTCATATTGGGAAGGGCATAAACACAAAAAAGTGAAGAATTAGGGACATTTTGCTCCAATCTACCCCACAGGCTTAGTTTTCAGTCCTTACTGTGGATTAGGATGCCTCCCAAGCCTCTACCACTCTAGTTCTCTACCTCCCTCTTGCCCTTGTCTCTATGCCGCACATGCCTTATAGTTTGTCTTTTATGCATACCACATGTCATCATCTCAGCTTCCTTGTACCTGCTCTTGAACTTGGAACACTCCAACCCCAAAATTGTCAGATGGTTGTCTTTTTATGTTTTGAATATTGATTCAAAAGCAATACCTTCAAAGAGACATTCCCTTACCATCCTAGTTAAGCTCTCATCTTTGGTCAGTCTCTATCACATTACTTT